>NC_042976.1:20980213-22180213 GCF_901001165.1 Salmo trutta | reverse complement strand
AAAACAGTGGAATGATTGGTCCATTTGAACATCCATCAACCTAAACCAGGTGCCTAGAGCACATTCTGAAACGGAAGGTCCAGTGTCAAATAAAAGTTCTAAGGTAAACGCTTGCTCAACATTACGCTGTGGTCTCAGTGCCAGTATGTGCTCTATTGGTACGTAGTATGCAACATACAAGCTAACGGAATATCCTTTCTAGCAGAATTTGAGAAAGAAGTAGTATATTGGTAAAAGTAATGGAGCATCAGATGACCCCGAACATTACCATTTGGAATGTTCTATGTGGCTACACTTTGATCTTAGCAATAGCAATCAATCAATCAATCATACATAAAAAATACTGTATGTATTGTGGTGTCCCGGGAGGTCTACCCCAGGGGTTGGTGATAGAGGGGATGACAGAGATTTGACCAGTGGTGAGAGAGCACATGGCCCAGGCGCAACGCGCCCAGGAGCGCGTATACATCCGGGGGGCCCAATCAGGAGTTCCACCCGGGTGAGAAGGTCTTGTTGCTGATCCCCACAACGGAGATCAAATTCCTGGCAACGTGGCATAGGGCCCTACGACATCGTCGAGCGGGTAGGCAACGTCAATTATAAGGTCTGCCAACCGGAGCGGAGAAAACCCCTCCAGCTTTACCATGTGAACCTACTGAAGAAGTGGCACGCACGAGAGGCGCTGTGCACAACGTGGCCCCGGCCACAGCAGAACCCGCCCTTTGTCGAAGTTGCCATGGAGGAAGACCTCAGCCCGACCCAACGACAAGCGCTCTGAGATTTGGTCCAGCGGAATATGGCCGTGTTCTCCGAGGTGCCGGGGCGCACGGATCTCGTGGAACATCATATCCACACACATCCGGGAGAAAAAGTACGTAAATGGCCAATGGCATACCGGATTCCAGAAGCCCAGAGGGCGGCGGTCCAGCGGGAAGTGACGACAATGCTAGAGATGGGGGTACTGGAGGAGTCCCACAGTGAGTGGTCTAGCCCTATTGTGCTGGTACTGAAACCGGAAGGAACCGTCCACTTCTGCAACGATTTCTGGGGCCTGAACGAGGTCAGAAAATTCTACGCCTACCCCATGCCCCGTGTGGACGAAGTGATTGACCGCTTGGGGAAGGCAAGATAAGTCAGCACCCTGGACCTGACGAAGGGGTACTGGCAGGTGCCGCTGGCAGCGGCCTCCTGGGAGAAGTCATTCCTGGGGTTAGCAAGCTACTACCATCGATTTGTACCTAACTTTGCTGCAATAGCTTCTCCCCTCACAGACATAAAGAAGACACACCTACCCCAGACAGTGCGATAGACGGAGGACACAGAGGCGGTGTTACAGGTCCTGAATGACGCTCTATGTTGGTAAACCCAGGAGGTTGGTGATAGAGGGGAGGTATGTGCCGCAATGTTGGCTCCCTCTGATGGGGGTACACTGGCTGGGAACCCCGACGCTGATGGCCCAAGTTGAGGTAATTAGGTGAGAGTGCCAACCAGTCGCACAGGCCACATAAAGGGAGCCTGCATGGCTGAGAGACAGACACAGAGCAGAATCTGAGAAGAAGGACTAAGCCAAACCTAAGTTACTTTGTGTTGTTTATTTTGCTGCCTAGTAAAGTCCTGTTTTCTGACTAGAACCTCCCTGTCTCTGTGTTAATCTCTGCACGCTCAACCCAACACCCCACAGTTTACCACATTATTTACAGATCATAAGGCTTAAATAAACATTTATTTTTTAAATATTAATGCTATGTCCGCTTTATACAGTGCATGTCCTTAATGAGGTGTATTTGTCAACGGACACATTGGCTGGATGTTCTGTCTGTGCTTAACCTTTTGACCCCTGTAGGAAAGGTCAAGCTGTGCCAGCTGCTCCAGTGTCGTCTGCAACTTCTCATCGGCCGGAGAAGACCTGGATGAAGCCAGGGGCAGGTGTGTGGGCACCGCCTTCTGGTCTGGGGCATTATGGGAAAGAAAAAAGGGGATCAGATGTAAGAGATGTCAGGAAGGTATTTGAATATAGTCAGGATGTGTCTATCGAGGCAATTCCAAGAAGAAGAAAAACCCCTCCCCTTCCTGTTCCAACCCCTACCCTCTCCATCCTGGAGTTTTCTTGTTTATTCAAAAGTCTGTCCTCAGTCCCGGAAACCGATAAGTGGTCGAGGAGTATGTCAATTCTTTAGTAGGCAAATTGAAGGTGGTCCTCCCCTCCTCGATAGCCTACTTTTGGAGAGGAAGCACAAGTGTATTCTACCCAAGTCCCTTCGCGGAAGAGTTTTGAAATCTGCCACACCCCTTTGAATCAGCTATTGTTTTCTCAAAGGAGAAAAGCATGCTAACATTTAAAAACAATATGTTATTTATCCTTTTGTCTATAAGATGTCTTGCACAACTAACAAAATGTGTTTTTGTCACTTTATACATTTATTTTGATATTCCACCCTGTAAACGTAATTTGCCTGATGACTTGCAATTGGAGAAGGATATTCTCATTTCATACAAGCGCATTTTCATCCACTTTCCCTCTCCTTGATTACCTTTGACCTTTTTCAAAAGGAGGCCAGAGGACTTAGGAGCAAATCTAATTAAGAAAAGGCCCCTGTGTCTCACCCTGGAAGAAGAGTCCCTTGGGCTGCTTGAAGCTCACAGCTGAGACAGACAGACAGCCACACCCCCATGTCAGCCCTGATGGCCTTGGTACGCAGCTTGTCCTTCATCTAAGCATGGAAGTCAGGCATGGACAACTGCACGGCTACATGGAACACACAAACACACACACTGTCAATAAAGATGTAGGGCAGCGGTGTCAAACTCATTTAGCCCAGCGACCGTAATTGGTCTTCAACGAGGTCCGGAGAGCCACACTGAAAATTGGTTATATTTCCTTGCTGTGAAAATTTGCAACAAAAAATTGTCCTCTATCCATCAATTTTTGAATTTTGATGCTCCCTGACTGTGTAGTGATTTATTAACTATTTATTACTGTATGAATATAGGTCCATTATCATTTCTACACTGTTCCGATTTGGTTTTAGTCATTTTAAAGTATATTGAGTTTGTTATATATATTTTTTAAACAAACCACCCACGGGCTGTATTTTCAACACCCCTGATGTAAGGTGTTTTCCTTAACAGAATCGTTCAAGAAATGCATGAACGATTATAATTGTCACGACTCCCGCCGAAGTCGACCCCTCTCCTTGTTCGGGCGGCGTTCGGCGGTCGACGTCACCGGCTTACTAGTTACCACCGATCGATGTTTCACTGTTCGTTTGGTTTTGTCTTTATTGTGTACACCTGTTTTTGATTTCCCTAATTATGTTCATTATTTAACCCTCTGCCTTTCCTGTTTGTCTTGTCCATGATTGTTTCCTGTTTTGTGGTTGTTGGTGTTTTTTTTTAAACCATGTTATTTTCTGTGAGAAGTTTATTGATAAATTTGAGTAAACACGTTTTGGTTTACACTTATTCCTGTGTCCTGCGCCTGACTCCTCTACTTCTCAATAGAAACCATTACAATAATGATCATACTCGTGGATTTCTGTCTACACAGTGTAAAAAATGGCCTGTAATTTTTACAGTAAATTACTGACAGTAAAGTAGTCAGTAGGTTACTGTAAATGTACAGTAAATTACTGGCAGCACAGAAGCAGGTAAATTACTGTAGATTTACAGGATCTTTACTGTAACAGAAATGTACAGCATATTACTGGAACACCTGACTCTACAGTAACATGCTAGAATGTACTGTGCATTACTGGAAGCACAGTGGTTAGTAAACTGTTGCAGATTTACAGTGCATGTAGCTAGTGCCAATGACGGGCAGTATTTCTTATTCAATTTCTTATTTTCTTTTTACCTATTTTGTAACAGTTTAATTCAACTACATGTATTTTGTATTTTCTGATACAATTATATACTTGCAAATAGCCCACTTAACCAGAACATTCTCTGTAACGCTAACATAATCTCTTTACTTGCTATGACTGTGGTATATTTAAGCAACAAGGCACGAGAAGGTGTGGTATATGGAAAATATACCACAGCTAAGGGCTGTTCTTAGGCACGACGCAACGGGGAGGTGCCTTAATGCTATTATAAACTGGTTACCAACGTAACTAGAGCAGTAAAGATAAATGTTTTGTCATACCTGTTGTATATGGTCTGATACACCACGGCTGTCCGCCAATCAGCATTCAGGGCTCGAACCACCCAGTTTATAATCTTGTTTACCTTTGTTTTAATACACTGTATTACGTTTCAGGTAAGACCCAGATGCAGACAGCATCGAAGCAACAACAGTTTATTAATCGGACAGGGGGAGGCAGAGGTCAGTAATCCAGATAGGTGGGGCAAAGGTACAGGATGGCAGACAGGCTCAGGGTCAGGGCAGGCAAATGTCAGTAATCCAGAAAGGTGGGACAGGACGGCAAGCAGGCACAGGGTCAGGGCAGACAGAATGGTCAACACCGGGAAATCTAGGAAACAGGAACAATCGAGAGACAGAAGCAGAGGGAAAAACGCTGGTATGCATGACGAAACAAAACAAACTGGCAACAGACAAACAGAGAACACAGGTATAAATACACAGGGGATAATGGAAAAGATGGGTGACACCTGGAGGGTGGTGGAGACAATCGCAAAGACAGGTGAAACAGATCAGGGTGTGACACACTGACTGTAAGTTGTTCTGGATAAGAGCATCTGCTAAATGACAAATGTAAATGTAAAAATGAACACTTGCAAAGCACATTGCTTGGTGTTATTTTAATCAACTCCGTGTATTACAATAATAACGAGCAGTGTGCTTTGCAAATGTTCATTTTTAACATTTTCATTTTGGTCATTTAGCAGATGCTCTTGTCCAGAGTGACTTAAAGTCAGTGCATTTGTCGTGGAAAATAGTCTTAAAATATAACACTTTCACAAGAACTTGTAAATTCAATGTAGACTTTAATACAAAGTAGCAAAGTCGAGTTGGTCCGCGGAAAACAACTCACTTCCCCAAGCCCGGCTCTGCTTTTTATACATACATTTCATATGGTACATTCTTTATGTAAATGAAGTCATTTCTCTTAGGTTTTCTGCCACCATTATCTTTCAACCCCATGCATAACGCCCAATTTTTAGGATAACGCCCACATCTGCTTTTTTTAGGATAACGCCCACATCTGCTTTCCATTTATATTATAATGGTGGCTGAAACCTCCTTATGTTGATACAAAAATAATGCATGCCTTGTATGCTCATCCTTTTCTCTGTGTCACTTTGTCTGGCTATCTTGAGTATTTGGGGCCCTTCCTGCATAACTCAAGTACAGTTGTCAGGTCGCTATGCCTCCCACCGTGGCCTGTTGCTCTAATCAGAACCAGAAGTCTTCTTCTCCTCCTATAGCCAAAATATTTATGTTCTTTCCCCTTCCACACACCTGCTTATCTCCCACACGTTCCTCTAAAGTTGATAAAATATCACAATCAATATTAATCAATCAGAATCATATCCGATCATAGCAAGTCATATCACATTCATAGCAAGTAAAATGTTTCTGTAACCATTACTGGGAATGTTGTTGTAGTTAAGGAAACATTGGTCCTCAAAATATCCTCTATTTGAACCACATAACTTTTGGATGTATCTTTGCTCATCTCTGTCTAGTGCAAAGTGTGTTACTGTAATTTTCACAGTAACTTGCCACTACCTTCCTGTAATTTAAAGGAAAGTCCAGAGCAATGACACAGTACAATACTGTACAATTAGCATACTATACTGTAAGAAAGGAAATGCTACTGTAATCTTGTTGGTATTTTACAGTATTTTACATGGGATTAGTGCAAGCATGTTGGCTGCTAGGTATTTGTATGTTACAGAATATTACAGAATATTTTGTTTTATATCACTGCACTTCTGGAGGCCTAAACAAAGGCTTCCAAACTGGCTGTGATTACAGGATGCTGCAATAAATATACAATACTTTGTTGTTAGATTGTATGGTAGTAATAATACAGCAATTGCTAACAGTGAATATATAATTTTATATTACAGCATACCAATTAATATTTGGTGTTTTATGTCACGTGCGTTTGGCAGTGACTACAGGGTGAAACAGATCAAAAGGACATGGCTAAACACTCAACCATTAAAGGTTTGAGACTTGCTGCCACACTGATCTGTCCTCTATATACACTGAACAAAAATAAAAGCAACATAAAACAATTTCAAATATTTTACAGAATTACAGTTCATATAAGGAAATCAGTCAATTGTAATACATTCATTAGGCCCTAGTGTCACGTCCTGACCAGTAAAAGAGGTTATTTGTTATTGTAGTTTGGTCAGGACGTGGCAGGGGTGTGTTTGTGTTGTCAGGGTTTTTGGGTTGTGTTCTATGTGTTGTATTTCTATGTTCTAGTTTCTAGTTTTTCTATTTCTATGTCTAGTTTATTGTTTTGGCCTTCAATTGGAGGCAGCTGTTCCTCGTTGCCTCTAATTGAAGGTCCTATTTAGTAGGGGTGTTTTTTCTATGGGATTTGTGGGTAGTTGTTTCCTGTTTAGTGTTTGTTGCACCTGACAAGACTATTTTCGTTGTTTTTTGTGTTCATTTTTGTTTAATAAAGAAGATAATGAGCATTCACGTACCTGCTGTATTTGGTCCAATTCATACGACGCCTGTGACACCTAGTCTATGGATTTCACAGGACTGGGAACACAGATATGCATCTGTTGGTCACAGATACCTTAAAAAAAGGTAGGGGGCGTGGATCAGAAAACCAGTCAGTCTCTGGTGTGACCACAATTTGCCTCATGCAGCACGACATATCTCCTTTGCATAGAGTTGATCCTACTGTTGATTGTGGCCTGTGGAATGCTTTCCCACTACTCTTCAATGGCTGTGTTAAGTTGCTGGATATTGGCGGGAACTGGAACACATTGTCATACACATCAATCCAGAGCATCCCAAACATGCTCAATGGGTGACATGTCTGAGTATGCAAGCCATGGAGCTTACAGGAATTGTGTACAGATCCTTGCGACATGGGGTTGTGCATTATTATGCTGAACATGACGTGATGGAGGTGAATGAATGGCACGACAATGGACCTCAGGATCTTGTCACGGTATCTGTGCATTGAAATTGTCATCGATAAAATGAAATTGTGTTCATTGTCCATAGTTTGTCTGCCCATACCATAACCCCACCATGGGGCACTCTGTTCACAATGTTGGCTTTGGCAAACTGTTTGCCCACACAACTACATACACACTGTCTGCCATCTGCCCGGTACAGTTGTAACCAGGATTAATCCGTGAAAAGTGCACGTCTCCAGCGTACAAGTGGCCATCAAAGGTTAGCATTTGCACACTGAAGTCGGTTACAACACCGAACTGCAGTCAGGTCAAGACCCTGGTGAGGACGACAAGCACGCAGATTAGCTTCCCCGAGACGATTTCTGACAGTTTGTGCAGAAATTCTTTGGTTGTGCAAACCCACCACAGTTTCATCAGCTGTCCGGTTGGCTGGTCTCATAAAATCCTGCAAGTGAAGAAGCTGGACGTGGAGGTCCTAGGCTGGCGTGGTTGTACGTGGTCTGCGGTTGTGAGGCCGGTTGGACCTACTGCCAAATTCTCAAAAATGACGTTGGAGGCAGCTTATGGTAGAGAAATGAACATTAAATTATCTGAACATTCATGCAGTCAGCAAACAAATTGCACACTCCCTCAAAACTTGAGACTTCTGTGGCATTGTGTTGTGTGACAAAACTACACGTTTTAGAGTGGCCTTTTATTGTCCCCAGCACAAGGTGCATGTGGTTTATTCAGTTTATTGATATGCCACACCTGTCAGGTGGAGGGATTATCTTGGCAAAGGAGAAATGCTCACTAACAGGATGTAAACAAATTTGTGAACAAAATTTGAGAATTTGAAAGAAATAAGCTTTTTTGCATATGAAACATTTCCGGGATCTTTTATTTCAGGTAATGAATTTACATGTTCTGTTCATATTTTTGTTCAGTTTACATTTAATTGTTAGGGTACGTCTTCTTTGGTATTATAATGCCGGTTGCAAACAAAGGTTATAGGTGCATGCCGCCACCTACTGTATTGGTTGTGCAAATCAAATTGTATTGGTCACATACACATGGTTAGCAGATGTTAATGTGAGTGTAGCAAAATGCTTATGCTTCTAGTTCTGACAGTGCAGTAATACCTAGCAAGTAATCCATCAATTCCACAACAACTACCTTATTAATACACACAAATCTAGAGGGATGGAATAAGAATATGTACATATAAATATATAGATGACCGATGGCCGAGCGACATAGGCAAGATGCAATAGATGGTATAAGATACAGTATATACATATGAGATGAGTAATGTAAGATATGTAAACATTAAAGAGGCATTGTTTAAAGTGACTAGTGAGTCTCTGTAGGCAGCAGCCTCTCTGAGTTAGTGACTGCTGTTTAGCAGTCTGATGGCCTTGAGATAGAAGCTGTTTTTCAGTCTCTCGGTCCCAGCTTGGATGCACCTGTACTAACCTCGCCTTCTGGATGGTAACGGGGTGAACAGGCAGTGGCTCGGGTGGTTGTTGTCCTTGATGATCTTTTTGGCCTTCCTGTGACATCGGGCGCTGTAGGTGTCCTGGAGGGCAGGTAGTTTGCCCCCGGTGATGCATTGTGCAGATCGAACCACCATCTAGAGAGCCTTGCGGTTGAGGGCTGTGCAGTTGCCGTACCAGGCGGGGATACAGGATGCTCTCAATTGTGCATCTGTAAAAGTTTGTGTTTTCGGTGACAAGCCAAATTTCTTCTTGCTGTTGCGCCTTCTTCACCACACTGTCTGTGTCGGTGTACCATTTCAGTTTGTCTGTGATGTGTACGCTGAGGAACTTAAAAACTTTCCACCTTCTCCACTACTGTCCCTTCGATGTGGTTAGTGCTCCCTCTGCTGTTTCCTGAAGTCCACGATCATCTCTTTTGTTTTGTTGACATTGAGTGAGAGGTTGTTTTCCTAACACCACACTCCGAGTGCCCTCACCTCCTCCCTGTGGGTTGTCTCGTCGTTGTTGGTAATCAAGCCCACTGCTGTTGTGTCATCTGAAAACTTGATGACTGAGTTGGAGGCATGCATGACGACGCAGTCATCAGTGAACAGGGAGTACAGGAGGAGACTGAGCACACACCCTTGTGGGGCCCCAGTGTTGAGGGTCAGCGAAGTGTAGATGTTGTTTCCTACCTTCACCATATGGGGGCGGGCCGCCAGAAAGTCCAGGACCCAATTGCACAGGGCGGGGTTGAGACCCAGGGCCTCCAGCTTAATGATGAGCTTGGAGGGTATTATGGTGTTGAAGGCTAAGCTGTAGTCAATGAACAGCATTCTTACATGCGTATTCATCTTGTCCAGATGGGATAGGGCAGTGTACAGTGTGATGGCGATTGCATCGTCTGTGGATCTATTGGGGCGTTAAGAAAATTGAAGTGGGTCTAGGGTGGCAGGTAAGGTGGAGGTGATATGATCCTTGACTAGTCTCTCAAAGCACTTCATGATGTCAGAGGTGAGTGCTACGGGACGACCGTCATTAAGTTCAATTACCTTTGCCTTCTAGGGTACAGGAACAATTGTGGCCATCTTGAAGCATGTGGGGACAGCAGACTGGGATAGGGAGCGATTGAATATGTCCGTATGCTCTGAGGACGCGGCTAGGGATACCGTCTGGGCTAGCAGCCTTGTGAGGGTTAACACTGTCTTTTAAATGTCTTACTCACGTCAGCCACGGAGAAGGAAAGGGGGGCCCGCAGTCCTTGTTAGCGGGCCACGTCGGTGGCACTGTATTATCCTCAAAGCAGGCAAAGAAGGTGTTTAGTTTGTCTGGAAGCAGAACGTTGGTGTCCGTGACGTGGCTGGTTTTCTTTTTGCAGTCCGTAATTGCCTGTAGACCCTGCCACATATGTCTTGTGTCTGAGCCATTGAATTGCGACTCCACTTTGTCCCTATACACATTTCCCAGTCCGCGTGAACAAAACAATCTTGAAGCATGGATTCCGATTGGTCAGACCAGCGTTGAATGGTTCGAGTCACGGGTACATCCTGTTTGAGTTTCTGCCTATAGGACGGTAGAAGCAAGATGGAGTCGTGGTCGGATTTGCCGAAGGGAGGGCAAGGGAGGGCCTTGTATGCGTCGCGGAAGCTAGAGTAGCAGTGGTCCAGTGTATTGCCCGCGTGAGGGCTGCAATCAATATGCTGATAGAATTTAGGTAGCCTTGTTCTCAAATTTCTCTTGTTAAAATCCCCAGCTACAATAAATGCAGCCTCAGGATATATGGTTTCCAGTTTACGTAGAGTCCAGTGAAGTTCCTTGAGGGCTGTCGTAGTATCTTCTTGAGGGGGTATATACACAGCTGTGACGATAACTGACAATAATTCTCTTGGGAGATAATATGGTCAGCATTTGATTGTAAGGAATTCTAGGTCAGGTGAACAGAAGGATTTGAGTTCCTGTATGTTGTTATGATTACACCATGAGTCGTTAATCATGAAGCATACACACCGCCATTCTTCTTCCCAGAGAGATGTAATCATGACGCATGAAGAAACCCGGTGGCTGTACCGACTCCGACAACATATCCAGAGAGAGCCATGTTTCCGTGAAACAGAGAATGTTACAATCTCTGATGTCTCCCTGGAAGGCAACCCTTGCCCTAATTGTATTAGCCTTCTATCCTCTGTGATTTATGTTCCTGTGGTACAACTGACAACCATGGCCATGAACGCAAAAAAAAACCAATCTTACGTTATTCCTATCACTCTCTATTGACCTCGGCCTACTCTTAGGATCCCTCACCCTAGACCCATCTTCCTCTACTACTTTCTTCACTGCCTCAGCAAACAACATCTTCTGCACTACTCTGATATTGGGCGACCTCAACCTGCCTTTCTCTCACCCCTACAGTTAATACACACAACTTTTTCCACCGATACTATACGTTCCTTTCTCTCGTGTCCACCTGCACATTTCTCACATCTAGGAATCTCTATCCACACTGCTGCCACATGACCATACACCGGAATGGGTTCGGGACAAAATCTCTCACGTGATATCTGCCACATCCTAACTTGACTTTATCTGGTTAAGACTCTGCATCAAAACTCAGTAGTGCAGACAGTGTCTTATGTTTCACCACTCTCTCCACCAGGTCTGCATCTTACCAAACGGTGGGCGTTACAGACACCGGCAACCTTCAACTTCAGTTGATTCTCCTTAACCCCACTCCAGTTATCACTCATTTCTTGTTAGGGACCTACTACCACATATCATTTAAATTGGTAGAGCAACAAGTATAGGCTCTTACAAGTCATGTCTCAAAATGTGTTAATGAGCCACAACAATACCATGCACCCACAAAAAATATATATTTTTTGGTACTGTTTTATGTTGGGTTGGTACTGAATTACAGTAAATTACAGACAGCACAGTAGCCAGTAAATGACTGTCAACTTACAGGAAAACGTTTTTAGATTCCATAAATACTGTATGGTACTGAATTATAGCAAATTACTTGTGTTAGTAGTTGATGTTATTCTTTAATAACACAGACCCCAAAGCAAATCAGGGTGAGGAAAATAGGTTTATTCGAAAGGACAAATCATACAGGGAGGTAAATGGTCATTCTCCCCTGTCCTCAGAGATTCTCTCTCAGTTCTCTTCTGTGGTTCTCTCCTTAGAACAAAGGGACAGCATGTAGTTTTATAACCCAGCCTTAGCCTGTGGTTGACCAATTAGAATTCCTTATAATAAAACTGGGCCAATGGCCAACTAACAAGTATCCTATTTCAGACTCGATGCCCAGACAAATTCCTCCCATGTCTCTAACCCATTGTTCAATAATTCCCTATTACAGAAAAAACACTATTTCCATTGATCGTTAGTACTCTATTGACTTTCGTCCTCTGCGTTGTGTACTTATTTTCAAAATATTCTTACACCTGCAGCACAGTTGCCAGTAAGCTATTATAGATTTACAGGACAAATATAAAAAATATACGGTATGGTACTGTATTCTGTGGGGTACAGCATTCTCACTAATGGGTGAAACAAATAGAGACTCTTAAAAGGCACGCCTCAAAATATGTTAATGAGCAAGAGGTTACTTCTCCGCCTGCAATATTTGCCCACAATATTTGCTCTTTTCAGTACTGTACTGTAACATAGAAACAAAGTAGCTAACTGTAACAGTTTTGCTGTAAATGTACAGTCGTGGCCAAAAGTTTTGAGAATGACACAAATATAAATGTCCACAAAGTTTGCTTCTTCAGTGTCTTTAGATATTTTTTGTCAGATGTTACTTTGGAATACTGAAGTATAATTACAAGCATTTCATAAGTGTCAAAGGCTTGTATTGACAATTACATGAAGTTGATGCAAAGAGTCAATATTTGCAGTGTAGACCCTTCTTTTTCAAGACCTCTGCAATCTGCCCTGGCATGCTGTCAATTAACTTCTGGGCCACATCCTGACTGATGGCAGCCCATTCTTGCATAATCAATGCTTGGAGTTTGTCAGAATTTGTGGGTTTTTGTTTGTCCATCCGTCTCTTGAGGATTGACCACAAGTTCTCAATGGGATTAAGGTCTGGGGAGTTTCCTGGCCATGGACCCAAAATATTGATGTTTTGTTCCCCGAGCCACTTAGTTATCACTTTTGCCTTATGGCAATGTGCTCCATCATGCTGGAAAAGGCATTGTTCGTCACCAAACTGTTCCTGGATGGTTGGGAGAAGTTGCTCTTGGAGGATGTGTTGGTACCATTCTTTATTCATGGCTGTGTTCTTAGGTACAATTGTGAGTGAGCCCACTCCCTTGGCTGAGAAGCAACCCCACACATGAATGGTCTCAGGATGCTTTACTGTTGGCATGAAACAGGACTGATGGTACCGCTCACCTTGTCATCTCCAGACAAGCTTTTTTCCTGATGCCCCAAACAATCGGAAAGGGGATTCATCAGAGAAAATGACTTTACCCCAGTCCTCAGCAGTCCAATCCCTGTACTTTTTGCAGAATATCAGTCTGTCCCTGATGTTTTTCCTGGAGAGAAGTGGCTTCTTTGCTGCCCTTTTTGACACCAGGCCATCCTCCAAAAGTCTTCGCTTCACTGTGCATGCAGATGCACTCACACCTGCCTGCTGCCATTCCCGAGCAAGCTCTGTACTGGTGGTGCCCTGATCCCATAGCTGAATCAACTTTAGGAGACGGTACTGGCGCTTGCTGGACTTTCTTAGGCGCCCTGAAGCCTTCTTCACAACAATTGAACCGCTCTCTTTGAAGTTCTTGATGATCTGATAAATTGTTGATTTAAGTGCAATCTTACTGGCAGCAATATCCTTGCCTGTGAAGCCCTTTTTGTACAAAGCAATGATGACGGCACGTGTTTCCTTGCATGTATCCATGATTGACAGAGGAAGAACAATGATTCCAAGCACCACCCTCCTTTTGAAGCTTCCAGTCTGTTATTCGAACTCAATCAGCATGACAGAGTGATCTCCAGCCTTGTCCTCGTCAACACTCACACCTGTGCTAACGAGAGAATCACTGACATGATGTCCCTGTCACCAAAACACACAGCAAATACGTTTCACAGAGAATATAACATCATTTTTTTTACAGAATTATTTTGTGGTCCAAAGGGTTAACTGAGACAAAATGTTGTATCCTACAGTATGTCAGCACAGTCATGGGCTAGGTAATGCATTCACTCAGGGGTGATGAGTGGGTAGTATAAATTTGCCATATCCTTATATTGTTCTGCAAGTAGGCCATATTGCCGTCGAACGTCCGCTTTGCTTAATCTGTGGCTGAGAAACTGGCCCATAAGGTTCAACTTCATTCATGAAAGTGTGAATAAAAGCCAGCAAACATAATCAGTTTTTTTGTAGAAGTAAAGATTCCTGAATAGAAAATGACTCAAGTAAAAGTCATCCAGTAAAATCCTACTTGAGTAAAAGTATAAAAGTATTTGGTTTTAAATATACTTAAGTATTAAAAGTAAAGGTATAAATCATTTCAAATTCCTATATTTAGCAAACCAGATGGCACTGTTTTATTTTTTATTTTTTTATTTACGGACAGCCAGGGGCACTTTCCAACCCACAGACATAATTTACAAATGAAGCATGTGTTTCGTGAGTCTGCTAGATCAGAGGTTGTAGGGATGACCGGACGGCAGTTCCTGTTTTAAGAGGCACTAGCTCCTCTGAACATACATATTTGTGGGCTATTTCCCTCTTTGTGTCAATAACTAGAGCCAGTCAAACAGAATAATAAATGAAATCCGAAATGTAGATGTGAGATGAACCTGTAAAGACTGAGTCAACCATTTACACTAAACATTACAGAGGGCTATGCGTTGACCATGTGCGCCTCTAAAATAAGGTGAGGATGTAGTGTTCAGCTCGTTAAAAACCTATAAGAGTATTGGGTCATCTGGGTGTGTTGCCAGAGAGATTCGATCTAGGGCTCCAATGATAAAGCAGAATGAGTGCTGTCATGACAATGGTACAGCATCATAGGAGACTTAATCCAGAGAAATAAGACAATATGTCACCCTTCACAACACAATATGTCTCAAAGGCAGGGTTCACCTGGGGGGGAATTCCGACCCGAGTTAAGCGCATGAATGGAACGTAATTCCCTTTTCATGCATGTCTCTCTATGCATATTCTGACCTTGAACTTAAAGTGATACTTCAGGATTTTGAGAATGAGACATTTTATCTACTTCCCCAGAGTCAGATGAACTATGACAATCTGTGCTGTTAGACTTATATACAGATGGGACATGTTCTTATCTTGTTTTTTTGTAATATCTAATAGATTCCTTCGATGCAGTTGTTCAGACACTAGTTCCTCTGCTGGTGAATTAGGTGTTAATACAAGCACAATAACACAGAACTAATGGGGGAAAGGCCAAACAATAACTTTTAACTTTAATTTCCAAGGCTTTTCATTGATGTGACGATGTTCAGTATTTGGCCAATGTAATTTGTTTTAGGCATGACATCACTTGTGGGTCTTGTGCCTGTTTCAGGGTTGGTATCACTGGTAAGGATAAGAATATTTGAAGATAAATACAGAATGCAGAGGACTTAAGGTCAAGAGGGAATTAACGATCAATGGAGGTAGTTGTTTTTCCTGTTATCGGGAACTAATGATTAATGGGTCAGAGACACGAGAGGAATTTCAGTCCGGGACTGATAGCTACATGTGGCAAGTTCTCATTGGTCCAAGTTGTCTATACATTGAGCTTGAAATGGGATACTTGTTATTTGGCCATTGTCCCAGTTTTATTGCAAGGAATTCTAACTGGTCAACTACAGGCTAAGGTTGGGTTATAAATTACATCCTGTCGCTTTGTTCTGTGGGGAGAATCACTGAGAATAGCGAAGAATGACCATCTACATTCCAGCATAACAACTATGACTTGTTCTCTTTGAATAAACCTATTTTTCTCCCCCTGATTTTCTGGGGGGTCTGTGTTGTTGAAGAATAACATCAACTGCTAACAGGATGAATGTACCTAACCAAGTGAAGACTAATGATGAGGAAGAACATTGTGAGTAAACAACCTATGCAAGGAAGCATTGTGCTATCAGGATAAGGTAAGACCCAGACCATGTCGAAGTAACAATGTTTATTGTTACAGCATGGAAAGGCAAGCGACAAGTCAAGGCAGGCAGGTCAAGGAATAATAAAGGAGGGTACGGGGCAACAGAGGATGAACAGCAGAGGGGCTAATGATCTTGGAGCGCGGGGGGGGGGGGGGTCTCGGCTTCCAGGGGTGTGGCTGCGGCACAATAGCGGTGTGCCAGCGCCTCAGGCTTGACCTTCTTGGACACCGGTCGGTGCTGCGGAAGCGTTCCCTGTAGCTCAGTTGGTAGAGCATGGTGTTTGCAACACCAGGGTTGTGGGTTCGATTCTCACGGGGGGCCAGCACAGAAAAAAAATGTATGAAATTGTATGAAATGTATGCATTCACTACTGTAAATCGCTCTGGATAAGAGCGTCTGCTAAATGACTAAAATGTAATGTAAATGAAGCGAAGTGGCTCGGACCTTACTGTACCCCTCCCGGAGACCTGGTACTCTGCGGGGCTGGCGGAGAGGTCCGGGGCAATTTCACTAAGCCCCTAAGAAGACGTCCCAGGGCAGGCAGAGCTGCCTTCAGGCAATGAGTGTGGCAGCCCACAATGGCACCAGTAGACCAGTTGATGAGGGGATTGTGTCGCTGGAGCCAGGAGAATCCCAATACCACGGGAATCTGAGGAGACTTGATGAGCAGGAATTGAATAGTCTCACTGCAATTCCATGACACCCGTAGGTTGATGGGAGTGGTAAGATGAGTGACCCGGTCCATGGGGCGCCCGTCCAGCGCTCTAACCTCCATGGGAGTGGAGAGGGGATGTGCAAATCGGATGCCAGGGTAATGTCCAAAAAAAAAAAAACTCTTGTTGGCCCCAGAGAGATTTAGACTGGCTACCCTACAGCAGAATGACAGGAACAGGGGTGCGAACAAGGGAAGCAGGAAAGTTCTCCATATGGCCCACCAGAGTACTCGTACCTACCAGTGAGCCTCTTTAAAAGGACACAAAACGACCAAGAGTCCCGCAATACAGACAAACTTCCTGTTGATCCTGTATTGCTGTTCCACTGGCGATAGCCCAGCTCTACCTAGTTAGTCTAGCTCTACCTAGTTGCATAGGCTCGGGAAGCGGCGACTCCGCTGACTCTTGGGGCCGGTCGGGAGGCCTCTGGTTCTCTCGGCAACGGGATCATTGGGGACCTCCAGAATGACTTGGAGGCAAGGTGTAATCCCTGGACGTGTGAGCGAAGTTGAATTTCCTCTCCCTCCGGAGTTCCCTTATTCGCCCATCAATACAGATGGTCAAAGTTATGAGGGAATCCGAGATCCGTAGGTAACTCCTGAGCAGCAAGCTCATCCTTGACCTCCATCGAGACGACGTGCAGGAACATATCGAACAGTTCTCCCTGGTTCCAAGCACTCTCCGCTGCCAACGTGTGGAAATCCATCGCATAGTTTGCCACACTGCAGGAGTCCTGCCGAAGCTGGATTAGCTCCCGGGCAGCTTCTCTCCCGGGGAAGGGGGCACCTCTTCCACAAACCCCTCCAGACTAATGCATATGGCTGGCTGCTGTTCCCATACAGCAGTAGCCCAGGTGAGAGCCCTCCCGGATATCAGCGTGATGAGATAAGCTACCTTGGAGCGATCCAAGGGGAAGGAGGGCTGAAGTTCGAAAATGAGGACACACAGCTAGAAACGCCCGACAGGTAAAACGGGGCTCCTGAAAAGGTAGAGTGGCTGATGAGACGGCACTGCTAGCAGCTGAGGAGCTGTGGGGTTACCACCATGGTGGGCTGCCTCCCAGACAACCCACGGAATTACTCCAGCAAACTGTTCAATGCCCAGTCATGACGTTCAGCCAACATTTGGACCCCCTCCATAAGGCCACGAAGCATTTCCTCGTGCCTCCCAATGGCGGCTCCTTGGAAGGAGATGGCGTTGCATAGCTGGCCTGGGTCTGCTGGGTCAGTCAGGGCCAGTTCGTACTATCAGGATAAGGTAAGGCCCAGATGCAGACCGTGTTAAAGTAATGATGTTTATCGTAAAACCAGGGGCAGGCAAACGACAGGTCAAGGAAGGCAGGGGTCGAAAAATCCAGAGTAGGAGCAAAGGGGCAGGACGGCAGGCAGGCTCAGGGACAGGCAGAGTTCAGTAATCCAGAGGTGGAGCAAAGGTACAGGACGACAGGCAGAGTGGTCCAGCGGGCGGGTACAGGACAGGCAAGGGTCAAAAAGCAGGAGGACTAGAAACCGCGAGGCAGGGAAAGACAAGCGCTGACAGGATGAACGCTGGTAAGCTTGACAAACAAGATGAACTGGCAACAGACAAACAGAAAACATAGGTTTATGTACACAGGGGATAATGGGGAAGACGGGCGACACCTGGAGAGGGGTGGGGACAAGCACAAAGACAGGTGAAACAGATCAGGGCATGACATGTGCATTGTTTCCAATGAGATGTGATTACTGCCCTTGGGTTCTTCTCATCTGTTTCTGTCAGCTCACTCTGGTTTACCATAGACCCTGCATTGGTGATCTGGGGGAGTAAGAACCCAAATGAATAAACTTGTATTCAATTAACTCAAATCGAATCCAATCACTTATGTTGACTCATAGAATCACGGATATTGAATTGACTTATGTTGAATCAAATTGAATAATTCCTATAGCATCATATTCTAAGTCTATTCAAACGTCCAGGGGTAGTAAAACAATGATGTTTTTGTGTGGTACAGTATGATTTGCATAGGTTGATACTGGATACTTTGTGTGCTTGGGTGCGTGTAACCCAGGGGGTGTATCACGAAAGCAGGATCTGAAGCTACCCTGCTGAAAAAACAGCATAGACCAGCATACATTTTAATCTTGTCCATGCTTGTCTATGCTGGTCAGTGCTGGTCGGATGCTGGTCAAGATGGTCGGACCAGCATGGTGTCATGACTTAGGCCTGTTGGTAAGGTTTATGACCCCCATAAATTCCTTTCCCTCTTTCCTCTCTCTCTACTCTACAGAGTGACTATTGGAAAGCCCTTTGTTAACATAGAGAGAGAGTGTCTGGTAACATCAAAAGGTGGGGAACGGAATCATATTTTGGTGTTCCAACCAGTTGAAAATATCCATTGGTACTTAAAGAATATGATTGTCAGATCAGTTGTCGTCTGAGACATTATTACTGATGATAGGATGACATAAACTGTATCTTGGAAATTCTACACATCAGATTCATATGGAATTGTTGTGTAATTTAAATGTTTAAATATGAAACTATTTGTGAAAAGATGAAACGTAATTTTAGCTTCTAAATGAGAGAATTGTTTTCATAGAGTAAAAACAATGTCAACACAGTGGCCCCGCCCATGTGAACAGACATTGGTTGTAAACTATGAAACGCGCCCTTCTCTCCACCACTATATAAGCCATTTACGAATATGTAACATTTGTGTTCCCAAGGACAACAGTCCATACGTTAAAAGGGCTAATATCAAACTACTGAACTAAGCCAACTTCAGCGTGAGCTCAAAGTATGGCAACTTGGTATGATCTTTGAACTCTTATTCACTAAATAAGTGATACCTCCTAGCCGTTGAGTTAGCAGCAGAAGCTGTAAACGTGGGCTAGGAAAGGACGGACAAAGTATCAGTTTTACCACACGATGACGGTACTACAACGTATCCGTTCTCCCACAAGACAAATTCCTCAAAGGACAAGGGAGATCTCTGTTGGGCAACACGGCCTTCCATCTACGACCAACCTATTGAAGCACAGCTCAGAGTAAATATTTCTTGCATTTTCCTTTTCCAAATGGGCGGTTATTTAGAATGCATACGATTCTGTATTTACGATAGCATAGCTTTACAAGGTCCGATCAGAGACCAAATCCTTTGTTCCTCAGTCTTCCCGCGCTTTCATTCAAACCCCAACCCCCTTTCTTTGTGTAACCAGCCGTCATATCTGTTCCGTCCGCCAGGGACGTTTTCTTTTATGACATAACTAGCAATCAATATATGACCCATCCTGTGTATATGTAATTCGGTATGATTGTTTAGGTATTAGTAAATAAATAATTAAAACAAATGTTGTATTGCTGATTCAACTTGTTAGCCAGGGTTCGTGAAGATAACCAAGAGTTTATGATGTTCAGATGAGACTAAATAAGGTGACGATTAATAATTGACTGCTATTGATGTAAAAGATTACCAGGTCTTTAAGAGTTTATTCGGAAGATAACAGCTCTATAAACATTATTTCGTGGTGCCCCGACTTTCTAGTTAATTACATTTACATGATTAGTTTAATCAGGTAATATTAATTACAGAGAAAGGATTTTATAGAATAGCATGTCATATCACTTAATCCGGCCATCCTTCATTGTGTTTTTGCTGAAAAAAAATGTAAATGTATAGCTGACAGACCAGCCTCCTGACAGTCCAACATTCATTGTATTTTTGCTAGTGACCAGCCTTTGCTGTGTTTTGGACACTGGTGACCAGCATAAGCTATAAAAAAAAACAGCCTCAAGATACATATTGCCGGCTTGCAAGGTGATGTTTAATTATGCTGACAGACCAGCCTCCTGACAGTCCAACATTCATTGTATTTTTGCTAGTGACCAGCCTTTGCTGTGTTTTGGACACTGGTGACCAGCATAAGCTAAAAAAAAACAGCCTCAAGATACATATTGCCGGCTTGCAAGGTGATGTTTAATTATGCTGGTGACCAACCTTTGTTGTGTTTTCGCTGGTGACCAACCTTTGTTGTGTTTTCGCTGACACACCAGCCATCATTGTTTTTTTGCTGGTGACCAGCCTTCATTGTGTTTTTGCTAACAGACCAGCCTTCATTGTGTTTGCGCTGACAGATCAACATTAATTGGGTTTGCGCTGAGAGTTGCCAGCAACCTGAATTTCCTGCTACAGCACTGGATCTGGAGGTGTGATAAAGATTGTTAAAATATTAGAACCAATAGACATTATGTAATTTATCCCTATGGGGGAACCCTTTTGGGTACCATGTAAAACCCTTGATTTGTCATTGTAGGTAATGGAACACTTTTGAGTTCCAATTAGAACCCTATCATGAAGAACCCTCTGGTTCCAGGCAGAACCAATGACAGGTTCTACAGTTATACTTATCGGATACTTCAGATGTGCTTAAAAAATTACCAGTAATTTCACATTAAGTTATCGGCTACTGAGTTACAGTAAAATTAAAGTGTTATTGTTGTAAAATGACTTGTTGCTGTTTACCTTACTTTCACTGCGCTTTGAAATGTAGGTGAAGGCAATGTGCTCGAGGGGGCTTATTCGCATATTTGGAAACATGGTTTAATGCTTTAGACCATCTGTGGAAGCGTTAGTGCACGTGCTGTACCAGTTGAAGTGGTTGATCATTATGCTGACTTTGGTCGCCAGCTGTACGGCATTTCCTCCGACACATTGGTGTGGCTGGCTTCCGGGTTAAGCAAGCAGTGCGGCTTGGCGGGGTTGTGTTTCAGAGGATGTTGCAGTGACGGGACAAGACTGTAACTACCAATTAGATATCATGAAAAGGGGTAAAAAGTACTATCAAAAATGTTGTGTATATATATATGGAGAAGGCTGATGTACAGCTGTACGTGGTGCCAAACATGGTCAGGATGTGTAGTGCCAGTTTCTTGAGAACAGGGACATCAGCTGCAAGCACCATCTTTCCCCAGAAAGGGGCAGGGTCACAATCATCAGCCTGCTCCTTCAAAGCCACATTTTCTTGTAGCTCAATCAATTCCATTTGCAGTGACGTGACATCTACCCATCTGAAAATCTGTTTTTCTTCCTCTGACAACTTTGTCTCATTTATGACCAAGAACGTTCTGGATTAGCAGCAGCAGTTCTCTTCCAACAGTGAAGTCATCAAGCTGGGCATTGAATCATCCACATCTAATGAAGTGCATGGTGCATTTTGAGTGGCCTCAACAAGTTGTTAAGTCAAAACTTCAGAAAATATTTCAGTTCTCATTGCTGTGGAATCTGACAGTGGGATCAGTTTTATATTTTCCATTCAAGCAAGGTGTCAATAACTCCACACAAGCATTCTTTTACCATCTCAGCGTCAGAAAAACTTTTGTATTTTCCCAAAACCCATGCTATCCGCAGTGAACACTCCCTTTCACGTTGTTTGGCTGTCAGGGAATTGACAAGGACTTTGGTGGATCTGGGATTTGATTGGTGTCATAATAGAGCTTAATGTTGCCACTTTTCACGAAGACGACGGACTTGCTGCATGTCAGGCACGTTGGTTTTGTATGCATACTTTTCCGTCCACTCGTCTTCGAATAAGCTCTTTCTTCTATCTGTGATGTTAACACTTGAACCATGGTCAAATCTTTGTTTCTTTCTGCCTGCTTGTCACGAGGTTCCGCAGAGTATATTTGCATTTATGTGATTGGGTAAAATGAGGAGTTGGATTAGACGGGGAACTAGTAGAGGTGAGGGTTGCACCAACCCTGACAGGAAGATCACGTCAGTGACTCAACCCATTCAAGTGGCGCACCCCTCCTAGGGACGGCATGGAAGAGCACCAGTAAGCCAGTGACTCAGCACCCGTAATAGGGTTTGAGGCAGAGAATCCCAGTGGAGAGAGTTGAACCGGTCCTGCTTGTATTTATGAATCCCTTTTTACATCAGCCGATGTCACAAGATGCTACACAGAAACCGAGCCTAAAACCCCAAACAGCATGCAATGCAGATGTAGAAGCACGATGGCTAGGAAAAACTCCCTAGAAAGGCAGGAACCTAGGAAGAAACCTAGAGAGGAACCAGACTCTGAGGGGTGGCCAATCCTCTTCTGGCTGTGCCGGATGGAGATTATAACAGTAAGAGAGAATACAGTAAGCGGCACACGTCAAACGTTTGATTCATGACCCTATGTCATGGGTCACGTGTGTATGGCCATATATGGGCATCCTGTCAGGACATCCTGGCGGGAAGTTATCACGTGCTCTAGGGAGTGCCCATATATGGGCATCCTGTTGTTTCTGTTCTCACGCTTTAGAGTGAGTGTTAATGTATGCATATAGTGCATCTGTTCCTTTGAAGCTGTCATGATGATTGATGTGTAGGGACCTCGTTGAACTGGGGGATGTGTTTGAACATTTCAAAGAGTATGGCCCCCACCCTGTTTTAGTGACCTTAGGGCTGTTGTCTATGAAACAGGAATGTTCGGGGGTATTGGGGGGGCAGACGCATTATAAATAAGCCCCCCTGTTCCGCCAGCGGAACTCCTAGCCAACAGCCAATGGCATCGCACGGCGCAAAATACAAAACCAACTAAAATACCACAATTCAATTTTCTCAAACAATCAACTATTTACACCATTTTAAAGATAAGACTCGTTAATCTAACCACATTGTCCGATTTCAAAAAGGCTTTACAGCGAAAGCAAAACATTAGATTATGTTAGGAGAGTACATAGACACAAATAATCACACAGCCATTTTCCAAGCAAGCATATATGTCACATAAACCCAAACCACAGCTAAATGCAGCACTAACCTTTGATGATCTTCATCAGATGACACTCCTAGGACATTATGTTATACAATACATGCATGTTTTGTTCAATCAAGTTGATATTTATATAAAAAAAACAGCTTTTTACATTAGCATGTGATGTTCAGAACTAGCATACCCACCGAAAACTTCCTGTGAATTTACTAAACTAGACTCTATCTTGAAGGAAGGAGGAGTCCCCAAGAAAGTGCAGACTGACGGCGGATTTTTTTTTTTTTAATAATACTTTCAGAAACTCATGAAGAAGCTCAATATCGTACATTTTGCTACAGGTTCGGATTTGAAAGCTTCAGTTGTTGAACTCTTTAACAGAACTTTGAAGGAGAGGATGTGGAAATACTTTACAGCTCACAACACATATAGATATGTTGATATAGTTCAAGATTTAGTAAAGGGTTACAACTACAGCTACCATAAGAGTATACGGATGAAGCCCTCCGAGGTCTCTTCTGAAAACTCTTTTCATGTCTTTAAAAATCTGTATGGTTTGTTTCCCCTTCGTCGTAAGAAAAAAATTGATTTCAAATCTAATTTATTTGTCACATACACATGGTTAGCAGGTGTTAATGCAAGTGTAGCGAAATGCTTGTGCTTCTAGTTCCGACCATGCAGTAATATCTAACAAGTAATCTACCAATTCCACAACAACTACCTTGTACACACAAGTGTATAGGAATGAATACGAATATGTACATAAAAATATATAAATGAGTGATGGCTGAACGACATAGGCAAGATGTAGTAGATGGTATGGAGTACAGTATATACATATGAGATGAGTATTGTAGGGTATGAAAACATATAAAAGCAGCATTGTTTAAGGTGGCTAGTGATACATTACATCAGGATGGCAAGATGCAGCAGATGGTATAGAGTACAGTATATACATATGAGATGAGTAATGTAGGTTATGAAAACATTATATAAAGTCGCTTTGCTTAAAGTGGCTAGTGATACATCTAATTACATCAAGATGGCAAGATGCAGTAGATGGTATGGCGTACAGTATATACATATGACATGAATAATGTAGGTTATGTAAACATTATCTAATATAAATCATATAAAGTGGCCAGTGAAATTGATTACATCAATTTTCACATTTTTAAAGTGGCTTGAGTTGAGTCAGTATGTTGGCAGCAGCCACTCAATGTTAGTGATGGCTGTTTAACAGTCTGATGGCCTTGAGATAGAAGCTGTTTTTCAGTCTCTCGGTCCCAGCTTTGATGCACCTGTGCTGACCTCGCCTTCTGGATGTTAGTGGGGTGAACAGGCAGTGGCTCGGGTGGTTGCTGTCCTTGATGATCTTTTTGGCCTTCCTGTGACATCGGGTGGTGTAGGTGTCCTGGAGGGCAGGTAGTTTGCACCCGGTGTTGCGTTGTGCAGACCTCACTACCCTCTGGAGAGCCTTCCGGTTATGGGCGGAGCAGCTGTCGTACCAGGCGGTGATACAGCCCGACAGGATGCTCTCGATTGTGCATCTGTAAAAGTTTGTGTGTTTTTGGTGAAAAATTCATAGTGGGGGACTTGGTACGTATATCCAAGTTGAGGGGTGTTTTTGACAAAAAATATGAGCAAGGTTACAGCGATGAGTTGTTCATAGTTACCGAATGTCTACCACGTATACCCCCTGTCTACAAGTTAAAAGATTATGATGGGGAGCTTAGAGGTTTCCTTTTATGAGAAGGAACTACAGAAGGTACAGCTGGGTAAAGACAAAGTCTGTACCCACGTGGAGGAGATTCTGGATCAAAGGTTAAAAAATAGGTGTTGGTCTTTTGGAATAACTGGCCCCAAAAGTTCAACAGTTGGGTATTAGAGCACGATGTGATGGAGGCAGTGGGGGTTAACTTAAACCCTCATGCATGATAAAAACAACATAATTCGAGTGTACACGGGAGTGCATCATGGAACACAGCGGCTTCTACCTGACTCTCCCCAGTAATGCGTCTGCACATATATGAATAACCAAAGTTTGAATTATACAACCAATTTTCCAAAGCCTATAGAGTTATCAGAGGCCTGGGAAGTAGGTCTCAGCGAGATTACATACCCCCATAGTTGAAATAATATCAAGGATAAGGACCGTGATTTTTATTGCAAAAGGATATCGGAAGCCCCGAAACTTATAACGATTAAAAAAGGGTTCTATAGAACCGTCGACAGGATCATCTCAGAGATGAACGAACTCCTAACCCTGAACAATATGGAAATACTCTTGAACTACAACCCTATTCATAAACGTGTACAAATCTCAGGGGCTGCTGATGGGGGTATAAAGACCAGAAGTAATTTAGCCTACATGTTGGGGATGAGTTCCAATAAATGGACATATGTGAGAGAGAAATTATTTCCATTCCCTGCGGATATACATGCAGGGTTTTACAACATATTTGTGTATACCGACATCATTTCCTATCAAAGGGTAGAAGACAGTTATGTGCCCCTCCTGAGAACAGTTCATATAGAGGGAAAGGATGGTGATGTAGTCACTGTTAACTATGACAAGCCACACTATGTACCTGTAAGCAAGAAATATATTGAAAACATTCTGGTTGAGCTTAAAACGGATCAGAATGAAAATATTGAATTTACTTATGGTAAAACTCCACTTTAGACGCACCAAAACCTCTCTAGATATTTAATATATTATTGGTATTATATATACATTTTATAAACATAATACAAATAAATTAAAATGGTTATGGAACACAACCACCATCTCGACCCTAACCGCTATGTCTCATACTATGTTGATCAAGTGGGTAATGGATTACCCGGCTATCACGGCTCCCCAACCATGTACGGTTTCGGGGATAGGAGGCGTACTTCGTAACCTCTTTAGGATGGTTTTACCGTTTATGAAGAGAGGCCTCAGCATAGCCAAACCACATTTAAAATCACCGGCTAAAAATGTTGTAAGTGAGGTTGTAGCCAATGCTATGACCAGGAGGGCGTCATGAGATGCCGAGCATCAAGAAGGCTCGGGGCTTATGCTGTTGTCTCGAAGACCAAAAAAGAGACCTCCGGTTATAAGGCGCAGGCCAGCCCCTAAAAAGTAGAGGTTAACCGTTAAAATAAACTCAGTAAGTCAAAGATGAGGTGAAATGAAGAGGTCTGGACCAAAAACGGCAAAAAGAATACTCGGAAGTATTTTCTGAAAGAACAAGCAACATGGCTCTTTTACACCGCATGTCCTCTGAAGCTATAAAGAGAGAGCTCGATCTTTTCACAGCTCCCTTAACCCAATTTTCAATAGATAGGTCCTGTTATGAGGAGATAGCCCCACTCTCTGACATTACAGACAACGGTCCGATATAATTTTTCATACCAGGCCACGGTGACAACTACCTGGACCTCAACAACACCTTATTGCATTTACGTCTCAAAGTGACCAAAAGAGATGGTACTAATATTGAAGTGAGTCTCATTAATTACCCCTTAGCGACCATCTTCTCCCAAGTGGATGTGAGTTTGGGTGAATGCCTAATCAGTCAAAGCAGTGCCACCTACCCTTATAGGGCCATCTTGGAATGTTTACTAAACTACTCCGAAGACTCTCAAGACACAATTCAGTTCCAGGCTGTTTAGCAAGGATACTGCAGGATGGAATCAATAGACCCTTCCACCGGTGCAAACAAAGGACTGGAGGCACGTGCTTGCTACTGTGCCGAATCTCGAGAGTTTCATCTGCTAGGGCTTATACACTCTGCCATTTTCTTTCAAGAACCGTTACTCTTAAATTCGGTTGATTTAAGGCTAAACTTAACCAGGGCCAAGGATGAGTTTTGTCTGACGTCTGCCCAAGACGGTGACTTTAGTTTAAAAGTGTTAGGGGCAACGCTTTTTATTTAAAAAAGTGTCTGTATCTCTGGCCGTTCGTCTGGGTCATTCACTGGCGTTGATGAAAGGAAATGCCCTTTAACCCCTCCAAAGAATTACCATGAAAACCTTTAGCATAACGGTGGGCAGTAGAATCTGTAGCCCAGAAAACCTTTTTCTAGGCCCTTTACCCCGCTACATGGTTATAGGTCTGGTTGATCACGCCTCTAATGCATAAGAAACCCTTTCATTTTCAACACTTCAATGCAGAGTATGTAGCTCTCTGTCAGAACGGACGTCAGGTCCCTGCTAAGGCTTTCCAACCACAATTTAATAACAACATATCTGTGCGAGAATTTTACAATCTATTCCTGGCTACCGGGATGCATCTAAAAGAGCTCTCTTTACCTATTGACAGAAATGATTATGCAGAGGGTTACACATTGTATGCTTTAAATTTATCACCTGATGATGACTCCTCAGGAAATCTGTCTGTGGTGTCCCAAGGTAACCTCAGGCTGGAAATACGTTTCCGTACACCTTTAGCCTGTACAGTTAGCATGATTGTTTATGCATGCTCTTATTCAATCTTGGAAGTGAATGCCTGAAGACAAGTCTTAGTGGATTATTATTAATAAAGGATCGTTGAGCAAAGACATGAATACCCAAGAGCTTGAAGGTCTCATGAGCCGCTTGATTGGAAAACAATTTTGTGGAGTGTGGGCTTGTGATGAATTACCTATTGAGAAATGGCCGGAGCGACCGGCCATGTTTATTGTCAATACCCATCCTAAACACATGCCGGGTGAACATTGGCTAGCGATGACATTAGAAGACGAAGGAGGAAGAAAAATCTCAACTGTTTATGATTCCTACGGCTTTCCCAACGGATTTTCACATTTCCCCAAATCTATTAAACAGTTTTTGACCAAAAACGGATCAAAGATCTACTACAGCATCAAACAAGTACAAGATAACCTTTCCACTATATGTGGTCAACACTGTGTATTCTACCTATGCCAAAGAGCCCGTGGAGTTTCTTTTCAAGATGTTATGTCTCTTTATAATGATGATTTAAGAAGTAATGATAGGGTTGTAGATTGTTTTGTTAGAAAATATCAAAAGTGTTCAAGTATGTGTCCTTTAAGACCCTGTAATCAAGGCTTATCCTCACGTCAAATGTTTCAAGAATGTCACAAATGTTAAATTGTATCATTTTTCAAATAAAATGTGTTGAATTTAATAAGTCATTCAAAAGTCTTTCAAAAGTCTAACCACCCTGAGAGATCAGGATTAGGAAAAGGTCCGGAGACATTCAGGGGTGTAAATGAGTCATCATCCCTTTCAAAGGGGGAGGGGTTGTTAGAACATCTTTAGGGGTGCTGTAGCTCATTGGAGGTTTTTGTTTTCAAGTTTGAATCTGTTGACAAAGCTTATAGTTGGGTACACCCGAGAGGGGAATGTTGAGGATTGACAGGGCCTTAAGAAACTGACGCCACCCAGGAGGTCTTCTGTCATCAGCAACCTTGTGGGCTGCTGTGGTACCTTTAAGCAAGTCCATCATATGTGAACCCTTGACAACAGAGCTCTGAAAGATAAACTCTCCTTTGTCATTCTAAGTAGCGGCCCCCTTTGAGTCTTTTATCTTGTTCATAATGTATCTAACATTTTTCCTGTTACGTGCCGGAATATGTGTCAACATGTCATGCATAACGTTATCTTCAACAGGCATTTGATCTTCAGCCGGTAAGATCACAGGTACAGGCATTACAGGGGCTTGGCTCTCTCTAGGCACGTCATCTTTTAAAGGGTCCGGTAGGGAAAGCGTTAAATGGCTGGTCTCTCTCTCACCTTGTTTTACCAAGGCCAAATAACTTTGCAAGAAGTTTGTGTATTTTTGGACCTTATCATAGGGGTTCAAATCCTTTTCGGTTCAAAATATCCTTCATGGCCGTATCCAAATCATTTCCCGCTGTTTGCCTGATATTTTCAGGACCCTGTAATTGCTGTTTAAGTCTATCCAACACTTGTTGAGGCACCAAGTACATTTTCTTTGCCATCACACTCTGTGTTCAACCCCCACGTCTGGCAGCAATAAGGCTGGTGAAGGGCACGGCTATACTTAGTAAAGGTAGAAGAAAACCCCCAGACTGTTGTATGGTATGTCTTTTCTTTTGAACAATGGCCCTTTTATTGGCAAAGAGTTTGTTCGCGGTCTTTTGTCTCAAATTTTTTTTATTTGGTCAGGGTGAGTGGAATGCGTCCTTTTAGAAGATTCAAAGCAATCTCACATAGGGATAATATGAGATCTGAAGAACAGTGACCCAAGATGGCCTTCCGTTCTTTAGCGGTAGCCCCAACTAGGCTTCTCAAGAGCGGCAGGTTTCTTTTTAAACGCAGAGACATAGCGGTTACTTTTTAGGAATTTAAGCCGCCGGCCACCTCCATGGGAACAAGCCGGTTTCGGAGCCTCAGGAGTTCTGGAGTATTTGATTTTAAATCCACGATTAAATAAGAAAATGGTGCTTTGCTAGTGTCCTCGTAGCTCTCCATAAAGTAAAATGTCCTTCTAGGGTACATCTGCTGAGCTAGAGTGTTTATTTGTAGTTTGTCTCTAGGGTTTTTGAACAAAACCATGTAATTGGCATTTAAACTAATGGTACAGCTATTTTTACCTTGGTGAAACACATTTTGCACCAAGTAATGCATGGACAGGTTTCTATGATGAGTATATTGGGTAAAAACTTGTGCAATTTCAGGATGCCCATTACCTGCAAATAGCATATCGTCCAAAACCAGCAGATTGTTTTCATGAGGTGGTAAAAGTTCATCATCAGACAGGGATGCGGGTATTCCTTCAACAAATTTGATTTTTATTTTCTTCAACAGCTCATCATACAAAGGTTGATAACATGAATAACACCACACAATATTGTCAGGTTTCTGAGATAATACATGTTCAGAATTCTCTAAAATACTTTTTACAAAACAAGTTTTACCGCTATTGGATGGGCCTGCGATTAATGCCGAAAATGGTAGTTGCAACTAGGGATCAAAACCTTCTACAGCAGCCATTATATCTTAAGCTTTAAGACACACGGGACTTGTAACATAAGTCAGTAGCCAAAGGGCAAGGTGGTCCCGTCAGGTAAAAGTCATCTCTTGTCATAGACTACCCGGAATCTTTTAGTAAGTGGGGCATTCTTTAGATGGAAGCCCTTTTTATCTCTAACAATCTTTTTGTAGGAGCTCAAAATGTCCAAGTTACTATTCTGTTTGTTTATGAACCCCTCGACCAAGCGTGTGATTGATTCCAAGTTTCCTCCTGTGGTCCTATCTGGTCCAACCCAGATAGTTGCTAAGTGGGGGGTTCCAATCACCCGGTTTGCCTCCATAGACCACAGAGTCTGTGTCATGGTAAAGAACCCTCCTCTGCAGCTGCTCCATGAGGGTGTATAGTTGAAGTCGACCATAGGCCGTGGTAAATGCTGCAAGAAACACATTTACATTACCCAGGAGTAGAACCTATTTATTGTTATGTCTCCATTGCACCAGGGCAATGTCTTGACTCAAGAATGAAAAATGTGAAATTTCGTATTGGTCCGAAAAAACAAATTCCCAAAATTATTCGGGTCTTTAACTTCTATGGCCGGATAAAAAACGTACCCGCTTTAATCTGGTTCCTACTCCTGCCCAAAAACTAGAATATGCATATAATTAGTAGATTTGGATAGAAAACACTCTAAAGTTTCTAAAACTGTTTGAATGGTGTCTGTGAGTATTATAGAACTCATATGGCAGGCCAAAACCGGAGAAGATTCCATACAGGAAGTGCCCTGTCTGACAATTTGTTGTCCTTCTGTTGCATCTCTATCAACATTACAGCATCTGTGCTGTAACGTGACACTTTCTAAGGCTTCCATTGGTTCTCTAAAGCCGCCAGAAAGTGGAATGGGGTGTCTGCTGTCTCTGGGCAAAATACAGCAACAGAGTTTGTCAGTGGTCATCCTGGGGACAGTGAGACTGAGATGCGCGTTCACGAGACTTCTCAATTTTTTTCTTTCAGCCTTTGAATGAATACAACGTTGCCCGGTTGGACTATTATTGCTATTTTACAAGAAAAATAGCATAAAAATTGATTTTAAACAGCGTTTGACATGCTTCTAAGTACGGTAATGGAATATTTTGAATTTTTTTGTCAGGAAATGAGCTCGCGCGTTACCCTTCGGATAGTGACCTGAACGCACGAACAAAACGGAGGTATTTGGATATAACTATGGATTATTTGGAACCAAAACAACATTTGAAGTAGAAGTCCTGGGAGTGCATTCTGACGAAGAACAGCAAAGGTAATCACATTTTTCTAATAGTAATTCTGAGTTTAGTGAGCCCCAAACTTGGTGGGTGTCAAATTAGCTAGCCTGTGATGGCCGAGCCATGTACTCAGAATATTGCAAAATGTGCTTTTGCCGAAAAGCTATTTTAAAATCGGACATAGCGTTTGCATAAAGGAGTTCTGTATCTATAATTCTTAAAATAATTGTTATGTATTTTGTCAACGTTTATCATGAGTAATTTAGTAAATTCACCGGAAGTTTTCGGTGGGTATGCTAGTTCTGAACATCACATGCTAATGTAAAAAGCTGTTTTTTGATATAAATATGAACTTGATTGAACAAAACATACATGTATTGTATAACATAATGTCCTAGGAGTGTCATCTGATGAATATCATCAAAGGTTAGTCCTGCATTTAGCTGTGGTTTGGGTTTATGTGACATACATGCTTGCTTGGAAAATGGCTGTGTGATTATTTGTGTCTATGTACTCTCCTAACATAATCTAATGTTTTGCTTTCGCTGTAAAGCATTTTTGAAATCGGACAATGTGGTTAGATTAACGAGAGTCTTATCTTTAAAATGGTGTAAAATAGTTGATTGTTTGAGAAAATTGAATTGTGGTATTTTAGTTGGTTTTGTATTTCGCGCCGTGCGATGCCATTGGCTGTTGGCTAGGGGTTCCGCAGGCGGAACGGGGTTCCGCTTGCGGAATGTCTGTCCTCAACAGGTTAATGATCGACGTTGTTAGCATATTGATTCTCTGGGAAAGTTTGCCCCAAAGCGAGTTTAAGTACAATTTTGACAGATTTCTTTTGGTTTTGTTGACTTCTATTCTGTCAGGGTCAAGAAGTATACCTTCTCTGTCGTGATGGTCCTGAATGTACTTGTCTTTGCTCTCTTGATCTGTGACCAATGCAGGATAGCCTGAAGACATTTGCTTGCATCTCAAGAAGGTCTTGATGTACTGTTTAAAAAGAGTGTCTGATTTCCTGGAAAAGTTCCACACTTCAAAGATTTTTGCCACACGATACCCCATCTCCAGAGCCTTAGAGAATTCAACTGTGACCCATACACCTGTCAGGGCTCTTTCTTGATCGGAATGATCACAAGGCTTTTCCTGGTTGTTGTTTTCACTGCAGGTGTGACAAAGGGAAAATAAAAGTTTTCCTTGAGGTCCCTTGTAAGGCAACACTGGCAGAAACAAACCCTGAGGAGGGTAAACAGTTGCTTTGATCAGACCAAAATAGTTTTGGGGTAAGTCAAAGTCACAGTGAATAATTTCAGGATGCCCCATAGGATAGCATGAGGAACTCATTACATGAGGATTAAGGGATGTAAAATCTACACATCCTATTGTCTCGTCGGGTTGAGCTACATACCACAATGTCAAAGCATTGGTACAGCCTCCATACAAGGCCTGTCGTGGTTCCAAGGGTTCTGGTGTGTCAAAGCTGGAAAGGAAAGCTCGAACATGAGGATCAGACATGCTCCCACATCACATTCAGTTTGAACCCATAAGTAGCCTGTAAAGATTCAAATTTGTCTTGGAACTCCTGGTACATTTCCCCTAAAGTATTTTGGGGTAGGACACACATGGCCTGGGGCACAAAGCAAGATTTACAACCGTGGCAGAAACAACCGTTGTACTCAAACACGGTCTCAACACCGTCAATCTGTGTGTATCCATCTACGTGATAAGGCCCAAACGCCTTCTCACCCCTATTCAAAGCATGTTGAATAAAAATGTTTTTATCCTGGGCCAAGTACTCCAACCATTGAATGGACCTACTAGAGTATGACTTGAATTGGCGTCGGTAGTTGTCAGGCAATGGAATAACTATAGATGCTGGAGGTAAAAAGTGTGTACGATAGGTTTTCATGCATGCCGATGCAATAGTTGAACAACCCCAGGGGTCAATGCCGGCATCTTTGATTACCTCTTCTCTGAATCTGAGGCATCCTTCACGAAGTATAACCACATCGTTGTCACAGTATGATCTCTTTGTGGAAATCAAAGGTGCTATGACATACTGTCTCATACCATGTCATGAATCTCTCTCGCTCTTTGGGAGACATTTGATCACACCCGTACATTTCGGGGCTGGGATAAGATCCAATATAATGTAGATTCTCCTCAGATGTGAAGAAATGAGGAAACCACCCTTTCACAGAGTTTTCAAAACCCAAGGCCCTTGGCATTTGAGCCAATCTCATGGGTAAGAAACATAAAATGTCAATGTATCTCCGGTTGAAGGCGGGGTCTACAAAACACAAGTTTTTACTACCTTGAGCTATGACACTGGGTGTAACGCCTTGTTGTATCAGAGGGTTCAAAAGAAGATAGGAGTCATAGGCTCTAGAATTGTGAGCTATAAATGTGAAGTTTCTGTACTGGGGTTTTCTGAAGTGTTTTAGAAAGAGTAGTGCACAATTGGGCCCCTCTGCCAACCACTTTTCACCCTTGAAAGTCATGGTAGATACAAAAATAGGCAAATGAACCCCTGATTGCTGATTAGTCTCAAAATCATAAAACACATATTTCTCTGAATGTTCATCTTCAGCCAAGGGCTGAATATAACACTCGTTGTCATGTCCTGACCATTGTAAGAGGTCATTTGCCATAGTGGAGTGGTCAGGGCGTGACAGGTGGTTGTTTTTGGGTGGTTTTGGGGTTTTCTGTTTCTTGGTGGGATCGTTCTAGAATTCTATTTCTATTTTTCGTTTTCCATGTTTTGGCCAGGTATGGTTTCCAATCAGAGGCAGGTGTCTTTCGTTGTCTCTGATTGGAAGCCATACTTAGGCAGCCTGTTTTCCTTTGGGTTTTGTGGGTAGTTGTTTCCTTTTAGTCTAGAGTACCTGACGGGACTGTTGTTGGTTGTTTTATTGTTTTGTTGTTGAAGTGTTTTCATTAAAAATCAAAGAATGAGCACTATACACGCTGCGCCTTGGTCTCCATTCAACGACCCCTATGACACTCGTGTGGCACTTCTTGAACCACTTCAGCATCTCTGCTTTTCAAGGCCCTTAACAGATTGGGCAATGTATGATTCCACACACATGAGGTTTAGGGCTGTCTATTTTAAGGTTGTAATTGCAATGGCATTTTGGACATTTCTTGTTAATGTCACAACTGATTACAGATTTACATGCCTTGGGGTGCCATGTTTCAATTTTGTGTTTCTCGTAGCAGTAGGCCAAACGATATGTGCGTTGACAATCCGCACAGGGTGTTAGGTTTAAGGGTTGCACCGGACATGTTTCATCCAGACATACTGAACAGTTATAACGGCAAGAGTGCCCCCCCTTTCGGGTGTAGCCTGTATGACATGATGGACACACATAGGGCGCTCCTAAAAACGCTGTGATGTTGGTAATAGCATAATAATGGGCGTTTTGCACATAAAAGTACAGAATCTGAGGATGAGGTTGTGGGTTGTTCTGGAATTTCAAGAGAGCTGCATTAGCTCTACTGTGGTATAAAACCACAATCGTGATGTTCAGAACATTTTCAAATTTGACTATGTCAGAGAAAGCCACAGCATCCTGTATACCTAGACCCACGGCATTTTGGAGCACCCTAGCCTTTTGTAAAGCCTCTAGATCAGTACATCCAGGGTTGAGTAAATGTGCTAGGCCTATTGCGAAGCATAACTGATTAACGGGATTGTGAACGTTTATGAGACATGCCCTTTTATTGTTTTTGATTTCTGATTGTATGAGACTATCAAGTTTCCTTCTCTGACCCCTTCCACCTAGGGGTTGGCGTACTATTTGTAGTACGAGCTCGAGGGTCCTATCAGCTATGATGGATAAATTAGTAATAGGTTATGGTATGGGCGGGCACAAGCTGCGGACAACAAACACAATTGCATTTTATCGATGGAAAGTTGAATGCACAGAGACACCGTGACGAGATCCTGAGGCCCATTGTCGTGCCATTCATTTGCCGCCATCACCTCATGTTCCAGCATGATAATGCACGGCCCCATGGCACAAGGATCTGCACACAATTCTTGGAAGCTGAAAATGTCCCAGTTCTTCCATGGCCTGCATGGAAGTATGCTCTGGATCGACGTGTACGACAGCGTGTTCCAGTTCCGGCCAATATCCAGCAACTTCACACAGCCTTTGAAGAGGAGTGAGACAACATTCCACAGGCCACAATCGGCCTGATCAACTCTATGCGAAGGAGATGTGTTGCGCTGCGTGAGGCAAATGGTGGTCACACCAGATACTGACTGGTTTTCTGGTCCACACCCTAACTTTTTTTAAGGTATCTGTGACCTACAGATGCATATCTGCATTCGCAGTCATGTTAAATCCATAGATTAGGGCCTAATGAATTTATTTCAGTTGATTGATTTACTTATATGAACTTTAACTCAGTAAAATCTTAGAAATGTTTGCATGTTGCGTTTATATTTTTGTTCAGTGTATATTATGATTAAAGAAAAGTCTTAGTTATAGTCTAGAAATGTTTTTATTAAAGCCTCTAGATTTAAGCGCTATACTAGTACAGTGATAATTTCACCAAAACCTGTAAATACATATACTGTATAAAGAAAAATAATACATTACTCTTGCATATAAAGCTTATACTGATTCTAAGCATGGCTGTCAACTTGACTTTTCGCTTTACATTGCAAGATAGCGCTAACAAATGTGTACATGCTCAAGTAATACACAATCTTCCTGGTTAATCAAGTCTCAAATTTTTGCTAATTTCTGCTCAATCTTGCATGCTTTCTCAAACAGCTGTAACTGTATATGCATTTGTAAATCAGCTCCTTTCTTGAGTTGGGCTCTGGGATGTAACAACCGTTGAGCATCTGACCTTATGGTTGATTGTGGGGGAAAGGGTGTGTGTGTGTGTGTGTGTGTCCCACATCTATTGTAAGGGGGTAAGGATGTTAGGGACAATATAGGATGAATCACAATAATTGTTTGCTAAAATAATAAGTGCTTGACAAAAATGTAATGTAATGCAATGGCAATCCTGGTTATGGGTAACAATCCTTTGCATGAACTGCCGACATTATTACCCATATTAATTGTTAATAATGGAAATGAAGACACACAAGTTTTTGAATATGTATATTTTTAATGGCTATATATATATATATATATAAAGCAGATTGAGGTGAGAGCATTGGAAATGTTTTTATCGGTTGATCTGCTTCTGTTCAGTGGGTGGCACTGTGTGCTCTTTTCGAAAGGATGGGTCCTGGCCTCTCGGGGGGCCTAGGGATCCGGGGGGACGGGGGTGGTCTGCAGGTCACTGGGATGACAACCCAACTAGGGATGGGGAGGGGCTTTAGCGGGTGGAATAGTGGAGAACAATTGGAGGGTTACTTAGTAGCAATGCAAATATCAAGGTCCAGCTATATGGACACTCAATCACTATGGTACTTTTTAATGGTAAATTTACAAACATATATTATGATAGATTTGAAACTTGTGTCTGATTATGGTGAATGGTGAAATAAGTATAGCCAGTTATAATTGTAATTGCTTAGCAGATAAGAAGAAAATAAGAAAAATATTTACCTGGCTCAAAGAGAAGGTATATCATATCTATTGTTTACAGGAAACTCATTCAACAATTTTAGATGAAGTTGTGTGGAAAAAGGACTGGGGGGGTGAAATATAGTTCTCCCATGGGCAAAAGAACTCGAAAGGGGTGATGATATTAATTAACAGTCATTTTGATCCGAATGTGCAAATTGTCCAAATAGATCCGCAAGGTAGATGGATGATTTTAAATATGTTATTGGACCATAAACAGAGATGGCTCATGAACCTTTACGGACCAAATAGTGATTATCCACACTTCTTTGAAGTACCTCAATGGACCAGAAAGGAAATCATACTACAAACTATCACCCTCATGCTCTTTAGGGAATTATGAGTGTCATGGATATATTGTAATTAGTGGATATATGGAGGCTTACATCTTCTGACCTAGTGAGATATACAGTTGAAGTTGGAAGTTTACATACACTTAGGTTGGAGTCATTAAAACTCGTTTTTCAACCACTCCTCAAATTTCTTATTAACAAACTATAGTTTTGGCAAATCAGTTAGGACATCTACTTTCTGCATGACACAAGTCATTTTTCCAACAATTGTTTACAGACAGATTATTTCACTTATAATTCACTGTATCACAATTCCAGTGGGTCAGAAGTTTACATACACTAAGTTGACTGTGCCTTTAAACAGTTTGAAAAATTCCAGAAAATGATGTCAAGGCTTTAGAAGCTTCTGATAGGCTAAGTGACATCATTGGAGTCAATTGGAGGTGTACCAGTGGATGTATTTCAAGGCCTACCTTTAAACTCAGTGCCTCTTTGCGCGACATCATGGGAAAATCTGTCACGGTCGTCATAAGGAGTAGTCCACACATTTTGGGGGGCTGCCTCTCAGGTTCCCATAGCTCCCTTCGCTTGTCCTCCCAGAGTTGACGTTCCAACTCCCATGTCCATCCTTCCCCCCGATGCTCCAAACCACGCTGCTTGGTCTTCTGTTGGTGGGATCTTCTGTCACGGCTGTCTTTGGAAGAAGAGGACCAAGGCGCAGCGTACTTAGAGTTCCACATGTTTAATAAATATGAAACTCACCAAAACAATACATACAAAAACGAAGCGTGACGTTCTGGGCTGCTCACAGGCAGCTACACAAACACAAGATCCCACAAAGCACAGGTGGGAAAAGGCTACCTAAGTATGATTCCTAATCAGAGACAACGATAGACAGCTGCCTCTGATTAGGAACCATACTCGGCCCAAAACAAAGAAATACAAAAACAAAAGGAACATAGAACGCCCACCCAAGTCACACCCTGGCCTAACCAAAATAGAGAACAAAACCCTCTCTATGGCCAGGGCGTGAAAAAATCAAAAGAAATCAGCCAAGACCTCAGAATTTTTTTTTTAGACCTCCACAAGTCTAGTTCATCCTTTGGAGCAATTTCCAAACGCCTGAAGTTACCACGTTCATCTTGTGGCAAAGAAGGGGGTCGAGTGATAAATGGCAGATATGTGAGGGCAGAACTAATAAACGGGCTCTGCCCGATCACTAAAATGGCCACCCCGATCAGAACTACAGATCACAAAATGGCCGACTGCCAAAACTACAATTCCCAGAAGCAAGGGGAACCCTCAGAAGGTGGAGCCGACCCACAGATAAAAGGTCAAGAAAAACCAGGAAGAGAGAGAGAGAGCGGGAAGGATCTATGAACCATAGAGAGAGAGACATTCTACATTGGCTGGATTTACCGTGTACGAGCTGGACTGTTTTGGACTTACCTGTTGGCGTTTAGACCTGGACCTACCGAGAACCAGATTTGTGTACCGAACCCTGCTATCCTTGACCTTACCTGCGGCCTGGGTGGACCAGGACAGAGAAACAAACATACAGGTACTGTCATGTTCGAAAGAACTTTAATTCTGGGCTGACTTTGGTGACAGTTTCTCACTTAATTTGTGACAAACGCTCCTAGCTTTGAAGAGGTTTGCCACAATCTGTACAAACAATAGTACGCAAGTATAAACACCATGGGACCATGCAGCCGTCATACCGCTCAGGAAGGATATGCGTTCTGTCTCCTAGAAATTAACGTGAAATTAACTCACCCAACTGGTGCGAAAAGTGCAAATCAATCCCAGAACAACAGCAAAGGACCTTGTGAAGATGCTGGAGGAAACAGGTACAAAAGTATCTATATCCACAGTAAAACGAGTCCTATATCGACATAACCTGAAAGGCCGCTCAGCAAGGAAGAAGCCACTGCTCCAAAACAGCCATAAAAAAGCCAGACTATGGTTTGCAACTGCACTAGGGGACAAAGATCATACTTTTTGGAGAAATGTCCTCAGGTCTGATGAAACAAAAATAGAACTGTTTGGCCATAATGACCATCGTTATGTTTAGAGGAAAAGGGGGAGGCTTGCAAGCCAAAGAACACCATCCCAACCGTGAAGCACGGGGGTGGTAGCATCATGTTGTGGGGGTGCTTTGCTGCAGGAGGGACTGGTGCACTTCACAAAATAGATGGCATCAAGAGGATGGAAAATAATGTGGATATATTGAAGCAACATCTCAAGACATCAGTCAGGAAGTTAAAGCTTGGTCGCAAACGGGTCTTCCAAATAGACAATGACCCCAAGCATACTTCCAAAGTTGTGGAAAAATGGCTTAAGGACAACAAAGTCAAGGTATTGGAGTGGCCATGACAAAGCCCTGACCTCACTCCTATAGAAAATTTGTGGGCAGAACTGAAAAAGCGTATGCGAACAAGGAGATCTACAAACCTGACTCAATTACACTAGCTCTGTCAGGAGGAATGGGCCAAAATTCACCCAACTTATTGTGGGAAGCTTGTGGAAGGCTACCCGAAACGTTTGACCCAAGTTAAACAATTTAAAGGAAATGTTACCAAATACTAATTGAGTGTATGTAAACTTCTGACCCACTGGGAATGTGATGAAAGAAATAAAAGCTGAAATAAATAATTCTCTCTACTGTAATTCTGACATTTCACATTCTTAAAATAAAATGGTGATCCTAACTGACCTAAAACAGGGAATTTTTACTAGGATTAAATGTCAGGAATTGTGAAAAACTGAGTTTAAATGTATTTGGCTGAGGTGTATGTAAACTTCCGACTTCAACTGTATATGGCGGAGGCTTAATCAAGATAGTCGTCTTGACTTTTTCTTATGTCATTCTCGTTGGCACCAAAAGTTTAAAAAGTGTTGATTGGGGATAGAATGCGGTCGGACCATCAGATAATTGGCATATACATTACTCTTACTGAATTTCCATGTGGGCGAGGATATTGAACATTTAATCAAAGCCTGTTGGATGCTAACTTTTTTTTAAACTAGGACAGAGGAATTTATAACTACATTTTTCAGACATAACACAGGTACAGCAAATTGTCCCTTATTGTATGGGACAATTTTAAATGTGCCTTTAGAGGCCATGCAATTCAGTACTCATCTCTAAAACAACAGCAATTTAGGTCAATAAGAAATGGGGAAACTTATTAAAAAAAGATCAAGTGTAAGATATTTTAAAAAATAAAGCAAACTATAGATAACATTTTGCTACCATGGAAAGGTAAATTCCTGTCTAATTTTGGAAAAATCCTCCTGATTGATTATTTAGTCATATCCCAGTTTACCTATTTGCTTATGGTCTTACCTACACCTAGCGAACAGGTCTTTTTATTATTTGATTAAAAAAATAGATTATATTTTATTTGGAACGGCAAGCCGGACAAACTTAAATGGGCCTATTTATATAATAAATATGAATTCGGAGGGCAGAAATGATTAAATATTAAAGCACTAGTCCTCTCATTAAAGGCTTCAGTCATACAAAAATAATACTTAAATCCAAACTGGTTCTCCAGCAAATTAGTAAGAATGTCTCACCCTATGTTCAAGAATGGCCTTTTTTTTCTCCCTTTATTCAGATTACAACCTCTCAGTTATTTGAAAAGGAAATCATCTCCCAAATATCGCTTTTTTAAAATCAAGACATAGCAAGTAGGTTGCAATTTCAATTTAATCCACCAGAAAAGACAGAACAAATAATACAACAAATATTGTGGTTACACTCAAATATACTAATTGATAAAAAACATAAATATTTTTATCAAAAAAATGTAAAGTATAATCTTCGTAAATGATATCATAAATAGGACTGGTGGAGTTATGTCACACATGCAGCTAACAAAAACATATGGACATTTCTGCACTACCCAACACTAAAACCAACTAATTGCAGCGTTACCGCAAAAATGGATGAGGAAAGTGGAAGGGGTAAAATTAAGAAACTTGTCTCTCTGTGTACCTGCTCAAGTAATACACAATGTTTCTACTTCATAAAAGCCACCTTCATGAGCTTATATTGACAGAAAGTGTTGGCAGCGTCCATTCCAAATAGAAGAACAGGCATGACTGTAGACTCAAGGAAACCACGTCCTTCCTTCTCAGGTGTGTTTCTCTTCTTGAACTCCTCTATCTCCTGTCTCATTAAGTCAGCCTTCTCCTTGTGGCCCTTCTCCAGCAGATCCTTCTGCTCCTGCATCTTGCACTCCAAGGCCCTGTGGAAGTCCCGTTCCTGTTGCTTCAAATTGTCCTTCATCTTCTCTTCCATCTGCTTCAACTTCTCATCTTTGCTTCTGCGATCGTCCTCCATGGTGCGCTCCATCTCCAACCGTTTCTCTTCAGCAGCCCTTCTTCTCCTGCTCCAACACAGCTGACCTCTCCTTCTCCTCTGCATGGTCCAAAGGAAGAGTTGAGGTAGGAAAACACAATAACTTCTAGACTACTCATGTTCTCTTTCATATCGAGGCAACAGACAGCCACTGATCTTTTCCATGTTCTGGAGTAGGCCATAACTTTTAGGTTAAACTTTAGCCCGCATACGTACTCTTTCAAACATCCCAGATCTATGTTGACTTCGTGCAAGATTATCACATATTTATTGTGAGAAGTCACTCCAACCAGAAACCTGAATTCAAGCAGAAAATAACATCCCAATGCTATATTTTGGACTTACCGTGGATCTTTTTCTCATTTTCTGTCAATTTTTTTCAGCCTGCAAGATGGAATTCTTCTCTAGACTCTTCTCCCTCAGGAACTGCTCAAGAATCTCCTCAGCCTGCAGAAAACACCCTGAAAGGCTACATGTTTTATCATTGGTTGATGGCAATCTAAAACCGGTTGGATGTGTTTCTAGTATGATGCTGTAGATGCCTAGAAATACTTTATGGAAGATAATGTGAATCATAACAGTCACAGAGGTTCATAGAAACAGCAATCCATCTACGACATTGAAACTACTGTGAGTCGATTGACCTGAAAGACGAGAACAACTCCAGTGTTCAATATGGATTTTTTTGATAAATGTTTCAGCCATAGCAAGGATTCAGCTCAAAGCTCTTACCCTAACTCCTTTCACGGGCTCGGCTCGGTACTGTGCCACCATGTTGTCATGGTGATTGCAGTAAAGCTCATATTCTCCAGGTGTGGTGTAGATCCCCTCCTTAATCTTCTGGGCCATCGGAGCAGACAGCTTCTCCAGAAGGGCCGCACACTTCTTCTCTGAGGCATCCACGTTCTGGATGAGGAGGTCAGCGTAGGGCTTTGCAATGGCCACCTGCAGGAGTCAAGACTGTTTTAGGGAAGCATTTGTAAAAAGTGGTCCTTGACAGAGTTAAGAACTAAAGCAGTGTTTGTACCAGGCACAGATCTGAAATGATGACCCTTACCGCCAATGCTTTCAAGAAATCCCCATTTTCGTCTTTGAAGGATTGTTTCATGAAAGCCTGCGTGGCCTGGTGGTCGGAGCGGAGGTGATGAGCTGAAATCTGACGCATATCCACAGGGAATAAGGCCTTCACCTCCTCCATGCCCCTCTGGTACACTACCTGGCCCTCATCCACAGCAGCCTGGTTCTCAATTTGAGCCATGGCCAGCACCGCATTCTCTAGACAGGGCACAGAGCCTTTGGCTATGGTCTCCACATAGGTGTTAACCAAGTGGCCGAGCACTGCAATCAGATAAGAGGCGGGAAGAAAAATATAAGTGTATATATTTGGTGGTACAATAACATAGGCTACATTCAATGCATCTGTGCAGAATCTGCTGATATTTGACTTACTTCTCCCGGTAACTTTGTGGCCCCCTTTGACAGTTTTTGTACGGCTCTCCTGGAAAATAAAGCAGCAGAAAGTATCTGCAACCTTTCGGGAAGCTTCCACAGAGGTCAGCTTCGTCCATGGAATCCAGATGGGGCATGTTGGCAGGAGTTGTAGGGGTGGGGAATACAAAGCACTTGCGCGAGGGGAAGTAGTTCCGGATGCACTCTCGTGGGAGGTTGTACATCAGGTTCTTTTTACCCCCACCTGAATGATAGTCAGCATTCACCATTACAGTTGACATTAATCTATTTTTAGGGCTGGTTTCCCAGACACAGACTAGGCCTTGTCCTGGACACAAAAGTGTGTTCAATGGAGAATCTCGTCTGGAGGCCTAATCTGTGTCTGGGAGACTGGCTCTTAGTTCACCATCCAAACACACAATCATTAACAGACAAGCATATACAGAGATAAGTTTAAATTAACATGAGGCAGAAGACTTTATGTTCAATAAACAACTGGATAAAATAATTTGGTTTATGTCTCTGTTTGATTATGAGTGTAATCCTATATTACATTTTCATCGGAATGATTTTATAATAGGTCATTTTGACAGGCAGCGCCAATATCAATCATCTTGTTTCACAACCCCTATGCTCTTTGTGAGATAGTGATTGTTCCAACTGAATAATTGTTTGGGGAGTACTATTCTAGTGACATTGTGCACAGTTGATCATTGGGGTGGTGGCTAGTGCTAATGTCACCTTTTCTGAGTTCCAGGGAATGCTCCAGATACTCATCTTCGGTGACGTTTCTACCGTCGATCTCGAGTAGTAGAGTGAAATCTCTGATGGCCCACACAAAATTCGGAAAGAACTGCACAAACTGGGTGTCCCCTTCTTCCTCGTCATCATGAGAGGATGAAGCTGCACTGGAAGAATTCACCTTGATCCGCTCTGTCAGCTCACTCACATATCTATAGGGCCGGTTGAGGATTGACTGATAAAAGCTACCAAAGTAAAAAAAAGAATGTGCATCTGCATTGACATGTGACTGCTACAGTTGTACAAGGACTTGCTATACAACAGTTATAGCATACGAGCAGTTTCAGTTTCTTTTTGAATGGACTGTGTCCACATGCACTGAGTAACCCCTAAGGGAATGGATCCAACAAAGTACAGTGTGTTGAATAATCTGCAAACACGTAATTAATGCTGTCAGTTACACAATATATTGTTCCAGGTCTATAAGGACATTTTGCTTAGCATCCAATAGTTACACAAACATACAGCACTTTCACTTTCAATATGAGAGGGAGTTCCAAGAAATAGCCCAATTGGGGGAAACATCCTCTACCCATGTGATATGTATATGTACACCTGTTAAGTCAATAGGAGAGAAAAGGGGGGAGGATTGCCATGGGGAAATTGATATTGGTTTAAAGGATACTGGAGATTCTCCACGGCTTGATTGTCGATGGTCCCTCGACTGTTGTAGACCAGAGTACTGCTTAACAGAATGGCCAAGGAGAAGATCCAGGCATCATTCTTAGAATCTCCCTGAAACAAGTGTGACAACAGCAACATGCCTATTGGTGATATGGATAAATGAAATGAAATCATTTCAAATACACTATATATACAAAAGTATGTGGACACCCCTTCAAATTAGTGGGTTCGGCTATTTCAGTCAAACTTGTTGCTAACAGGTGTATAAAATCGAGCACAAAGCCATGGAATCTCCATAGACAAACATTGGCAGGAGATTGGCCTTACTGAAGAGCTCAGTGACTTTCAACGTGGCACCATCATAGGATGCCACCTTTCCAACAAGTCAGTTCGTCAAATTTCTGCCCTGCTAGGGCAGCTCCGATGAACTGTTAGTGCTGTTATTGTGAAGTGGAAATGTTTAGGAGCAACAACGCAAAGGCTCAGCCATGAAGTGGTAGGCCACACAAGCTCACAGAATGGGTCCGCTGAGTGCTGAAGCTCGTTGCGCATAAAATCATCTGTCCTCGGTTGCAACACTCACTACCGAGTTCCAAACTGGCTCTGGAAGCAACGTCAGCACAAGTACTGTTCATTGGGAGCTTCATGAAATGGGTTTCCATGGCCAAGCAGTAGCACCATGTGCAATGCCAAGAGTCGGCTGGAGTGGTGTAAAGATTGCTGCCATTGGACTCTGCAGCATTGGAAACGCGTTCTCTTGAGTGATGAGTCACGTTTCACCATCTGGCAGTCCGACGGACGAATCTGGGTTTGGTGGATGCCAGGAGAACGCTACCTGCCCGAATGCATTGTGCCAACTGTAAAGTTTGGTGGAGGAGGAATAATGGTCTGGTGCTGTATTTTATTGTTTGGGCTAGGCCCCTTAATTCCAGTTAAGGGAAATCTTAACGCTACAGCATACAATGACATTCTAAACAATTCTGTGCTTCCAACTTTGTGGTAACAGTTTGGGGAAGGCCCAGTTTGCACATGACTTGGAATGAGATGTTAGACGAGCAGGTGGCTACATACTTTTGGTCATGTAATGTATGTGTGTTTAGATATTTGTTCACTGTGCTAGATTACTAATGTGGATTTTAAAGAGACTGAACTTTGACCTCTCACCTTCTCCACATCCCCCAGCCCCTCTGTATCCAGCAGCACCAGGGTGTGGTCTCTTTTTTCAGGGTGAGGCACACACCACATCCAGATTCCCTTAGTCTTGGATTGAATGGTGGCTCCCAGGGCAAAACCTAAATCAATATTTCAAAGACCGTTTTAAGACAAAAAAATTGAATATACTTTTTCTTCTGAAAGAAATGTATAGATGCAAAAAATTGGGAATTGTCTATTGAGGCACAGATTATACCCAAACCAGTTTGTGAATTCAGATATGTCTCTCAGCATCAGTCAGTCTCTGTCTCACCTCTTCTCTTTCCAGCCAGCTTGTTCATGAGGTAGGACTTGCCGGTGCGGTACAGCCCGACCACCGCCACCACTATGACTTTCTGGTTCAGTCCCGTCAGGTACTTGATGGCACCAGGAACTACATGAAGCTCGCCATCGGCGTTTTCGACCAGGCACATTGGGGAATCCATGGTCAAGTGGCTTCACAGGATGATCAGCCTACAGCTCCCACAAATAGTCAATCTATAATACAATTATGAATTAAATATAGTTCAGGTGAATTATGTGAATATTATATAGACTAGGACTACTGCGAAGGTTATGAAAGAAATATTATTAAGATCTGCATAATTAAACAGCTGAGCCATATGCATACACAATTAAAAGTGAAGTTAAAATATTGTCCAATGCTAGCTTTAATTTCATTACGAAATTTGTCTTCAAACATGTAACTGTTTTCCTGCTTTGGAAAAGCATTAGTCGATAGTAGCCTACTCACATAAACGACCTCTCCAAAAGCCTGCTCCAAACCAACTGTAAAATTGCAGAGGATGTCGCAATCTCGAGTACCTATTTCAAGGGGGTTTCAACTAAGGTTAGGGCTAGATATAATGTTAACAGTGTGGTTAAGGTTAGGTTTAAAATCACATTTTAAGAAGGTAAATTATTGAAATAGGCGAGGTCTATGACGTTGTGGCTGTAGTAACTAGTTGTACCTATTTGTCTGCAGATACAGAAAGTGAAAGTTGTCTAGACTATGTTTTATCAATTATTTTCACCAGTCAAATAAGATATGGAACTGACGCATCCGACTTTTAATTTAAAAAAAAAATATATATATATATATATTGTTTTAATGGCGTTATTGAGGCAATTATCTGTCTTTTGTTCCAGATAGGAATAGTGATTCGTTCTAGTGCTAGTTGGAACAAGAAAACTCGGTTATGGTCGACTTGCTAACTGGTTGTAGTTCTACGTGTTGGTTATACACATATCGCGTTCATACCATTAGTAAGTCGAACTTTTCTGAGTTCCTAGTACCTACCAGCACTTGAACGCGGTATTTGTCAGGTCATGTTTCACTGCAGCAGAGTTTTTTGGGGGAAACGTCGTGCTTTCCCGGAAGCTTAATTGTTAACGTAAGAGAAACACTTTCAGTTTCAATATCACAACCGATCTCTTTTGCCATGCAAACGCGGACAACAGACTGAACAACAAGCTCACTGTACGGTATAGTGTTGCCGAGGTAAGCCTAAACTCTCTTTCACTTCTAAATGTGGGCTTTTTTACTATATGATATATAGCTATTGATTTGCAAAATGACAGGTTTAATGTTGGCTGGTGAAAAAATATTTTTACAAAAAAACATTTGCGGTAAATTAATTGATTGGATAACCACGCCTGTACATGCAAGCACATTCAGAACTATTCATGGCGTCTATTCATGGAGTAGCCTCTACGAATCAGAGAGTGGAAGACTCCTCTCCTGTCTTTGAATTTGAACGTACTTTTCCTGTTGTCTGCTGTTTGGACACACCTATTCATTCCAAGGTTTTTCTACATGGTAGAATAATAGTGAAGACATCAAAACTATAAAATAACACTTATGGAATCATGAAGTAACCAAAAAAGTGTTAAACAAATCAAAATATATTTTATATTTGAGATTCTTCAAGGTACCCACCCTTCGCCTTGATGACAGCTTTGCACACTCTTGGCATTCTCTCAACCAGCTTCATGAGGTAGTCACCTGGAATGCATTTCAATGAACAGGTGTGCCTTGTTAAAAGTTAATTTGTGGAATTTCTTTCCTTCTTAATGCATTTGAGCCAATCAGTTGTGTTGTGATAAGGTTGTGGTGGTATACAGAAGATAGCACTATTTGGTAAAAGACAATGTCCATATTATGGCAAGAACAGCTCAAATAAGCAAAGAGAAACGACAGTCCATCATTATCATTACATTAAGACAAAAAGGTCAGTCAGTACGGAACATACTCTACTTCCTAGGACATTATGTTATACAATACATGCATGTTTTGTTCAATCAAGTTCATATTTATGTCAAAAAACAGCTTTTTACATTAGCATGTGATGTTCAGAACTAGCATACCCACCGAAAACTTCTGGTGAATTTACTAAATTACTCATGATAAACGTTGACAAAATACATAACAATTATTTTAAGAATTATAGATACAGAACTCCTTTATGCAAACGCTATGTCCGATTATAAAATAGCTTTTCGGCGAAAGCACATTTTGCAATATTCTGAGTACATAGCTCGGCCATCACAGGCTAGCTAATTTGACACCCACCAAGTTTGGGGCTCACTAAACTCAGAATTACTATTAGAAAAATGTGATTACCTTTGCTGTTCTTCATCAGAATGCACTCCCAGGACTTCTACTTCAACAACAAATGTTGTTTTGGTTCCAAATAATCCATAGTTATATCCAAATACCTCCGTTTTGTTCGTGCGTTCAGGTCACTATCCGAAGGGTAACGAGCGAGTGCATTTCGTGACAAAAAAAATCGAAATATTCCATTACCGTACATAGAAGCATGTCAAACGCTGTTTAAAATCGATTTTTATGCTATTTTTCTTGTAAAATAGCGATAATATTCCAACCGGGCAACGTTGTATTCATTCAAAGACTGAAAGAAAAAAATTGAGAAGTCTCGTGAACGCGCATCTCAGTCTCACTGTCCCCAGGCTGACCACTTACAAACTCTGCTGCTGTACTTTGCCCAGAGACAGCAGACACCCCATTCCACTTTCTGGCGGTTTTAGAGAGCCAATGGAAGCCTTAGAAAGTGTCACGTTACAGCACAGATGCTGTATTGTCGATAGAGATGCAACAGATGGACAACAAATTGTCAGACAGGGCACTTCCTGTATGGAATCTTCTCAGGTTTTGGCCTGCCATATGAGTTCTGTTATACTCACAGACACCATTCAAACAGTTTTAGAAACTTTAGTGTTTTCTATCCAAATCTACTAATTATATGCATATTCTCGTTTCTGGGCAAGAGTAGTAACCAGTTTAAATCGGGTACGTTTTTTATCCGGCCGTGAAAATACTGCCCCCTAGCCCAGACAGGTTAAGAACACATTCTTATTTACAATTATGGCCTACCGGGGAACAGTGGGTTAACTGCCTTGTTCAGGGGCAGAATGACAGATTTTTACCTTGTTGGCTTGGTCCAGCAACCTTTTGGTTACGACTCCAATGCTTTAGTGGATGTTGAGAATTGAATGTTCACCTCTCTACCATGTAAGGGCTATTTGACCAAGAAGGAGGGTGATGGAGTGCTGCATCAGATGACCTGGCATCCACAATCACCCGACGTCAACCCAATTGAGATGGTTTGGGATGAGTTGGACTGCAGAGTGAAGGAAAAGCATCCAACAAGTGCTCAGCATATGTAGGAACTCCTTCAAGACTGTTGGAAAAGCATTTCAGTTGCAGCTGGTTGAGAGAATGCCAAAAGTGTGCAAAGCTGTCATCAAGGCAGTGTGGCTACTTTGAAGAATCTCAAATATAAAAATAATAATTGTTTAACACTTTTTTGGTTACTACATGATTCCATGTGTGTTATTTCAAAGTGTTGATGTCTTCACTATAGAAAATTGGAAAAATCAAGAAAAACCCTTGAATGAGTAGGTGTGTCCAAACTTTTGACTGGTACTGTACACACACACACACACACACACACACACACACACACACACACACACACACAGTGTCCTACTCAATAAAAAGTTATTATGTGTGTCTTTGCCTTCGTTTCTTTTGGTCAGCATCATGTCAGGCCAGACAGTACCCATGAAGGAACCAGTATGTCTGATAGAGAACGACAGTGATGGGAAGCTGCGTGTGGTCCGCAGTGCACTGGACATCCTGGACCAGATTGACCAGCATGTGGTAGTGGTGTCGGTGGTCGGGCTGTACCGCACCGGCAAGTCCTACCTCATGAACAAGCTGGCTGGGGAGAGGAAAGGTAAGCACATCCACGAAAGCATTTTTTAAATCTATGTTCCGATCAAGTTTCATGAGCCTAAAATAAAAGATCCTAGACATTTTCTATATACACAAGAAGCTTATTTCTCTGAAATGCTGTGCACAAATTTGCTTACATCCCTGTTAGTGAGCATTTCTCCTTTGCCACGATAATCCATCCACCTGACAGGTGTGGCATATCAAGAAGCTGATTAAACCGCATGATCATTACACCGGTGCACCTTGTGCTGGGGACAATAAAAAGCCACTCTAAAATGTTCAGTTCTGTCTCACAACACAATGCCACAGAGGTCTCAAGTTTTGAGGGAAAGTGCAATTGGCATGCTGACTTCAAGATTGTCCACCCAAGCTGTTGCCAGAGAATTGAATGTTAACTTCTCTATCATAAGCCACCTCCAACGTCATTTTGACAGTACATCCAACCGACCTCACAACGCAGACTACGCGTAACCATGCCAGTCCAGACCTAAACTCAGCAAAAAAAGAAACGTCCCTTTTTCAGGACCCTGTCTTTCAAAGATAATTCATAAAAATCCAAATCACTTCACAGATCTTCATTGTAAAGCGTTTAAACACTGTTTCCCATGCTTGTTCAATGAACCATGAACAATTAATGAACATGCACCTGTGGAACAGTCATTAAGACACTAACAGCTTACAGACGGTAGGCAATTAAGGTCAGTTATGAAAACTTAGGACACTAAAGAGGCCTTTCTACTGACTCTGAAAAACACCAAAAGAAAGATGCCCAGTGTCCCTGCTCATCTCGGTGAACGTGCCTTAGGCATGCTGCAAGGAGGCATGAGGACTGCAGATGTGGCCAGGGCAATAAATTGCAATGTCCATACTGTGAGACTCCTAAGACAGAGCTACAGGGAGACAGGACAGACAGCTGATCGTCCTCGCAGTGGCAGACCACATGTAACAACACCTGCACAGGATCGGTACATCCGAACATCACACCTGCGGGACATGTATAGGATGGCAACAACAACTGCCCTAGTTACACCAGGAACGCACAATCCCTCCATCAGTGCTCAGACTGTCCGCAATAGGCTGAGAGAGGCTGGACTGAGGGGTTGTAGGCCTTTTGTAAGGCAGGTCCTCACCAGACATCACCGGGAACAATGACGCCTATGGGCACAAACCCACCGTCGCAGGACCAGACAGGACTGGCAAAAAGTGCTCTTCACTGACAAGTCACGGTGTTGTCTCACCAGGGGTGATGGTCGGATTTGCGTTTATAGTCGAAGGAATGAGCGTTACACCGAGGCCTGTACTCTGGAGCGGGATCGATTTGGAGGTGGAGGGTCCGTCATGGTCTGGGGCGGTGTGTCACAGCATCATCGGACTGAGCTTGTTGTCATTGCAGGCAATCTCAACGCTGTGCGTTACAGGGAAGACATCCTCCTCCCTCATGTCGTACCCTTCCTGAAGGCTCATCCTGACATGACCCTCCAGCATGACAATGCCACCAGCCATATTGTTCGTTCTGTGCGTGATTTCCTGCAAGACAGGAATGTCAGTGTTCTGCCATGGCCAGCGAAGAGCCCGGATCTCAATCCCATTGAGCACGTCTGGGACCTGTTGGATTCGGAGGGTGAGGGCTAGGGCCATTCCCCCCAGAAATGTCTGGGAACTTGCAGGTGCCTTGGTGGAAGAGTGGGGTAACATCTCACAGCAAGAACTGGCAAATCTGGTGCAGTCCATGAGGAGGAGATGCACTGCAGTACTTAATGCAGCTGGAGGCCACACCTGATACTGACTGTTACTTTTGATTTTGACCCCCCCCCCCCCTTTTTGTTCAGGAACACATTATTCTATTTCTGTTAGTCACATGTCTGTGGAACTTGTTCAGTTTATTACTCAGTTGTTGAATTTTGTTAAGTTCATACAAATATTTACACATGTTAAGTTTGCTGAAAATAAATGCAGTTGACAGTGAGAGGACGTTACTTTTTTTGCTGAGTTTATATATTTGGCTTCTTCACCAGCGGGATCATCTGAGACCAGCCACCCAGGCAGCAGATGAAACTGTGGGTTTGCTCAACTGAAGAATTTCTGCACAAACGGTCAGAAACCGTCTCAAGGAAGCTCATCTGCGTGCTCATGGTCCTCGCCATGGTCTTGTCCTGACTGCAGTTTGGTGTCTTAACCGACTTCAGTGGGCAAATGCTCACCTTCAATGGCGTTATGGTATGGGCAGGCATAAGCTACTGACAGCGATACCGTGACGAGGTCCTGAGGTCCATTGTCGTGCCATTCATCCGCCGCCATCACCTCATGTTTCCGCATTATAATGCAGGGCCCCATATCGCAAGGATCTGTACACAATTCCTGAAAATGTCCCAGTTCTTACATGGCCTGCATAGTCACCAGACATGTCACTCATTGAGAATTTTTGGGATGCTCTGGATCGACGTGTTCGACATCGTGTTCCAGTTCCCACCAATATCCAGCAACTTCGCACAGCCATTGAAGACGAGTGGGACAACATTCCTCACACCACAATCAACAGCCTGATCAACTCTATGCGAAGAAGATATGTCACGCTGCATGAGGCAAATGATGGTCACACCAGATACTGACTGGTTTTCTGATCCACCCCCCTATTTTTTATGTTTTATTTTCTGATTTCCTTATTTGGACTGTAACTCAGTAAAATCTTTGAAATTGTTTCATGTATTTTTGTTCAGTGTACATAACAATATGCATGACCTCAACACTGTTATATGGATAAGGAATGATTATGTATAAGATCATTGTTTCTCATAAAGATAGGGTAATAGAAATGTGAAACAGAAAGTGTTAACTTATGTACTGTATTTGTCATTCAGAGTTAGAGAGATATGCTGCACCAAAGTACAGATTTGTTCTGCTCTGACCACATTAGGATTTGATGTTTTTTTCTCTCCAAAATTGGAAATTCGACACATCCTGTTATTGCGTTGTGGAAACTACAGTTTCTCTTTTACACCATAACGTACAACCAGACAGCAGAGCAAATATCAAAAAAACATTTTGTTCCGACCACATTTGTTCTAGATGGGTTGTGTAGATAAGTGTGCCGTTTTGCACTGGCTGCTAGTTTCACTTTCAGTCTGTCAGTATGATATACAGTATAATTAGACAAAATGGTTCATCTGAAAACCAGCAGCCTTGAGTAAACACTTTACATCCTGCTGGCTCTTTACAGATTCCATCCTAAGAACCGTTTTTATCCTCTGTCCTCAAGGTTTTGCCCTGGGAGCCACCATCCAGTCCAAAACTAAGGGCATCTGGATGTGGTGTGTGCCTCACCCTGAAAAAAGAGACCACACCCTGGTGCTGCTGGATACAGAGGGGCTGGGGGATGTGGAGAAGGTGGGAGGTCAAAGTTCACTCTCTGTCAAAAACCTTTTGTGGCTCAGATTGTTTAGATAACAGAATATAACATTGCTATGGGTAAAATCCCAAAACTGTGTCTAGTACTGATAGCTGATGTCATCATCTGTATATAATGTCTGACTTGTAAATGTATGATATATACACATTGATTCTAAAGAGTATAACAAATAAATAATGACCCATGAACTTAGTTATAAGCTTGTTTTACTCCAATGTTTGTAAATGTAATTAAACACTGTATAACATCATAGTTAACTGCAATTAGGATGTCACAGATGGTGAGTCATTGCACCCATAGCTCAGTCTATGAATTTGAGTGGTTACATTTCTCCAGGCCCATCCCTCAGATTTTTTTTGTTAGCTTTTTTTTAACCAAAACTGAGGCAGGGTGGGGCTTGGTTAATGTTTCAATTAAGGATTCCAGCTTTGACCTTTATTTAGGTAGGGAGCCCATAAAACGGCGTATGGAGTAGACATTTAGTTACTGACTTGATTTCACTCTAGTATGAACAGAGTACCAATGTGTTCCTTCTGTTGTGTCTGCAGGGTGATGAGAAGAATGACAACTGGATCTTTTCCCTGGCTGTCCTGCTCAGCAGTACTCTGGTGTACAACAGCATGGGAACCATCGACAACAACGCCCTGGAGAAACTACAGTATCCTTCAGCAGGCCTATAAAGAAATATAGTGTAGTGTTGTATGTCTGGGTTCATTTCATCCCCAACAACCGAACCGACCTCAAAAAGCACTAATCGCTCAGCACTATACTGCATGTTAGTAAATCTGGGTTCATTTTGTCCTCAACACCGCCTTCTACAGCTATGTGACAGAACTGACAGAGCACATCAAGGTGAAGTCCAACCAGCGAGACGGGGAAGAATCTTCAGAGTACCTGCGTTACTTTCCTTCCTTTGTGTGGACAGTCAGAGATTTCACCCTGACCCTGGAGGTTGATGGGAGACCCATCACAGCCAATGAGTACCTGGAGAATGCTCTTAAACTGAGAACAGGTGAAGGGAACACCAGCTAGCACAGCTAACTTAATCTCTTTTTCTAAACCATGGCTAGATTGAATTTACCAAAGTTAACAATACTTTTACAAAAGACATGTTGGATATAAAAATATGAAATGCTTTTCTTCCACAAAAAATGTCACGGTTAAACATTTAATTTGTTGATTAATGATTGATGTACTTTTCCTTTCATTTACAAAGGTCATAGTAAGAAAGATCAGGCATACAATCTGCCTCGTAGCTGTCTGCGGAACTATTTCTCTCCTCGCTGGTGCTTTGTGTTTGAGAGGCCAGCCAGCGGAGACAAAATGAGACGTATGGAGGAGCTGACCGATGCTGACCTGGAGCCTGCCTTTGTGGAGCAAGCCAAGGAGTTCTGTGACCACGTCTTCAATGAGGCCAAGACCAAGACCCTGAAACAGGGCCTGAAAGTTACCGGCAGACGTGAGTATTACAACACTGATATTGAGGATGGAAAGCACTTATGAAAGTAGGTCATGATGTTTGATAATACAACTAAAGTACTGCTGCTACTATAACCACTTCCTCTATTATTATAATTATGATTACTACAAGTACCATGACCAGTACAACTAACAACACCATTAGTACTTAAATTACTACTAATTCTACTACTTACTTTACTTCTATACAAGCACAACTGACCACCACAGTATCACACCATCACTACCACAACTACCAGATGTGCTGATTTCCTGCCCTCTCCTGCAGTGCTGGGAAACCTGGCAGAGACGTATGTGTCTGCCATCCGGAGCGGGCAGATCCCCTGCCTGGACAATGCTGTGTTGGCGCTGGCCCAAATTGAGAACTCCAGTGCCATCGAGAGGGCCAGGGCCCACTACCAGAAGGGTATGGCTGACTGGGTGGCCTTCCCCACAGAGACCCAAGAGGAGCTGTCTGAAGTGCATGCTGTCATGGAGAAGGAGGCTGTGGCCATATTCATCAACAACTCCTTCAAAGACGAGGACCAGAAGTACCAGTTGGAGCTCATGGTATGGGAATGTAGATTCTATATTCAATGAGTCAATATTAAATTCAATGATGCATGTATTTAACAAGATGAGGATAATTTGTCATTTGGGTGAGCTACCCCTTTATGCTACACTTACATGTACATTTTAGTCATTTAGCAGACACACTTATCCAGAGCGACTTACAGCAGTAATTAGGGTTAAATGCCTTACTCAAGGGCACATTGACAGATTATTCACCATTTATTACCTCAACTGAACCAAGACATTCAGGTTTGTTCTGGTACATTCTGAACCAACCTCTCAAACACAAAAATAGAAATTGCTTCAAGAGGAGTATGAGAAGATCTGTGTGAGGAACTACAAGGAGTCCCAGAAGGCATGCGAGTCCAAAATCGAATGCATCTTTGCCCCCTTGGAGGAGAAAATAAGGGATGTCTCCTACATGACCCCTGGAGGATACAAAGAGTACTGCAACGACCTGAAACTGGCCACCAGCGAATACAGATCTGAGGGAGGCAGGGGAGTGAAGGTATGTTGGGGAGGTGGTGCTATTTTAGGATATTATGTAATTATCATGTTTTGTGGATGCTGGTCAAAGGAGTTATGAATGCACTGATGTGATGTTGAAAGTTAAATATTATGTGTGATTGTTCCAGGCTGAAGAGGTACTGAAGGAGTACTTGGAAAGGAAAGCTAGCATTGGTCAGACCATCCTGTCAGCAGACCAGTCCCTCACTGAAGCTGAGCAGAGAGCAGAAGGTGATATAGGTCACCATGAATATGCACTCCATGACCTGGCAACAACATTCTAATGACCACCAAATGGAGGCTTACCTCTCGTTCTCTTTGATATTTATCTCACTAACTCTCTCTCTCTCACACATACTCTGTCTATCTTTCTCTGCAGCGGAGCAAGCGAAAAGGGAGGCATCTGAGCGGGAAAATCGAGCCATGGAGGAGCAGCTGGTTGTCCAGGAGAGGTTGAGAGCGGACCAGCAGAGGACGTATGAGGAGAATGTGAACCAGCTGATGGAGAGGATGGAGAGAGACAGTAGAAATGCCATAGCAGAGCATGACAGAGTTCTGCAGGCCAGACTAAAGGTAGGAACCTAAAACACAAACATTGAGAAGTACACTTTAAAACTACAGGATCTGTAGGGGTAAGATTAACTGTGTGTATGTGTTTTGTTTTAATGACACAGTCCGTGATGTGTAAAAACAAACCTTGTAATTTCAGGAGCAGAATGACCTTCTCCAGCAAGGGTTTGATGGCAGAGCACACCAAATGCAAAGAGAGATAGATGCCCTTAAGGGTGCGAAGGCACAAGAGGAAGAGAAAAAACCCTCATTTATGAGCACAGCTCTGGATACTGTAGGGACTGCAGCTACCTTGTTCCTTCCAGGAATACTTCCCAAAGTAGGAGGAATGGCTGTGAAATGGCTGTCTAAGTGGTTTTGATCTAGGTTCCCGAGGAGGATGATGAGCTATTATTCTTATAGACATGTGGATTGACTGAATATGTATTTATTGATAGTTGATTCTTTGATTTAGGTTAAGCACTCAGTCAAGGTTTTATTTGATGTTAGTTTTTTTTGTACGTCATTTGAATAAATAATTAGCATGCCTAATCATAATGAAGTAGAGCTTTTAGATAGCACTCTTAAAAATGGTTTTGCAGTTGTTTTACTATTACCAAATAGGCCTACTTCTTTTTAACACTGACGACATTTACATGCACACCAATATCCTGTTATTATTCGGGATACTCAAGTATTCTGTTTTTGAGTTGATGTATATAAACGTCATATTCCATTTACAATTTAAAAAAGCTTGTATCCCGGTTATGAGAATCCCGTATAAGATGCCTGAGATATGTTGATCTTAGACGGTAAACTGTGGCATGTAAACATCCTATTCCGTTTACTGTTTCCCACGGTCTGCACAGGCTCAATTTCACATATCGGTGTTGTGTGATGATGTTTTCATCTGATTGTCAAACAAATCACTTTAAAAAGTAGGCTACCAGCGCATTTCGATCCACCATGATCATTTATTTTGCTGATACTCCGTACTGGACCATATAGCCTACTGGCTACTTTCACCCCTAATTTAGACAAGATTTTTGTCTATAATTTTCGAGATTTGGTAGGCCGTATTATAATTTCTGAGATTTGGTTGGTCATTTGTTTGTCAACTATAGTTAGATACATGCAGCTTCTAGTCTGTCATGACTAAATATTGTAGTGCTCACCAGAATAATGTCTTACATAGATAGCATGAATGCATTATTAATGTAGTTAACACCGGTATAGTTGTCTGTTTTGTTTAGGAACCAGGGAGAAAACGCAATATCTCCAAAACAGTGGAACTATTGGTCCTGTGCAAAATGTCCAAATGTCATCAGTTGACCGGTTTTAAGGAAATACAAGTTTGAGAAAACTATACAACATGTTTCTGATAAGACTTTACTTCGTCTTGGGTGCATATTTTATGTTTTTGAAATACTGGCTGGTTGCAGAACAGTGTCATAACAACGCATTCACATTTTCTCAAGAGATGCTGAAATAAATATTTCTCCACTCCTGTTCCCAAGACAAAACTAACATTTATTGTATCATTTTACTGCAAGTAATGCATAATTCAGTAGGAGTTAATATTATATTATCGTAATTTCCGGACTATTGAGCGCACCTGAATATAAGCCGCACCCACTGAATTTTTTTACAATTATTATTTTGAACATAAATAAGCCGCACATGTCTATACGCCGCAGGTGCCTACCGGTACATTGAAACAAATGAACTTTACACAGGCTTTAACGAAACACGGCTTGTAACGAAAATAAATTGGCTTTAACGAATCACGGCTTGTAACAAAAATAAATAGGCTTTAACGAAGCACGGCTTGTAACAAAAATAAATAGGCTTTAACGAAACACGGCTTGTAACAAAAAATAAAACATTTGCAGTAAACAGTAGCCTACCAAGAAAGTCATTGGTCACTATCTTCCTCCTCCTGTGCACTGAAACCACTGAAGTCATCTCCTTCGGTGTTGGAGTTGAATAGCCTCAGAATTACTTCATCCGATATTGGATCGTTTTCATTGTCGCTCTCGTCACTGTTTGACCTTAACCCGTTCGGCAATTTCATTGGTCTAATGAAAGCTTCATGCTGCCAAAAAACTGAGCACGTCACAGAATGTGTTTTTTTGGAGAGAGAAAAATTTGAAAGCGGGAAAAATCCATATATTAGCTGCGTCATTGTTTAAGCTGCGAGGTTCAAAGCGTGGGAAAAAAGTTGCGGCTTATAGTCCGGAATTTACGGTAAATAATTGTTTTCCCTCATCAATCTACACAATACCCCATAATGACAAATCCAAAACTGGTTTTACATTTTTTTTGCTAATTCATAAAAAATAAACTGATAATACATTTACACAAGTATTCAGGCCCTTTACTTAGCACTTTGTTGAAGCACCTTTGGCAACGATTACAGCATTGAGTCTTTTTGGGTATGATGCAGTCAGTGCATTCATCTAAAGTTGATAAAATATCACAATCATAGCAAGTCATATCACAGTCATAGCGAGTAAACCATTTCTGTAACTATTACTGGGAATGGTGTTGTAGTTAAGGATACATTGGTCTTCAAAATATCCTCTATTTGTAACAAGATAACTTGTGGATGTACAGTGGGGGAAAAAGTATTTTATCCCTTCACTGAGGACAAACTCTTCAGACAAAGTTTTCAAGAGAATGTTAATTTAGTTACCATGGAAACATATTGTGACACTGAAGCACATGGCTGCAGTGGACAGTTGTTCCAGATGTGATGTAAAAATCGAGGTAAATATTGCTTGTGTAGAGAATATTAGAATTGTCAGTCATTTCCAAACAGGCTATAATTTCTTTAATTTGTGGTAGAACTTTTGAATTTTTTTTGGTATTTTATGTATTTAGTGTAAACGATATGCTTGCTGTAATACTAATCAAAGTATGCTAAGCTGTCTGTCAATTTTCTCCAGAAACTGTAGAAATGCCATTTCCATCACAGTCATTTCCATCACAAACCTAAGTGTGGTGGAAATAACAGAAAGTGGTGGAAATGACACAAATCCATTAACTTATTCGTTTTTACTTTACTTTTTTAATCATGTTTTAAATTAATTGAATCTAGAAAATGCTCCAAGGTGTGCACAAGTTGAAAACTAAGTAGTATTTGTGTTTATTTTTAGAAGATGCCACATAAAACAGCACAGAGGTCACAGACATATAGAAACAAAATAAAAACGGATCCTATATGATACCAGGAACATCTGCAAAAAGACAGGGAGAGATACTGGAAGAAAAAAGAGAAGGGAGAAGTTAAATCTATCTCTGAGCTTACAAAGTGAGAACAAAGAAACAAGAGATGGCAATGGAAATGTAACCAACGGAATAGAAGACAAACTTTAAAGAGAACAGTTGCAATGCAGACCTACCTACCAGAACATGAGGCTAACATACCTGCCCCTAACTTACCTGCCCCTGATGGACACCCTGATACCCCTTCCTCATCGTCTGCAACATGAATGAGAAGTCGAATACTTGCTGGTTGGAAGAGGTCGCTCGAAAGCATACAGAGATCATAGTATGACAAATGTCAAACTTGATAATGCTTTACGGAAAGCTGTGAAATACAAAAAAAGGTATGATCGACTGAACAAAATGAAGAGACAAGATTCCCCAAAAACAAAGACAAAACAGCAAATGAAGGGAACTCCGAAGAACTTTAGAAGGATTTTATTGTTTCAAAATGCCATCATTGCATCATTGCATTGAGTTAAAACAAAAGTATAAAAAAATGTGCAGTGCCAAGGACAAACAAGTTGCTTCAAAAATGCTCAGAGGCAACATCCTGAGAAAGTATGGCCTGGTCAAAGCTGCAAACAGAGAATTTGGATTTTCAGCAAAAGCAATGTGGGCAAATGAAAACAGGCCATCAAGTCTTCAATACTCCAGGAAAAATCAGTGTAACAGAATTAACACTGCCACAGAAGAGAAAATCACTAGATTCTATGAACGTGATGACAACAGCAGAGCAACAACAGGGAAAAAGGACACACTAACGAGGAACAAGAAGAACAAGCAGAAGCGCTTCTTGAATGGCACAATTCAGAACCTTTATCAGAAGGTTTCCTACTGTGAATTCTGCAAAAGACGTCCTTTTAGGGTTGTCAAGCCAACAGTCCAGGATAGGGACACGTCTGCAAAACCCACGCCAACCTCCAGTTCATGGCGGACAAACTACAGTATCACAAAGTGATCAGCTGCAGCAACATTGAGAACGTTGTTGAGTCTTTGTGCTGTGAGAACCTGAAGAAAGAGCTCATGTATAGAGAGTGCTCCCTTTGCCAAGCAAAATAGCTTAAAACATCTGACATTGATGCTGGTGAGCAGACATGGTGGTTTGAGTGGAAAAACAAAGCTAGAGAGAGAGAAGAAAAACAAAGAGGGAAACATGGAGAAGTTCACTGTACATTTGACAGTAAAACAAAAGGTATGTGGCACACTGCAGATTCTATTGGAGGACTCCAAAGGATTGAAAGAGAAGTTGGGGAAACACTTGTACAACATTCGACACCAATACTCCAAACTGAGAGAATTAAGAGAATCTGGGGAAAGAGATCATTGTGCATATTGATTTTGCAGAGAACTACCTGTGTAAATACACCAGTGAAATCCAGGCAGTTCACTTTGGTGATTCTCACAAGCAGGTGACCCTCCACACCTGTGTTGGGTATACCACAAATGATACAGTTTCACTTTGTTCACTGAGCTCTATGCGGCATTACCCCTCTGCTATCTTGGCCCATCTCTCAAAAACACTGGCCTACTTCCTTGAGCCCTGCCCATCAGCTACTGCTGTAACAAGGGTCGTATAAAGGGGACCAAGGCCCGGCGTGTAGAGTGCTCATACTTTTCTTTAATGAAACACTTAACCAAAAACAACAAAACGACAGCCGACAGTTCCGTCAAGACACTTGACAAAACGGAAAACAACTACCCACAACAACACATGAAAAACAGGCTGCCTAAGTATGGCTTCCAATCAGAGACAACAATAGACAGCAGCCTCTGATTGGAAACCATACCTGGCCAAAACATAGAAAACGAAAACATAGAATGCCCACCCACCTATCACACCCTGACCTAACTAAACAAGAAAAACACAGCTCTCCTAGGTCAGAGCGTGACAACTGCTGTACACTTTGTGAGTGATGGGCCTACAACCCAGTATAGGTCTGAAATGTTTAACAATGGTTGTTGTTCACAATGTTTGCAATAAAATATTGTTTTCATACGTTTTTGTTTTTACATATATGTCATTTCCACCACACCTTGTCATTTCCATCACAACCCATATTTTGAGGTAAATGAGTATATTATGTATAATTTACATACATTTATTTGTTTTATATGGAAATCATATGGTTGTTATCATAATCTCACAAAAAGGTTGGGTGGAAATATCTTATTTTTCATGATAAATAAATGTTTTCAGCTGTCACCAAGGCAAGTTTATACATTCAGGCGTCGTGTTGAATTATTATTATTAGGAAAACCTTAAAAATCACTTTAAATAATATTCAATACAAGTTCATGTACAAATTTATAAGAAATCCGTTATAAATCAATTGTATGATATTTCATTTTCAACTAAAATGGATGTTTAATGACGTGATGGAAATTACATTTGTCTATGGCTGTCTGGGAAAATGACAAAAATATATAAATTCCTGAATAGTACGATCGCAGCCATCATCAGATATAGTTTCTAGACAAATCAAATACAAGTACAATACTGGTAAAATGGTGTTTGAATAAGTTTTAATTTCTGAAACTTTGCACGGCCAAAAGTGGCCGAAGTTGCATAATCACCCAATAAAGTCATATAGGGCCAGTTTCCCAGACACAGATTAAGCCTAGTCCGTTAAGCCTAGTGCGGGACTAAAAAGAGATTTTCCATTCATCATTTGTATTTATGTTTTTTGGTCCATGGGACTAGGCTTGATCTGTGGCTGAGAAACCGCCCCATAAGGTTTGGCTTCATCTAGAAAAGTGTCAATACAAACCAAGGCGAACATAATCTGTTTCTTAATAGTGTGACCCTATGGTTGGGAGAATGCCACTTCCTTTTCCTACCATTAGTGTACTGTACAGTGTTGTAGACATTACAAAGGTCATTGGATTTTCATTGAGCCCACACATTCACACCCCTTAATAGTGTGTCCGAAGGCAAGGGTTATTATGGGTAGGTTATCTAAATGGGTTGAGAGAGCGAGAGAGCATTTTCTGTTATTGTGGATGTGTCTTCCTGTGGCTGCTTACATATTGAACACAAACTGTAAATCCAGTTTTACATCCAAATGAACATCAAAGACCAAAGTATATATTCTAGGACCTGAAGGAATAGCTACTGTAGAAATTGCCATCATAACATTTTCAGCAACCTGTTTGAATGACTCATCGCACTGCTATTGTCCCACTGCTATTATGGCAATTGTGGTCCTGTGTGGCTCAGTTGGTAGAGCATGGTGTTTGCATGGTGTTTGCAACGCCAGGGTTGTGGGTTCGATTCACACAGGGGACCAGTACAGAAAATGTATGCATTCACAATGTCGCTCTGGATAAGAGGGTCTACTAAATTGTTTAAAGAAAATGTAAAATTACAAGGCTAATACAAGGTGACTCAGTAAATAGGAGAAATGTTGGTGGGGCAACAGTTGATTGAATGCACTGCATTTTCCCCAAGGGAACTTCAGGTGTGGCGTTTGTTATTCAGAAACACACAATGCGTGAGAGAGAATCCATGGCCTTAGCAATGGAGAGAAGTCATGCAGAAGAACAACTCCTGACTTGTTATAACTTTCTAGTTGTTAAGAGTGAGATTAACATGATTAAATTAGCAAAATATGTATAGGTAATCAAATTTTAGAATTCAAGATCAACACAGGAGGAAAAGATTGACAGAGAGTGTGTTAAAAGACCAATCTTAATCGTGTTAGCTAGCCAAATTCAAATTTGTCAACTAGCTTACCGTCAAGTTCCAACTGTTTACTGGTGGTAACCATAGCAACATGGCCACTGAGGCAGCACTAGCAGCAGAAGCAGAGACTAATAGATTTCTCCCCCTTTTTTTGAATTTCCAGCAGGAATTGTCATGGAAATATTCAGTCAATCATATTTCTCAAATACCTGAGCCTGTGAGTTCAAATATACTTTTATTACGACATAAGAAAAGCCGAGCTAGTTCATGAAAACAACTAACTTTCCAGTCTTGGCACATACTTCTTATACATTTTTCCTGCTTACATCACACCCATAGTAAACTCCTCTTAATTACTCATCCCCTCTGGCATTTAGCCACCGTTATCTTATTGCCTTGCACTAAGTTTAGTTTGGTTTCATATTAGGGCATGAAAACAGTAGAGCCACAGCAACAGTTCAAAAAGACAGACATGTTCTCGACTAAGACAGGTGAGTGCATGTAGGACCAGTCCTTGGCACTTTACAGAAATAACCAGACATGTCATCCTGCTACCTCCTCTGAAAGGGACAGCCATGTTCTGGAAAAGACCCAAGCGGTGTAACCATAGCAACAGTATATCAGACCATAACACAGTTACAGGAATAACAAGTCCTGTCCACACCACGACAGGTGCATGTCTAATGGTGTCTAATGACCCAGAGCACATATAGAGTGCACTAGTTTTGCTGACTATCCTGAAATGTATAATGGCCACACATGTTCTGGAAAATTCTCAATAGAATCAAATCAGAGAACGGAAGAATCAATTTTAGACACAGAATTCTGAGGGAGAACCCGGAAACTTTATTTCCCGGCTGCTCACACAACAGGACTGTTACAAACCTGTTATTTTACACAGACCACACTACTGCCTGGCATACAGCTGTAACCAGGCATTTCAGCTATGCGACAAAGAAAGGCATCTGCAAGAGAAGGCAAATCCACATTTTTGAGGACAGTGAGAAGGATCAGGAAAACAGGTTTCTGACGGTAAACGTACCAGAACGGCACTGTCATGGTCCAGGGCAGTGAGGCTGCACTCAGCTCTTTTGTGCAAGATAGCGGAAACAAAAAAAGACAAGGACAGCACCTCGACCTCTCCCCTCACCTCAGGCACCCCAACAGCAGGAGCCCAGGCCCACACCTACACCCACACAACAGGTCTATCCTCCCCCTGCCTGCCTACCACCACCAGAGCCAAGACCACACTACCATCAGCCTGCTGAGAGACAGGCTGGCTCTGTTAGATGTATGGGTTACTGAGCTACACCACCTCTAGCCAAGACACAGAGCTACTACAAGACCAGATCAACCAGTGCAGGACACAGCTGAAGAACTCTGTCCAGGAGCTGAGAGAGAGCCTTACCACAGCTCTTGAGGAGGTAAAGAACACCATGAGGAGAGAGCTTGTGCAGGTAAAGGAGGAGATGGCAATGGAGTTGTCTGTCATCAAGAGGGTGCTGCAGCACAGAGAGCAAACTGTAGAGACTCCTAGATAGAAGCTGTAGCCCCTCACCACTCCTAACAACCCCACTGACCCACCTTCACCCACAACCCCCCAATACCAACAACCCTTTACCCACACCCGCAGTCAACAAGGAGGCTCACATGGGGACACCTACTACAGAGAGAAGCTCTCTGCCCCCCCTTGACACACCCCACACACCCCTCCTTGTACACAGGCCCTGTGTACCCCAGCCCCAGACCGTAAAACCCACTGATGTGGCCATCGTCATTGACTCAAATGGGAAATTCATCCAAGAGGATAAACTCTTCCCCCACCACAAGGTGTCCAAAATATGGTGTTCAAAAACACAGGATGCACTCCACATCCTGTCCCAGTCTGACTTTGGCACACCAGTCCACATTATTATTCACACCGGCAACCTGCGAGAGGAGCAGGAGAGAGTAGGCAGCTCTGGTCAACAGAGTAGCAGAGATGGCCTTTGAGTGGCTCCCCAACTCCCACATCACCATCTCCACTCTGCTGCCCCGCAAAGACTTTCATCCCCATACCATTCAGAAAGTCAACGCTGACATCACCAGAGGGTGTGGCCTACTCCCGAACGTGCACGTTGCTCAACGCCCAACAATCACCCCAGAGCATCTGCACGACCACTCCCACCTGAGGAAGCAGACAGTAGGGATGTGTACCAAGTCTCTAAAGGACGTAGCACTTGGTAGACAAACACCCCATGCCGCAGAGGACCACCCAGAGACCCCTACCAGACCACTGCACCACCAAGGATCCCCAGGCCCTCTCAACACCCGACCAGACCCAGCGCACCCCACAGGCCCCACCCACCACCAGAGCATCACCACATCCATCGGCTTAGGCAGACTGGACCGGGCCCATCCTACTACCCCGCGTCAGACCACCACCTCTACCAGACCAGAGAGGAAGCCCCACGGCCCAGACCTGGCCCCCCTCCACTCCACAGGGCCCAACAGCAGGACCAGCGCAGCTACGCAGAGGTCGTCAGAGGACAGGAGAACCCTGTAGGATTAAGTGAGATTAAACAGCTCCTCCAATACATCTGCACTAAACTGCACTAAACACGCGCACACACGGACACACACACACATGCACCTATTGTACTAAAAGTTTACTTGTTCAATGACTAGGAATATATATATACAGTTGAAGTCGGAAGTTTACATACACTTAGGTTGGAGTTATTAAAACTCGTTTTTCAACCACTTCTCACATTTCTTGTTGACAAACTATAGTTTTGGCAAGTCAGTTAGGACATCTACTTTGTGTATGACACAAGTAATTTTTCCAACAATTGTTTACAGACAGATTATTTCCCTTATAATTCACTGTATCACAATTCCAGTGGGTCAGAAGTTTACATACACTAAGTTGACTGTGCCTTTAAACAGCTTGGAAAGTTCCAGAAAATGATGTCATGGCTTTAGAAGCTTCTGATAGGCTACTTGACATCATTTGAATCAATTGGAGGTGTACCTGTCGATGTATTTCAAGGCCGACCTTCAAACTCAGTGCCTCTTTGCTTGACATCATGGGAAAATCAAAAGAACTCAGCCAAGACCTCAGAAAAAGAATTGTAGACCTCCACAAGTCTGGTTCATCCTTGGGAGCAATTTCCAAATGCCTGAAGGTACCACGTTCATCTGTACAAACAATAGTATGCAAGTATAAACACCATGGGACCACGCAGCATTCTTACCGCTCAGGAAGGAGACGCGTTCTGTCTTCTAGAAATGAACGTACTTTGGTGCGAAAAGTGCAAATCAATCCCAGAACAACAGCAAAGGACCTTGTAAAGATGCTGGAGGAAACAGGTACAAAAGTATCTATATCCACAGTAAAACGAGTCCTATATCGACATAACCTGAAAGGTGGCTCAGCAAGGAAGAATCCACCGCTCCAAAACCACAATAAAAAAGCCAGACTATGGTTTGCAACTGGGGACATGGGGACGAAGATTGTACTTTTTGGAGAAATGTCCGCCGGTCTGATGAAACAAAAATAGAACTGTTTGGCCATAATGACCATCGTTATGTTAGGAGGAAAAGGGGGGAGGCTTGCAAGCCGAAGAACACCATCCCAACCGTGAAGTATGGGGGTGGCAGCATCATGTTGTAGGGGTGCTTTGCTGCAGAAGGGAGTGGTGCACTTCCCAAAATAGATGGCATCATGAGGATGGAAAATTATGTGGATATATTGAAGCATCATCTTTGAGACATACTTGAGACATACTTCCAAAGTTGTGGCAAAATGCTTAAGGTAAACAAAGTCAAGGTATTGGAGTGGCCATCACAAAGCCCTGATCTATATCCCATAGAAAATTTGTGGGCAGAACTGAAAAAGCGTGTGCGAGCAAGGATGCCTACACACCTGACTAAGTTACACCAGCTCTGTCAGCAGGAATGGGCCAAAATTCACCCAACTTATTGTGGGAAGCGTGTGGAAGGCTACCCGAAATGTTTGACCCAAGTTAAACAATTTAAAGGAAATGCTACCAAATACCAGAACATCCAATCAATCAGAATAAAACAAATCACAACACAGTCAAAACAAAACTACATTGCTTACTGGGAAACACAAGCACAAGCACAAAGCAAAATGCAGTGCTATCTGGCCCTAAATCGACAGTACACCGTGGTTAACTATTTGACCTTGGTTACTGATCAAAACCTTAAAAAAAACCTTGTCAAAGTACAAGCTCAGTGAGCACAATCTTACCATTGAGAAGGGTAGACACAGGAAAACCTGGCTCCCTGTAGAGGAAAGGCTGTGCAACCACTGCACAACAGCAGAACCTGAGACAGATCTGCATTTCCTGACAAAATGTAAAAAATATAAAACAATTAGAGTGTCATTTCCCCAAAGTTGAAACCCTCATTCAAGGTTTCAAAGACCTCTCTGATGAGGATATACTACCCATCCTGTTGGGGGAGGATGCAGAGAGCTGTGGGTTGGCAGCGCACTACATTGCTGCCTGCCATAAGATGAGGGACAGACCAATCAACCTGCACATTTCCTCTACTGTATGCTTATTGTTATTGTTCAATGTATGGTTATTTTGACCCTCGGTTATTATTGTTACCGTTGTCCTGTTAACAATTTTTATTATTATTTTAATATTGTAAATATCCAAAGTAAGCTTTGGCAATATGTATATTGTTACGTCATGCCAATAAAGCAAATTGAATTGAGAGAGAGAGAGAGAGAGAGAGAGAGAGCGAGCCTTACCGAAGGAGAGCAGGACCTGTTTGTTGAGTTGTTGGCCAATAGCATACTCCATGGTCAAGCTGGTCGACCAAACCACACCTCTCATTATCATATTTCCCAGGATGCTCTGTTGCAGTTAGATTTCTTAAAAATAGTTTGTTTCCCTATGTGTTTTTGCATGTACATTGATTGATTTATTAATCAATTAATTTATTTTATGCTACACAAAGATAAATAACATACTTTTTTCTAAACTAATCCAATCTGTAAATTGGATTTATTGCACCGTTACTGAAATGGTTGTTCCCGATTAACTGGTTTAGGTAGTCTCTGTTTTTCTTTTCTCCAATCCTGACAGTCATTCTAAATGTAAATTGTGGGTGAATAAAAGTTTATGGTCCAAAACACAGTAAAGGCTGGTCACCAACCAGCAAACCACATCAAAGGCTGGCCACCAGAGAAAACACAACAAAGGCTGGTCACTAGACTATGCTGGTCTATGCTGTTTTTTTCAGCAGGTTATAGTACAGTATATCTGTTTATCAAAGTAAGGTGGATAACTCCTTGGTCCTGCTTTGTGACATTCCCCTCAGGTCTTGATGTGCGTGGTGTGTCCAAGCAGCACACTAATGAAGATCAGTAGTTTTTATGAAAATCATTCCTGCATGTCTCGTCCTGGCCCTAAAGCTGATCTGGGTACTGATTATCTGAGTAGAGATGTGTTCATATCATTCCATAATTACAGTTCCTCTTGTTGTCCTGCTGCTGATGTACACGTTTGTATTTGATTAAATTGATATGAGGTGACTGAAAGACAGGATGTGTCTCTTTTTCATGTGAATGCTTGTGCTTATGTTTCCATGTAGAGATTCAGCTGGTGGTGTTCAGTTCATCAGTTCTCCCCATTGATCAATATCTCTACTAAAACAAGTTTAGCGTCATCCTTAACCCGATCAGAGAAAATGTGAAAAGGTATCGAATAGAGATGAAGCAAGGTTTATTCAAACAACAATCACAATTAAAAAACATGATAATGGTCAACCCTTAAGTGAAAAGCGCATTGAAGATGAGCAGTTTCATTTTAGCCTTACGTGTAATATAGAACAATACATTTGACCTCGACAAGTTCAGCAAGCTCAATTATTTTACCCTACATCCAAGAACAAAACACAAATCTTAACGCTCCAATTTTAAGATGAATCTATGATAACTTTTAAATATGATGTAATATTATCAGAATGAGAAATCAATGGTTAGAATGTGAGGAACTGACGTCTGTGAAGTCACAGCTGGTTTGGCCCCATTGTACAGCAGTCTTTCTGTTGCACTATTTCCTAGTAGTTTTACTGGGCTCTTCTGGTTAATGATGAGACTGGAGAAAGGGGTGGCTGCTGATCTGGACCACTGACCAATCTCTGGTGAATCCTTTAGACCTCTGAGCCAGGGCTTTTGCCAGTTGTACCTGTGTTGACTTTGGGCAGAGTTGTGTCTTTAGAGTTGCCAACTGCTCCTGTTTTCAGTTTGGGTGTGGCCATCTTGTCTTGCTTGAGTGTCATGCGCTCCTTATCAGGGATATTGTCAACCGCACCTGATTTGAGATTGAATCTGACCTGCTCCTTGAACACAATCGCCTTGCGTTGCTCACGGGCTTTCTTATAGTTAAAGTAGTGACCTAAGCCATTGCTGACACTCTCCATGACACCCTGTGCTATGGCTCTGAAGTTACGAGACTGCTCTTCCTTCTCCTCGCGCTTGGCCTCCTCCTTCTCTCTCAGGCTCTGTATCTCCTCCTTCATGGCTGCCTCTTTCTCTGTGAAACCCTTAGCCATCAGCTTTTCCTGCTCATGGAGCTTGCTATCTAGCGCTCTCTCCAACTCCTGTTGCTTCCCTTTCGCCTCCTGGACCATCTTAGCCTAGAATCACAGAGGGACAACATAACAAGCAAGCTGTATCTTCTCAAAGACTACTGTGTTTACCTCCCTCAATTACTACAATCTATCTGTGGTTATAGTTAAAAAATATCATTTTATGAGACATGGTATACTATAGGTTCCCAGTGTCCTTACATACCTCTAGCTGACAGATTCCCTCCTGATGACTCCTCTCCCTCTCCTGGATCAGTTTCTCTAACTGGTGCTGTTTCTCTGCCTCCATCTTCACTGCCTGTTCAGCCAGGGCTCTCTTCTCTTGCTCCTCTGTGTCAGAAAAGACAGTAGCCAATGGCTATTTCTCAAGTGCAAACTGATTGATTAATGGTCTGAAAACCATTTGAACACCAAAATGTGGCCCAGTATCTGAGATAAAAGTAAGATGAGCGTCCTTGATGTCTTTCATTTTTGCATTGTTGCTTTCCTTTGTTTTTCTCTTTTGTTAATTTTGTTGTTGGCTGGGGGGGGGGTTGGGGGTGACGTCCTGGATGGTAAAGAGGCAGCTGTCGGGAGAATGTGGGGGGGATCTTGGAGGGTTAGCGGTTGGGAGCTTGGGCCGATAGGTGGCTGGTTCGGGTCCCCATTTTGTCTTGGTGGAAGATCTGTCGACGTGCCCTTGGGCGGTGCTTGGACCCTGGTTGATATTGTGGGTCGTTGTGGATGGGAGCCTGTTAGATGACTGAATGTAATGTAAATGTTGAGCGGCTTCACTGCAGGTAGATTGTATGTTCAATAAAAAAATATATAATAACAAAAAGGAGGTGCGTCAGGCCACGAAGGCATAAATGGGTTTTTCCAGATGCGAGTCAGTAACAGACTACTACTACTTACATTAACACTAAAAGATTCAAAGTGGATTCAAAACAATTTATTTATAAACTGATATGCATTTTATATACAACTTCAAATGATAATTTCCAAATGAATCATATTTTGCTTCAATAGACAACGTTCTCAAAGAATATAAGACCAAAAAAGAAGACTGAACAAAAATAGAAACGCAACATGTAAAGTGTTGGTCCCATATTTCACGAGCTGAAATAAAATATCTCCGAAATTTTCCATACACAATAAAAAGCTTATTTCTCTACATTTTTTTGCACAAATTTGATACATCCCTGTTGTTGAGCATTTCTCCTTTGCCAAGATAATCCATCCACCTGACAGGTGCGGCATATCAAGAAGCTGATTAAACAGCATGATCATTACAGAGATGCACCTTGTACTGGGGACAATAAAAGACCACTCAAATGAGCAGTTGTCACACAACACAATGCCACAGATGTCTGAAGTCGAGGGAGCATGCAATAGGCATGCTGATTGCAGGAATGTCCACCAGAGCTGTTGCCAGAGAATTGAATGTTCATTTCAGTATGTCTAACCGGCCTCAACACCACAGACCACGTGTAACCACACAATCCCAGGACCTCCACATCCACTTTCTGCACAAACTGTCTCAGGAAGCTCATCTGCATGCTCGTCGTCCTCAACAGGGTCTTGACCTGACTGCAGTTTGGCCACCTTCAATGACCACTGGCATGCTGGAGAAGTGTGTTCTTCACGGATGAATAACAGTTTCAACTGTACAGGGCAGATGGCAGACAGCATGTAGGGCGTCGTGTTGGTGAGCGGTTTGCTGATTTCAACGTTGTGAACAGAGTGCCCCATGGTGGAGGTGGGGTTATGGTGTGGGCCAGCATAAGCAACGGACAACAAACACAATTGCATTTTATCGATGGCAAGTTGAATGCACAGAGAAACTGTGACGAGATCCTGAGGCCCATTGTCGTACAATTAATCCGAGGCCATCACCTCATGTTTGAGCATGATAATGCACGGCCCAATGTCGCAAGGATCACAATTTTTGGAAGTTGAAAATGTCCCAATTCTGGGATGCTCTGGATCGACATTGTGTTCCAGTTCCTGCCAACATTCAGCAACTTCACACAGCTATTGAAGAGGACTGGGACAACATTCCACAATCAATGCACTGATCAACTCTATGCAAAGATGTGTTGTGCTGCATGAGGCAAATGGTGGTCACACCAAATACTGACTGGTTGTCTGGTCCACACCCTACCTTTTTTTAAGGTATCTGTGACCAACAGATGCATATCTGTATTCCTAGTCATGTTAAATCCATAGATTAGGGCCTAATTAATTTATTTCAGTTGATTGATTTCCTTAAATGTAATTCAGTAAAATCTTTGAAATTGTTGCGTTTATATTTTTGTTCAGTGTATATTACGATTAAAGATAAGTCTTAGTTATAGTCTAGAATTTTTTTTATTAAAGCCTCTAGATTTAAGCGCTATACTAATACAGTGATAATTTCACCAAAACCTGTAAATACATATACTGTATAAGAAAAATAATACATTACTCTTGCATATAAAGCTTATACTGATTCTAAGCATGGCTATCAACTTCACTTTTCGCTTTACATTGCAAGATAGAGCTAACAAATGTGTACATGCTCAAGTAATACACAATGTTTCTACTTCATAAAAGCTCCCCTCATGAGCTTATATTGAAAGAAAGTGTTGGCAGCATCCAATCCAAGTCGAAGAACAGGCATGACTGTAGACTCAAGGAAACCACCTCCTTCCTTCTCAGGGGTGTTGCTCTTCTTGAACTCCTCTATCTCCTGTCTCATTAAGTCAGCCTTCTCCTTGTGGCCCTTCTCCAGCAGATCCTTCTGCTCCTGCATCTTGCACTCCAAGGCCCTGTGGAAGTCCCGTTCCTGTTGCTTCATCTCCTCCTTCATCTTCTCTTCCATCTGCTTCAACTTCTCGTCTTTGCTTCTGCGATCGTCCTCCATGGTGCGCTCCATCTCCAACCGTTTCTCTTCAGCAGCCTTCTTCTCCTGCTCCAGCACAGCTGACCTCTCCTTCTCCTCTGCATGGTCCAAAGGAAGAGTTGAGGTAGGAAAACACTCTAACTTCGAGACTACTCATGTTCTCTTTCATATGGAGTCAACAGACAGCCCCTGATCTTTTCCATGTTCTGGAGTAGGCCATAACTTTTAGGTTAAACTTTAGCCCGCATACGTACTCTTTCAAACATCCCAGATCTATGTTGACTTCATGCAAGTGCAAGATTATCACATATTTATTGTGAGAAGTCACTCCAACCAGAAACCTGAATTCAAGCAGAAAATAACATCCCAATGCTATATTTTGGACTTACCGTGGATCTTTTTCTCATTTTCTGTCAATTTTTTGTCAGCTTGTAGGATGGAATTTTTCTCTAGACTCTTCTCCTTCAGGAACTGCTCAAGAATCTCCTCAGCCTGCAGAAAATACCCCAAAAGGCAACATGTTTTATCATTGGTTGATGGCTATCTGTTTCTGGTATGATGCTGCAGATGGAAGCTAATGTGAATCATAACAGTAACAGAGATTGATAGAAACAGCAATCCATCTACGGAATAGAAACTAAGTGGATCGGCCTGAAAGATGAGAACAGCTCGTGTTTAATATGGATTTTTTGATGAGTGTTTCAGCCCTAGAAAGGATTCTTACCCTAACTCCTTTATCAGGCTCGGCCCGGTATTGTGCCACCATGTTGTCATGGTGATTGCAGTAAAGCTCATATCCCCCAGGTGTAGCGTAGATCCCCTCCTTAATCTTCTGGGCCATCGGAGCAGACAGCTTCTCCAGAAGGGACGCACACTTCTTCTCTGAGGCATCCTCGTTCTGGATGAGAAGGTCAGCGTAGTGCTTCGCAATGGCCACCTGCAGGAGTCAAGACTGTTTTAGGGAAGAATTTGTAAAAAGTGGTCCTTGACAGAGTTAAGAACTAAAGCAGTGTTTGTACCAGGCACAGATCTGAAATGATGACCCTTACCGCCAACGCTTTCAAGAAATCCCCATTTTCGTCTTTGAAGGATCGTTTCATGAAAGCCTGCGTGGCCTGGTGGTCTGAGCAGAGGTGATGAGCTGAAATCTGACCCATGTCCACAGGGAATAAGGCCTTCACCTCCTCCATGCCCCTCTGGTACACCGCCAGGCCCTCATCCACAGCAGCCTGGTTCTCAATTTGAGCCATGGCCAGCACCGCATTCTCCAGACAGGGCACAGAGCCTTTGGCTATGGTCTCCACATAGGTGTTAATCAAGTGGCCGAGCACTGCAATCAGATAGAGGCGGGAAGAAAAATATAAGTGTATACATTTGGTGGTACAATAACATAGGCTACATTTAAAAAAAAAATGTATTACACCTTTATTTAACCAGGTAGGCTAGTTGAGAACAAGTTCTCATTTACAACTGCGACCTGGCCAAGATAAAGCAAAGCAGTGCGACACAAACAACAACTCAGAGTTACACATGGAATAAACAAGCATACAGTCAATAACACAATAGAAAAAAAAGAAAGTCTATATACACAATGTGTGCAAATGGCATGAGGAGGTAAGGCAATAAATAGGCCATAGTAGCGAAGTAATTACAATTTAGCAAATTAACACTGGGGTGATAGATGTGCAGATGATGATGTGCAAGTAGAAATACTGGTGTGCAAAAGAGCAGAAAAGTAAATAAAAACAATATGGGGATGAGGTAGGTAGATTGGATGGGCTATTTACAGATGGGCTATGTACAGCTGCAGCGATCGGTTAGCTGCTCAGATTGCTGATGTTTAAAGCAAGTGAGGGAAATATAAGTCTCCAGCTTTAGCAGTTTTTGCAATTTGTTCCAGTCATTGGCAGCAGAGAACTGGAAGGAAAGGCGGCCAAAGCAGGTGTTGGCTTTGTGGATGACCAGTGAGATATACCGGCTGGAGCGCGTGCTACGAGTGGGTGTTGTTATCGTGACCAGTGAGCTGAGATAAGGCGGAGCTTTACCTAGCAAAGACTTATAGATGACCTGAAGCCAGTGGGTCTGGCAACGAATATGTAGCGAGGGCCAGCGGACGAGAGCATACAGGTCGCGGTGGTGGGTGGTATATGGGAATTTGGTGACAAAACGGATGGCACTGTGATAGGCTGCATCCAGTTTGCTGAGTAGAGTGTTGGAGGCTATTTTTTAAATGACGTCACGAAGTCGAGGATCGGTAGGATAGTCAGTTTTGCGAGGGTCTGTTTGGCGGCGTGAGTGAAGGAGGCTTGGTTGCGAAATAGGAAGACAATTCTAGATTTAATTTTGGATTGGAGCTGTTTAATATGAGTGGAAGGAGAGTTTACAGTCTAGCCAGACACCTAGGTATTTGTAGTTGTCCACATATTCTAAGTCAGAACTGTCCAGAGTAGTGATGCTGGGCGAGCGGGTGCGGGCAGCGAACGGTTGAAAAGCATGCATTTAGTTTTACTAACGTTTAAGAGCAGTTGGAGGCCACGGAAGGAGTGTTGTATGGCATTGAAGCTTGTTTGGAGTTTGTTAACATAATGTCCAAAGAAGGGCCAGATGTATACAGAATGGTGTCGTCTGCGTAGAGGTGGATCAGGGAATCACCAGCAGCAAGAGCGACATCGTTGATATATACAGAGAAAAGAGTCGGCCCGAGAATTGAACCCTGTGGTACCCCCATAGAGACTGCCAGAGTTTCAGATAACAGGCCCTCCGATTTGACACACTGAACTCTGTCTGAGAAGTAGGCGAGGCAGTCATTTGAGAAACCAAGGCTGTTGAGTCTACCGATAAGAATACTGTGAGACAGAGTTGAAAGCCTTGGCCAGGTCAATGAATACGGCTGCACAGTACTGTCTTTTATCGATGGCGGTTATGATATTGTTTAGTACCTTGAGCGTGGCTGAGGTGCACCTGTGACCAGCTCGGAAACCGGACTGCACAGCGGAGAAGGTACGGTGAGATTCGAAATGGTCAGTGATCAGTTTATTAACTTGGCTTTCAAAGACCTTAGAAAGGCAGGGCAGGATGGATATAGGTCTGTAACAGTTTGGGTCTAGAGTGTCACCCCCTTTGAAGAGGGGGATGACCGCGGCAGCTTTCCAATCTTTAGGGATCTCGGACAATACAAAAGAGAGGTTGAACAGACTGGTAATAGGGGTTGCAACAATGACGGCGGATAATTTTAGAAAGAGAGGGTCCAGATTGTCTAGCCCAGCTGATTTGTACGGGTCCAGGTTTTGCAGCTCTTTCAGAACATCTGCTGTCTGGATTTGGGTGAAGGAGAAGCTTGGGAGGCTTGGGCAAGTAGCTGCGGGGGGTGCGGAGCTGTTAGCCGGGTTATCCAGGAGGAAAGCATGGCCAGCCATAGAGAAATGCTTATTGAAACATTCAATACATCTGTGCAGAATGTGCTGATATTTGACTTACTTCTCCCGGTAACTTTGTGGCCCCCTTTGACAGTTTTTGTACGGCTCTCCTGGAAAATGAAGCGGCAGAAAGTATCTGCAACCTTTCGGAAGGTTCCACAGAGGTCAGCTTCGTCCATGGAATCCAGATGGGGCATCTTGGCAGGAGTTGTAGGGGTGGGGAATACAAAGCACTTGCGCGAGGGGAAGTAGTTCCGGATGCACTCTCGTGGGAGGTTGTACATCAGGTTCTTTTTACCCCCACCTGAATGATAGTCAGCATTCACCATTACAGTTGACATTAATTTATTTTTAGGGCCGGTTTCCCAGACACAGACTAGGCCTTGTCCTGGATACAAAAGTGTGTTCAATGGAGAATCTCGTCTGGAGGCCTAATCTGTGTCTGGGAGACTGGCTCTTAGTTCACCATCCAAACACACAATCATTAACAGACAAGCATATACAGAGATATGCTTAAATTAACATGAGGCAGAAGACTTTGTCCAATAAACTGGATAAAATAATTGTGTCATTTGATTTATGAGTCTGTTTGATTGTGAGTGTTACAATACATTTCCATAGGAATGATTTTATAACGTGTAATTTAGCAAGTGTCAGAGCAAATATCAATCATCTTGTTTTTCAACCTCTTTGTTCTTGTGACAATGATTGTTCCAACTGAATAATTGTTCATGGGGAGCACTATTCTAGACACTGTGCACAGTTGATCATTGGGGTGGTGGCTAGTGCTAATGTCACCTTTTCTGAGTTCCAGGGAATGCTCCAGATACTCATCTTCGGTGACGTTTCTACCGTCGATCTCGAGTAGTAGAGTGAAATCTCTGATGGCCCACACAAAATTCGGAAAGAACTGCACAAACTGGGCGTCCCCTCCTTCCTCGTCATCGTGAGAGGATGAAGCTGCACTGGAAGAATTCACCTTGATCCGCTCTGTCAGCTCACTCACATATCTATAGGGCCGGTTGAGGATTGACTGATAAAAGCTACCAAAGTTTAAAAAAAATCACGTTCGTCTACATTGACATGTGCCTGCTACAGTTGTACAAGGACTTGCTATACAACAGTTATAGCATACGAGCAGTTTCAGTTTATTTTTGAATGGACTGTGTCCACATGCACTGAGTAACCCCTAAGGGAATTGATCCAACAAAGTACAGTGTGTTGAATAATCTGCAAACACATAATTAACGCTGTCAGTAACACAATATATTGCTCCAGGTCTATAAGGACATGTTGCTCAGTGTCCAATAGATATACAAACATACAGCACTTTCACTTTCAATATGAGAGGGAGTTCTAAGAAATGGTCTGGTTGGGGGAAACATCCCCTACCCATGTGACCTGTACACCTTTTAAAGTCAACAGGAGAGTAAACAGGGGAGGTTTGCCATGGGGAAATTGATATTGGTTTAAAGGATACTGGAGGTTCTCCACGGCTTGATTGTCGATGGTCCCTCGACTGTTGTAGACCAGAGTACTGCTTAACAGAATGGCCAAGGAGAAGATCCAGGCATCATTCTTAGAATCTCCCTGAAACAAGTATGACAACAGCAACATGCCTATTGGTGATATGGATAAATGAAATGAAATCATTTAAAATAGATGTGTGTTTAGATATGTGTTCACTGTGCTGATTAGTAATGTGAATTGTTAAGAGACTGAACTTTGACCTCTCACCTTCTCCACGTCCCCCAGCCCCTCTGTATCCAGCAGCACCAGGGTGTGGTCTCTTTTTTCAGGGTGAGGCACACACCACATCCAGATTCCCTTAGTCTTGGATTGGATGGTGGCTCCCAGGGCAAAACCTAAATCAATATTTCAAAGACCATTTTAAGAAAAACATTACGCAATACAATTTATTTCTAAACCAGTGTACTGATTAAAAAAAACATTTAATTGGGCATTGACTATTGAGGTACAGCTGATGGTCAAAGCAGTCTGTACATTTTGATTTGTTTCTCAGATTCAGTCTCACCTTTTCTCTTTCCAGCCAGCTTGTTCATGAGGTAAGACTTGCCGGTGCGGTACAGCCCGACCACCGCCACCACTATGACTTTCTGGTTCAGTCCCATCAGGTACTTGATGGCACCAGGAACTACATGAAGCTCGCCATCGGCGTTTTCGACCAGGCACATTGGGGAATCCATGGTCAAGTGATTTCACAGGATGATCAGCCTACAGCTCCCACAAATAGTCAATCTATAATAAAACTATTAATTAAATATAGTTCAGGTGAATTATTTATAAAAGTTCATTATCGATTCCTTCTATAAATTAAGCTCACAATGTGAATATAGTCTAGGACTACTGAATAAGCTATGCAAATATATTATTAAAAAGATCTGCACCATGAAACAGCTTAGCCATATGCATACAACATTCAGTTGAAGTGAAGTTAAATTATTGTCCAATGTCAGCTTCAATTTCATTATATAATTCGTCTGCAAAAATGTAATGGTTTCCTGCTATGGTACAGCATTCGTCAGTCCTACTTACATAGGAGTCGTCTCCAAAAATCCTCTCCAAACCAACTGAGGTTAATCGCAGAGGAACAGTGTCCTGCTGGCTATATATTTGCTGCGAAACAGAAAGTGAAAGTTGCCTAGGCTATATATTTTTGTTCACTTATTGTCACCAGTCCAATAAGAGATTGAACTGACGCAAGCTACTTTTTAATTCATCAACAAAATCTTTCAAAATGTCAGAAGGAAATGCAATAGAAATATTCAATTGTGAATGGCGTTATTGAGCCAATTATCGAGCTATTGTTCAACTAGGAATAATGCCACTTTCACATGGTAGTCGGAACTAGAAACTGGAGAGAAAAAAAACACGGAACTCTGAAATCTCCGACTTCCGTGCGTTCACGTAAACTGGGAAATCTGGAGGAAAAAAACGAGCTTCGACTGAGACTTATTTCCATCTCGGAATTCCAAATCGGGAAATCGGGCCTCTCTCTCGAGCTCCCAATTTCCGACATGAAGATAACTGACGTCATGACATGATTTGACCTCGTTTTTTTACCGAGTTCCCAGTTGTCTTGAACGCACCATTATGTACGTGCGATTCAACCAGTTAGGAAGTCTGACATTTCGGAATGTCCCAGTTCCCACTAGCACGTGATCGCGGCATTTAATGAACCACTGCGCAGCACAGGGACTTTTATACGTCACTTATTTATTTTACTACCCTAACGCTGACCACAGACTGAACAATAACCCACGACAGCGTTGCCGAGGTAAACTCCCGTGCACTGCTTACATTTAGGATTATTTTTATTTTTTTTACTATTGATTTGCAAGTTGACTGGTTATATGAAAAATACTTGATCCATCCTTAATAATGTAGGCGTTTGCGGTTAATTAATTGATTAGATAACCAGAAATCTTCTGACATAGGCTATATCTGCCACATGATTTAGCCTATGGTAGAACCAGTATGTGAACTTTTCTGTAGTCTACATGCTGGACATAAAATGTATGACAACGTACTGTATTGAGACTGAATTAGAGGGTGATGCCTCTGGAATTTATACACTGATTGAGTAGGTAAAGTTATGGAGATTGTCCTCCTATTAGAGAGACGGTGAGAAAGACAGTTCCTCAGTTTAGGGTTCTTTAATGTTGATTGGAGGTTAAATGTTTGCAATTCTGTGATATGTCACTCAGCTTTGATTATCCAATTAACTGTCCATTTATCCATACAAGATGTGGTCTGGAAATAATAAACATGAATACAATGGCAAAAATACTAAGAAGGCACCTTCATTTAGCAATAACAAAACAAGATATACAGCTTTCATCTGTTATAATAATCCAATGACTGAAACGAAAATACAAGTAGCTAGCAACATCAGACTAACCATCTAACAATGACAGGTGAAAATGTAGCTAACAATGTTAGATAGCTACCATAAAAAAGAGACACAATTGATCAGTTTGGCCTGGCGGGCAGCTCTAGGAAGAGTCTTGGTGGTTCCAAACTTCTTCCATTTAAGAATGATGAGGCCACTGTGTTCTTGGGGACCTTCAATGCTGCAGGATTTTTTTGGTACCCAGGCCCAGATCTGTGCTTCGACACAATCCTGTCTCTGAGCTCTATGGACAATTCCTTTGACCTCGTGTCTTCCTTTTTGATCGGACATGCACTGTCAACTGTGAGACCTTATATAGACAGGCGTGTGCCTTTCCAAATCATGTCCAATCAATTGAATTTACCACAGATGGACTCCAAGTTGTAGAAACATCTCAAGGATGATAAATGGAAACAGATGCACCTGAGCTCAATTTCTAGTATCATAGCAAAGGGTCTGAATACTTATGTAAATAAGGTTTTTCACTTATTTTTAATAGATTTGCTAAAATGTCTAAATCTGTTTTCGCTTTGTTATTATGGGGTAATTATGTGTAGATTGCTGAGCATTATTTTTAAATCAATTTTATAATAAGGCTGTAACGTAACAATGTGCAAAAAGTAAAGAGCTCTGAATACTTTCCGAAGGCACTGTATATAGAGACTTTACAGTTGGCACTATGTATTCGGACAGGTAGCATTCTCCTGGTATCCGCCACATCCAGATTTGTCTGTCAGACTGCCAGATGAGGGAGTGTGATTCATCACTCCAGAGAACGTGTTTCCACTGCTCCAGAATCCAATGGCGGCGAGCTTTACACCACTCCAGCCGACGCTTGGCATTGCACATTGTGATCTTAGGCTTGTGTGTGGCTGCTCGGCCATGGAAACCCATTTCATGAAGCTCCCGACTAACTGTTCTTGTGCTGACATTGATTCTAGAGGGAGTTTGGAACTCTGTTGTGAGTGTTGCAACCGAGAACATATGATTTTTTTCAGCATTTGCCGGTCTCATTCTGTGAGCTTGTGTGGCCTACCACTTTGCGGCTGAGCCGTTGTTCCTAGACGTTTCCACTTCACAATAACAGCACTTACATTTGAACAGGGCAGAAATTTGACGAACTGACTTGTTGGAAAGATGGCATTCTATGACAGTGCCACGTTGAAAGTCACTGAGCTCTTCAGTAAGGCCATTCTACTGCTAATGTTTGTCTATGGAGATTGCATGGCCGTGTGCTCGATTTGATACGCCTATCAGAATCGGGTGTAGCTGAAATAGCCGAATCCACACCCCACACGCCGACCCCTTCCATAGTTTGGGAACCACTGCTGTAGGCTACATCCCAGTAAACACGGACCAACACCGATGTCTTGAATCAATCATAGACGTCTGTTTGGTTCAGACATCGTCCAGTCTAGACCGGCCTTGATTTGGTCGAAAAATATATGGTATTTTCAACTTTCATTCAGAAACGAAAAATTAGCCAATTCTTTTTACATTTATTTCTTATGTCTGGAAAATTCTATTTTAGACGTATTTTCAACGTCTTTGTGCTTTCTGGGACTATTCTAGCTTTGCGGGGTATAGGAGGCAATTTATTTTGTTTGGCCTAGGGCGACAAAACGGCCAGGACCGGGCCTGAATTTATTATCATTTTTTTGTCACTGTCCACTCAATCTGTTGATAAGCTTTGATTCACTCTTTATCACCTGTTCCTGTGCCTCCTTGATCACATTACATTTAATTGCAATAAAAAGGTCTGTAGGGACTGTGACACACACACACACACACACACACACACACACACACACACACACACACACACACACACACACAGTACCCTACTCAATTAAAACTTATTGTGTGTCCTTGCCATCGTTTCTATAGGACAGCATCATGGCAGGCCAGAGAGTACCCATGAAGGAACCAGTATGTCTGATAGAGAACGACAGTGATGGGAAGCTGCGTGTGGTCCGCAGTGCACTGGACATCCTGGACCAGATTGACCAGCATGTGGTAGTGGTGGCGGTGGTCGGGCTGTACCGCACCGGCAAGTCCTACCTCATGAACAAGCTGGCTGGAGAGAGGAAAGGTGAACCACTCAAGCATTTTTTTTTATCTATGGTCCAAAGTTCGAACAATGTACATAACAATATGCATTAGCTCAACACTGTTATATGGTTAAGGAATGATTATGTATAAGATAATGATTTCTCATAAAGATAGGGTAATAGAAATGTGAAACAGAAAGTGTTAACTTATGTACTGTATTTGTCATTCAGAGTTAGAGAGACAGATATGCTGCACCAAAGTACAGATTTGTTCTGCTCTGACCACATTATGCTTTGTTTTTTTCTCTCCAAAATTGGAAATTTGACACATCCTGTTATTGCATTGTGGAAACTACAGTTTCTCTTTCAGTTTTACACCATAACGTACAACCAGACAGCAGAGCAAACATCAAAAAAACATTTTGTTCCGACCACATTTGTTCTAGATGAGTTGTGTAGATCAGGGTGCCGTTTTGCACTGGCTGCTAATTTCACTTTCAGTCTGTCAGTATGATATAAAGTATAATTAGACAAAAAGGTTCATCTGAAAACCAGCAGCCTTGAGTAAACACTTTACATCCTGCTGCCTCTTTACTGATTCCATCCTAAGAACCGTTTTTATCCTCTGTCCTCAAGGTTTTGCTCTGGGAGCCACCATCCAGTCCAAAACTAAGGGCATCTGGATGTGGTGTGTGCCTCACCCTGAAAAAAGAGACCACACCCTGGTGCTGCTGGATACAGAGGGGCTGGGGGATGTGGAGAAGGTGAGAGGTCAAAGTTCACTCTCTGTCAAAAACCTTTTATGGCTCAGATTGTTTAGATAACAGAATATAACATTGCTATGGGTGAAATCCCATGTTATCTCAATAAACTATGTCTAGTACTGAGAGCTGATGTCATCAATTGTATATAATGTCTGACTTATAAATGTATGATATATACCCATTGATTCTAAAGAGTATAACAAATAAATAATAATCCATGAGCTTAGTTCAACTGTCATACCCCATCAGAACCCAAAATATAAGCTTGTTTTACTCAAATGTTTGTAAATGTAAATAAACTCTGTATAACATCATGGTTAACTACAATGATGATGTCACGGATGGTGAGTCATTGCACCCTTAGCTCAGTCTATGAATTTGACTGGTTACATCTCTCCAGGCCCATCCCTCAGATTTGTTTGTCCAAAACTGAGGCAGGGTGGGGCTTGGTTAATGTTTCAATTAAGGATTCCAGCTTTGACCTTTATTTAGGTAGGGAGTCCATAAAACGGCGTATGGAGTTGACATTTAGTTACTGACTTGATTTCACTCTAGTATGAACAGAGTACCAATGTGTTCCTTCTGTTGTGTCTGCAGGGTGATGAGAAGAATGACAACTGGATCTTTTCCCTGGCTGTCCTGCTCAGCAGTACTCTGGTGTACAACAGCATGGGAACCATCGACAACAACGCCCTGGAGAAACTACAGTATCCTTCAGCAGGCCTATAAAGAAATATAGTGTAGTGTTGTATGTCTGGGTTCATTTCATCTCCAACAACCGAACCGACCTCAAAAAGCACTAATCGCTCAGCACTATACTGCATGTTAGTAAATCTGGGTTCATTTTGTCCTCAACACCGCCTTCTACAGCTATGTGACAGAACTGACAGAGCACATCAAGGTGAAGTCCAACCAGCGAGACGGGGAAGAATCTTCAGAGTACCTGCGTTACTTTCCTTCCTTTGTGTGGACAGTCAGAGATTTCACCCTGACCCTGGAGGTTGATGGGAGACCCATCACAGCCAATGAGTACCTGGAGAATGCTCTTAAACTGAGAACAGGTGAAGGGAACACCAGCTAGCACAGCTAACTTAATCTCTTATTCTAAACCATGGCTAGATTGAATTTACCAAAGTTAACAATACTTTTACAAAAGACATGTTGGATATAAAAATATGAAATGCTTTTCTTCCACAAAAAATGTCACGGTTAAACATTTAATTTGTTGATTAATGATTGATGTACTTTTCCTTTCATTTACAAAGGTCATAGTAAGAAAGATCAGGCATACAATCTGCCTCGTAGCTGTCTGCGGAACTATTTCTCTCCTCGCTGGTGCTTTGTGTTTGAGAGGCCAGCCAGCGGAGACAAAATGAGACGTATGGAGGAGCTGACCGATGCTGACCTGGAGCCTGCCTTTGTGGAGCAAGCCAAGGAGTTCTGTGACCACGTCTTCAATGAGGCCAAGACCAAGACCCTGAAACAGGGCCTGAAAGTTACCGGCAGACGTGAGTATTACAACACTGATATTGAGGATGGAAAGCACTTATGAAAGTAGGTCATGATGTTTGATAATACAACTAAAGTACTGCTGCTACTATAACCACTTCCTCTATTATTATAATTATGATTACTACAAGTACCATGACCAGTACAACTAACAACACCATTAGTACTTAAATTACTACTAATTCTACTACTTACTTTACTTCTATACAAGCACAACTGACCACCACAGTATCACACCATCACTACCACAACTACCAGATGTGCTGATTTCCTGCCCTCTCCTGCAGTGCTGGGAAACCTGGCAGAGACGTATGTGTCTGCCATCCGGAGCGGGCAGATCCCCTGCCTGGACAATGCTGTGTTGGCGCTGGCCCAAATTGAGAACTCCAGTGCCATCGAGAGGGCCAGGGCCCACTACCAGAAGGGTATGGCTGACTGGGTGGCCTTCCCCACAGAGACCCAAGAGGAGCTGTCTGAAGTGCATGCTGTCATGGAGAAGGAGGCTGTGGCCATATTCATCAACAACTCCTTCAAAGACGAGGACCAGAAGTACCAGTTGGAGCTCATGGTATGGGAATGTAGATTCTATATTCAATGAGTCAATATTAAATTCAATGATGCATGTATTTAACAAGATGAGGATAATTTGTCATTTGGGTGAGCTACCCCTTTATGCTACACTTACATGTACATTTTAGTCATTTAGCAGACACACTTATCCAGAGCGACTTACAGCAGTAATTAGGGTTAAATGCCTTACTCAAGGGCACATTGACAGATTATTCACCATTTATTACCTCAACTGAACCGAGACATTCAGGTTTGTTCTGGTACATTCTGAACCAACCTCTCAAACACAAAAATAGAAATTGCTTCAAGAGGAGTATGAGAAGATCTGTGAGAGGAACTACAAGGAGTCCCAGAAGGCATGCGAGTCCAAAATCGAATGCATCTTTGCCCCCTTGGAGGAGAAAATAAGGGATGTCTCCTACATGACCCCTGGAGGATACAAAGAGTACTGCAACGACCTGAAACTGGCCACCAGCGAATACAGATCTGAGGGAGGCAGGGGAGTGAAGGTATGTTGGGGAGGTGGTGCTATTTTAGGATATTATGTAATTATCATGTTTTGTGGATGCTGGTCAAAGGAGTTATGAATGCACTGATGTGATGTTGAAAGTTAAATATTATGTGTGATTGTTCCAGGCTGAAGAGGTACTGAAGGAGTACTTGGAAAGGAAAGCTAGCATTGGTCAGACCATCCTGTCAGCAGACCAGTCCCTCACTGAAGCTGAGCAGAGAGCAGAAGGTGATATAGGTCACCATGAATATGCACTCCATGACCTGGCAACAACATTCTAATGACCACCAAATGGAGGCTTACCTCTCGTTCTCTTTGATATTTATCTCACTAACTCTCTCTCTCTCACACATACTCTGTCTATCTTTCTCTGCAGCGGAGCAAGCGAAAAGGGAGGCATCTGAGCGGGAAAATCGAGCCATGGAGGAGCAGCTGGTTGTCCAGGAGAGGTTGAGAGCAGACCAGCAGAGGACGTATGAGGAGAATGTGAACCAGCTGATGGAGAGGATGGAGAGAGACAGTAGAAATGCCATAGCAGAGCATGACAGAGTTCTGCAGGCCAGACTAAAGGTAGGAACCTAAAACACAAACATTGAGAAGTACACTTTAAAACTACAGGATCTGTAGGGGTAAGATTAACTGTGTGTATGTGTTTTGTTTTAATGACACAGTCCGTGATGTGTAAAAACAAACCTTGTAATTTCAGGAGCAGAATGACCTTCTCCAGCAAGGGTTTGATGACAGAGCACACCAAATGCAAAGAGAGATAGATGCCCTTAAGGGTGCGAAGGCACAAGAGGAAGAGAAAAAACCCTCATTTATGAGCACAGCTCTGGATACTGTAGGGACTGCAGCTACCTTGTTCCTTCCAGGAATACTTCCCAAAGTAGGAGGAATGGCTGTGAAATGGCTGTCTAAGTGGTTTTGATGTAGGTTCCCGAGGAGGATGACGAGCTATTATTCTTATAGACGTGGATTGACTGAATATGTATTTATTGATAGTTGATTCTTTGATTTAGGTTAAGCACTCAGTCAAGGTTTTATTTGATGTTAGTTTTTTTTGTACGTCATTTGAATAAATAATTAGCATGCCTAATCATAATGAAGTAGAGCTTTTAGATAGCACTCTTAAAAATGGTTTTGCAGTTGTTTTACTATTACCAAATAGGCCTACTTCTTTTTAACACTGACGACATTTACATGCACACCAATATCCTGTTATTATTCGGGATACTCAAGTATTCTGTTTTTGAGTTGATGCATATAAATGTCATATTCCATTTACAATTAAAAAAAGCTTGTATCCCGGTTATGAGAATCCCGTATAAGATGCCTGAGATATGTTGATCTTAGACGGTAAACTGTGGCATGTAAACATCCTATTCCGTTTACTGTTTCCCACGGTCTGCACAGGCTCAATTTCACATATCGGTGTTGTGTGATGATGTTTTCATCTGATTGTCAAACAAATCACTTTAAAAAGTAGGCTACCAGCGCATTTCGATCCACCATGATCATTTATTTTGCTGATATTCCGTACTGGACCATATAGCCTACTGGCTACTTTCACCCCTAATTTAGACAAGATTTTTGTCTATAATTTTCGAGATTTGGTAGGCCGTATTATAATTTCTGAGATTTGATTGGTCATTTGTTTGTCAACTATAGTTAGATACATGCAGCTTCTCGCCTGTCATGACTAAATATTGTAGTGCTCACCAGAATAATGTCTTACATAGATAGCATGAATGCATTATTAATGTAGTTAACACCGGTATAGTTGTCTGTTTTGTTTAGGAACCAGGGAGAAAACGCAATATCTCCAAAACAGTGGAACTATTGGTCATGTGCAAAATGTCCAAATGTCATCAGTTGACCGGTTTTAAGGAAATACAAATTTGAGAAAACTATACAACATGTTTCTGATAAGACTTTACTTCGTCTTGGGTGCATATTTTATGTTTTTGAAATACTGGCTGGTTGCAGAACAGTGTCATAACAACGCATTCACATTTTCTCAAGAGATGCTGAAATAAATATTTCTCCACTCCTGTTCCCAAGACAAAACTAACATTTATTGTATCATTTTACTGCAAGTAATGCATAATTCAGTAGGAGTTAATATTATATTATCGTAATTTCCGGACTATTGAGCGCACCTGAATATAAGCCGCACCCACTGAATTTTTTTTAAATTATTATTTTGAACATAAATAAGCCGCACATGTCTATACGCTGCAGGTGCCTACCGGTACATTGAAACAAATGAACTTTACACATGCTTTAACGAAACACGGCTTGTAACAAAAATAAATTGGCTTTAACGAAACACTGCTTGTAACAAAAATAAATAGGCTTTAACAAAGCACGGCTTGTAACAAAAATAAATAGGCTTTAACGAAACACGGCTTGTAACAAAAAATTAAAAATTTGCAGTAAACAGTAGCCTACCAAGAAAGTCATTGGTCACTATCTTCCTCCTCCTGTGCACTGAAACCACTGAAGTCATCTCCTTCGGTGTTGGAGTTGAATAGCCTCAGAATTGCTTCATCCGATATTGGATCGTTTTCATTGTCGCTCTCGTCACTGTTTGACCTTAACCCGTTCGGCAATTTCATTGGTCTAATGAAAGCTTCATGCTGCCAAAAAACTGAGCACGTCACAGAATGTGTTTTTTTGGAGAGAAAAAAATTTGAAAGCGGGAAAAATCCATATATTAGCCGCGTCATTGTTTAAGCTGCGAGGTTCAAAGCGTGGGAAAAAAAGTTGCGGCTTATAGTCCGGAATTTACGGTAAATAATTTGTTCCCCTCATCAATCTACACAATACCCCATAATGACAAATCCAAAACTGGTTTTACATTTTTTTTTGGTAATTCATAAAAAATAAACTGATAATACATTTACACAAGTATTCAGGCCCTTTACTTAGCACTTTGTTGAAGCACCTTTGGCAACGATTACAGCATTGAGTCTTTTTGGGTATGATGCAGTCAGTGCATTCATCTAAAGTTGATAAAATATCACAATCATAGCAAGTCATATCACAGTCATAGCAAGTAAACCATTTCTGTAACTATTACTGGGAATGGTGTTGTAGTTAAGGATACATTGGTCTTCAAAATATCCTCTATTTGTAACAAGATAACTTGTGGATGTACAGTGGGGGGGAAAGTATTTTATCCCTTCACTGAGGACAAACTCTTCAGACAAAGTTTTCAAGAGAATGTTAATTTAGTTACCATGGAAACATATTGTGACACTGAAGCACATGGCTGCAGTGGACAGTTGTTCCAGATGTGATGGAAAAATCGAGGTAAATATTGCTTGTGTAGAGAATATTTTAATTGTCAGTCATTTCCAAACAGGCTATAATTTCTTTAATTTTGGTAGAACTTTTTAATTTTTTTGGTATTTTATGTATTTAGTGTAAACGATATGCTTGCTGTAATACTAATAAAGTATGCTAAGCTGTCTGTCAATTTTCTCCAGAAATTGTAGAAATGCCATTTCCATCACAGTCATTTCCATCACAAACCTAAGTGTGGTGGAAATAACAGAAAGTGGTGGAAATGACACAAAGCCATTAACTTATTCGTTTTTACTTTACTTTTTTAATCATGTTTTAAATGAATTGAATCTAGAAAATGCTCCAAGGTGTGCACAAGTTGAAAACTAAGTAGTATTTGTGTTTATTTTTAGAAGATGCCACATAAAACAGCACAGAGGTCACAGACATATAGAAACAAAATAAAAACGGATCCTATATGATACCAGGAACATCTGCAAAAAGACAGGGAGAGATACTGGAAGAAAAAAGAGAAGGGAGAAGTTAAATCTATCTCTGAGCTTACAAAGTGAGAACAAAGAAACAAGAGATGGCAATGGAAATGTAACCAACGGAATAGAAGACAAACTTTAAAGAGAACAGTTGCAATGCAGACCTACCTACCAGAACATGAGGCTAACATACCTGCCCCTAACTTACCTGCCCCTGATGGACACCCTGATACCCCTTCCTCATCGTCTGCAACATGAATGAGAAGTCGAATACTTGCTGGTTGGAAGAGGTCGCTCGAAAGCATACAGAGATCATAGTATGACAAATGTCAAACTTGATAATGCTTTACGGAAAGCTGTGAAATACAAAAAAAGGTATGATCGACTGAACAAAATGAAGAGACAAGATTCCCCAAAAACAAAGACAAAACAGCAAATGAAGGGAACTCCGAAGAACTTTAGAAGGATTTTATTGTTTCAAAATGCCATCATTGCATCATTGCATTGAGTTAAAACAAAAGTATAAAAAAATGTGCAGTGCCAAGGACAAACAAGTTGCTTCAAAAATGCTCAGAGGCAACATCCTGAGAAAGTATGGCCTGGTCAAAGCTGCAAACAGAGAATTTGGATTTTCAGCAAAAGCAATGTGGGCAAATGAAAACAGGCCATCAAGTCTTCAATACTCCAGGAAAAATCAGTGTAACAGAATTAACACTGCCACAGAAGAGAAAATCACTAGATTCTATGAACGTGATGACAACAGCAGAGCAACAACAGGGAAAAAGGACACACTAACGAGGAACAAGAAGAACAAGCAGAAGCGCTTCTTGAATGGCACAATTCAGAACCTTTATCAGAAGTTTAAGAGGGAATGTTCAGAAATTCAAATTTCCTACTGTGAATTCTGCAAAAGACGTCCTTTTAGGGTTGTCAAGCCAACAGTCCAGGATAGGGACACGTCTGCAAAACCCACGCCAACCTCCAGTTCATGGCGGACAAACTACAGTATCACAAAGTGATCAGCTGCAGCAACATTGAGAACGTTGTTGAGTCTTTGTGCTGTGAGAACCTGAAGAAAGAGCTCATGTATAGAGAGTGCTCCCTTTGCCAAGCAAAATAGCTTAAAACATCTGACATTGATGCTGGTGAGCAGACATGGTGGTTTGAGTGGAAAAACAAAGCTAGAGAGAGAGAAGAAAAACAAAGAGGGAAACATGGAGAAGTTCACTGTACATTTGACAGTAAAACAAAAGGTATGTGGCACACTGCAGATTCTATTGGAGGACTCCAAAGGATTGAAAGAGAAGTTGGGGAAACACTTGTACAACATTCGACACCAATACTCCAAACTGAGAGAATTAAGAGAATCTGGGGAAAGAGATCATTGTGCATATTGATTTTGCAGAGAACTACCTGTGTAAATACACCAGTGAAATCCAGGCAGTTCACTTTGGTGATTCTCACAAGCAGGTGACCCTCCACACCTGTGTTGGGTATACCACAAATGATACAGTTTCACTTTGTTCACTGAGCTCTATGCGGCATTACCCCTCTGCTATCTTGGCCCATCTCTCAAAAACACTGGCCTACTTCCTTGAGCCCTGCCCATCGGCTACTGCTGTAACAAGGGTCGTATAAAGGGGACCAAGGCCCGGCGTGTAGAGTGCTCATACTTTTCTTTAATGAAACACTTAACCAAAAACAACAAAACGACAGCCGACAGTTCCGTCAAGACACTTGACAAAACGGAAAACAACTACCCACAACAACACATGAAAAACAGGCTGCCTAAGTATGGCTTCCAATCAGAGACAACAATAGACAGCAGCCTCTGATTGGAAACCATACCTGGCCAAAACATAGAAAACGAAAACATAGAATGCCCACCCACCTATCACACCCTGACCTAACTAAACAAGAAAAACACAGCTCTCCTAGGTCAGAGCGTGACAACTGCTGTACACTTTGTGAGTGATGGGCCTACAACCCAGTATAGGTCTGAAATGTTTAACAATGGTTGTTGTTCACAATGTTTGCAATAAAATATTGTTTTCATACGTTTTTGTTTTTACATATATGTCATTTCCACCACACCTTGTCATTTCCATCACAACCCATATTTTGAGGTAAATGAGTATATTATGTATAATTTACATACATTTATTTGTTTTATATGGAAATCATATGGTTGTTATCATAATCTCACAAAAAGGTTGGGTGGAAATATCTTATTTTTCATGATAAATAAATGTTTTCAGCTGTCACCAAGGCAAGTTTATACATTCAGGCGTCGTGTTGAATTATTATTATTAGGAAAACCTTAAAAATCACTTTAAATAATATTCAATACAAGTTCATGTACAAATTTATAAGAAATCCGTTATAAATCAATTGTATGATATTTCATTTTCAACTAAAATCGATGTTTAATGACGTGATGGAAATTACATTTGTCTATGGCTGTCTGGGAAAATGACAAAAATATATAAATTCCTGAATAGTACGATCGCAGCCATCATCAGATATAGTTTCTAGACAAATCAAATACAAGTACAATACTGGTAAAATGGTGTTTGAATAAGTTTTAATTTCTGAAACTTTGCACGGCCAAAAGTGGCCGAAGTTGCATAATCACCCAATAAAGTCATATAGGGCCAGTTTCCCAGACACAGATTAAGCCTAGTCCGTTAAGCCTAGTGCGGGACTAAAAAGAGATTTTCCATTCATCATTTGTATTTATGTTTTTTGGTCCATGGGACTAGGCTTGATCTGTGGCTGAGAAACCGCCCCATAAGGTTTGGCTTCATCTAGAAAAGTGTCAATACAAACCAAGGCGAACATAATCTGTTTCTTAATAGTGTGACCCTATGGTTGGGAGAATGCCACTTCCTTTTCCTACCATTAGTGTACTGTACAGTGTTGTAGACATTACAAAGGTCATTGGATTTTCATTGAGCCCACACATTCACACCCCTTAATAGTGTGTCCGAAGGCAAGGGTTATTATGGGTAGGTTATCTAAATGGGTTGAGAGAGCGAGAGAGCATTTTCTGTTATTGTGGATGTGTCTTCCTGTGGCTGCTTACATATTGAACACAAACTGTAAATCCAGTTTTACATCCAAATGAACATCAAAGACCAAAGTATATATTCTAGGACCTGAAGGAATAGCTACTGTAGAAATTGCCATCATAACATTTTCAGCAACCTGTTTGAATGACTCATCGCACTGCTATTGTCCCACTGCTATTATGGCAATTGTGGTCCCGTGTGGCTCAGTTGGTAGAGCATGGTGTTGCATGGTGTTTGCAACGCCAGGGTTGTGGGTTCGATTCACACAGGGGACCAGTACAGAAAATGTATGCATTCACAATGTCGCTCTGGATAAGAGGGTCTACTAAATTGTTTAAAGAAAATGTAAAATTACAAGGCTAATACAAGGTGACTCAGTAAATAGGAGAAATGTTGGTGGGGCAACAGTTGATTGAATGCACTGCATTTTCCCCAAGGGAACTTCAGGTGTGGCGTTTGTTATTCAGAAACACACAATGCGTGAGAGAGAATCCATGGCCTTAGCAATGGAGAGAAGTCATGCAGAAGAACAACTCCTGACTTGTTATAACTTTCTAGTTGTTAAGAGTGAGATTAACATGATTAAATTAGCAAAATATGTATAGGTAATCAAATTTTAGAATTCAAGATCAACACAGGAGGAAAAGATTGACAGAGAGTGTGTTAAAAGACCAATCTTAATCGTGTTAGCTAGCCAAATTCAAATTTGTCAACTAGCTTACCGTCAAGTTCCAACTGTTTACTGGTGGTAACCATAGCAACATGGCCACTGAGGCAGCACTAGCAGCAGAAGCAGAGACTAATAGATTTCTCCCCCTTTTTTTGAATTTCCAGCAGGAATTGTCATGGAAATATTCAGTCAATCATATTTCTCAAATACCTGAGCCTGTGAGTTCAAATATACTTTTATTACGACATAAGAAAAGCCGAGCTAGTTCATGAAAACAACTAACTTTCCAGTCTTGGCACATACTTCTTATACATTTTTCCTGCTTACATCACACCCATAGTAAACTCCTCTTAATTACTCATCCCCTCTGGCATTTAGCCACCGTTATCTTATTGCCTTGCACTAAGTTTAGTTTGGTTTCATATTAGGGCATGAAAACAGTAGAGCCACAGCAACAGTTCAAAAAGACAGACATGTTCTCGACTAAGACAGGTGAGTGCATGTAGGACCAGTCCTTGGCACTTTACAGAAATAACCAGACATGTCATCCTGCTACCTCCTCTGAAAGGGACAGCCATGTTCTGGAAAAGACCCAAGCGGTGTAACCATAGCAACAGTATATCAGACCATAACACAGTTACAGGAATAACAAGTCCTGTCCACACCACGACAGGTGCATGTCTAATGGTGTCTAATGACCCAGAGCACATATAGAGTGCACTAGTTTTGCTGACTATCCTGAAATGTATAATGGCCACACATGTTCTGGAAAATTCTCAATAGAATCAAATCAGAGAACGGAAGAATCAATTTTAGACACAGAATTCTGAGGGAGAACCCGGAAACTTTATTTCCCGGCTGCTCACACAACAGGACTGTTACAAACCTGTTATTTACACAGACCACACTACTGCCTGGCATACAGCTGTAACCAGGCATTTCAGCTATGCGACAAAGAAAGGCATCTGCAAGAGAAGGCAAATCCACATTTTTGAGGACAGTGAGAAGGATCAGGAAAACAGGTTTCTGACGGTAAACGTACCAGAACGGCACTGTCATGGTCCAGGGCAGTGAGGCTGCACTCAGCTCTTTTGTGCAAGATAGCGGAAACAAAAAAAGACAAGGACAGCACCTCGACCTCTCCCCTCACCTCAGGCACCCCAACAGCAGGAGCCCAGGCCCACACCTACACCCACACAACAGGTCTATCCTCCCCCTGCCTGCCTACCACCACCAGAGCCAAGACCACACTACCATCAGCCTGCTGAGAGACAGGCTGGCTCTGTTAGATGTATGGGTTACTGAGCTACACCACCTCGAGCCCAGACACAGAGCTACTACAGGACCAGATCAACCAGTGCAGGACACAGCTGAAGAACTCTGTCCAGGAGCTGAGAGAGAGCCTTACCACAGCTCTTGAGGAGGTAAAGGCCACCAATGAGGAGAGAGCTAGTGCAGTAAAGGAGGAGATGGCAAAGGAGTTGTCTGTCATCAAGAGGGTGCTGCAGCACAGAGAGCAAACTGTAGAGACTCCTAGATAGAAGCTGTAGCCCCTCACCACTCCTAACAACCCCACTGACCCACCTTCACCCACAACCCCCCCATACCAACAACCCTTTACCCACACCCGCAGTCAACAAGGAGGCTCACATGGGGACACCTACTACAGAGAGAAGCTCTCTGCCCCCCCTTGACACACCCCCACACACCCCTCCTTGTACACAGGCCCTGTGTACCCCAGCCCCAGACCGTAAAACCCACTGATGTGGCCATCGTCATTGACTCAAATGGGAAATTCATCCAAGAGGATAAACTCTTCCCCCACCACAAGGTGTCCAAAATATGGTGTTCAAAAACACAGGATGCACTCCACATCCTGTCCCAGTCTGACTTTGGCACACCAGTCCACATTATTATTCACACCGGCAACCTGCGAGAGGAGCAGGAGAGAGTAGGCAGCTCTGGTCAACAGAGTAGCAGAGAGGCCCTTTGAGTGGCTCCCCAACTCCCACATCACCATCTCCACTCTGCTGCCCCGCAAAGACTTTCATCCCCATACCATTCAGAAAGTCAACGCTGACATCACCAGAGGGTGTGGCCTACTCCCGAACGTGCACGTTGCTCAACGCCCAACAATCACCCCAGAGCATCTGCATGACCACTCCCACCTGAGGAAGCAGACAGTAGGGATGTGTGCCAAGTCTCTAAAGGACGTAGCACTTGGTAGACAAACACCCCATGCCGCAGAGGACCACCCAGAGACCCCTACGAGACCACTGCACCACCAAGGATCCCCAGGCCCTCTCAACATCCCACCAGACCCAGCGCACCCCACAGGCCCCACCCACCACCAGAGCATCACCACATCCATCGGCTTAGGCAGACTGGACCGGGCCCAGCCTACTACCCCGCGTCAGACCACCACCTCTACCAGACCAGAGAGGAAGCCTCACGGCCCAGACCTGGCCCCCCTCCACTCCACAGGGCCCAACAGCAGGACCAGCGCAGCTACGCAGAGGTCGTCAGAGGACAGGAGAACCCTGTAGGATTAAGTGAGATTAAACAGCTCCTCCAATACATCTGCACTAAACTGCACTAAACACGCGCACACACGGACACACACACACATGCACCTATTGTACTAAAAGTTTACTTGTTCAATGATTAGGAATATATATACAGTTGAAGTCGGAAGTTTACATACACTTAGGTTGGAGTTCTTAAAACTCGTTTTTCAACAACTTCTCACATTCTTGTTAACAAACTATAGTTTTGGCAAGTCGGTTAGGACATCTACTTTGTGTATGACACAAGTAATTTTTCCAACAATTGTTTACAGACAGATTATTTCCCTTATAATTCACTGTATCACAATTCCAGTGAGTCCGAAGTTTACATACACTAAGTTGACTGTGCCTTTAAACAGCTTGGAAAATTCCAGAAAATGATGTCATGGCTTTAGAAGCTTCTGATAGGCTACTTGACATCATTTGAATCAATTGGAGGTGTACCTGTCTATGTATTTCAAGGCCGACCTTCAACTCAGTGCCTCTTTGCTTGACATCATGGGAAAATCAAAAGAACTCAGCCAAGACCTCAGAAAAAGAATTGTAGACCTCCACAAGTCTGGTTCATCCTTGGGAGCAATTTCCAAACGCCTGAAGGTACCACGTTCATCTGTACAAACAATAGTATGCAAGTATAAACACCATGGGACCACGCAGCATTCTTACCGCTCAGGGAAGGAGAAGCGTTCTGTCGTCTAGAATTAACGTACTTTGGTGCGAAAAGTGCAAATCAATCCCAGAACAACAGCAAAGGACCTTGTAAAGATGCTGGAGGAAACAGGTACAAAAGTATCTATATCCACAGTAAAACGAGTCCTATATCGACATAACCTGAAAGGTCGCTCAGCAAGGAAGAATCCACCGCTCCAAAACCGCAATAAAAAAGCCCAGACTATGGTTTGCAACTGGGGACATGGGGACGAAGATTGTACTTTTTGGAGAAATGTCCGCTGGTCTGATGAAACAAAAATAGAACTGTTTGGCCATAATGACCATCGTTATGTTAGGAGGAAAAGGGGGGAGGCTTGCAAGCCGAAGAACACCATCCCAACCGTGAAGTATGGGGGTGGCAGCATCATGTTGTAGGGGTGCCTTTGCTGCAGGAGGGAGTGGTGCACTTCCCAAAATAGATGGCATCATGAGGATGGAAAATTATGTGGATATATTGAAGCATCATCTTTGAGACATACTTGAGACATACTTCCAAAGTTGTGGCAAAAGCTTAGGTAAACAAAGTCAAGGTATTGGAGTGGCCATCACAAAGCCCTGATCTGTATCCCATAGAAAATTTGTGGGCAGAACTGAAAAAGCGTGTGCGAGCAAGGATGCCATACACACCTGACTAAGTACACCAGCTCTGTCAGCAGGAATGGGCCAAAATTCACCCCAACTTATTGTGGGAAGCGTGTGGAAGGCTACCCGAAATGTTTGACCCAGTTGAACAATTAAAGGAAATGCTACCAAATACCAGAACATCCAATCAATCAGAATATAAACAAATACAACACAGTCAAAACAAAAACTACATTGCTTACTGGGAAACCACAAGCACAAGCACAAAGCAAATGCAGTGCTACCTGGCCCCCTAAATCGACAGTACACCGTGGTTAACTATTTGACCTTGGTTACTGACTCAAAACCTTAAAAAAAACCTTGTCAAAGTACAAGCTCAGTGAGCACAATCTTACCATTGAGAAGGGTAGACACAGGGAAAACCTGGCTCCCTGTAGAGGAAAGGCTGTGCAACCACTGCACAACAGCAGAACCTGAGACAGATCTGCATTTCCTGACAAAATGTAAAAATATAAAACAATTAGTTGTGTCATTTCCCCAAAGTTGAAACCCCTCATTCAAGGTTTCAAAGACCGCTCTGATGAGGATAGACTACCCATCCTGTTGGGGGAGGATGCAGAGAGCCGTGGGTTGGCAGCGCACTACATTACTGCCTGCCATAAGATGAGGGACAGACCAATCAACCTGCACATTTCCTCTACTGTATGCTTATTGTTATTGTTCAATGTATGGTTATTTTGACCCTTGGTTATTATTATTACCGTTGTCCTGTTAACAATTTGTATTATATTTTAATATTGTAAATATCCAAAGTAAGCTTTGGCAATATGTACATTGTTACGTCATGCCAATAAAGCAAAGTGAATTGAGAGAAAGAGAGAGAATGACAGAGACGAGAGAGAGAGAGAGAGAGAGAGAGAGAGAGAGAGAGAGAGAGAGAGAGAGAGAGAGAGAGAGAGAGAGAGAGAGAGAGAGAGAGAGAGAGAGAGAGAGAGAGAGAGAGAGAGAGAGAGAGGAGAGAGAGAGAGAGGAGAGAGAGAGAGCGAGAGAGAGAGTACCTTACCGAAGGAGAGCAGGACCTGTTTGTTGAGTTGTTGGCCAATAGCATACCCCATGGTCAAGCTGGTCGACCAAACCACACCTCTCATTATCATATTTCCCAGGATGCTCTGTTGCAGTTAGATTTCTTAAAAATGTTTGTTTCCCTATGTGTTTTTGCATGTACATTGATTGATTTATTAATCAATGAATTTATTTTATGCTACACAAGATAACATACTTTTTTCTAAAACTAATCCAATCTGTAAATTGGATTTATTGCACCGTTACTGAAATGGTTGTTCCCGATTAGCTGGTTTAGGTGTTCTCTGTTTTTCTATTTCTAATCCTGACAGTCATTCTAAATGTAAATTGTGGGTGAATAAAGTTTATGGTCCAAAACACAGTAAATGCTGGTCCACCAGCAAACCACATCAAAGGCTGGCCACCAGAGAAACACAACAAAGGCTGGTCACTAGACTATGCTGGTCTATGCTGTTTTTTTCAGCAGTTATAGTACAGTATATCTGTTTATCAAAGTAAGGTCGGATAACTCCTTGGTCCTGCTTTGTGACATTCCCCTCAGGTCTGATGTGCTGTGGTGTGTCCAGCAGACAACTAATGAAGATCAGTAGTTTTTATGAAAATCATTCCTGCATGTCTCGTCCTGGCCCTAAAGCTGATCTGGGTACTGATTATCTGAGTAGAGATGTGTTCATATCATTCCATAATTACAGTTTCCTCTTGTTGTCCTGCTGCTGATGTACACGTTTGTATTTGATTAAATGATATGAGGTGACTGAAAGACAGGATGTGTCTCTTTTTCATGTGAATGCTTGTGCTTATGTTTCCATGTAGAGATTCAGCTGGGTGGTGTTCAGTTCATCAGTTCTCCCCATTGATCAATATCTCTACTAAAACAAGTTTTAGCGTCATCCTTAACCCGATCAGAGAAAATGTGAAAAGGTATCGAATAGAGATGAAGCAAGGTTTATTCAAACAACAATCACAATTAAAAAACATGATAATGGTCAACCCTTAAGTGAAAAGCGCATTGAAGATGAGCAGTTTCATTTAGCCTTACGTGTAATATAGAACAATACATTTGACCTCGACAAGTTCAGCAAGCTCAATTATTTACCCTACATCCAAGAACAAAACACAATCTTAACGCTCCAATTTTAAGATGAATCTATGATAACTTTTAAATATGATGTAATATTATCAGAATGAGAAATCAATGGTTAGAATGTGAGGAAACTGACGTCTGTGAAGTCACAGCTGGTTTGGCCCCATTGTACAGCAGTCTTTCTGTTGCACTATTTCCTAGTAGTTTACTGGGCTCTTCTGGTTAATGATGAGACTGGAGAAAGGGGTGGCTGCTGATCTGGACCACTGACCAATCTCTGGTGAATCCTTTAGACCTCTGAGCCAGGGCTTTTGCCAGTTGTACCTGTGTTGACTTTGGGCAGAGTTGTGTCTTTAGAGTTGCCACATGCTCCTGTTTCAGTTTGGGTGTGGCCATCTTGTCTTGCTTGAGTGTCATGCGTCCTATCAGGGATATGTCAACCGCACCTGATTTGAGATTGAACTGACCTGCTCCTGAACACAATCGCCTTGCGTGCTCACGGGCTTTCTTATAGTTTAAAGTAGTGACCTAAGCCATTGCTGACACTCTCCATGACACCCTGTGCTAGGCTCTGAAGTTACGAGACTGCTCTCCTTCTCTCGCGCTTGGCCTCCTCTTCTCTCTCAGGCTCTGTATCTCTCCTTCAGTGGCTGCCTCTTTCTCTGTGAAACCTTAGCCATCAGCTTTTCCTGCTCATGGAGCTTGCTATCTAGCGCTCTCTCCAACTCCTGTTGCTTCCTTGTCGCCTCCTGGACCATCTTAGCCTAGAATCACAGAGGGACAACATAAACAGCAAGCTGTATCTTCTCAAAGACTACTGTGTTTACCTCCCTCAATTACTACAATCTATCTGTGGTTATAGTTAAAAAATATCATTTTATGAGACATGGTATACTATAGGTTCCCAGTGTCCTTACATACCTCTAGCTGACAGATTCCCTCCTGATGACTCCTCTCCCTCTCCTGGATCAGTTTCTCTAACTGGTGCTGTTTTCTCTGCCTCCATCTTCACTGCCTGTTCAGCCAGGGCTCTCTTCTCTTGCTCCTCTGTGTCAGAAAAGACAGTAGCCAATGGCTATTTCTCAAGTGCAAACTGATTGATTAATGGTCTGAAAACCATTTGAACACCAAAATGTGGCCCAGTATCTGAGATAAAAGTAAGATGAGCGTCCTTGATGTCTTTCATTTTTGCATTGTTGCTTTCCTTTGTTTTTCTCTTTTGTTAATTTTGTTGTTGGCTGGGGGGGGGGGTGGGGGGTGACGTCCTGGATGGTAAAGAGGCAGCTGTCGGGAGAATGTGGGGGGGATCTTGGAGGGTTAGCGGTTGGGAGCTTGGGCCGATAGGTGGCTGGTTCGGGTCCCCATTTTGTCTTGGTGGAAGATCTGTCGACGTGCCCTTGGGCGGTGCTTGGACCCTGGTTGATATTGTGGGTTCGTGTGGATGGGAGCCTGTTAGATGACTGAATGTAATGTAAATGTTGAGCGGCTTCACTGCAGGTAGATTGTATGTTCAATAAAAAAATATATAATAACAAAAAGGAGGTGCGTCAGGCCACGAAGGCATAAATGGGTTTTTCCAGATGCGAGTCAGTAACAGACTACTACTACTTACATTAACACTAAAAGATTCAAAGTGGATTCAAACAATTTATTTATAAACTGATATGCATTTTATATACAACTTCAAATGATAATTTCCAAATGAATCATATTTTGCTTCAATAGACAACGTTCTCAAAGAATATAAGACCAAAAAAAGAAGACTGAACAAAAATAGAAACGCAACATGTAAAGTGTTGGTCCCATATTTCACGAGCTGAAATAAAATATCTCCGAAATTTTCCATACACAATAAAAAGCTTATTTCTCTACATTTTTTTTGCACAAATTTGATACATCCCTGTTGTTGAGCATTTCTCCTTGTGCCAAGATAATCCCTCCACCTGACAGGTGCGGCATATCAAGAAGCTGATTAAACAGCACATGATCATTACAGAGATGCACCTTGTACTGGGGACATAAAAGACCACTCAAATGAGCAGTTTGTCACACAACACAATGCCACTAGATGTCTGAAGTCGAGGGAGCATGCAATAGGCACTGCTGATTGCGGAGATGTCCACCAGAGCTGTTGCCCAGAGAATTGAATGTTCACTTTCAGTATGTCTAACACCGGCCTCAACACCACAGACCACGTGTAACCACACAATCCCAGGACCTCCACATCCACTTTCTGCACAAACTGTCTCAGGAAGCTCATCTGCATGCTCGTCGTCTCAACAGGGTCTGACCTGACTGCAGTTTGGCCACCTTCAATGACCACTGGCATGCTGGAGAAGTGTGTTTCTTCACGGATGAATAACAGTTTCAACTGTACAGGGCAGATGGCAGACAGCATGTAGGGCGTCGTGTTGGTGAGCGGTTTGCTGATTTCAACGTTGTGAACAGAGTGCCCCCATGGTGGAGGTGGGGTTATGGTGTGGGCCAGCATAAGCAACGGACAACAAACACAATTGCATTTTATACGATGGCAAGTTGAATGCACAGAGAAACTGTGACGAGATCCTGAGGCCCATTGTCGTACAATTAATCCGAGGCCATCACCTCATGTTTGAGCATGATAATGCACGGCCCAATGTCGCAAGGATCACAATTTTTGGAAGTTGAAAATGTCCCAATTCTGGGATGCTCTGGATCGACATTGTGTTCCAGTTCCTGCCAACATTCAGCAACTTCACACAGCTATTGAAGAGGACTGGGACAACATTCCACAATCAATGCACTGATCAACTCTATGCAAAGATGTGTTGTGCTGCATGAGGCAAAATGGTGGTCACACCAAATACTGACTGGTTGTCTGGTCCACACCCTACCTTTTTTTAAGGTATCTGTGACCAACAGATGCATATCTGTATTCCTAGTCATGTTAAATCCATAGATTAGGGCCTAATTAATTTATTTCAGTTGATTGATTTCCTTAAATGTAATTCAGTAAAATCTTTGAAATTGTTGCGTTTATATTTTTGTTCAGTGTATATTACGATTAAAGATAAGTCTTAGTTATAGTCTAGAATTTTTTTATTAAAGCCTCTAGATTTAAGCGCTATACTAATACAGTGATAATTTCACCAAAACCTGTAAATACATATACTGTATAAGAAAAATAATACATTACTCTTGCATATAAAGCTTATACTGATTCTAAGCATGGCTATCAACTTCACTTTTCGCTTTACATTGCAAGATAGAGCTAACAAATGTGTACATGCTCAAGTAATACACAATGTTTCTTACTTCATAAAAGCTCCCCTCATGAGCTTATATTGAAAGAAAGTGTTGGCAGCATCCAATCCAAGTCGAAGAACAGGCATGACTGTAGACTCAAGGAAACCACCTCCTTCCTTCTCAGGGGTGTTGCTCTTCTTGAACTCCTCTATCTCCTGTCTCATTAAGTCAGCCATTCTCCTTGTGGCCCTTCTCCAGCAGATCCTTCTGCTCCTGCATCTTGCACTCCAAGGCCCTGTGGAAGTCCCGTTCCTGTTGCTTCATCTCCTCCTTCATCTTCTTCTCTTCCATCTGCTTCAACTTCTCGTCTTTGCTATTCTGCGATCGTCCTCCATGGTGCGCTCCATCTCCAACCGTTTCTCTTCAGCAGCCTTCTTCTCCTGCTCCAGCACAGCTGACCTCTCCTTCTCCTCTGCATGGTCCAAAGGAAGAGTTGAGGTAGGAAAACACTACTAACTTCGAGACTACTCATGTTCTCTTTCATATGGAGTCAACAGACAGCCCCTGATCTTTTCCATGTTCTGGAGTAGGCCATAACTTTTAGGTTAAACTTTAGCCCGCATACGTACTCTTTCAAACATCCCAGATCTATGTTGACTTCATGCAAGTGCAAGATTATCACATATTATTGTGAGAAGTCACTCCAACCAGAAACCTGAATTCAAGCAGAAAATAACATCCCAATGCTATATTTTGGACTTACCGTGGATCTTTTTCTCATTTTCTGTCAATTTTTTGTCAGCTTGTAGGATGATGAATTTTTCTCTAGACTCTTCTCCTTCAGGAACTGCTCAAGAATCTCCTCAGCCTGCAGAAAATACCCCAAAAGGCAACATGTTTTATCATTGGTTGATGGCTATCTGTTTCTGGTATGATGCTGCAGATGGAAGCTAATGTGAATCATAACAGTAACAGAGATTGATAGAAACAGCAATCCATCTACGGAATAGAAACTAAGTGGATCGGCCTGAAAGATGAGAACAGCTCGTGTTTAATATGGATTTTTTGATGAGTGTTTCAGCCCTAGAAAGGATTCTTACCCTAACTCCTTTATCAGGCTCGGCCCGGTATTGTGCCACCATGTTGTCATGGTGATTGCAGTAAAGCTCATATCCCCCAGGTGTAGCGTAGATCCCCTCCTTAATCTTCTGGGCCATCGGAGCAGACAGCTTCTCCAGAAGGGACGCACACTCTTCTCTGAGGCATCCTCGTTCTGGATGAGAAGGTCAGCGTAGTGCTTCGCAATGGCCACCTGCAGGAGTCAAGACTGTTTTAGGGAAGAATTTGTAAAAAGTGGTCCTTGACAGAGTTAAGAACTAAAGCAGTGTTTGTACCAGGCACAGATCTGAAATGATGACCCTTACCGCCAACGCTTTCAAGAAATCCCCATTTTCGTCTTTGAAGGATCGTTTCATGAAAGCCTGCGTGGCCTGGTGGTCTGAGCAGAGGTGATGAGCTGAAATCTGACCCATGTCCACAGGGAATAAGGCCTTCACCTCCTCCATGCCCCTCTGGTACCACCGCCAGGCCCTCATCCACAGCAGCCTGGTTCTCAATTTGAGCCATGGCCAGCACCGCATTCTCCAGACAGGGCACAGAGCCTTTGGCTATGGTCTCCACATAGGTGTTAATCAAGTGGCCGAGCACTGCAATCAGATAGAGGCGGGAAGAAAAATATAAGTGTATACATTTGGTGGTACAATAACATAGGCTACATTTAAAAAAAAATGTATTACACCTTTATTTAACCAGGTAGGCTAGTTGAGAACAAGTTCTCATTTACAACTGCGACCTGGCCAAGATAAAGCAAAGCAGTGCGACACAAACAACAACTCAGAGTTACACATGGAATAAACAAGCATACAGTCAATAACACAATAGAAAAAAAAGAAAGTCTATATACACAATGTGTGCAAATGGCATGAGGAGGTAAGGCAATAAATAGGCCATAGTAGCGAAGTAATTACAATTTAGCAAATTAACACTGGGGTGATAGATGTGCAGATGATGATGTGCAAGTAGAAATACTGGTGTGCAAAAGAGCAGAAAAGTAAATAAAAACAATATGGGGATGAGGTAGGTAGATTGGATGGGCTATTTACAGATGGGCTATGTACAGCTGCAGCGATCGGTTAGCTGCTCAGATTGCTGATGTTTAAAGCAAGTGAGGGAAATATAAGTCTCCAGCTTTAGCAGTTTTGCAATTTGTTCCAGTCATTGGCAGCAGAGAACTGGAAGGAAAGGCGGCCAAGCAGGTGTTGGCTTTGTGGATGACCAGTGAGATATACCGGCTGGAGCGCGTGCTACGAGTGGGTGTTGTTATCGTGACCAGTGAGCTGAGATAAGGCGGAGCTTTACCTAGCAAAGACTTATAGATGACCTGAAGCCAGTGGGTCTGGCAACGATATGTAGCGAGGGCCAGCGGACGAGAGCATACAGGTCGCGGTGGTGGGTGGTATATGGGAATTTGGTGACAAAACGGATGGCACTGTGATAGGCTGCATCCAGTTTGCTGAGTAGAGTGTTGGAGGCTATTTTTTAAATGACGTCACGAAGTCGAGGATCGGTAGGATAGTCAGTTTGCGAGGGTCTGTTTGGCGGCGTGAGTGAAGGAGGCTTGGTTGCGAAATAGGAAGACAATTCTAGATTTAATTTTGGATTGGAGCTGTTTAATATGAGTGGAAGGAGAGTTACAGTCTAGCCAGACACCTAGGTATTTGTAGTTGTCCACATATTCTAAGTCAGAACTGTCCAGAGTAGTGATGCTGGGCGAGCGGGTGCGGGCAGCGAACGGTTGAAAAAGCATGCATTTAGTTTTACTAACGTTTAAGAGCAGTTGGAGGCCACGGAAGGAGTGTTGTATGGCATTGAAGCTTGTTTGGAGTTTGTTAACATAATGTCCAAAGAAGGGCCAGATGTATACAGAATGGTGTCGTCTGCGTAGAGGTGGATCAGGGAATCACCAGCAGCAAGAGCGACATCGTTGATATATACAGAGAAAAGAGTCGGCCCGAGAATTGAACCCTGTGGTACCCCCATAGAGACTGCCAGAGTTTCAGATAACAGGCCCTCCGATTTGACACACTGAACTCTGTCTGAGAAGTAGGCGAGGCAGTCATTTGAGAAACCAAGGCTGTTGAGTCTACCGATAAGAATACTGTGAGACAGAGTTGAAAGCCTTGGCCAGGTCAATGAATACGGCTGCACAGTACTGTCTTTTATCGATGGCGGTTATGATATTGTTTAGTACCTTGAGCGTGGCTGAGGTGCACCTGTGACCAGCTCGGAAACCGGACTGCACAGCGGAGAAGGTACGGTGAGATTCGAAATGGTCAGTGATCAGTTTATTAACTTGGCTTTCAAAGACCTTAGAAAGGCAGGGCAGGATGGATATAGGTCTGTAACAGTTTGCGTCTAGAGTGTCACCCCCTTTGAAGAAGAGGATGACCGTGGCAGCTTTCCAATCTTTAGGAATCTCGGACAATACAAAAGCGAGGTTGAACAGACTGGTAATAGGGGTTGCAACAATGGCGACGGATAATTTTAGAAAGAGAGGGTCCAGATTGTCTAGCCCAGCTGATTTGTACAGGTCCAGGTTTTGCAGCTCTTTCAGAACATCTGCTGTCTGGATTTGGGTGAAGGAGAAGCTTGGGAGGCTTGGGCAAGTAGCTGCGGGGGTGCGGAGCTGTTAGCCGGGTTATCCAGGAGGAAAGCATGGCCAGCCATAGAGAAATGCTTATTGAAACATTCAATACATCTGTGCAGAATGTGCTGATATTTGACTTACTTCTCCCGGTAACTTTGTGGCCCCCTTTGACAGTTTTTGTACGGCTCTCCTGGAAAATGAAGCGGCAGAAAGTATCTGCAACCTTTCGGAAGGTTCCACAGAGGTCAGCTTCGTCCATGGAATCCAGATGGGGCATCTTGGCAGGAGTTGTAGGGGTGGGGAATACAAAGCACTTGCGCGAGGGGAAGTAGTTCCGGATGCACTCTCGTGGGAGGTTGTACATCAGGTTCTTTTTACCCCCACCTGAATGATAGTCAGCATTCACCATTACAGTTGACATTAATTTATTTTTAGGGCCGGTTTCCCAGACACAGACTAGGCCTTGTCCTGGATACAAAAGTGTGTTCAATGGAGAATCTCGTCTGGAGGCCTAATCTGTGTCTGGGAGACTGGCTCTTAGTTCACCATCCAAACACACAATCATTAACAGACAAGCATATACAGAGATATGCTTAAATTAACATGAGGCAGAAGACTTTGTCCAATAAACTGGATAAAATAATTGTGTCATTTGATTTATGAGTCTGTTTGATTGTGAGTGTTACAATACATTTCCATAGGAATGATTTTATAACGTGTAATTTAGCAAGTGTCAGAGCAAATATCAATCATCTTGTTTTTCAACCTCTTTGTTCTTGTGACAATGATTGTTCCAACTGAATAATTGTTCATGGGGAGCACTATTCTAGACACTGTGCACAGTTGATCATTGGGGTGGTGGCTAGTGCTAATGTCACCTTTTCTGAGTTCCAGGGAATGCTCCAGATACTCATCTTCGGTGACGTTCTACCGTCGATCTCGAGTAGTAGAGTGAAATCTCTGATGGCCCACACAAAATTCGGAAAGAACTGCACAAACTGGGCGTCCCCTCCTTCCTCGTCATCGTGAGAGGATGAAGCTGCACTGGAAGAATTCACCTTGATCCGCTCTGTCAGCTCACTCACATATCTATAGGGCCGGTTGAGGATTGACTGATAAAAGCTACCAAAGTTTAAAAAAAATCACGTTCGTCTACATTGACATGTGCCTGCTACAGTTGTACAAGGACTTGCTATACAACAGTTATAGCATACGAGCAGTTTCAGTTTATTTTTGAATGGACTGTGTCCACATGCACTGAGTAACCCCTAAGGGAATTGATCCAACAAAGTACAGTGTGTTGAATAATCTGCAAACACATAATTAACGCTGTCAGTAACACAATATATTGCTCCAGGTCTATAAGGACATGTTGCTCAGTGTCCAATAGATATACAAACATACAGCACTTTCACTTTCAATATGAGAGGGAGTTCTAAGAAATGGTCTGGTTGGGGGAAACATCCCCTACCCATGTGACCTGTACACCTTTTAAAGTCAACAGGAGAGTAAACAGGGGAGGTTTGCCATGGGGAAATTGATATTGGTTTAAAGGATACTGGAGGTTCTCCACGGCTTGATTGTCGATGGTCCCTCGACTGTTGTAGACCAGAGTACTGCTTAACAGAATGGCCAAGGAGAAGATCCAGGCATCATTCTTAGAATCTCCCTGAAACAAGTATGACAACAGCAACATGCCTATTGGTGATATGGATAAATGAAATGAAATCATTTAAAATAGATGTGTGTTTAGATATGTGTTCACTGTGCTGATTAGTAATGTGAATTGTTAAGAGACTGAACTTTGACCTCTCACCTTCTCCACGTCCCCCAGCCCCTCTGTATCCAGCAGCACCAGGGTGTGGTCTCTTTTTTTCAGGGTGAGGCACACACCACATCCAGATTCCCTTAGTCTTGGATTGGATGGTGGCTCCCAGGGCAAAACCTAAATCAATATTTCAAAGACCATTTTAAGAAAAACATTACGCAATACAATTTATTTCTAAACCAGTGTACTGATTAAAAAAAACATTTAATTGGGCATTGACTATTGAGGTACAGCTGATGGTCAAAGCAGTCTGTACATTTGATTTGTTTCTCAGATTCAGTCTCACCTTTTCTCTTTCCAGCCAGCTTGTTCATGAGGTAAGACTTGCCGGTGCGGTACAGCCCGACCACCGCCACCACTATGACTTTCTGGTTCAGTCCCATCAGGTACTTGATGGCACCAGGAACTACATGAAGCTCGCCATCGGCGTTTTCGACCAGGCACATTGGGGAATCCATGGTCAAGTGATTTCACAGGATGATCAGCCTACAGCTCCCACAAATAGTCAATCTATAATAAAACTATTAATTAAATATAGTTCAGGTGAATTATTTATAAAAGTTCATTATCGATTCCTTCTATAAATTAAGCTCACAATGTGAATATAGTCTAGGACTACTGAATAAGCTATGCAAATATATTATTAAAAAGATCTGCACCATGAAACAGCTTAGCCATATGCATACAACATTCAGTTGAAGTGAAGTTAAATTATTGTCCAATGTCAGCTTCAATTTCATTATATAATTCGTCTGCAAAAATGTAATGGTTTCCTGCTATGGTACAGCATTCGTCAGTCCTACTTACATAGGAGTCGTCTCCAAAAATCCTCTCCAAACCAACTGAGGTTAATCGCAGAGGAACAGTGTCCTGCTGGCTATATATTTGCTGCGAAACAGAAAGTGAAAGTTGCCTAGGCTATATATTTTTGTTCACTTATTGTCACCAGTCCAATAAGAGATTGAACTGACGCAAGCTACTTTTTAATTCATCAACAAAATCTTTCAAAATGTCAGAAGGAAATGCAATAGAAATATTCAATTGTGAATGGCGTTATTGAGCCAATTATCGAGCTATTGTTCAACTAGGAATAATGCCACTTTCACATGGTAGTCGGAACTAGAAACTGGAGAGAAAAAAAACACGGAACTCTGAAATCTCCGACTTCCGTGCGTTCACGTAAACTGGGAAATCTGGAGGAAAAAAACGAGCTTCGACTGAGACTTATTTCCATCTCGGAATTCCAAATCGGGAAATCGGGCCTCTCTCTCGAGCTCCCAATTTCCGACATGAAGATAACTGACGTCATGACATGATTTGACCTCGTTTTTTTTACCGAGTTCCCAGTTGTCTTGAACGCACCATTATGTACGTGCGATTCAACCAGTTAGGAAGTCTGACATTTCGGAATGTCCCAGTTCCCACTAGCACGTGATCGCGGCATTTAATGAACCACTGCGCAGCACAGGGACTTTTATACGTCACTTATTTATTTTACTACCCTAACGCTGACCACAGACTGAACAATAACCCACGACAGCGTTGCCGAGGTAAACTCCCGTGCACTGCTTACATTTAGGATTATTTTTATTTTTTTTACTATTGATTTGCAAGTTGACTGGTTATATGAAAAATACTTGATCCATCCTTAATAATGTAGGCGTTTGCGGTTAATTAATTGATTAGATAACCAGAAATCTTCTGACATAGGCTATATCTGCCACATGATTTAGCCTATGGTAGAACCAGTATGTGAACTTTTCTGTAGTCTACATGCTGGACATAAAATGTATGACAACGTACTGTATTGAGACTGAATTAGAGGGTGATGCCTCTGGAATTTATACACTGATTGAGTAGGTAAAGTTATGGAGATTGTCCTCCTATTAGAGAGACGGTGAGAAAGACAGTTCCTCAGTTTAGGGTTCTTTAATGTTGATTGGAGGTTAAATGTTTGCAATTCTGTGATATGTCACTCAGCTTTGATTATCCAATTAACTGTCCATTTATCCATACAAGATGTGGTCTGGAAATAATAAACATGAATACAATGGCAAAAATACTAAGAAGGCACCTTCATTTAGCAATAACAAAACAAGATATACAGCTTTCATCTGTTATAATAATCCAATGACTGAAACGAAAATACAAGTAGCTAGCAACATCAGACTAACCATCTAACAATGACAGGTGAAAATGTAGCTAACAATGTTAGATAGCTACCATAAAAAAGAGACACAATTGATCAGTTTGGCCTGGCGGGCAGCTCTAGGAAGAGTCTTGGTGGTTCCAAACTTCTTCCATTTAAGAATGATGAGGCCACTGTGTTCTTGGGGACCTTCAATGCTGCAGGATTTTTTTGGTACCCAGGCCCAGATCTGTGCTTCGACACAATCCTGTCTCTGAGCTCTATGGACAATTCCTTTGACCTCGTGTCTTCCTTTTTGATCGGACATGCACTGTCAACTGTGAGACCTTATATAGACAGGCGTGTGCCTTTCCAAATCATGTCCAATCAATTGAATTTACCACAGATGGACTCCAAGTTGTAGAAACATCTCAAGGATGATAAATGGAAACAGATGCACCTGAGCTCAATTTCTAGTATCATAGCAAAGGGTCTGAATACTTATGTAAATAAGGTTTTTCACTTATTTTTAATAGATTTGCTAAAATGTCTAAATCTGTTTTCGCTTTGTTATTATGGGGTAATTATGTGTAGATTGCTGAGCATTATTTTTAAATCAATTTTATAATAAGGCTGTAACGTAACAATGTGCAAAAAGTAAAGAGCTCTGAATACTTTCCGAAGGCACTGTATATAGAGACTTTACAGTTGGCACTATGTATTCGGACAGGTAGCATTCTCCTGGTATCCGCCACATCCAGATTTGTCTGTCAGACTGCCAGATGAGGGAGTGTGATTCATCACTCCAGAGAACGTGTTTCCACTGCTCCAGAATCCAATGGCGGCGAGCTTTACACCACTCCAGCCGACGCTTGGCATTGCACATTGTGATCTTAGGCTTGTGTGTGGCTGCTCGGCCATGGAAACCCATTTCATGAAGCTCCCGACTAACTGTTCTTGTGCTGACATTGATTCTAGAGGGAGTTTGGAACTCTGTTGTGAGTGTTGCAACCGAGAACATATGATTTTTTTCAGCATTTGCCGGTCTCATTCTGTGAGCTTGTGTGGCCTACCACTTTGCGGCTGAGCCGTTGTTCCTAGACGTTTCCACTTCACAATAACAGCACTTACATTTGAACAGGGCAGAAATTTGACGAACTGACTTGTTGGAAAGATGGCATTCTATGACAGTGCCACGTTGAAAGTCACTGAGCTCTTCAGTAAGGCCATTCTACTGCTAATGTTTGTCTATGGAGATTGCATGGCCGTGTGCTCGATTTGATACGCCTATCAGAATCGGGTGTAGCTGAAATAGCCGAATCCACACCCCACACGCCGACCCCTTCCATAGTTTGGGAACCACTGCTGTAGGCTACATCCCAGTAAACACGGACCAACACCGATGTCTTGAATCAATCATAGACGTCTGTTTGGTTCAGACATCGTCCAGTCTAGACCGGCCTTGATTGGTCGAAAAATATATGGTATTTTCAACTTTCATTCAGAAACGAAAAATTAGCCAATTCTTTTTACATTTATTTCTTATGTCTGGAAAATTCTATTTTAGACGTATTTTCAACGTCTTTGTGCTTTCTGGGACTATTCTAGCTTTGCGGGGTATAGGAGGCAATTTATTTTGTTTGGCCTAGGGCGACAAAACGGCCAGGACCGGGCCTGAATTTATTATCATTTTTTTGTCACTGTCCACTCAATCTGTTGATAAGCTTTGATTCACTCTTTATCACCTGTTCCTGTGCCTCCTTGATCACATTACATTTAATTGCAATAAAAAGGTCTGTAGGGACTGTGACACACACACACACACACACACACACACACACACACACACACACACACACACACACACACACAGTACCCTACTCAATTAAAACTTATTGTGTGTCCTTGCCATCGTTTCTATAGGACAGCATCATGGCAGGCCAGAGAGTACCCATGAAGGAACCAGTATGTCTGATAGAGAACGACAGTGATGGGAAGCTGCGTGTGGTCCGCAGTGCACTGGACATCCTGGACCAGATTGACCAGCATGTGGTAGTGGTGGCGGTGGTCGGGCTGTACCGCACCGGCAAGTCCTACCTCATGAACAAGCTGGCTGGAGAGAGGAAAGGTGAACCACTCAAGCATTTTTTTTTTATCTATGGTCCAAAGTTCGAACAATGTACATAACAATATGCATTAGCTCAACACTGTTATATGGTTAAGGAATGATTATGTATAAGATAATGATTTCTCATAAAGATAGGGTAATAGAAATGTGAAACAGAAAGTGTTAACTTATGTACTGTATTTGTCATTCAGAGTTAGAGAGACAGATATGCTGCACCAAAGTACAGATTTGTTCTGCTCTGACCACATTATGCTTTGTTTTTTTCTCTCCAAAATTGGAAATTTGACACATCCTGTTATTGCATTGTGGAAACTACAGTTTCTCTTTCAGTTTTACACCATAACGTACAACCAGACAGCAGAGCAAACATCAAAAAAACATTTTGTTCCGACCACATTTGTTCTAGATGAGTTGTGTAGATCAGGGTGCCGTTTTGCACTGGCTGCTAATTTCACTTTCAGTCTGTCAGTATGATATAAAGTATAATTAGACAAAAAGGTTCATCTGAAAACCAGCAGCCTTGAGTAAACACTTTACATCCTGCTGCCTCTTTACTGATTCCATCCTAAGAACCGTTTTTTATCCTCTGTCCTCAAGGTTTTGCTCTGGGAGCCACCATCCAGTCCAAAACTAAGGGCATCTGGATGTGGTGTGTGCCTCACCCTGAAAAAAGAGACCACACCCTGGTGCTGCTGGATACAGAGGGGCTGGGGGGATGTGGAGAAGGTGAGAGGTCAAAGTTCACTCTCTGTCAAAAACCTTTTATGGCTCAGATTGTTTAGATAACAGAATATAACATTGCTATGGGTGAAATCCCATGTTATCTCAATAAACTATGTCTAGTACTGAGAGCTGATGTCATCAATTGTATATAATGTCTGACTTATAAATGTATGATATATACCCATTGATTCTAAAGAGTATAACAAATAAATAATAATCCATGAGCTTAGTTCAACTGTCATACCCCATCAGAACCCAAAATATAAGCTTGTTTTACTCAAATGTTTGTAAATGTAAATAAACTCTGTATAACATCATGGTTAACTACAATGATGATGTCACGGATGGTGAGTCATTGCACCCTTAGCTCAGTCTATGAATTTGACTGGTTACATCTCTCCAGGCCCATCCCTCAGATTTGTTTGTCCAAAACTGAGGCAGGGTGGGGCTTGGTTAATGTTTCAATTAAGGATTCCAGCTTTGACCTTTATTTAGGTAGGGAGTCCATAAAACGGCGTATGGAGTTGACATTTAGTTACTGACTTGATTTCACTCTAGTATGAACAGAGTACCAATGTGTTCCTTCTGTTGTGTCTGCAGGGTGATGAGAAGAATGACAACTGGATCTTTTCCCTGGCTGTCCTGCTCAGCAGTACTCTGGTGTACAACAGCATGGGAACCATCGACAACAACGCCCTGGAGAAACTACAGTATCCTTCAGCAGGCCTATAAAGAAATATAGTGTAGTGTTGTATGTCTGGGTTCATTTCATCTCCAACAACCGAACCGACCTCAAAAAGCACTAATCGCTCAGCACTATACTGCATGTTAGTAAATCTGGGTTCATTTTGTCCTCAACACCGCCTTCTACAGCTATGTGACAGAACTGACAGAGCACATCAAGGTGAAGTCCAACCAGCGAGACGGGGAAGAATCTTCAGAGTACCTGCGTTACTTTCCTTCCTTTGTGTGGACAGTCAGAGATTTCACCCTGACCCTGGAGGTTGATGGGAGACCCATCACAGCCAATGAGTACCTGGAGAATGCTCTTAAACTGAGAACAGGTGAAGGGAACACCAGCTAGCACAGCTAACTTAATCTCTTATTCTAAACCATGGCTAGATTGAATTTACCAAAGTTAACAATACTTTTACAAAAGACATGTTGGATATAAAAATATGAAATGCTTTTCTTCCACAAAAAATGTCACGGTTAAACATTTAATTTGTTGATTAATGATTGATGTACTTTTCCTTTCATTTACAAAGGTCATAGTAAGAAAGATCAGGCATACAATCTGCCTCGTAGCTGTCTGCGGAACTATTTCTCTCCTCGCTGGTGCTTTGTGTTTGAGAGGCCAGCCAGCGGAGACAAAATGAGACGTATGGAGGAGCTGACCGATGCTGACCTGGAGCCTGCCTTTGTGGAGCAAGCCAAGGAGTTCTGTGACCACGTCTTCAATGAGGCCAAGACCAAGACCCTGAAACAGGGCCTGAAAGTTACCGGCAGACGTGAGTATTACAACACTGATATTGAGGATGGAAAGCACTTATGAAAGTAGGTCATGATGTTTGATAATACAACTAAAGTACTGCTGCTACTATAACCACTTCCTCTATTATTATAATTATGATTACTACAAGTACCATGACCAGTACAACTAACAACACCATTAGTACTTAAATTACTACTAATTCTACTACTTACTTTACTTCTATACAAGCACAACTGACCACCACAGTATCACACCATCACTACCACAACTACCAGATGTGCTGATTTCCTGCCCTCTCCTGCAGTGCTGGGAAACCTGGCAGAGACGTATGTGTCTGCCATCCGGAGCGGGCAGATCCCCTGCCTGGACAATGCTGTGTTGGCGCTGGCCCAAATTGAGAACTCCAGTGCCATCGAGAGGGCCAGGGCCCACTACCAGAAGGGTATGGCTGACTGGGTGGCCTTCCCCACAGAGACCCAAGAGGAGCTGTCTGAAGTGCATGCTGTCATGGAGAAGGAGGCTGTGGCCATATTCATCAACAACTCCTTCAAAGACGAGGACCAGAAGTACCAGTTGGAGCTCATGGTATGGGAATGTAGATTCTATATTCAATGAGTCAATATTAAATTCAATGATGCATGTATTTAACAAGATGAGGATAATTTGTCATTTGGGTGAGCTACCCCTTTATGCTACACTTACATGTACATTTTAGTCATTTAGCAGACACACTTATCCAGAGCGACTTACAGCAGTAATTAGGGTTAAATGCCTTACTCAAGGGCACATTGACAGATTATTCACCATTTATTACCTCAACTGAACCGAGACATTCAGGTTTGTTCTGGTACATTCTGAACCAACCTCTCAAACACAAAAATAGAAATTGCTTCAAGAGGAGTATGAGAAGATCTGTGAGAGGAACTACAAGGAGTCCCAGAAGGCATGCGAGTCCAAAATCGAATGCATCTTTGCCCCCTTGGAGGAGAAAATAAGGGATGTCTCCTACATGACCCCTGGAGGATACAAAGAGTACTGCAACGACCTGAAACTGGCCACCAGCGAATACAGATCTGAGGGAGGCAGGGGAGTGAAGGTATGTTGGGGAGGTGGTGCTATTTTAGGATATTATGTAATTATCATGTTTTGTGGATGCTGGTCAAAGGAGTTATGAATGCACTGATGTGATGTTGAAAGTTAAATATTATGTGTGATTGTTCCAGGCTGAAGAGGTACTGAAGGAGTACTTGGAAAGGAAAGCTAGCATTGGTCAGACCATCCTGTCAGCAGACCAGTCCCTCACTGAAGCTGAGCAGAGAGCAGAAGGTGATATAGGTCACCATGAATATGCACTCCATGACCTGGCAACAACATTCTAATGACCACCAAATGGAGGCTTACCTCTCGTTCTCTTTGATATTTATCTCACTAACTCTCTCTCTCTCACACATACTCTGTCTATCTTTCTCTGCAGCGGAGCAAGCGAAAAGGGAGGCATCTGAGCGGGAAAATCGAGCCATGGAGGAGCAGCTGGTTGTCCAGGAGAGGTTGAGAGCAGACCAGCAGAGGACGTATGAGGAGAATGTGAACCAGCTGATGGAGAGGATGGAGAGAGACAGTAGAAATGCCATAGCAGAGCATGACAGAGTTCTGCAGGCCAGACTAAAGGTAGGAACCTAAAACACAAACATTGAGAAGTACACTTTAAAACTACAGGATCTGTAGGGGTAAGATTAACTGTGTGTATGTGTTTTGTTTTAATGACACAGTCCGTGATGTGTAAAAACAAACCTTGTAATTTCAGGAGCAGAATGACCTTCTCCAGCAAGGGTTTGATGACAGAGCACACCAAATGCAAAGAGAGATAGATGCCCTTAAGGGTGCGAAGGCACAAGAGGAAGAGAAAAAACCCTCATTTATGAGCACAGCTCTGGATACTGTAGGGACTGCAGCTACCTTGTTCCTTCCAGGAATACTTCCCAAAGTAGGAGGAATGGCTGTGAAATGGCTGTCTAAGTGGTTTTGATGTAGGTTCCCGAGGAGGATGACGAGCTATTATTCTTATAGACGTGGATTGACTGAATATGTATTTATTGATAGTTGATTCTTTGATTTAGGTTAAGCACTCAGTCAAGGTTTTATTTGATGTTAGTTTTTTTTGTACGTCATTTGAATAAATAATTAGCATGCCTAATCATAATGAAGTAGAGCTTTTAGATAGCACTCTTAAAAATGGTTTTGCAGTTGTTTTACTATTACCAAATAGGCCTACTTCTTTTTAACACTGACGACATTTACATGCACACCAATATCCTGTTATTATTCGGGATACTCAAGTATTCTGTTTTTGAGTTGATGCATATAAATGTCATATTCCATTTACAATTAAAAAAAGCTTGTATCCCGGTTATGAGAATCCCGTATAAGATGCCTGAGATATGTTGATCTTAGACGGTAAACTGTGGCATGTAAACATCCTATTCCGTTTACTGTTTCCCACGGTCTGCACAGGCTCAATTTCACATATCGGTGTTGTGTGATGATGTTTTCATCTGATTGTCAAACAAATCACTTTAAAAAGTAGGCTACCAGCGCATTTCGATCCACCATGATCATTTATTTTGCTGATATTCCGTACTGGACCATATAGCCTACTGGCTACTTTCACCCCTAATTTAGACAAGATTTTTGTCTATAATTTTCGAGATTTGGTAGGCCGTATTATAATTTCTGAGATTTGATTGGTCATTTGTTTGTCAACTATAGTTAGATACATGCAGCTTCTCGCCTGTCATGACTAAATATTGTAGTGCTCACCAGAATAATGTCTTACATAGATAGCATGAATGCATTATTAATGTAGTTAACACCGGTATAGTTGTCTGTTTTGTTTAGGAACCAGGGAGAAAACGCAATATCTCCAAAACAGTGGAACTATTGGTCATGTGCAAAATGTCCAAATGTCATCAGTTGACCGGTTTTAAGGAAATACAAATTTGAGAAAACTATACAACATGTTTCTGATAAGACTTTACTTCGTCTTGGGTGCATATTTTATGTTTTTGAAATACTGGCTGGTTGCAGAACAGTGTCATAACAACGCATTCACATTTTCTCAAGAGATGCTGAAATAAATATTTCTCCACTCCTGTTCCCAAGACAAAACTAACATTTATTGTATCATTTTACTGCAAGTAATGCATAATTCAGTAGGAGTTAATATTATATTATCGTAATTTCCGGACTATTGAGCGCACCTGAATATAAGCCGCACCCACTGAATTTTTTTTAAATTATTATTTTGAACATAAATAAGCCGCACATGTCTATACGCTGCAGGTGCCTACCGGTACATTGAAACAAATGAACTTTACACATGCTTTAACGAAACACGGCTTGTAACAAAAATAAATTGGCTTTAACGAAACACTGCTTGTAACAAAAATAAATAGGCTTTAACAAAGCACGGCTTGTAACAAAAATAAATAGGCTTTAACGAAACACGGCTTGTAACAAAAAATTAAAAATTTGCAGTAAACAGTAGCCTACCAAGAAAGTCATTGGTCACTATCTTCCTCCTCCTGTGCACTGAAACCACTGAAGTCATCTCCTTCGGTGTTGGAGTTGAATAGCCTCAGAATTGCTTCATCCGATATTGGATCGTTTTCATTGTCGCTCTCGTCACTGTTTGACCTTAACCCGTTCGGCAATTTCATTGGTCTAATGAAAGCTTCATGCTGCCAAAAAACTGAGCACGTCACAGAATGTGTTTTTTTGGAGAGAAAAAAATTTGAAAGCGGGAAAAATCCATATATTAGCCGCGTCATTGTTTAAGCTGCGAGGTTCAAAGCGTGGGAAAAAAAGTTGCGGCTTATAGTCCGGAATTTACGGTAAATAATTTGTTCCCCTCATCAATCTACACAATACCCCATAATGACAAATCCAAAACTGGTTTTACATTTTTTTTTGGTAATTCATAAAAAATAAACTGATAATACATTTACACAAGTATTCAGGCCCTTTACTTAGCACTTTGTTGAAGCACCTTTGGCAACGATTACAGCATTGAGTCTTTTTGGGTATGATGCAGTCAGTGCATTCATCTAAAGTTGATAAAATATCACAATCATAGCAAGTCATATCACAGTCATAGCAAGTAAACCATTTCTGTAACTATTACTGGGAATGGTGTTGTAGTTAAGGATACATTGGTCTTCAAAATATCCTCTATTTGTAACAAGATAACTTGTGGATGTACAGTGGGGGGGAAAGTATTTTATCCCTTCACTGAGGACAAACTCTTCAGACAAAGTTTTCAAGAGAATGTTAATTTAGTTACCATGGAAACATATTGTGACACTGAAGCACATGGCTGCAGTGGACAGTTGTTCCAGATGTGATGGAAAAATCGAGGTAAATATTGCTTGTGTAGAGAATATTTTAATTGTCAGTCATTTCCAAACAGGCTATAATTTCTTTAATTTTTGGTAGAACTTTTTAATTTTTTTGGTATTTTATGTATTTAGTGTAAACGATATGCTTGCTGTAATACTAATAAAGTATGCTAAGCTGTCTGTCAATTTTCTCCAGAAATTGTAGAAATGCCATTTCCATCACAGTCATTTCCATCACAAACCTAAGTGTGGTGGAAATAACAGAAAGTGGTGGAAATGACACAAAGCCATTAACTTATTCGTTTTTACTTTACTTTTTTAATCATGTTTTAAATGAATTGAATCTAGAAAATGCTCCAAGGTGTGCACAAGTTGAAAACTAAGTAGTATTTGTGTTTATTTTTAGAAGATGCCACATAAAACAGCACAGAGGTCACAGACATATAGAAACAAAATAAAAACGGATCCTATATGATACCAGGAACATCTGCAAAAAGACAGGGAGAGATACTGGAAGAAAAAAGAGAAGGGAGAAGTTAAATCTATCTCTGAGCTTACAAAGTGAGAACAAAGAAACAAGAGATGGCAATGGAAATGTAACCAACGGAATAGAAGACAAACTTTAAAGAGAACAGTTGCAATGCAGACCTACCTACCAGAACATGAGGCTAACATACCTGCCCCTAACTTACCTGCCCCTGATGGACACCCTGATACCCCTTCCTCATCGTCTGCAACATGAATGAGAAGTCGAATACTTGCTGGTTGGAAGAGGTCGCTCGAAAGCATACAGAGATCATAGTATGACAAATGTCAAACTTGATAATGCTTTACGGAAAGCTGTGAAATACAAAAAAAGGTATGATCGACTGAACAAAATGAAGAGACAAGATTCCCCAAAAACAAAGACAAAACAGCAAATGAAGGGAACTCCGAAGAACTTTAGAAGGATTTTATTGTTTCAAAATGCCATCATTGCATCATTGCATTGAGTTAAAACAAAAGTATAAAAAAATGTGCAGTGCCAAGGACAAACAAGTTGCTTCAAAAATGCTCAGAGGCAACATCCTGAGAAAGTATGGCCTGGTCAAAGCTGCAAACAGAGAATTTGGATTTTCAGCAAAAGCAATGTGGGCAAATGAAAACAGGCCATCAAGTCTTCAATACTCCAGGAAAAATCAGTGTAACAGAATTAACACTGCCACAGAAGAGAAAATCACTAGATTCTATGAACGTGATGACAACAGCAGAGCAACAACAGGGAAAAAGGACACACTAACGAGGAACAAGAAGAACAAGCAGAAGCGCTTCTTGAATGGCACAATTCAGAACCTTTATCAGAAGTTTAAGAGGGAATGTTCAGAAATTCAAATTTCCTACTGTGAATTCTGCAAAAGACGTCCTTTTAGGGTTGTCAAGCCAACAGTCCAGGATAGGGACACGTCTGCAAAACCCACGCCAACCTCCAGTTCATGGCGGACAAACTACAGTATCACAAAGTGATCAGCTGCAGCAACATTGAGAACGTTGTTGAGTCTTTGTGCTGTGAGAACCTGAAGAAAGAGCTCATGTATAGAGAGTGCTCCCTTTGCCAAGCAAAATAGCTTAAAACATCTGACATTGATGCTGGTGAGCAGACATGGTGGTTTGAGTGGAAAAACAAAGCTAGAGAGAGAGAAGAAAAACAAAGAGGGAAACATGGAGAAGTTCACTGTACATTTGACAGTAAAACAAAAGGTATGTGGCACACTGCAGATTCTATTGGAGGACTCCAAAGGATTGAAAGAGAAGTTGGGGAAACACTTGTACAACATTCGACACCAATACTCCAAACTGAGAGAATTAAGAGAATCTGGGGAAAGAGATCATTGTGCATATTGATTTTGCAGAGAACTACCTGTGTAAATACACCAGTGAAATCCAGGCAGTTCACTTTGGTGATTCTCACAAGCAGGTGACCCTCCACACCTGTGTTGGGTATACCACAAATGATACAGTTTCACTTTGTTCACTGAGCTCTATGCGGCATTACCCCTCTGCTATCTTGGCCCATCTCTCAAAAACACTGGCCTACTTCCTTGAGCCCTGCCCATCGGCTACTGCTGTAACAAGGGTCGTATAAAGGGGACCAAGGCCCGGCGTGTAGAGTGCTCATACTTTTCTTAATGAAACACTTAACCAAAAACAACAAAACGACAGCCGACAGTTCCGTCAAGACACTTGACAAAACGGAAAACAACTACCCACAACAACACATGAAAAACAGGCTGCCTAAGTATGGCTTCCAATCAGAGACAACAATAGACAGCAGCCTCTGATTGGAAACCATACCTGGCCAAAACATAGAAAACGAAAACATAGAATGCCCACCCACCTATCACACCCTGACCTAACTAAACAAGAAAAACACAGCTCTCCTAGGTCAGAGCGTGACAACTGCTGTACACTTTGTGAGTGATGGGCCTACAACCCAGTATAGGTCTGAAATGTTTAACAATGGTTGTTGTTCACAATGTTTGCAATAAAATATTGTTTTCATACGTTTTTGTTTTTACATATATGTCATTTCCACCACACCTTGTCATTTCCATCACAACCCATATTTTGAGGTAAATGAGTATATTATGTATAATTTACATACATTTATTTGTTTTATATGGAAATCATATGGTTGTTATCATAATCTCACAAAAAGGTTGGGTGGAAATATCTTATTTTTCATGATAAATAAATGTTTTCAGCTGTCACCAAGGCAAGTTTATACATTCAGGCGTCGTGTTGAATTATTATTATTAGGAAAACCTTAAAAATCACTTTAAATAATATTCAATACAAGTTCATGTACAAATTTATAAGAAATCCGTTATAAATCAATTGTATGATATTTCATTTTCAACTAAAATCGATGTTTAATGACGTGATGGAAATTACATTTGTCTATGGCTGTCTGGGAAAATGACAAAAATATATAAATTCCTGAATAGTACGATCGCAGCCATCATCAGATATAGTTTCTAGACAAATCAAATACAAGTACAATACTGGTAAAATGGTGTTTGAATAAGTTTTAATTTCTGAAACTTTGCACGGCCAAAAGTGGCCGAAGTTGCATAATCACCCAATAAAGTCATATAGGGCCAGTTTCCCAGACACAGATTAAGCCTAGTCCGTTAAGCCTAGTGCGGGACTAAAAAGAGATTTTCCATTCATCATTTGTATTTATGTTTTTTGGTCCATGGGACTAGGCTTGATCTGTGGCTGAGAAACCGCCCCATAAGGTTTGGCTTCATCTAGAAAAGTGTCAATACAAACCAAGGCGAACATAATCTGTTTCTTAATAGTGTGACCCTATGGTTGGGAGAATGCCACTTCCTTTTCCTACCATTAGTGTACTGTACAGTGTTGTAGACATTACAAAGGTCATTGGATTTTCATTGAGCCCACACATTCACACCCCTTAATAGTGTGTCCGAAGGCAAGGGTTATTATGGGTAGGTTATCTAAATGGGTTGAGAGAGCGAGAGAGCATTTTCTGTTATTGTGGATGTGTCTTCCTGTGGCTGCTTACATATTGAACACAAACTGTAAATCCAGTTTTACATCCAAATGAACATCAAAGACCAAAGTATATATTCTAGGACCTGAAGGAATAGCTACTGTAGAAATTGCCATCATAACATTTTCAGCAACCTGTTTGAATGACTCATCGCACTGCTATTGTCCCACTGCTATTATGGCAATTGTGGTCCCGTGTGGCTCAGTTGGTAGAGCATGGTGTTTGCATGGTGTTTGCAACGCCAGGGTTGTGGGTTCGATTCACACAGGGGACCAGTACAGAAAATGTATGCATTCACAATGTCGCTCTGGATAAGAGGGTCTACTAAATTGTTTAAAGAAAATGTAAAATTACAAGGCTAATACAAGGTGACTCAGTAAATAGGAGAAATGTTGGTGGGGCAACAGTTGATTGAATGCACTGCATTTTCCCCAAGGGAACTTCAGGTGTGGCGTTTGTTATTCAGAAACACACAATGCGTGAGAGAGAATCCATGGCCTTAGCAATGGAGAGAAGTCATGCAGAAGAACAACTCCTGACTTGTTATAACTTTCTAGTTGTTAAGAGTGAGATTAACATGATTAAATTAGCAAAATATGTATAGGTAATCAAATTTTAGAATTCAAGATCAACACAGGAGGAAAAGATTGACAGAGAGTGTGTTAAAAGACCAATCTTAATCGTGTTAGCTAGCCAAATTCAAATTTGTCAACTAGCTTACCGTCAAGTTCCAACTGTTTACTGGTGGTAACCATAGCAACATGGCCACTGAGGCAGCACTAGCAGCAGAAGCAGAGACTAATAGATTTCTCCCCCTTTTTTTGAATTTCCAGCAGGAATTGTCATGGAAATATTCAGTCAATCATATTTCTCAAATACCTGAGCCTGTGAGTTCAAATATACTTTTATTACGACATAAGAAAAGCCGAGCTAGTTCATGAAAACAACTAACTTTCCAGTCTTGGCACATACTTCTTATACATTTTTCCTGCTTACATCACACCCATAGTAAACTCCTCTTAATTACTCATCCCCTCTGGCATTTAGCCACCGTTATCTTATTGCCTTGCACTAAGTTTAGTTTGGTTTCATATTAGGGCATGAAAACAGTAGAGCCACAGCAACAGTTCAAAAAGACAGACATGTTCTCGACTAAGACAGGTGAGTGCATGTAGGACCAGTCCTTGGCACTTTACAGAAATAACCAGACATGTCATCCTGCTACCTCCTCTGAAAGGGACAGCCATGTTCTGGAAAAGACCCAAGCGGTGTAACCATAGCAACAGTATATCAGACCATAACACAGTTACAGGAATAACAAGTCCTGTCCACACCACGACAGGTGCATGTCTAATGGTGTCTAATGACCCAGAGCACATATAGAGTGCACTAGTTTTGCTGACTATCCTGAAATGTATAATGGCCACACATGTTCTGGAAAATTCTCAATAGAATCAAATCAGAGAACGGAAGAATCAATTTTAGACACAGAATTCTGAGGGAGAACCCGGAAACTTTATTTCCCGGCTGCTCACACAACAGGACTGTTACAAACCTGTTATTTTACACAGACCACACTACTGCCTGGCATACAGCTGTAACCAGGCATTTCAGCTATGCGACAAAGAAAGGCATCTGCAAGAGAAGGCAAATCCACATTTTTGAGGACAGTGAGAAGGATCAGGAAAACAGGTTTCTGACGGTAAACGTACCAGAACGGCACTGTCATGGTCCAGGGCAGTGAGGCTGCACTCAGCTCTTTTGTGCAAGATAGCGGAAACAAAAAAAGACAAGGACAGCACCTCGACCTCTCCCCTCACCTCAGGCACCCCAACAGCAGGAGCCCAGGCCCACACCTACACCCACACAACAGGTCTATCCTCCCCCTGCCTGCCTACCACCACCAGAGCCAAGACCACACTACCATCAGCCTGCTGAGAGACAGGCTGGCTCTGTTAGATGTATGGGTTACTGAGCTACACCACCTCGAGCCCAGACACAGAGCTACTACAGGACCAGATCAACCAGTGCAGGACACAGCTGAAGAACTCTGTCCAGGAGCTGAGAGAGAGCCTTACCACAGCTCTTGAGGAGGTAAAGGCCACCATGAGGAGAGAGCTAGTGCAGGTAAAGGAGGAGATGGCAAAGGAGTTGTCTGTCATCAAGAGGGTGCTGCAGCACAGAGAGCAAACTGTAGAGACTCCTAGATAGAAGCTGTAGCCCCTCACCACTCCTAACAACCCCACTGACCCACCTTCACCCACAACCCCCCCATACCAACAACCCTTTACCCACACCCGCAGTCAACAAGGAGGCTCACATGGGGACACCTACTACAGAGAGAAGCTCTCTGCCCCCCCTTGACACACCCCCACACACCCCTCCTTGTACACAGGCCCTGTGTACCCCAGCCCCAGACCGTAAAACCCACTGATGTGGCCATCGTCATTGACTCAAATGGGAAATTCATCCAAGAGGATAAACTCTTCCCCCACCACAAGGTGTCCAAAATATGGTGTTCAAAAACACAGGATGCACTCCACATCCTGTCCCAGTCTGACTTTGGCACACCAGTCCACATTATTATTCACACCGGCAACCTGCGAGAGGAGCAGGAGAGAGTAGGCAGCTCTGGTCAACAGAGTAGCAGAGAGGCCCTTTGAGTGGCTCCCCAACTCCCACATCACCATCTCCACTCTGCTGCCCCGCAAAGACTTTCATCCCCATACCATTCAGAAAGTCAACGCTGACATCACCAGAGGGTGTGGCCTACTCCCGAACGTGCACGTTGCTCAACGCCCAACAATCACCCCAGAGCATCTGCATGACCACTCCCACCTGAGGAAGCAGACAGTAGGGATGTGTGCCAAGTCTCTAAAGGACGTAGCACTTGGTAGACAAACACCCCATGCCGCAGAGGACCACCCAGAGACCCCTACGAGACCACTGCACCACCAAGGATCCCCAGGCCCTCTCAACATCCCACCAGACCCAGCGCACCCCACAGGCCCCACCCACCACCAGAGCATCACCACATCCATCGGCTTAGGCAGACTGGACCGGGCCCAGCCTACTACCCCGCGTCAGACCACCACCTCTACCAGACCAGAGAGGAAGCCTCACGGCCCAGACCTGGCCCCCCTCCACTCCACAGGGCCCAACAGCAGGACCAGCGCAGCTACGCAGAGGTCGTCAGAGGACAGGAGAACCCTGTAGGATTAAGTGAGATTAAACAGCTCCTCCAATACATCTGCACTAAACTGCACTAAACACGCGCACACACGGACACACACACACATGCACCTATTGTACTAAAAGTTTACTTGTTCAATGATTAGGAATATATATATACAGTTGAAGTCGGAAGTTTACATACACTTAGGTTGGAGTTCTTAAAACTCGTTTTTCAACAACTTCTCACATTTCTTGTTAACAAACTATAGTTTTGGCAAGTCGGTTAGGACATCTACTTTGTGTATGACACAAGTAATTTTTCCAACAATTGTTTACAGACAGATTATTTCCCTTATAATTCACTGTATCACAATTCCAGTGAGTCAGAAGTTTACATACACTAAGTTGACTGTGCCTTTAAACAGCTTGGAAAATTCCAGAAAATGATGTCATGGCTTTAGAAGCTTCTGATAGGCTACTTGACATCATTTGAATCAATTGGAGGTGTACCTGTCTATGTATTTCAAGGCCGACCTTCAAACTCAGTGCCTCTTTGCTTGACATCATGGGAAAATCAAAAGAACTCAGCCAAGACCTCAGAAAAAGAATTGTAGACCTCCACAAGTCTGGTTCATCCTTGGGAGCAATTTCCAAACGCCTGAAGGTACCACGTTCATCTGTACAAACAATAGTATGCAAGTATAAACACCATGGGACCACGCAGCATTCTTACCGCTCAGGAAGGAGAAGCGTTCTGTCGTCTAGAAATTAACGTACTTTGGTGCGAAAAGTGCAAATCAATCCCAGAACAACAGCAAAGGACCTTGTAAAGATGCTGGAGGAAACAGGTACAAAAGTATCTATATCCACAGTAAAACGAGTCCTATATCGACATAACCTGAAAGGTCGCTCAGCAAGGAAGAATCCACCGCTCCAAAACCGCAATAAAAAAGCCAGACTATGGTTTGCAACTGGGGACATGGGGACGAAGATTGTACTTTTTGGAGAAATGTCCGCTGGTCTGATGAAACAAAAATAGAACTGTTTGGCCATAATGACCATCGTTATGTTAGGAGGAAAAGGGGGGAGGCTTGCAAGCCGAAGAACACCATCCCAACCGTGAAGTATGGGGGTGGCAGCATCATGTTGTAGGGGTGCTTTGCTGCAGGAGGGAGTGGTGCACTTCCCAAAATAGATGGCATCATGAGGATGGAAAATTATGTGGATATATTGAAGCATCATCTTTGAGACATACTTGAGACATACTTCCAAAGTTGTGGCAAAATGCTTAAGGTAAACAAAGTCAAGGTATTGGAGTGGCCATCACAAAGCCCTGATCTGTATCCCATAGAAAATTTGTGGGCAGAACTGAAAAAGCGTGTGCGAGCAAGGATGCCTACACACCTGACTAAGTTACACCAGCTCTGTCAGCAGGAATGGGCCAAAATTCACCCAACTTATTGTGGGAAGCGTGTGGAAGGCTACCCGAAATGTTTGACCCAAGTTGAACAATTTAAAGGAAATGCTACCAAATACCAGAACATCCAATCAATCAGAATAAAACAAATCACAACACAGTCAAAACAAAACTACATTGCTTACTGGGAAACACAAGCACAAGCACAAAGCAAAATGCAGTGCTACCTGGCCCTAAATCGACAGTACACCGTGGTTAACTATTTGACCTTGGTTACTGATCAAAACCTTAAAAAAAACCTTGTCAAAGTACAAGCTCAGTGAGCACAATCTTACCATTGAGAAGGGTAGACACAGGAAAACCTGGCTCCCTGTAGAGGAAAGGCTGTGCAACCACTGCACAACAGCAGAACCTGAGACAGATCTGCATTTCCTGACAAAATGTAAAAAATATAAAACAATTAGTGTGTCATTTCCCCAAAGTTGAAACCCTCATTCAAGGTTTCAAAGACCGCTCTGATGAGGATAGACTACCCATCCTGTTGGGGGAGGATGCAGAGAGCCGTGGGTTGGCAGCGCACTACATTACTGCCTGCCATAAGATGAGGGACAGACCAATCAACCTGCACATTTCCTCTACTGTATGCTTATTGTTATTGTTCAATGTATGGTTATTTTGACCCTTGGTTATTATTATTACCGTTGTCCTGTTAACAATTTGTATTATTATTTTAATATTGTAAATATCCAAAGTAAGCTTTGGCAATATGTACATTGTTACGTCATGCCAATAAAGCAAAGTGAATTGAGAGAAAGAGAGAGAATGACAGAGACAGAGAGAGAGAGAGAGAGAGAGAGAGAGAGAGAGAGAGAGAGAGAGAGAGAGAGAGAGAGAGAGAGAGAGAGAGAGAGAGAGAGAGCGAGAGAGAGAGTACCTTACCGAAGGAGAGCAGGACCTGTTTGTTGAGTTGTTGGCCAATAGCATACCCCATGGTCAAGCTGGTCGACCAAACCACACCTCTCATTATCATATTTCCCAGGATGCTCTGTTGCAGTTAGATTTCTTAAAAATTGTTTGTTTCCATATGTGTTTTTGCATGTACATTGATTGATTTATTAATCAATGAATTTATTTTATGCTACACAAAGATAACATACTTTTTTCTAAACTAATCCAATCTGTAAATTGGATTTATTGCACCGTTACTGAAATGGTTGTTCCCGATTAGCTGGTTTAGGTGTTCTCTGTTTTTCTTATTTCTAATCCTGACAGTCATTCTAAATGTAAATTGTGGGTGAATAAAAGTTTATGGTCCAAAACACAGTAAATGCTGGTCACCAGCAAACCACATCAAAGGCTGGCCACCAGAGAAAACACAACAAAGGCTGGTCACTAGACTATGCTGGTCTATGCTGTTTTTTTCAGCAGGTTATAGTACAGTATATCTGTTTATCAAAGTAAGGTGGATAACTCCTTGGTCCTGCTTTGTGACATTCCCCTCAGGTCTTGATGTGCGTGGTGTGTCCAAGCAGCACACTAATGAAGATCAGTAGTTTATATGAAAATCATTCCTGCATGTCTCGTCCTGGCCCTAAAGCTGATCTGGGTACTGATCATCTGAGTAGAGATGTGTTCATATCATTCCATAATTACAGTTCCTCTTGTTGTCCTGCTGCTGATGTACACATGTTTGTATTTGATTAAATTGATATGAGGTGACTGAAAGACAGGATGTGTCTCTTTTTCATGTGAATGCTTGTGCTTATGTTTCCATGTAGAGATTCAGCTGGTGGTGTTCAGTTCATCAGTTCTCCCCATTGATCAATATCTCTACTAAAACAAGTTTAGCGTCATCCTTAACCCGATCAGAGAAAATGTGAAAAGTTATTGAATAGAGATGAAGCAAGGTTTATTCAAACAACAATAACAATTAAAAAACATGATAAGGGTCAACCCTTAAGTGAAAAGCGCATTGAAAATGAGCAGTTCCATTCTAGCCTTACGTGTAGTATAGAACAACACATTTGACCTCGACAAGTTCAGCAAGCTCAATTATTTTACCCTACATCCAAGAACAAAACACAAATCTTAACGCTCCAATTTTAAGATGAATCTATAATAACTTTTAAATATGACGTAATATTATCAGAATGAGAAATCAATGGTTAGAAAGTGAGGAACTGACGTCTGTGAAGTCACAGCTGGTTTGGCCCCATTGTACAGCAGTCTTTCTGTTGCACTATTTCCTAGTAGTTTTACTGGGCTCTTCTGGTTAATGATGAGACTGGAGAAAGGGGTGGCTGCTGATCTGGACCACTGACCAATCTCTGGTGAATCCTTTAGACCTCTGAGCCAGGGCTTTTGCCAGCTGTACCTGTGTTGACTTTGGGCAGAGTTGTGTCTTTAGAGTTGCCAACTGCTCCTGTTTTGAGTTTGGGTGTGGCCATCTTGTCTTGCTTGAGTGTCATGCGCTCCTTATCAGGGATATTGTCAACCGCACCTGATTTGAGATTGAATCTGACCTGCTCCTTGAACACAATCGCCTTGCGTTGCTCACGGGCTTTCTTATAGTTAAAGTAGTGACCTAAGCCATTGCTGACACTCTCCATGACACCCTGTGCTATGGCTCTGAAGTTACGAGACTGCTCTTCCTTCTCCTCGCGCTTGGCCTCCTCCTTCTCTCTCAGGCTCTGTATCTCCTCCTTCATGGCTGCCTCTTTCTCTGTGAAACCCTTAGCCATCAGCTTTTCCTGCTCATGGAGCTTGCTATCTAGCGCTCTCTCCAACTCCTGTTGCTTCCCTTTCGCCTCCTGGACCATCTTAGCCTAGAATCACAGAGGGACAACATAACAAGCAAGCTGTATCTTCTCAAAGACTACTGTGTTTACCTCCCTCAATTACTACAATCTATCTGTGGTTATAGTTAAAAAATATCATTTTATGAGACATGGTATACTATAGGTTCCCAGTGTCCTTACATACCTCTAGCTGACAGATTCCCTCCTGATGACTCCTCTCCCTCTCCTGGATCAGTTTCTCTAACTGGTGCTGTTTCTCTGCCTCCATCTTCACTGCCTGTTCAGCCAGGGCTCTCTTCTCTTGCTCCTCTGTGTCAGAAAAGACAGTAGCCAATGGCTATTTCTCAAGTGCAAACTGATTGATTAATGGTCTGAAAACCATTTGAACACCAAAATGTGGCCCAGTATCTGAGATAAAAGTAAGATGAGCGTCCTTGATGTCTTTCATTTTTGCATTGTTGCTTTCCTTTGTTTTTCTCTTTTGTTAATTTTGTTGTTGGCTGGGGGGGGGGTTGGGGGTGACGTCCTGGATGGTAAAGAGGCAGCTGTCGGGAGAATGTGGGGGGGATCTTGGAGGGTTAGCGGTTGGGAGCTTGGGCCGATAGGTGGCTGGTTCGGGTCCCCATTTTGTCTTGGTGGAAGATCTGTCGACGTGCCCTTGGGCGGTGCTTGGACCCTGGTTGATATTGTGGGTCGTTGTGGATGGGAGCCTGTTAGATGACTGAATGTAATGTAAATGTTGAGCGGCTTCACTGCAGGTAGATTGTATGTTCAATAAAAAAATATATAATAACAAAAAGGAGGTGCGTCAGGCCACGAAGGCATAAATGGGTTTTTCCAGATGCGAGTCAGTAACAGACTACTACTACTTACATTAACACTAAAAGATTCAAAGTGGATTCAAAACAATTTATTTATAAACTGATATGCATTTTATATACAACTTCAAATGATAATTTCCAAATGAATCATATTTTGCTTCAATAGACAACGTTCTCAAAGAATATAAGACCAAAAAAGAAGACTGAACAAAAATAGAAACGCAACATGTAAAGTGTTGGTCCCATATTTCACGAAAATATCTCCGAAATTTTCCATATACAATAAAAAGCTTATTTCTCTACATTTTTTGCACAAATTTGATACATCCCTGTTAGTGAGCATTTCTCCTTTGCCAAGATAATCCATCCACCTGACAGGTGCGGCATATCAAGAAGCTGATTAAACAGCATGATCATTACAGAGATGCACCTTGTACTGGGGACAATAAAAGACCACTCAAATGAGCAGTTGTCACACAACACAATGCCACAGATGTCTGAAGTCGAGGGAGCATGCAATTGGCATGCTGATTGCAGGAATGTCCACCAGAGCTGTTGCCAGAGAATTGAATGTTCATTTCAGTATGTCTAACCGGCCTCAACACCGCAGACCACGTGTAACCACACCAGCCCAGGACCTCCACATCCACTGCAGTGGTCATTGAAGGTGGCAGTTTGGCCACCTTCAATGACCACTGGCATGCTGGAGAAGTGTGTTCTTCACGGATGAATAACAGTTTCAACTGTACAGGGCAGATGGCAGACAGCATGTAGGGCGTCGTGTTGGTGAGCGGTTTGCTGATTTCAACGTTGTGAACAGAGTGCCCCATGGTGGAGGTGGGGTTATGGTGTGGGCCAGCATAAGCAACGGACAACAAACACAATTGCATTTTCTCGATGGCAAGTTGAATGCACAGAGAAACTGTGACGAGATCCTGAGGCCCATTGTCGTACAATTAATCCGAGGCCATCACCTCATGTTTGAGCATGATAATGCACGGCCCAATGTCGCAAGGATCACAATTTTTGGAAGTTGAAAATGTCCCAATTCTGGGATGCTCTGGATCGACATTGTGTTCCAGTTCCTGCCAACATTCAGCAACTTCACACAGCTATTGAAGAGGACTGGGACAACATTCCACAATCAATGGACTGATCAACTCTATGCAAAGATGTGTTGTGCTGCATGAGGCAAATGGTGGTCACACCAAATACTGACTGGTTGTCTGGTCCACACCCTACCTTTTTTTTAAGGTATCTGTGACCAACAGATGCATATCTGTATTCCTAGTCATGTTAAATCCATAGATTAGGGCCTAATTAATTTATTTCAGTTGATTGATTTCTTTATATGTAATTCAGTAAAATCTTTGAAAATGTTGCGTTTATATTTTTGTTCAGTGTATATTACGATTAAAGATAAGTCTTAGTTATAGTCTAGAAATGTTTTTATTAAAGCCTCTAGATTTAAGCGCTATACTAATACAGTGATAATTTCACCAAAACCTGTAAATACATATACTGTATAAGAAAAATAATACATTACTCTTGCATATAAAGCTTATACTGATTCTAAGCATGGCTATCAACTTCACTTTTCGCTTTACATTGCAAGATAGAGCTAACAAATGTGTACATGCTCAAGTAATACACAATATTTCTACTTCATAAAAGCTCCCCTCATGAGCTTATATTGAAAGAAAGTGTTGGCAGCATCCAATCCAAGTCGAAGAACAGGCATGACTGTAGACTCAAGGAAACCACCTCCTTCCTTCTCAGGTTTGTTGCTCTCCTTGAACTCCTCTATCTCCTGTCTCATTAAGTCAGCCTTCTCCTTGTGGCCCTTCTCCAGCAGATCCTTCTGCTCCTGCATCTTGCACTCCAAGGCCCTGTGGAAGTCCCGTTCCTGTTGCTTCATCTCCTCCTTCATCTTCTCTTCCATCTGCTTCAACTTCTCGTCTTTGCTTCTGCGATCGTCCTCCATGGTGCGCTCCATCTCCAACCGCTTCTCTTCAGCAGCCTTCTTCTCCTGCTCCAACACAGCTGACCTCTCCTTCTCCTCTGCATGGTCCAAAGGAAGAGTTGAGGTAGGAAAACACTCTAGCTTCTGGACTACTCATGTTCTCTTTCATATGGAGGCAACAGACAGCCCCTGATCTTTCCATGTTCTGGAGTAGGCCATAACTTTTAGGTTAAACTTTAGCCCGCATACGTACTCTTTCAAACATCCCAGATCTATGTTGACTTCATGCAAGTGCAAGATTATCACATATTTATTGTGAGAAGTCACTCCAACCAGAAACCTGAATTCAAGCAGAAAATAACATCCCAATGCTATATTTTGGACTTACCGTGGATCTTTTTCTCATTTTCTGTCAATTTTTTGTCAGCTTGTAGGATGGAATTTTTCTCTAGACTCTTCTCCTTCAGGAACTGCTCAAGAATCTCCTCAGCCTGCAGAAAATACCCCAAAAGGCAACATGTTTTATCATTGGTTGATGGCTATCTGTTTCTGGTATGATGCTGCAGATGGAAGCTAATGTGAATCATAACAGTAACAGAGATTGATAGAAACAGCAATCCATCTACGGAATAGAAACTAAGTGGATCGGCCTGAAAGATGAGAACAGCTCGTGTTTAATATGGATTTTTTGATTAATGTTTCAGCCCTAGAAAGGATTCTTACACTAACTCCTTTATCAGGCTCGGCCCGGTATTGTGCCACCATGTTGTCATGGTGATTGCAGTAAAGCTCATATCCCCCAGGTGTAGCGTAGATCCCCTCCTTAATCTTCTGGGCCATCGGAGCAGACAGCTTCTCCAGAAGGGACGCACACTTCTTCTCTGAGGCATCCTCGTTCTGGATGAGAAGGTCAGCGTAGTGCTTCGCAATGGCCACCTGCAGGAGTCAAGACTGTTTTAGGGAAGAATTTGTAAAACATGGTCCTTGACAGAGTTAAGAACTAAAGCAGTGTTTGTACCAGGCACAGATCTGAAATGATGACCCTTACCGCCAACGCTTTCAAGAAATCCCCATTTTGGTCTTTGAAGGATCGTTTCATGAAAGCCTGCGTGGCCTGGTGGTCTGAGCGGAGGTGATGAGCTGAAATCTGACCCATGGCCACAGGGAATAAGGCCTTCACCTCCTCCATGCCCCTCTGGTACACCGCCAGGCCCTCATCCACAGCAGCCTGGTTCTCAATTTGAGCCATGGCCAGCACCGCATTCTCCAGACAGGGCACAGAGCCTTTGGCTATGGTCTCCACATAGGTGTTAACCAAGTGGCCGAGCACTGCAATCAGATAGAGGCGGGAAGAAAAATATAAGTGTATACATTTGGTGGTTCAATAACATAGGCTACATTTAAAAAAAAAAATGTATTACACCTTTATTTAACCAGGTAGGCTAGTTGAGAACAAGTTCTCATTTACAACTGCGACCTGGCCAAGATAAAGCAAAGCAGTGCGACACAAACAACAACTCAGAGTTACACATGGAATAAACAAGCGTACAGTCAATAACACAATAGAAAAAAAAGAAAGTCTATATACACAATGTGTGCAAATGGCATGAGGAGGTAAGGCAATAAATAGGCCATAGTAGCGAAGTAATTACAATTTAGCAAATTAACACTGGAGTGATAGATGTGCAGATGATGACGTGCAAGTAGAAATACTGGTATGCAAAAGAGCAGAAAAGTAAATAAAAACAATATGGGAATGAGGTAGGTACATTGGATGGGCTATTTACAGATGGGCTATGTACAGCTGCAGCGATCGGTTAGCTGCTCAGATTGCTGATGTTTAAAGCAAGTGAGGGAAATATAAGTCTCCAGCTTTAGCGGTTTTTGCAATTTGTTCCAGTCATTGGCAGCAGAGAACTGGAAGGAAAGGCGGCCAAAGCAGGTGTTGGCTTTGGGGATGACCAGTGAGATATACCTGCTGGAGTGCGTGCTACGAGTGGGTGTTGTTATCGTGACCAGTGAGCTGAGATAAGGCGGAGCTTTACCTAGCAAAGACTTATAGATGACCTGAAGCCAGTGGGTCTGGCAACGAATATGTAGCGAGGGCCAGCGGACGAGAGCATACAGGTCGCGGTGGTGGGTGGGTGGTATATCGGGCTTTGGTGACAAAACGGATGGCACTGTGATAGGCTGCATCCAGTTTGCTGAGTAGAGTGTTGGAGGCTATTTTTTAAATGACATCGCCGAAGTCGAGGATCGGTAGGATAGTCAGTTTTACGAGGGTATGTTTGGCGGCGTGAGTGAAGGAGGCTTGGTTGCGAAATAGGAAGACAATTCTAGATTTAATTTTGGAATGGAGATGTTTAATATGAGTGGAAGGAGAGTTTACAGTCTAGCCAGACACCTAGGTATTTTTAGTTCTCCACATATTCTAAGTCAGAACTGTCCAGAGTAGTGATGCTGGGCGAGCGGGTGCGGGCAGCGAACGGTTGAAAAGCATGCATTTAGTTTTACTAGCGTTTAAGAGCAGTTGGAGGCCATGGAAGGAGTGTTGTATGGCATTGAAGCTTGTTTGGAGTTTGTTAACACAATGTCCAAAGAAGGGCCAGATGTATACAGAATGGTGTCGTCTGCGTAGAGGTGGATCAGGGAATCACCCGCAGCAAGAGCGACATCGTTGATATATACAGAGAGAAGAGTCGGCCCGAGAATTGAACCCTGTTGTACCCCCATAGAGACTGCCCGAGTTTCGGATAACAGGCACTCCGATTTGACACACTGAACTCGGTCTGAGAAGTAGGCGAGGCAGTCATTTAAGAAACCAAGGCTGTTGAGTCTACCGATAAGAATACTGTGAGACAGAGTTGAAAGCCTTGGCCAGGTCAATGAATACGGCTGCACAGTACTGTCTTTTATCGATGGCGGTTATGATATCGTTTAGTACCTTGAGCGTGGCTGAGGTGCACCAGTGACCAGCTCGGAAACCGGACTGCACAGCGGAGAAGGTACGGTGAGATTCGAAATGGTCAGTGATCAGTTTATTAACTTGGCTTTCAAAGACTTTAGAAAGGCAGGGCAGGATGGATATAGGTCTGTAACAGTTTGGGTCTAGAGTGTCACCCCCTTTGAAGAGGGGAATGACCGCGGCAGCTTTCCAATCTTTAGGGATCTCGGAAAATACGAAAGAAAGGTTCAACAGACTGGTAATAAGGGTTGCAACAATGACGGCGGATAATTTTAGAAAGAGAGGGTCCAGATTGTCTAGCCCAGCTGATTTGTATGGGTCCAGGTTTTGCAGCTCTTTCAGAACATCTGCTGTCTGGATTTGGGTGAAGGAGAAGCTTGGGAGGCTTGGGCAAGTAGCTGCGGGGGGTGTGGAGCTATTGGCCGGGTTAGCCAGGAGGAAAGCATGGCCAGCCATAGAGAAATGCTTATTGAAACATTCAATACATCTGTGCAGAATGTGCTGATATTTGACTTACTTCTCCCGGTAACTTTGTGGCCCCCTTTGACAGTTTTTGTACGGCTCTCCTGGAAAATAAAGCAGCAGAAAGTATCTGCAACCTTTCGGAAGCTTCCACAGAGGTCAGCTTCGTCCATGGAATCCAGATGGGGCATGTTGGCAGGAGTTGTAGGGGTGGGGAATACAAAGCACTTGCGCGAGGGGAAGTAGTTCCGGATGCACTCTCGTGGGAGGTTGTACATCAGGTTCTTTTTACCCCCACCTGAATGATAGTCAGCATTCACCATTACAGTTGACATTAATCTATTTTTAGGGCCGGTTTCCCAGACACAGACTAGGCCTTGTCCTGGACACAAAAGTGTGTTCAATGGAGAATCTCGTCTGGAGGCCTAATCTGTGTCTGGGAGACTGGCTCTTAGTTCCAAATCCAAACACACAATCATTAACAGACAAGCATATACAGAGATATGCTTAAATTAAGGCAGAAGACTTTATGACCAATAAACAAACTGGATAAAATAATTGTGCCATTTGATTTATGAGTCTGTTTGATTATGAGTGTAATCCTACAATACATTTCCATAGGAATGATTTTATAACGTGTAATTTAGCAAGTGTCAGAGCAAATATCAATCATCTTGTTTCACAACCCTTATGCACTTTGTGAGATAGTGATTGTTCCAACTGAATAATTGTTCATGGGGAGTATAATCTAGTGACATTGTAATTTAGCAAGATTCAGAGCAAATATCAATCATCTTGTTTCACAACCCCTATGCTCTTTGTGAGATAGTGATTGTTCCAACTGAATAATTGTTCAACTGAATAATTGTTCATGGGGAGCACTATTCTAGAGACACTGTGCACAGTTGATCATTGGGGTGGTGGCTAGTGCTAATGTCACCTTTTCTGAGTTCCAGGGAATGCTCCAGATACTCATCTTCGGTGACGTTTCTACCGTCGATCTCGAGTAGTAGAGTGAAATCTCTGATGGCCCACACAAAATTCGGAAAGAACTGCACAAACTGGGTGTCCCCTTCTTCCTCGTCATCGTGAGAGGATGAAGCTGCACTGGAAGAATTCACCTTGATCCGCTCTGTCAGCTCACTCACATATCTATAGGGCCGGTTGAGGATTGACTGATAAAAGCTACCAAAGTTCAAAAAAATCACGTTTGTCTACATTGACATGTGACTGCTACAGTTGTGCAAGGACTTGCTATACAACAGAATACGAGCAGTTTCAGTTTATTTTTGAATGGACTGTGTCCACATGCACTGAGTAACCCCTAAGGGAATGGATCCAACAAAGTACAGTGTGTTGAACATTCTGCAAACACATAATTAACGCTGTCAGTAACACAATATATTGCTCCAGGTCTATAAGGACATGTTGCTCAGTGTCCAATAGATATACAAACATACAGCACTTTCACTTTCAATATAAGAGGGAGTTCTAAAAAATGGTCTGGTTGGGGGAAACATCCCCTACCCATGTGACCTGTACACCTGTTAAAGTCAACAGGAGAGGAAACAGGGGAGGTTTGCCATTGGGAAATTGATATTGGTTTAAAGGATACTGGAGGTTCTCCACGGCTTGATTGTCGATGGTCCCTCGACTGTTGTAGACCAGAGTACTGCTTAACAGAATGGCCAAGGAGAAGATCCAGGCATCATTCTTAGAATCTCCCTGAAACAAGTGTGACAACCGCAACATGCCTATTGGTGATCTGGCGAAATGTAATGAATAATGGTCTGGTGCTGTATTTTATTGTTTGGGCTAGGCCCCTTAATTCCAGTTAAGGGAAATCTTAACGCTACAGCATACAATGACATTCTAAACAATTCTGTGCTTCCAACTTTGTGGTAACAGTTTGGGGAAGGCCCAGTTTGCACATGACTTTGGAATGAGATGTTAGACGAGCAGGTGGCTACATACTTTTGGTCATGTAGTGTATGTGTGTTTAGATATTTGTTCACTGTGCTAGATTACTAATGTGGATTTTAAAGAGACTGAACTTTGACCTCTCACCTTCTCCACGTCCCCCAGCCCCTCTGTATCCAGCAGCACCAGGGTGTGGTCTCTTTTTTCAGGGTGAGGCACACACCACATCCAGATTCCCTTAGTCTTGGATTGGATGGTGGCTCCCAGGGCAAAACCTAAATCAATATTTCAAAGACCATTTTAAGAAAAACATTATGCAATACAATTTATTTCTAAACCAGTGTACTGATTAAAAAAAACATTTAATTGGGCTTTGACTATTGAGGTACAGCTGATGGTCAAAGCAGTCTGTACATTTTGATTTGTTTCTCAGATTCAGTCTCACCTTTTCTCTTTCCAGCCAGCTTGTTCATGAGGTAAGACTTGCCGGTGCGGTACAGCCCGACCACCGCCACCACTATGACTTTCTGGTTCAGTCCCATCAGGTACTTGATGGCACCAGGAACTACATGAAGCTCGCCATCGGCGTTTTCGACCAGGCACATTGGGGAATCCATGGTCAAGTGATTTCACAGGATGATCAGCCTACAGCTCCCACAAATAGTCAATCTATAATAAAACTATTAATTAAATATAGTTCAGGTGAATTATTTATAAAAGTTCATTATCGATTCCTTCTATAAATTAAGCTCACAATGTGAATATAGTCTAGGACTACTGAATAAGCTATGCAAATATATTATTAAAAAGATCTGCGTCATGAAACAGCTTAGCCCTATGCATACAACATTCAGTTGAAGTGAAGTGAAATTATTGTCCAATGTCAGCTTCAATTTCATTATATAATTCGTCTGCAAAAATGTAATGGTTTCCTGCTATGGTACAGCATTCGTCGGTCCTACTTACATAGGAGTCGTCTCCAAAAATCCTCTCCAAACCAACTGCGGTTAATCGCAGAGGAACAGTGTCCTGCTGGCTATATATTTGCTGCGAAACAGAAAGTGAAAGTTGCCTAGGCTATATATTTTTGTTCACTTATTGTCACCAGTCCAATAAGAGATTGAACTGACGCAAGCTACTTTTTAATTCATCAACAAAATCTTTCAAAATGTCAGAAGGAAATGCTATAGAAATATTCAATTGTGAATGGCGTTATTGAGCCAATTATCGAGCTATTGTTCAACTAGGAATAATGCCACTTTCACATGGTAGTCGGAACTAGAAACTGGAGAGAAAAACACGGAACTCTGAAATCTCCGACTTCCGTGCGTTCAATTAAACTGGGAAATCTGGAGGAAAAAAAACGAGCTCCAACTGAGATTTATTTCCATCTCGGAATTCCAAATCGGGAAATCGGGCCTCTCTCTCGAGCTCCCAATTTCCGACATGAAGATAACTGACGTCATGACATGATTTGACCTCGTTTTTTTACCGAGTTCCCAGTTGTCTTGAACGCACCATTATATACGTGCGATTCAACCAGTTAGGAAGTCTTGACATTTCGGAATGTCCCAGTTCCCACTAGCACGTGATCGCGGCATTTAATGAACCACTGCGCAGCACAGGGACTTTTATACGTCACTTATTTATTTTACTACCCTAACGCTGACCACAGACTGAACAATAACCCACTACAGTGTTGCCGAGGTAAACTCCCGTGCACTGCTTACATTTAGGATTATTTTTTATTTTTTTTACTATTGATTTGCAAGTTGACTGGTTATATGAAAAATACTTGATCCATCCTTAATAATGTAGGCGTTTGCGGTTAATTAATTGATTAGATAACCAGAAATCTTCTGACATAGGCTATATCTGCCACATGATTTAGCCTATGGTAGAACCAGTATGTGAACTTTTCTGTAGTCTACATGCTGGACATAAAATGTATGACAACGTACTGTATTGAGACTGAATTAGAGGGTGATGCCTCTGGAATTTATACACTGATTGAGTAGGTAAAGTTATGGAGATTGTCCTCCTATTAGAGAGACGGTGAGAAAGACAGTTCCTCAGTTTAGGGTTCTTTAATGTTGATTGGAGGTTAAATGTTTGCAATTCTGTGATATGTCACTCAGCTTTGATTATCCAATTAACTGTCCATTTATCCATACAAGATGTGGTCTGGAAATAATAAACATGAATACAATGGCATCAATACTAAGAAGGCACATTCATTTAGCAATAACAAAACAAGATATACAGCTTTCATCTGTTATAATAATCCAATGACTGAAACGAAAATACAAGTAGCTAGCAACATCAGACTAACCATCTAACAATGACAGGTGAAAATGTAGCTAACAATGTTAGATAGCTACCATAAAAAAGAGACACAATTGATCAGTTTGGCCTGGCGGGCAGCTCTAGGAAGAGTTTTGGTGGTTCCAAACTTCTTCCATTTAAGAATGATGAGGCCACTGTGTTCTTGGGGACCTTCAATGCTGCAGGATATTTTTGGTACCCTTCCCCAGATCTGTGCTTCGACACAATCCTGTCTCTGAGCTCTATGGACAATTCCTTTGACCTCATGTCTTCCTTTTTGCTCGGACATTTACTGTCAACTGTGGGACCTTATATAGACAGGCGTGTGCCTTTCCAAATCATGTCCAATCAATTGAATTTACCACAGATGGACTCCAAGTTGTAGAAACATCTCAAGGAGCTCAATTTCTAGTATCATAGCAAAGGGTCTGAATACTTATGTAAATAAGGTTTTTCACTTATTTTTAATAGATTTGCTAAAATGTCTAAATCTGTTTTCGCTTTGTTATTATGGGGTAATTATGTGTAGATTGCTGAGCATTATTTTTAAATCAATTTTATAATAAGGCTGTAACGTAACAATGTGCAAAAAGTAAAGAGCTCTGAATACTTTCCGACGGCACTGTATATAGAGACTTTACAGTTGGCACTATGTATTCGGACAGGTAGCATTGTCCTGGCATCCGCCACATCCAGATTTGTCTGTCAGACTGCCAGATGAGGGAGTGTGATTCATCACTCCAGAGAACGTGTTTCCACTGCTCCAGAATCCAATGGCGGCGAGCTTTACACCACTCCAGCCGACGCTTGGCATTGCACATTGTGATCTTAGGCTTGTGTGTGGCTGCTCGGCCATGGAAACCCATTTCATGAAGCTCCCGACTAACTGTTCTTGTGCTGACATTGATTCTAGAGGGAGTTTGGAACTCTGTTGTGAGTGTTGCAACCGAGAACATATGATTTTTTTCAGCATTTGCCGGTCTCATTCTGTGAGCTTGTGTGGCCTACCACTTTGCGGCTGAGCCGTTGTTCCTAGACGTTTCCACTTCACAATAACAGCACTTACATTTGAGCAGGGCAGAAATTTGACGAACTGACTTGTTGGAAAGATGGCATTCTATGACAGTGCCACGTTGAAAGTCACTGAGCTCTTCAGTAAGGCCATTCTACTGCTAATGTTTGTCTATGGAGATTGCATGGCCGTGTGCTCGATTTGATACGCCTATCAGAATCGGGTGTAGCTGAAATAGCCGAATCCACACCCCACACGCCGACCCCTTCCATAGTTTGGGAACCACTGCTGTAGGCTACATCCCAGTAAACAAGGACCAACCCCGATGTCTTGAATCAATCATAGACGTCTGTTTGGTTCAGACATCGTCCAGTCTAGACCGGCCTTGATTTGGTCGAAAAATATATGGTATTTTCAACTTTCATTCAGAAACGAAAAATTAGCCAATTCTTTTTACATTTATTTTTTATGTCTGGAAAATTATATTTTAGACGTATTTTCAACGTCTTTGTGCTTTCTGGGACTATTCTAGCTTTGCGGGGTATAGGAGGCAATTTATTTTGTTTGGCCTAGGGCGACAAAACGGCCAGGACCGGGCCTGAATTTATTATCATTTTTTTGTCACTGTCCACTCAATCTGTTGATAAGCTTTGATTCACTCTTTATCACCTGTTCCTGTGCCTCCTTGATCACATTACATTTAATTGCAATAAAAAGGTCTGTAGGGACTGTGACACACACACACACACACACACACACACACACACACACACACACACACACACACACACACACACACACACAGTACCCTACTCAATTAAAACTTATTGTGTGTCCTTGCCATCGTTTCTATAGGACAGCATCATGGCAGGCCAGACAGTACCCATGAAGGAACCAGTATGTCTGATAGAGAACGACAGTGATGGGAAGCTGCGTGTGGTCCGCAGTGCACTGGACATCCTGGACCAGATTGACCAGCATGTGGTAGTGGTGGCGGTGGTCGGGCTGTACCGCACCGGCAAGTCGTACCTCATGAACAAGCTGGCTGGAGAGAGGAAAGGTGAACCACTCAAGCATTTTTTTTATCTATGGTCCAAAGTCCGAACAATGTACATAACAATATGCATGAGCTCAACACTGTTATATGGTTAAGGAATGATTATGTATAAGATAATGATTTCTCATAAAGATAGGGTAATAGAAATGTGAAACAGAAAGTGTTAACTTATGTACTGTATTTGTCATTCAGAGTTAGAGAGACAGATATGCTGCACCAAAGTACAGATTTGTTCTGCTCTGACCACATTATGCTTTGTTTTTTTCTCTCCAAAATTGGAAATTTGACACATCCTGTTATTGCATTGTGGAAACTACAGTTTCTCTATCAGTTTTACACCATAACGTACAACCAGACAGCAGAGCAAACATCAAAAAAACATTTTGTTCCGACCACATTTGTTCTAGGTGGGTTGTGTAGATGGTGCCGTTTTGCACTGGCTGCTAGTTTCACTTTCAGTCTGTCAGTATGATATACAGTATAATTAGACAAAAAGGTTAATCTGAAAACCAGAAGCCTTGAGTAAACACTTTACATCCTGCTGGCTCTTTACAGATTCCATCCTAAGAACCGTTTTTATCCTCTGTCCTCAAGGTTTTGCTCTGGGAGCCACCATCCAGTCCAAAACTAAGGGCATCTGGATGTGGTGTGTGCCTCACCCTGAAAAAAGAGACCACACCCTGGTGCTGCTGGATACAGAGGGGCTGGGGGATGTGGAGAAGGTGAGAGGTCAAAGTTCACTCTCTGTCAAAAACATTTTATGGCTCAGATTGTTTAGATGACTGATAAGAGAATTATCTATTAAAGGTAAATGAATCAATAGACCATGATGAAATGATTAGTCATACAGAATGGTTAATGAATAATCAATGTAATGATCAATGTAGGGATAGATAAGTTTGATTAGTTCTGGAAAGTTCAGGAACCATGTGATAGGGAAAGGAATGTGTATATGCAATTAGAGGGACACCAGGAGACACATGGTCCTGGGAGTGAAAGCTTCAAAGCATTTCTTATCTTGAGGGAAAGAAACAGGCGAGCTCGGGAGAGTGATAAAGAGGGTGAGAAGTTTGTGGGGGAGACAGGTCACCAACAGTTTGTGTGTAAATGCATGTGCGTAAGAAAGCAAGAACTATATAATGACTGTTTTGTTATCCTGACGTCAGAACGTTCTCTGAATAAAGCTACAGAAACCTTTTGCAGAAAGCTGAGTCCTTGCCTAATTATTTTAACCCATTGTCTTACAAACCTTGGGCATTAGTCAAGGCGAATTGATTATTGATTATTATCATAAAATATATAAAATTCCTTTAACAATTGGTCCTTCGAGCCGGATTTCAAACTGCCGCTGTCGTTCCAAGGAGACACCGAAACCGTGCACGGGCGGATGAAAAATCCGTAAATCAAAGACCTGGCCCTTTTCTGTGGGTTCCTTACAGGCCGGTGGCAAACTGGTACGCGACAGAGGTGGTGACGAGATTCAACGAACATTGAATTCTCAGCTGCAAGATAAGGTCAGTAATCTTTATTCATTATTTTGGGGTTAAATTCTAAACTTACTAAGATAAAGTAGTAGGGAGGATTTTAAATATAGGAAGTAGTCTGGGACTATTCGGAAACAGACGGGTCCGTAATGACTCGTAGTAGTTGAGGCCATTACTAAAAATAAACTACCCCGTATCGATATAGTCTGGGACTATTCAAAAGATATGGGATGTAGTCTGGGGCTACTAAAAATATATGGGAAATAGTCTGGGACTATTCAAAATATATGGGAAATAGTCTGGGACTATTAGGGGTATATGGGAAGTAGTCTGGGGCTGCTAAAAATATGTGGGAAGTAGTCTGGGACTACTAAAAATATATGGGAAATAGTCTGGGACTATTCAAAATATATGGGAAATAGTCTGGGACTATTAGGGGTATATGGGAAGTAGTCAGGGACTATTAAAAATATAGAATAAAAGCACACCCAAATAAGCATAATAACAAGGAAAGCAATTGAATAATATGGGTGGTAAATCCTCAAAGGAGGTCCCGGAATTAAGAGAGATATATGAGAGATATATTGAATCCAAGGATAGGAGGAACATTTATTTTGGGCCGAAATGGAGGAAGAAATACGATTTTGATGGATGTTTGAATGTTGAAAGATTGGAATTAATGTAAAACAAATACATAAGGTCAGTGGGGGTAAGATGGAGAAGCAGCGCACAGAGGGGCTTGACACCGCTCGGGTTTGGCTGGCAGAAGCTAGAAAGAGAGCGGAGGGGGCCAAAAGTAAGGGAGTTACTAAAATGAATGTTTGGGTAGCCAGGAGCAGACAGAGAGGAGAACAGGATTTAGCAAACTTATTGAGAAAAGTGGATAGAGACACTGTAGACAGAAGGGGAAAAACAGGGAGACGCGCTGACAAAGACGGAAAGAAGCTGTGTTTTAATTGCGATAGAACAGGACATTTCGCCAGAGACTGTACAACACCCTGTGAACATTGTGACCGAGTAGGACACAACTACCGAAATTGTAAACATGAATAATAGCATTGTGGTTCAGTGGTAGAATTCTTGCCTGCCATGTGGGGGACCTGTGTTCAGATCCAGCCCATGCACCATGGGACTAAAATTAAATGTAATTATTGTTATGTTTTGACTGGAACGATACGGTTGTTAGTGTTTGTTTAAGATAGAAACCGAATGTTTTGATAGCTTGTTTAGTTTAAATAGGAAGACAGATTCTTTCAAAATAATAGCGAGGCGAATTCGATAAAGTACGTTGTTTGTGGTCTAAATGGCCTGCTTAAAGGATTTATAGAGAATGGGAGTTGTATTTGAATGACGGAATCAAGGAAAAGGCAGTTACTTAAATCTAATGAATTATAAGGAGCGGAAATTAATAATTGCGACAGAATTGTGGCGATATACATGATATTTTTAAACCCTTGGACATTTCATAAGACTATAAACCAATACCTAGAGAGATTAAAGGACGTGTCCAACGCTAATATTGGGTTAATAGAACCCACGGTAGTGGATGGATTTGAAGCCCCGTATTATCAGCAATGAAAAATTGCTTTCGTCATTGGAATGCATCCCGAGATAGATCGTGCCACCAAACAGAACCTCGTAGGGTGGGGGCTAGCAGATCTGAGGGAAGTAAGAGAGGCCAGAGAGGGGGTCGAGACAAATACAGAGAGAAGGTCAGGCGCCCACAGAAAGGCATGTTCAATCACATAAACCATTGATGAAGTTTAAAACTAATGATTGGGGGGAGTACAATGGTATTATTAGGTTTTGTTTATAGTCATCTTTTGGGTTTTGAATCAGTGTGATAGGATGAAACGCTGACCAAGTGGTTATTTTATGGAAAAAGAAGCGCTTAGCTCTCTTTGGGAAAAAATAAATAAATAAATAAAAAAATTCCTAGGGACATGATATCTTAAAGGGGAATACGAGTGTTTCAATTGTCACAAGCTAGGACACCTTGCTAGACAGTGTAACGCACCGTGTAACCGCTGCAGGGGGGGAAACCATTCTGGTAGAGATTGTAACAAAAACAGAGACAAGCAAGGCCAGAGAGGGACTAGAGATAAAGAAAAGAAGGTCAGGCGCCCCCAGCCAGACTCAGAGGAGGAGGATGGGGCATGACTAACTATGGAGAGCAGGGGAACAGACACTAGTGAGGGGAAGGACGATTTTCAGAATTTAGTTATAAACAGCGATTGTGAAGTTTTTGAATTGGCTACAATTGATTTGGCAGTACAACAAGAACAGAAACCCTATTTGACACTAACAGTAATGGGAGAGAGAATCAAATTTCTGTGTGATACTGGGGAGTGTCTTGTTTTCAGAGTTTTAATAAACACATGAAATTCATTTGATAGGGAATGTTCTGGGAACCTGGGATACAAAATGTAGATGAAGTTCTAAGCCTTAATTTGTTTAATGTAGTAAGAAACACGGTTCTGAAAGGGTGGTATGACTTGTTGACCCCTCTGGTGACTTTTCCTGTGTGGTCTGATCAGCCACATTGAAAAGCCATTTGGATGGTGAATTAAGGTCATTGGTGATATTGATTTTAAGGGAATTTGAAGAACTGATAATTATGATGGAGTTAAAGTTCTTAGACACAATTGACAATTTGAACCAATGAGAAGACTAAAAGGGCAAAGCCTTAGACTAAGGGTAGGCTTCTTTAAGTCTATTTTCCTAGAACAATAAGGGTAAAATATTTTTCCTGTGTGGAGTAAATCAGATGAGTCATTTTGATCTGATTATGTGATTTGAAAATATTTTGACCAGTAGCAGGGGGATTTTTTTTACATGATCTAGATACGTTTATTTTCCCTTAGGAAGTCAGCTCTTGTTGAATTCAGTGTAAGAGATGTATTACTATATTTTGTTGTGAATAAGTTTAATAATGGTAGACTTATGTCAACAGGACAGGGATACATGACATCTGTAAGTGATCCAGGATTATTGAGGGTATCGAGATAAATTTAAGTAGATATGCAATATCTAGACAGGTTGATTTTTCTAAAGTTCAGGAGTGCAACCAAGGAGACAATGAGACATTTAGTCAATATTTGGAAACAACTCAGATTTGATACTTTCTGTTATGAGAAAAAGCTGGAGACAGATAGAAGGGCAGACAGAGAGATCCTCCCCTGCACTGCTGAAACCTTGAGGGTTGGGGAGTAGCACGAAGAAAGAAGGGGGGCCAGCAGAAGTAGATAGGAAGAGAATTTGGTTCACTTAGCTTTAGGATATTAATTCATGGAGAGACTATCGGCTCCATTGGCAGGCATGTATTTTAGTTTTGATTTTAAGTTTATGTTTGGTAAAATCGCTAGGAGGAGATATGATCATTTTGTTGAAAGTAATTGTTACCCTAACTAAAAGAGCAATGAAAGCTTAGTTGGTTTCAGGGGGTAGACTATGAACCATTGCCCAGACACTATTCTGCACAGTAGGCCGAAATAGTAGCATTGACTAGAACCGGTGAAATAAGAAAGGAGAGAAAAGTTAATATTTACACAGACAAGCACATAGACATTTAAAACCATACAAAGCAGCATAGATAAATCTTAAAGACGATAAGAAACTAGACAGAGAATTTTTACAGAATAGCCGAGGATGAAGGCCCCAGGGAGAATTGGACATGTAGAAAATGAAAGGGGGCATCCTACAAGAGAAGATCTGACATAAGGATAATTTGCTTATCCTACCAAAGAAATTGTATGGATACGCAGCAATATTGATACATAGGCTAAGCAATGTATCAAGGGGAGGGAAGTATAGTAGAGTAGTTAGGAAAGAGTGATGGCCTAGAGGATAATTACTTAAACACATTTTTTTGTAAGAAGCTCCATTCCAACATTTGGAATTGGACTTATTGAAATATTCCGAAAGGAGGGGAAGAAGGGATGTTTGACAAGAATAGATAAGTATAGCAAATGGGTAGAAGCGTTCCCAACTTACTTGGTGGACATGATTATGGTAGCTAAAATATTAAGTCAAGATATTATCCCTAGAGTTGGTTTACTAGGAGCCATCTCTTTAAATGATGGATGACAGTTTAGCTAATCAGGTAGAGCCTATAGAATGACAGAGTTAAAAATACCAGAACTGGTAGACATAGAAGTTGAAGAAATACTAGCAGAGCACATGAGAAGACTGTTTGTTAACCAAACCCGTATGTCCAAGATTTTGTGTCCAACAGGTGAATTACAGGAGAAGGTGATTCACTCAATCCAACCAGGAGACTGGGTGTGGATCCAGTCCCTGAGGGGAAAAAAAAAAACTGGAAGCAACACCATTGGGAAGGCCCATACCAGGTTCTGTTAAACCACTGCTTTTGCCATTACAAAAGCTGAGAGAGTCACTTGGGTCCACGTTACCCACTGCAAGGAGGTATGTACACATATGAACACTGTTGATCACACACAGAGTTAGGAGAAGAACCGATACCAACAGGGTCCGGGGGTTACCTCCTTAACGAAGATTTCCTATCCCGACCGTTCATCACTGTGTGTGCTCCTAGAGGTGTGAGTATGGGGTGGTACCTAGCAGAGAGACTGAGGGCAGGAGAGGGTTGGCGGTTTTTGGGAAGAGTAGAGACTCTGAGCTGCATCATAGTCTAATCTGACTGATACATTGATCCACCACCTTCTGGTACTAATCATACGATACCGTTGTCATTGAGAAGAAGTAGAAGATAAACTATATAATACACTGATGAGTGACTTACAGAATAAGGAATCAAAGAAGATCAAGATTTAGAATTTAAGGTAAACATTAAACAATTTCCTGGGGAAGCAGAAAACTGTACAGGAATTGGGGTTGGCCAGATTGAAGTACTCAGCCAACCCACCTCGGTTCACCTAAATTCCGGATGAATACCAGTGTTATAGATACAAGAATGGCACCGAGAACTTAGATGATTTTAATGACTGAAAGGTAATTGGTAATGTGACTGACTTAGGTTTGAGAGATGAATAGAACATTCTTAACCTCACAGCACCTATAACTGATGAAGGGTGGGCTAGTACCAGCAAAGGACGCATACGACGGAAATTACCACAAAGGGTGGTTAGGAACTTGCGCCCTGGGGTTATAGGTCCAACCAAGTCAAGTTAGTCATCAGAGGCCAGTTATAGGAGGCTAAAGTAGGCACAGGAGGAGTTTTGACCAGGATGGGAGTAGCTTTGTCTAGATGGATGCTATTGGCATCCTCAGGGAAGTTCCAGATGAATACAAAGCTATGAATCAAATATGTGAAGGCTTTAACACTACATTATTTTGGTGGTTGACAATAAATAAAAATGTAGATGGGATTAATGACATATTTTATAATCAAGAGATTCATGAATGAAAATGGGGATGCAGTAAAGAGGTTCTCTGATCAATTATCCGCCACCCCCCTCATGACCTGGTAAAATAGACTGACTCTCGATACGTTATTGGCAGAAGAGGGCAGTGTAGGTAGAATGATTAGGTTCAGCGCTACACGTACATTCCTGATAATACATCCCATGTTTGGGAAATGGAAAAGTGTTGTAAGAACTGTATTATGGGCTGCTTTCACCTGTATGAGTGTGTTTGTGTTGTGTGGATGTTGTCTCGTCCCATGTGTGAGAGGTTAAATCACAAGGACTCTAGAGAGATCGATGATGCAGCAGATGGTGAGATATGGACCTATTCCGAGCTCTGATCAGTGGGAAGGCGATTGCGGGCCTCCAGGCCAGGAAGATGATTCCGTCTCTTTCGACAACGAGGAGCCAATGTTTGATGAAACAATTTTCAACATTTAGATACACTGTTCCTTAAATGAAAATTATGATGAAAATCCTAAATAGAAGTGTCATAATTGGAAATAGGCCTAGGACATTAATGGATGAATATGAGGAATATTCATGTATTGGACTTGTTTAAATCATTGTAGTGTGATGTATTGTATTTCCATATAGCGTGTGATGTATTGTATTTCCATATAGTGTGTGATGTGATGTATTTCCATATAGTGTGTGATGAATTTCCATGTAGCGAGTGATTATTGCATTTACATATAGCGTGTGATTAGTATGGTTCTCATATAGCATCTGATCAAATCATGGAGAATTATTGAATAATTTAAGGGTGGAATTGATAAGAGAATTATCTATTAAAGGTAAATGAATCAATAGACCATGATGAAATTATTAGTCATACAGAATGGTTAATGAATAATCAATGTAATGATCAATGTAGGGAAAGATAAGTTTGATTAGTTCTGGAAAGTTCAGGAACCATGTGATAGGGAAAGGAATGTGTATATGCAATTAGAGGGACACCAGGAGACACTGTCACGTCCTGGCCAGTATATAAGGTTAATTGTTTGTAGTTTGGTCAGGGTGTGACAGAGGGTATTTGTTTTATGTGGTTCAGGGTGGTGTGTTTGGTTTAAGGGTGTTTGTTTTAGTAATTCCGGGTGTTGGTTTGTTTAGGTATTTCTATGTGGAGTCTAGTATGTCTGTTTCTATGTCTGGTGAATTGGTGTTGGGACTCTCAGTTGAAGGCAGGTGTTTTCTATCTGCCTTTGATTGAGAGTCTCATAAATGAGGGTGTGTTTGTGTTTGTGTTTTGTGGGTGATTGTTCTGTGTAAGCACTATGCTTTGACAGACTGTTAGTTGTTCGTATTTTGTTATTTTTGTATGTTCATTTTTGTAGTGAATAAAAATCAAGATGAGCATTCACGAACCTGCTGCGTATTGGTCCACATTTTCCGATGACGATTTCGTTATATCGTCAGAGGACGAAGACAACCGTGACAGAATCACCCACCTCAAAAGGACCAAGCAGCAGAGGAAGGAGCAGACGGCGTTCGAGTTGGACTGGCGGGAGAAGTGGACTTGGGAGGAAGTTCTGAACGGGGCCGGACCTTGGCATCAGGCTGGGGAGTATCGCCGCCCGCAGTGGGAAATAGAAGCAGCCAAGGCAGAGAGGCGGTGGTACGAGGCCAGAGTGGACGCGCTGAAGGAGATGCACGAGAGGCACCCCCAAGAAAATTTTGGGGGGGGGGCACACGGGTAGTTTGGCTAGGCGTAAGAAGAGCCGGAAGCCAGCTACCCGTGGATATATGGAGGAGCGTATGGGGTGGAGAGCGTTATGTTTCGTTGAGGAGCGCACTATCTCACCCATACGCACGCACAGTCCGGTGCGAGTTATTCCAGCCCCTCGCAGGTGCCGTGCTAGAGCGGGCATCCAGCCTGGTAGGAGGATGCCTGCGCAGCGCATCTGGTCGCCGGTACGCCTCCGAGGACCAGGCTACCCAACTCCCGCTCTACGCACGGCTACCATCAAGCCCCTGCACAGCCCAGTCTGCCCTGTACGAGCACTCCGCTCGTGCAGGGCTACTAGTTCCATCGAGCCAAGGCGGGTTGTGCAGGAGGTAAGATCTAGACCGGCTGTGCGCCTCCATAGCCCTGGGTTTCCAGCTCCTGTCTCTCGTGCGGACCCGGAAGTGCGTCCACCCAGTCCGACTCGTCCTGTTCCCGCTCCCCGCACTAAACGGCAAGTGCGTAAACCCAGCCTCGTCAGTCAACAGTCGTCGGAGCTGCCCGCCAGTCAACAGTCGTCGGAGCTGCCCGCCAGTCAACAGTCGTCGGAGCTGCCCGCCAGTCAACAGTCGTCGGAGCTGCCCGCCAGTCAACAGTCGTCGGAGCTGCCCGCCAGTCAACAGTCGTCGGAGCTGCCCGCCAGTCAACAGTCGTCGGAGCTGCCCGCCAGTCAACAGTCGTCGGAGCTGCCCGCCAGTCAACAGTCGTCGGAGCTGCCCGCCAGTCAACAGTCGTCGGAGCTGCCCGTCAGTCAACAGTCGCCGGAGTGGCCAGACTGCGCTGAACTGCCGGAGTGGCCAGACTGCGCTGAACTGCCGGAGTGGCCAGACTGCGCTGAACTGCCGGAGTGGCCAGACTGCGCTGAACTGCCGGAGTGGCCAGACTGCGCTGAACTGCCGGAGTGGCCAGACTGCGCTGAACTGCCGGAGTGGCCAGACTGCGCTGAACTGCCGGAGTGGCCAGACTGCGCTGACCTGCCGGAGTGGCCAGACTGCGCTGACCTGCCGGAGTGGCCAGACTGCCCTGACCTGCCGGAGTGGCCAGACTGCCCTGACCTGCCGGAGTGGCCAGACTGCCCTGACCTGCCGGAGTGGCCAGACTGCCCTGACCTGCCGGAGTGGCCAGACTGCCCTGACCTGCCGGAGTGGCCAGACTGCCCAGACCGAGCCGACAGACTGCCCAGACCGCCCCGAGCCGACAGACTGCCCAGACCGCCCCGAGCCGACAGACTGCCCAGACCGCCCCGAGCCGACAGACTGCCCAGACCGCCCCGAGCCGACAGACTGCCCAGACCGCCCCGAGCCGACAGACTGCCCAGACCGCCCCGAGCCGACAGACTGCCCAGACCGCCCCGAGCCGACAGACTGCCCCGAACTGCCAGACTGCCCAGACTGCCTGGAACGGCCAGAACCTGAGCCGCCTCCAATATAGGTGGGTTGGGGAGGGGGGGTGTAGCACAGTGCCGTCGTTGACGGCAGCCACCCTCCCTTCCCTCCCTTTAGTAAGGGGGAATTTTTCTTTTAGGTATTGTTTGGGGGTATTTTTTTTGTTTGTTTTTGTTTTTAAGGTGCTTCTGGGGTAGCACCTTTAAGGGGGGGGTACTGTCACGTCCTGGCCAGTATATAAGGTTAATTGTTTGTAGTTTGGTCAGGGCGTGACAGAGGGTATTTGTTTTATGTGGTTCAGGGTGGTGTGTTTGGTTTAAGGGTGTTTGTTTTAGTAATTCCGGGTGTTGGTTTGTTTAGGTATTTCTATGTGGAGTCTAGTATGTCTGTTTCTATGTCTGGTGAATTGGTGTTGGGACTCTCAGTTGAAGGCAGGTGTTTTCTATCTGCCTTTGATTGAGAGTCTCATAAATGAGGGTGTGTTTGTGTTTGTGTTTTGTGGGTGATTGTTCTGTGTAAGCACTATGCTTTGACAGACTGTTAGTTGTTCGTATTTTGTTGTTTTTGTATGTTCATTTTTGTAGTGAATAAAAATCAAGATGAGCATTCACGAACCTGCTGCGTATTGGTCCACATTTTCCGATGACGATTTCGTTATATCGTCAGAGGACGAAGACAACCGTGACAGACACATGGTCCTGGGAGTGAAAGCTTCAAAGCATTTCTTATCTTGAGGGAAAGAAACAGGCGAGCTCGGGAGAGTGATAAAGAGGGTGAGAAGTTTGTGGGGGAGACAGGTCACCAACAGTTTGTGTGTAAATGCATGTGCGTAAGAAAGCAAGAACTATATAATGACTGTTTTGTTATCCTGACGTCAGAACGTTCTCTGAATAAAGCTACAGAAACCTTTTGCAGAAAGCTGAGTCCTTGCCTAATTATTTTAACCCATTGTCTTACAAACCTTGGGCATTGGTCAAGGCGAATTGATTATTGATTATTATCATAAAAGATATAAAATTCCTTTAACAATGACAGAATATAAGATTGCTATGGGTAAAATCCCATGTTATCTCAATAAACTATGTCTAGTACTGAGAGCTGATGTCATCAATTGTATATAATGTCTGACTTATACATGTATGATATATACCCATTGATTCTAAAGAGTATAACAAATAATGACCAATGAGCTTAGTTCAACTGTTGTACCCCATCAGAACCCAAAATATAAGCTTGTTTTACTCAAATGTTTGTAAATGTAAATAAACTCTGTATAACATCATGGTTAACTACAATGATGATGTCACGGATGGTGAGTCATTGCACCCTTAGCTCAGTCTATGAATTTGACTGGTTACATCTCTCCAGGCCCATCCCTCAGATTTGTTTGTCCAAAACTGAGGCAGGGTGGGGCTTGGTTAATGTTTCAATTAAGGATTCCAGCTTTGACCTTTATTTAGGTAGGGAGTCCATAAAACGGCGTATGGAGTTGACATTTAGTTACTGACTTGATTTCACTCTAGTATGAACAGAGTACCAATGTGTTCCTTCTGTTGTGTCTGCAGGGTGATGAGAAGAATGACAACTGGATCTTTTCCCTGGCTGTCCTGCTCAGCAGTACTCTGGTGTACAACAGCATGGGAACCATCGACAACAACGCCCTGGAGAAACTACAGTATCCTTCAGCAGGCCTATAAAGAAATATAGTGTAGTGTTGTATGTCTGGGTTCATTTCATCCCCAACAACCGAACCGACCTCAAAAAGCACTAATCGCTCAGCACTATACTGCATGTTAGTAAATCTGGGTTCATTTTGTCCTCAACACCGCCTTCTACAGCTATGTGACAGAACTGACAGAGCACATCAAGGTGAAGTCCAACCAGCGAGACGGGGAGGAATCTTCAGAGTACCTGCGTTACTTTCCTTCCTTTGTGTGGACAGTCAGAGATTTCACCCTGACCCTGGAGGTTGATGGGAGACCCATCACAGCCAATGAGTACATGGAGAACGCTCTTAAACTGAAAACAGGCGAGAATACTCACTAGCACATAACTGGATTGATGATAGTAAATATGAATGTATGAATACATACATAAAACATTGTTGCGCACATAGAAGTTAATTTAGGCTTATGTGCATATTTTTTGTTTTTACAAAAGGTCAAAGTGCAAAGGTTCAGCAGTACAACCTGCCTCGTAGTTGCCTTCGGAACTATTTCTCTCCTCGCTGGTGCTTTGTGTTTGAGAGGCCAGCCAGCGGAGACAAAATGAGACGTACGGAGGAGCTGACCGATGCTGACCTGGAGCCTGCCTTTGTGGAGCAAGCCAAGGAGTTCTGTGACCACGTCTTCAATGAGGCCAAGACCAAGACCCTGAAACAGGGCCTGAAAGTTACCGGCAGACGTGAGTATAATTATTATAATACAACAAATATACTAAAGTACAACAGCTGATAGTACAACCACTTCCTCTACTACCACCAGTGCCATCACTACTACCACTACTACTACCAGCACCACTACAACTACTACAATTTCCTTTACTTCTTCTATAAGTAGTACTACTATTTATACTACTTCCATCGCTACTACATCCATCACTACCACAACTGTACATTGAGTGCGCAACACATTATCAACACCTTCCTAATATTGAGTTGCACCCCCTTTGCCCTCAGAAAAGCCTCAATTCGTCAGGGCATGGACACTACAAGGTGTCAAAAGCATTCTACAGGGAGGGATGCTAGCCCATGTTGACTCAAAATGCTTCCCACAGTTGTGTCAAGTTGGCTGGTTGTGCTTTGGGTGGTGGACAATTCTTGATACAGACTGGAAACTCTTGAGAAACTCAGCAGCGTTGCAGTTCTTGACACACTCGAACTGGTGCACCTGGCACCTACTACCATACCTTGTTCATAGGCACTTAAATCTTTTATCTTGCCCATTCACCTTCTGAATGGCACCCACACAATCCATGTCTCAATTGTCTCAAGGCTTCAAAATCCTTATTTAACTTGTCTCCTCCCCTTCATCTACACTGATTTGAAGTGAATTTAACAAGTGATATCCATACGGGATTATAGCTTTCACCTGGATTCACCTGGTCAGTCTGTCATTGAAAGAGCAGGTGTTCCTAATGTTCTGTACACAGTTAATTATTATAATAGAGTATGACTCTTGCAGTTTTGTATATGTATGTATGTATGTATGTATGTATGTATGTATGTATGTATGTATGTATGTATGTATGTATACTGTGCATTCGGACAGTATTCAGACCCCTTCCCTTTTCCACATTTTGTTATGTTACAGCATTATTCTAAAATGGATTATATATCATTTTTTTCTCAAATCTCCACACAATACCTCAATGACAAGGTAAAAACAGGTTTTTAGATTTTTTACAAACTTATTACAATAAACAGAAACCTAATTTAAATAAGTATTCAGACCCTTTGTTATGAGACTTGAAATTGAGCTCAGGTGGATCCTGTTTTCATTGATCATCCTTGAGATGTTTCTCCAACTTGATTGGAGTCCACCTGTGGTAAATTCAATTGATTGGACATGGTTTGGAAAGGCACACACCTGTCTATATAAGGTCCCACAGTTGACAGTGCATGTCAGAGCAAAAACCAAGCCATGAAGTCGAAGGAACTGTCCGTAGTGCTCCGAGACAAGATTGTGTCGAGGCACAGATCTGGGAAGGGTAGCAAAACATTTCTGCAGCATTAAAGTTCCCTAAGAACACAGTGGCCTCCGTCATTCTTAAATGGAAGAAGTGTGGAACCACCAAAACTCTTCCTAGAGCTGGCCACCTGACTAAACTGAGCAATCGGGGGAGAAGGGCCTTGGTCAGGGAGGTGACCAAGTCACTCTTGGTCACTCTGAGAGAGCTCTAGAGTTCCTCTGTGGAGATGGGAGAACCTTCCAGAAGGACAACCATCTCTGCAGAACTCCACCAATCAGGTCTTTATGGAAGAGTGGCCAAGCAGAAGCCACTCCTCAGTAAAAGGCACATGACAGCCTGCTTGGTGTTTGCCAAAAGGCACCTAAAGACTCAGACAATTATAAAAAAAAATGTATTTAACTTTTATTTAAACAACATTGAGATTAAAAAATCTATTTTATACATTACAATAAAAACAGAATAAAACATCACGCATATAAAACAATATAATTCAGCACATAATAAACCAAAATAAACATATTTAATAAAAGCAATCACCATGAGAAACAAGATTCTCTGGTCTGATGAAACCAAGATTGAACTCTTTGGTCTGAATGCCAAGCATCATGTCTGGAGGAAACCTTGCACCATCCCTACGGTGAAGCATGGTGGTGGCAGCATCATGCTGTGGGGATGTTTTTCAGCAGCAAGGACTGGGAGACTAGTCAGGATCAAGGCAAAAAATGAACGGAGCAAAGTACAGAGATCCTTCATGAAAACCTGCTCCAGAGCGCTCAGGACCTCAGACCGGGGCAAAGGTTCACCTTCCAACAGGACAACGACCCTAAGCACACAGCCAAGATAACGCAGGAGTGGATTCGGGTCATCTCTGAATGTCCTTGAGTGGCCCAGCCAGAGCCCGGACTTGAACCCGATGGAACATCTCTGGACAGACCTGAAAATAGCTGTGCAGCAACGCTCCCCATCCAACCTGACAGAGCTTGAGAGGATCTGCAGAGAGGAATGGGAGAAACTCCCCAAATACAGGTGTGCCAAGTCTGTAGCGTCATACCCCAAAATATTTGAGGCTGTAATCACTGCCAAAGGTGCTTCAACAAAGTAGTGAGTACTTATGTAAATGTGATATTTCAGTTTAGAATTTTTTTATACATTTGCTAACATTTCTAAACCTGTTTTTGCTTTGTCATTATGGGGTATTGTGTGTAGATTGATGAGGGGAAAAAAACTATTTTAAATACATTTTAGAATAAGGTTGTAATGTAACAAAATGTGGAAAAAGTCAAGGGGTCTGAATACTTTCCGAATGCACTGTATATAAGTTAGTCATTGTCCAGTTTATTAGGTACGCCCATCAGGAATCGGGTTGGACCCCCAATTTTTTCCAGAAGAGACTAAATTCTTCGGGGCATGGATTCTACAAAGTGTGGCGTTCAAACTTTACCCAATTGGTATCAAGGGACCCCAACGTGTGCCAGGAAAACATTCCCCAAACTATTACACCCCCGCCACCAGCCTGTACCGTTGACAGCAGGAAGGATGGGGCCATGGACTCATGCTGTTTACGCCAAATCCTGACTCTGCCATCAGCATGACGCAACAGAAATTGGGATTCGTCGGACCAGGCGAACAATTGTCCAGTGTTGGTGTTCGCATGCCCATTGGAGTCGCTTATTTTTGGTTTTAGCTGATAGGAGTAGAACCCAGTGTGGTGATCTGCTGCAATAGCCAATCCGTGACAAGGACCGACGAGTTGTTCGTTCCAAAATGCTGTTCTGCACACCACTGTTGTACTGTGCCATTTTTTGTCTGTTTGTGGTCCACCTGTTAGCTTGCTCGATTCTTGCCAGTCTTCTTCGACCTCTCTCATCAACGAGCTGTTTTCGCCCACAGGACTGCCTTTGACTGCATGTTTTTTGTTCGTCTCACCATTCTCAGTAAACCCTAGACACTGTCGTACATGAAACGCCCAGGAAGCAGGACGTTTCTGAGATACTGGAACCGGCATGCTTGGCACCGACTATCATACCACGCTCACAGTTGCTTAGGTCACTTGTTTTGCCCATTCTAACGTTCAATTGAACAGTACAGTGGTTGCTGCACTAAACGTTTTGCGATTATACTGCGGGATTTAGAGGTCATTTGTGGTTTAGTAAGGTACCCTGCGTCACCACTTCATTCCTCCACTGATTATGCTTTTGGGTCCTACTGTCTCTCTAACTGACAATGAATGGGCAACATAAACCTAAATAGAAACTGATAATTGTGCATGACTTCAGTATTACTTACTAAAACTGTTGTTACACAAAGGTTTTTATTTTATTAGGATTATTTTGCTCTTACTGTAGTACTGTAGCCCACTTACATCCAGTCACGGTGTACTGCGCAACGTGGCGCAACGGTCTAACACGGAACCCATGCATGGAACCGTGCATAAATATATTTTGTCCCCCTACACCAAACGCAATCATGACACGCAGGTTAAAATATCAAAACAAACTCTGAACCAATTACATTAATTTGGGGACAAGTTGAAAAGCATTAAACATTTATGGCAATTTAGCTAGTTAGCTTGCTCTTGCTAGCTAATTTGTCCTATTTAGCTAGCTTGCTGTTGCTAGCTAATTTGTCCTGGGATATAAACATTAGGTTGTTATTTTACCTGAAATGCACAAGGTCCTCTACTCCGACAATTAATGCACATAAAACGGCCAACCGAATCGTTTCTAGTCATCTCTCCTCCTTCCAGGCTTTTTCATCTTTGAACTTATATGGTGATCGGCATCTAAACTTTCATAGTATTACCACGACAACCGGCAACACAGTTCGTCTTCTATAAATCAATGAAGAGATGGGAGAGGCAGGACTTGCAGTGCGATTAGCGTCAGAAATAGGAATGACTTCTATTTTAGCCCTTGGCAACGCAGATGCTCGTTGACACGCGCGAGCAGTGTGGGTGCAATAATTGAATAACATAGATTACTAAATTTATTTTCCAACCGCAAGCGGTGTAGTCAGGGTATTAGACACTGCACAGCAATGCAAGTTGTGTTGCTACAGATGCTGGTTCAATACCCCTGCTGGCCTGGACTGGGAGACCCATGAAATTACTGTAGGTTTTTCTCCCTCTAAAAACAGAAATAAATCATTCTAAAAAACAAACTGTCTTTATTTACACATTTCTCACCCCATGTTCAAGAATTGCCTTTTTTCACTCATTTTACGTTATTGGAAAACGAAATAATCTTCAAAATTGTTATTTTTTAAACAAAGCGAATATTATATTTAATTTTGAATTATATAAAAGCCCCCTGGATATTCTCACAGATATATTATTAACCCTGTTATTAGCAGGACAACATATAAATCAAATCAAATATTGGTCATGGCTCTCGAGTGGCGCACAATGGGGTTGCCTTGCTGATCTCCAGCTGTATCCACTGAAAGCGAGTGAGGTTCAAGGCACGAGGGCAGGGGGCACGCGATGGGCTGCAGAGCCGCGCGCAGAAGCTGGACGTAGCCTATGGGGAAGGCACCCCCCTCCGCCAGACTGGGTAGCACAAAGCAACACTTTAAGGGGCATTGCACTAATAATGGCGCTGACTAGGGAAACGTTCCTGCTGTTCTTAGTGCAAGTCTGCATGTTCAAACTAAAACAATGTAACTAATAATGGCATCTTTATGCTTTCGTTAATAACATAAATGAGGGTAGGGGGAGAATTCTATCGTCAAATATATTTATAAGTTAGGTTGGCTGTATCACAACCGGCCGTGATTGGTTGCAATTTCAGTTTAATCCACCAGAAAAGACAAAACAAATAATACCACAATAAGTATTATGTATCAAATCCGACCGTGATTGGGAGTCCCATAGGGCGGCGCACAATTGGCCCAGCATTTCTCTCCCTCAAAAAACAGAAATAAATGTTATGGCCTTTACAAATATTATTTTGGCCTTTATTCAGATTAAAAATAGCTTACTTTCGTTTTTTTGAAAACGAAATAACCTCCAAAATATCGTTATATATTATCAAGTTGATGGCACAGTCATATAGTCAGCACCTACATAAAGCTGAGTAACTCACTCATTCATGGCTTTGGATCAAAATAAATACGTACCAACATTCTTTCTGATAGTCTTTTATTAATAAAGACATGTTTTGGTTATCCTGTCCTGGACACCATGTACAGTATTATGGGCTATTAGCAGGACAATATACCTTTACCAACACCTCTCTGTATTTTGATACTTTGTGGATGGGGGCTCCCGCAGTGCAAAATGCATTGCTACAGACAAGGTTCGATACCCGTGCCAGCCGCCACCTGGAAACCCATGAGATGGCTTTTGGTTTTAATTTAGAATCCTCCAATCCAATCCTCCTGCCGCAGGTAGCCTAGTGATTAGAGCGTTGGGCCAGTAACTGAAAGGTTGCTAGATTGAATCCCTGAGCAGACAAGGTAGAAATCAGTTGTTCTGCCACTGAACAAGGCTAACCCACTGTTCCTAGGCTGTCATTGTAAATAAGAACTTGTTCTTAACTGACTTGCCTAGTTAAATATAATAATAAATAAAATATGTAATTATTGGTGGAGTCACATCATATTTTTCAATATACTGTAGGTCCTACAGTAGGCGACATGAGTCTCATTAGTGTCGAGTAATGTGCTGTTAACCTCTCTCGGGTATGTGGGACGATTTCGTCCCACCTACGTAACAGCTACTGAAATTCCAGTGGCGCGATTTTTGAATCGTTAGAAATACTATTACTTCAATTTCTCAAACATATGACTATTTTACAGCTATTTAAAGACAAGAATCTCGTTAATCTAACCCCACTGTCCGATTTCAAAAAGGCTTTACAACGAAAGCAAAACATTTGCTGACATAATCTGAGTGCCCAGCCAGAAAAAATCAGACAGCCATTTTTCAAGCTAGCATATAATGTCACAAAAACCCAAACCACAGCTAAATGCAGCACTAACCTTTGATGATCTTCATCAGATGACACACCTAGGACATTGTGTTATACAATACATGCATGTCTGTTCAATCAAGTTCATATTTATATCAAAAAACAGCTTTTTGCATTAGCATGTGACGTTCAGAAAACGCATAACCCCCGGCAAACTTCCGTTGAATTTACTAACAGTTTGCTAAATTACTCACGATAAACGTTCACAAAAAGCATAACAATTATTTTAAGAATTATAGATACATTACTCCTCTATGCACTCGATATGTCCGATTTTAAAATAGCTTTTCGGATGAAGCACATTTTGCAATAATCTAAGTACATAGCCCGGCATTACAGGGCTAGCTATTTAGATACCCACCCAGGTCAGCATCCACCAAAATCACATTTCCTATAAGAAAAATGTTCTTACCTTGCTTGTTCTTCATCAGAATACACTGCCAGGACTTCTACTTCAATAACAAATGTTGGTTTGGTCCCAAATAATCCATCGTTATATCCAAACAGCGACGTTTTGTTCGTGAGTTCTAGAATGCTTCTTCACGCTCCCGCGCATGGCGCATTGGCGTGTCAAAAATGTCTAAATATTCCATTACCGTACTTCGAAGCATGTCAACCGCTGTTTAAAACCAATTTTTATGCCATTCAACTCGTAGAGAAGTGATAATATTCCGACCGGGAGTATGCATTGAGCCTAAACAGCCGAATAAAATTTCTCCTCAGAAGCGACTCATGCACGCGCATCATTCAAAGGTCCTCGGAGCAGCCACTTACAAAAGGTGATAATGTGTTTCAGCCTGAGGCTCCCTCGTAAACCTTCAGTTATTTCGCGGGTTCTGAGAGCCTATTGGAGCCCTGGGAATTGTCACGTTACAGCTAAGATCCTTACTTTTCAATAAAAAGATGCAAGACGCACGACTCCTTGTCAGACAGGGTACTTCCTGCTTGAAACCTTGTCAGGTTTTTGCCTGCCATAGGAGTTCTGTTATACTCACAGACACCATTCAAACAGTTTTAGAAAATTCAGAGTGTTTTCTATCCAAACCTGAACAATAATATGCATATTCTAGCTTCTGAGTTGGTGTAGGAGGCAGTTAAAAATGGGAACATATTTTTTCCAAAATTCTCAATACTGCCCCCTACCCCAAACAGGTTAAAAGTGGTGTAAGTCTTATTTATTTAAAGAGCATATTGAAGTTAGGATAGGATTTGAAGCAATAGCCTACAACTATTTTAGCACCGTTTCGCGCTGCTCTGAGACAGGCATGAGGACTGGTCTTGATAAATCAATGAGATTTTTATTTTCACTGACTCTTCGTTTGGGCATTGGTTAGACTACAATTAGGGTGTAGAAATGTTATGCCCTTAGTGTAACCTTTATTTAATTAGGCAAGTCAGTTAAGAACAAATTCTTATTTATAAGGACAGCCTACTCCTTCCTCCCCGTCAGTGAATTGAACCCCGGTCTCCAGCGTGCCCGCACGACACAGGGATTTTAGTACTGTAGCCTACTCCCGACCTTCACCTTGTACAGCGCCATATTTTCCTTTCCATCCTGACGGAAACCCAGAGGGTTTTTTGTTTTTTTTTGGAATAGAAACACCATAATATTAAGCAAAAAAATTAAGCAACATTTCTTAAAATCAATCACATATACTATGTTCTTACAAAAAAAGGTTTTAAATTCTCTAGTACAGCCACTATTGAAGGCTATCAAATGCTTCTCAAAGATGTCCTCTGGTGGTCAAACTAGCACTAACTAGCATTAATGGTACCAGTGGTTGGCACTTAAATAATGTGCCATAGAATTCTGCTGTGCCGCAGTATGCTGCAACTTTTAAAGGACAAATCACTGTAACTGAATGCCTCAATGTCTGCCTGCTTTATATAGCAAGTCACAGCAACGTGACACACTGTCTATAGGAGCCAACTATTTTCGTGAACCTAATAAACCGGCCGACTGAGTGGATATATGCAGATTGTGCTCACTCACTCTCTCCCTCTCTCTCCTGCAGTGCTGGGGAACCTGGCAGAGACGTATGTGTCTGCCATCCGGAGCGGGCAGATCCCCTGCCTGGACAATGCTGTGGTGGCGCTGGCCCAGATTGAGAACTCCAGTGCCATCGAGAGGGCCAGGGCCCACTACCAGAAGGGCATGACTGACTGGGTGGCCTTCCCCACAGAGACCCAAGAGGAGCTGTCTGAAGTGCATGCTGTCATGGAGAATGAGGCTGTGGCCATATTCATCAACAACTCCTTCAAAGACGAGGACCAGAAGTACCAGTTGGAGCTCATGGTGTGGGAATGTAGATTCTATATTCAATGAGTCAATATTCAATTTAATGATACATGTATTTAACAAGATTAGGTTAATTTGTCATTTGGGTGAACTATCCCTTTTATGGTACCATTTTATTGCCTCAACTCAACCAAGACATTCTGGTTTGTTCTGGTACATTCTGAACCAACCTCTTTCTATAGAAAGTGCTTCAAGAGGAGTATGAGAAGATCTGTGAGAGGAACTACAAGGAGTCCCAGAAGGCATGCGAGTCCAAAATCGAATGCATCTTTGCCCCCTTGGAGGAGAAAATAAGGGATGTCTCCTACCTGACCTCTGGAGGATACAAAGAGTACTGCAACGACCTGAAACTGGCCACCAGCGAATACAGATCTGAGGGAGGCAGGGGAGTGAAGGTATTTTGGGGAGGTGGTGCTTCAGCTATTTTAGGATATTATGTAATTATCATGTTTTGTGGATGCTGGTCAAAGGAGTTATGAATGCACTGATGTGATGTTGAAAGTTAAATATTATGTGTGATTGTTCCAGGCTGAAGAGGTACTGAAGGAGTACTTGGAAAGGAAAGCTAGCATTGGTCAGACCATCCTGTCAGCAGACCAGTCCCTCACTGAAGCTGAGCAGAGAGCAGAAGGTGATATAATAAATATAAAACTAACATCTGCCAAATCAGTGTGCTAAAATGACAACACACAACCTGATGACAACATTCTAATGACAACCACATGAAGGCTTACCTATAACTCTCTCTTTCCCTTGGTCTCTCTGTCACTCATACTCTCTCCCTCTTTAGCCAAGCAAGCAAGAAGGGAGGATTCTGAGCGGGAGAATCGAGCCATGGAGGAGCAGCTGGTTGTCCAGGAGAGGTTGAGAGCGGACCAGCAGAGGACGTATGAGGAGAATGTGAACCAGCTGATGGAGAGGATGGAGAGAGACAGTAGAAATGCCATAGCAGAGCATGACAGAGTTCTGCAGGCCAGACTAAAGGTAGGAACCTAAAACACAAACATTGAGAAGTACACTTTAAAACTACAGTAACTGTAGTAATACGATGTGTGTCTGTGTACACTGCATTTGTCAGTTAGTTATACACTGTATGTGATGTACTGTATGTGGCAAACTTTATTTGTCATTTCAGGAGCAGAGTGATCTCCTCCAGCAAGGATTTGATGACAAAGCAAGCCAAATGCAAAGAGAAATAGATGCCCTTAAGGGTGCGAAGGCACAAGAGGTAGAGAATAGGCCATCATTCATTAGCAAGGCTCTGGATACTGTTGGGACTGCAGCTACAATGTTCCTACCAGGAATATTCCCCAACATTGGAGGAATGGCTTTGAAATTCTTTTCAAAGTTGTTCTGATGAAAGTTCTCGAGGAGAATGACTAATAATAATTTGATAGTTTTTCCCATACACCAGTTTAATAATTTATTGATTCAATCAGTATTTATTGAAGTTAATGACTGACTTACTTTAGATTAAGCACTCAATTAAGGTTGTATTTGTTTGGTTTTATGCTAGTTTAGACTACAATACAAAAAACAAAGGAAAGCTTTTAAGACGTTTTTGCAGTTCTTTTTTTACTAATACCTCTAACATTAAAAGATTGATCAGTGCCTAAATGATCTACTTGAAGTTTAGTTTGATGTGGTGCATTTCTTATTGAACCAGACATGCTTCCCTAGTTATAGTTATGCATCCATAGTTATAAATGATGTGGTTAACTCTATGGATAATAGGCAACATTGACCTGTCAAAAGCTTTCGATACTGTTGATCACTCACTGCTAATTTAGAGGCTTTCCTCAATTGGCCTGCATGTAAGTGGTTTAAAAATGACTTGACAGATAGAACTCAATGTGTATCTACTGATGGTGTTAAATCAGGTTTCCTGGATATTACGAAAGGTGTCTCGCAGGGGTCGATTCTGGGTCCTGTACTTTTCACATGAACAATATAAACTTGTCTGTTAAATTGTAACCTGCACTTGTATGCCGATGATACTGTTGTGTATGCCATTACCCCAGTTGACCAGGCTCTATCTGAACTGCTCTGAGTTACAGTTCACAGCAGGTGAAGTATGGTCTCAATATGTTAACATGAAACAGCCAGGTTTTTCTCCATGCTCCGGTGTGGCAATGATGTAATCCAGATTAATTTTTTTTTCACTGTGGGTTAAGGGCCTGAAAAGCGAGCCTGCAACGGGCAACAAAACTTTGAAAGTCAACCACATTGAAAGTGCGGTTTCGGGTCTTTCGATCAAACCTTCATTTCCAAACTTTCATTTCCTTTGCACCTTCTCCAGATCCTCACTGGCAAACTCACAGGCGCAGTGTAATCTGTATCGAAAAGCGCTAACGTGCGCCCATAAACGTCTCAGACAGATCGACCATGGTGGGATGGCACACGCTGGGAACACTCTTGGGTACTTTTCTGATAACCCACCAGGTTCCTCTACTCTGGGCATTTGGCACAACATTCCCTCCAGCCAAATTGTTTCCCAGAATGAATGAGACCCCCTTCACCGGTAGGCTAGGCCTCACTCCAACGACAACGGAACCAGAAATAAGATCAGACTAGTGTTCCACATTATACAAAGTAACTTCCATGCAACCGATCTCCACACCTTGTACTAACACACTGTAACCAGTTGCTGTAGTGTCAGACAAAGGCAAATCACCCTTAAAAATGAATGACTGGGCTTCCCCAGTGGATCGCAGTATCTTCACCGGCTGCTAAACAGCATCGCCACTCTGCAGAGACACAAACTAGTCAAACAAAGGGTTCATACATCTGATCCAAAATCTTGTTCAGGAGATGCTCCAATCCCAACCAGAGACTTAATTGGCTGGAGTGGTCCCACAAGAAGAAACAGCTTTTTCTCTCTCTCATTTTTGTGTTTCAACTTAGGACACTGAGAGACAATGTGTCCTTTCTCACTGCAGTAATGACAAACTGGCTGTTTTCTGCCGATCTTTATCTTTGGGCACTGTAGAAATGGACTGAAACCATGGGGCGGCAGATAGCCTAGTGGTTAGAGCGTTGGGCCAGTAACTGAAAGGTGTTGGTGGATCGAGTACCTGAGCTGACGAGGTAAAAATCTGTTGTTCTGCCCCTGAACAAGGCAGTTAATCCACTGTTCCTAGGCTGTCACTGTAAATAAGAATTTGTTCTTAACTGACTTGCCTAGTTAAATACAAACTAGGAGTTGGCTTCTCTGGGTTGCTTTTTGCGTAGGGATAACTACTGTGTGCTTTGTTTGTGAAGGTTGTTACAGTTGAAGTCGGAAGTTTACATACACTTAGGTTGGAGTCATTAAAACTCGTTTTCAACCACTCCACACATTTCTTGTTAACAAACTATAGTTTTGGCAATCGGTTAGGACATCTACTTTGTGCATTACACGAGACGCGTTCTGTCTCCTAGAGATGAACGTACTTTGGTGCGAAAAGTGCAAATCAATCCCAGAACAGCAAAGGACCTTGTGAAGATGCTGGAGGAAACAGGTAAAAAAGTAACTATATCCACAGTAAAAAGAGTCCTATATCGACATAACCTGAAAGGCCACTCAGCAAGGAAGAAGCCACTGCTCCAAAACCTCCATAAAAAAGCCAGACTACGGTTTGCAACTGCACATGGGGACAAAGATCGTACTTTTTTGGAGAAATGTGGTCTGGTCTGATGAAACAAAAATAGAACTGTTTGGCCATAATGACCATCGTTATGTTTGGAGGAAAAAGGGGGAGACTTGCAAGCCGAAAAACACCATCCCAAACGTGAAGCACGGGGGTGTCAGCATCATGTTGTGGGGGTGCTTTGCTGCAGGAGGGAGTGGTGCACTTCACAAAAAAGATGGCATCAATAGGTAGGAAAATTATGTGGATATATTGAAGCTCAAGACATCAGTCAGGAAGTTAAAGCTTGGTCGCAAATGGGTCTTCCAAATGGACAATGACACCAAGCATACTTCCAAGTTGTGGCAAAATGGCTTAATGACAACAAAGTCAAGGTATTGGAGTGGCCATCACAAAGCCCTGACCTCAATCCTATAGAAAAGTTGTGGGCAGAACTGAAAAAGTGTGTGCTAGCAAGGAGGCCTACAAACCTGACTCCGTTACACCAGCTCTGTCAGGAGGAATGGGCCAAAGTTCACCCAACTTATTGTGGGAACCTTGTGGAAGGCTACCCAAAACGTTTGACCCAAGTCAAACAATTTAAAGGCAATGCTACCATATACTAATTGAGTGTATGTAAACTTCTGACCCACTGGGAATGTGATGAAATAAATAAAAGCTGAAATAAATCACTCTACTATTATTCTGACATTTCATTCTTAAAATAAAGTGGTGATCCTAACTGACCTAAGACAAGGAATTTTTACTTGGATTAAATGTCAGGAATTGTGAAAAACTGAGTTGAAATGTATTTGGCTAAGGTTTATGTAAACTTCCGACTTCAACTGTATGTGTCAACACAAAGTCATCTGCAAGAACTGCAGCTTTCTCAAGTTTGTATTGACACAACATAGCTTTGTGCTTCTGTCTTCTGAGCCTTTCCTACAAGAACACTTTGTCGGAGCAGAGACCAAATATCTCGCGGCCATTTCAGGGATGTGGAAATCCGCTCAAACAGAGTAAAATATACATCCACCTCCTTTTCATTGAAAGGCGGAACAAGCCAGCTGTTCCGACCAAGATCACACTCTATTGAGGGAGCAGGATGGCCTGACTGGATTCGGAGTGTTTCCAGATCTCTCTCTCTTAGTCAAATGGCATGCTCAAGTTCCTGTTCTTGTCTTTCCCTGCGCTCTAACTCTTAATTTCTGTTGCTCCAGTCTCTCATGTTCTCTTTAAATTGTATTTTTGCTCGAGCTCTAATTTCTGTTGTTCCAACTTTACCTTTAGTCCTAACTCCCTTAGTTGCACATCTACGGGATGTACTGTACTCCCTTAGTTGCACGTCTACGGGATGTACTGTACTCCCTTAGTTGCACGTCTACGGGATGTACTCTACCACCCATAGGACCCATTTCATCAACCTCCCTCTCCGGAAGGATTTCCTCCTCCACCAAAGCAGTACCTATCAACTCTTTGACTATTGCTTTTGGATCGCCAGATGCCATCTTGATGTCATAATGCTTTGAAATTACCATCAAATTCACCTTTGTACATTTATCTAGCATCTCCCATGTAGGGTTTTTCACAAATACTTCCAACTTAAAATCCATGGCTTTATTTTTATAAGCCTGTGTGTTTATGCAACTTTCAAAAATGAATCCACCAATCAGAAACTGTACTACCAAACAGAATTTTGAACACTCAAATATCTGGGCAGAGCAGAGTTTAAAAGTAGGTGATTAGAGCGACTATCATAATCATGATAAACAAGATCCCGGACGAGCCCGCATTTTGTTACATTCCCCAGCAAGAAAAGAAAAAGTCGCTCAACAGAAGGGGGAACTAACAAAGAGTCACGGACAACAACCAAAACGAAACAGGTGGGATTTTAGGAGTTAAAGACACTCGCGGAGGCATCCACTGAAAGATGCATAGCAACAACAACTGGGATCTGAAAGACACCCACCATGAGCAGCCACTAAATGTGCCCACTAAGAAGCAAACAAAAGAACAACCCACTCAAAACTTAAAGACAGGAAACAAACCAAAACAGTGGCACAAAACAAAATCAAATAAAGGATTATTGATCTAGAAAACAAAAAAGGGCATGCAGTGGCAATTCTAGCTTGTATGACTCCCTGGGCGACTCCCCCCCAAAAGCACCATTCTGCACTAATTTTTATTCAGACATTTGGAACAACACAAATAAATAATCATAACATTTAAAAATATATAAATATTAAAATATGTACAAAAATAAGATTCATTCATATCAAAAGTAGTAACAAAGACAAATAGAAACAAATAGTATATAAATATAAACTAAAAAAAGAATCAAATTATTACACTATTACCCTATTGCTAACAAAAAAACAATTAAAACTAAATTGCACAAATCCTATATCACACAAATACAAAAATAGCAAATATCACACAAATACAAAAAACACTTATAATGAAAATAACCTGATTAATACACTAGTGCACAACTGCCATCTAAACCCTGACCTTTCTTGCCTTCCTTGATGCAAAGTCATCAATTACATCATCATCAGAAATCTGCCCAGCAATTGCATGGTTAATACTGATGACAGCAAGGCCACTAAGGCGTTCCTGTGCCATGGTGGACCTCAGGTATGATTTGATGAAAAAAGCTCCTCTCTGCTTCAGCTACGGTCACTGGAAGAGTAAGACAAATTCTGAGAGCAGTCCACAAATTTGGATACATGTCTGAGAACTCCCTTTTATGTATAAATATCAGCAGTTCAAGCAGGGTCATGGTCTTCGATGGCAAGTCAGGCAATTTCTTCAGTTCCTGTGCAAGCTCTCTGCAATCCAAATCTGAGAGTTCATTATAGTGCAGTGTCATACTAAGGGCCTCACATTGTTCTGTCAGCTCCTCATATGAGAGACACTGGAAGGTTGACAGCACTCCAAACTTCTCTCCCACATTTTCCAATGTTGAAAATCTTTCCTGAAAGACTGAGTTTGCAGCATCAACAACGACATTGGAAAATGTCACCTCCAGCTTCTTCAGGGCATCACTCAAAGGCTCATCAAATTGTTCATATGAAAAGTGCTGCTTTGTGGACCTCAGACTTTTTTATTGTAGAACGACCTACATTCATACCCTCTCAAATATCCTTGGATGACATTTGTGCAGTCATAAAGCCTGTTTCCCTGTAGTTGCTGAGACCTCTCTCTGTCTTTCTGAGAAGACTGACTGCAACATCCACATGCATACTGGGAGATTGCATCAGCTTGCTCACATGTTGGATCTGGCTCAAGATGTCATACCACACCACTGTACAGATGCTGAAGCGGTATTATTTCTTAAGTTTAACTAGGCAAGTCAGTTAAGAACAAATTCTTATTTACAATGACAGCCTACCCCGGCCAAACCTGGACGACGCTGGGCCAATTGTGCACCGCCCTATGGGACTCCCAATCACGGCCAGATGTGATGCAGCCTGGATTTGAACCAGGTACTGCAGTGTCTTAGACCACTGCGCCACTCGGGAGCCCCAAGTGAGCCCACCTCCTCTGACAAGGACTGGGCCTCAATCTTTATCACAGGGTCTTTGATCCCTCACCTTAATCAGTGCTTCTCTCACCGCTGCTGCCTGATACCTCAGTGGCTCAACACTCTTAACTTTACTCTCCCACCTTCAAAGTGATGTCCACATGTTTTTTCAGGATGGCCCATCGCTGTGTGGAGTTGAGAACAAGGTGTACAGTTTGTGTAAGATGCCAAAGTAACATGTGGCATCGACAGAACTTTTAGCAGCATCAGCCACAACCAGGTTCAATGTGTGAGCCCCACATGGCACAAATAGAGCTCTTGGATTAATTTTCAGAAGTCTGGCTTGGACACCTTTGTTTTTGCCTCTCATGTTGGCTCCATTACCATACGACTGTCCTCTGCAGTCATCAATTCAAAAGGAATTTTTAGCTCCTCTAATCTTTTGAGAATCAGGGATGCCAAATGTTGGCACGTGGACTCCTCTGCCTCCAAAAACCCCATAAAATGTTCCTTTATGTGGGGCTCCTCCTTCAGTGACACAATTCTAATCACAACTGACAACTGTTCAGTGTGGCTGACATCTGAGGTGCAATCTAGAATGATAGAGAATAATTTTGCCAGCTGATGTCACTCACCATTATTGAAATTATCTTGCTGCTCAACAAATCAATGAGTTAATTCTGTATTTTGTGGTGTGACTCGAGGTCCCTTTTTGGACACGGTTAAGGTGCTCTTTTGTGACTGGATCAAAATGTGCCATCAGTTCAACCTCTGAGGAAATGTCCATTTGATGGAGAGTACAGTATTTCTGTGTGACCCCTTAGTGCCAGATTTCTAATTGCCAGAGACTGCACAATAGCAGTCAGACATGTCAACACCTCTCTCCATCTTATCCTCTCAGCCTCCATAAGTGCTATCTCATGCTTATCAATTGTTTCCCTTTTTTTGATCCTCATTGCCAGTTCTTTCCATGTTTTCATGCAGTTTCGGTGTTCTGGACTGCTGTCGTGTGAATTCAGCAAAGAACTTGCATGTTTCCAGTCTGTCAGTCCTGAGTTTGCTAAATACATTTTCTACTTAGAAAATAGTTTGCAGCAGAAGCAGAAGAGGCTGTTGTTTCTTTCAGAATACACTGTCATGATGTTGGCCTGTGGGTAAGGTTTATGACCCCCCATAAATACCTTTCTCCCTTCCCTCTCTCTCTTGACTCTACAGAAGGACTCTTGAAGAGCCTTTGTTAAACATATAGAGTCTGGGAACATCAAAAGGTGGGGGGAAAGGAACCATATTTCGGTAATCCAACCAGTTGAGAATATGCGTTGGTACTTAATGAATATGATGTCATTTCGGTTGTCATCTGAGACATTCTTATTAATGATAGGATGACAAACTGTATCTTGGAAAGTCTACACATTATAGTTATCAGATTCACATGGAATTGTTGTGCAATTTAAATGTTTAAATATGAAACTAGTTGTGAAAAGATTAAACGTAATTTTAGCTTCCAAATGAGAGAATTGGGTTTTCATAAGGTTAAAGCTTTGCTCACTCAGTGGTCCGCCCATGTGAAGAGACATTGGTTATAAACTATGAAACACGCCCTTCTCTCCCCTCCTATATATAGCCCTTGATGACAATGTAACCTTCTGTTCCGAGTACGCGAGGCCTGCAGCTTCACGTTAAAAGGACTCAGATAATAAGCTGTTCCAAGGACTTGTGGACTTGAGGTCCCCACGTTGAAAGGACAAAGACCACCTACAGAACTAAGCCAACCTCAGCAAGAACCTAACGAAATTAGCATTGAATTTCAATGTGAAGGTGACGACCTCCATGCCGAAAGGATGAATTTCGACTATACCAGCCAGAATGTAGCATGAGCTAAAAGTATGGCAACTTGGTATGAACTTTGAACTCTTATTCACTCCAGAAGTGATACCTCCTAGCCGTTGAGTTGTCAGCGGCCGCTGTAAACGTGGGCTAGGAAACGACGGACAAAGGATCTGTTCTAACAAACAACACGATACTACCAAGTATTCAGTTTGCCACCAGAAACACTCTTCAAAGGACAAGGAAGATCTCTGTTGGGCAACACGGCCAGCATCTACGACCAACCTACCGAAGCGCAGCTCAGAGTAAATAGTTATTGCATTCTCCTTTTTCAAATGGGCGGTTATTTAGAATGCATAAGATTCTGTATTTACGATAGCATAGCTTCTCCCTTTGTTCTTCAGTCCTCCCGCGCTTTCATTCAAGCCCAACCCCCTGTCTTTGTGTAACCAGCCGTCATACAGGTTCCGTCCCCCAGGGACGTTTTCTTGTAGGACATAATTAGTAATCAATGTATGATCCATTCTGCGTTTATGTCATTCTGTGTGATTATTTAGTTATTTAGTAAATAAATAATTAAACCAAAGTTTGAATTGCTGATTCAACTTGTTTGCCAGGGTTCATGAAGATAACCAAGAATTTACAACTTTTAGATGAGACTGAAACAAGGTGACGATTGAATATTGACTGTTATTGATGTAAAAGATTACCAGGTCTTTAAAAGTTTATTCGGAAGATAACAGCTCTATAAACATTATTTTGTGGTGCCCTGACTTTCTAGTTAATTATTTACCTGATTAGCTTAATCAGTTAATATTAACTACAGAGAAATGATTTCATAGAATAGCGTGTCATATCACTTAATCCGGCATAGCCAAAGACATGACATCACCAACCAACTTCTAGGGATTTTATTTACCACTCACCAAGGTTTTCCTGAAATACTGGTGGTGACAACTTCTTCCATCACTCTCATTCCTTGGGAAAACAAAGTCAGGTGGTACCTCACTTGGTCCTCTGCAAACTAGTTGTGTCCGACTTCTGTCAGTCAGAACTGAAGGCCAGTCAGCAGGGTCTGTAGACAGTGGCTCAACCTCAGCAGCAGGATTTGGTGGGGATGCTGCTGCAGGCATTTCTAATGGAGAGCACATGGGCATTAGTTTACACACATTATTCACAGCACTTATAGTGGTGGAACATCCCACATACATACCCAGTAATAATAAAGTCATCATTGTTACCTACAATATGAAAACTTAACTTTGCAAAAGGGAAATTATTTATTTTGTTTATGTTATGCAGGGATGCACACATAAACACATGTGCGTGTACCCACACACACACACACACACACACACATGCACACAAACACACCTGAAGAATCCTGCTGGGGAGAAGTGGAAGCAAATGGTTCTTCATCCTCATCCTCATCCTCAGGCTCAGACAACATTTGTGACGACACCTGTGTGGCTGAGGAGGTAGATGGCTCCTCATCCTGGCCAGTGCCAGAGGGTGCTCCAAAATATTTCAGAAGAGCCCCTGAATTTGCATTGAAATACAGTATATGAGTCTGACACGCTGAATACATTTGTTGCACCTTTAAATATACATGTCATTATGCACAATTGATCAAACTTTCAGAATAGGAATCAAATGAACCATACAACCTCCTTGGCTAATTCTAGGCATAAAACACCCCAAAAGACTGAATATTTCAGAAAAGATACAAAATATCAGCATAATATAGACATCTTTTAAGTTAGCCTACAGCATTGGAAATTCCCCTTACAGAGCTCAGGACCAAGTCAATACAATCACAGAAAACCTTTAAGATGTCACATTTTACATTTTAGTCATTTAGCAGACGCTCTTATCCAGAGCGACTTACAGTAGTGAATGCATACATTTCATACATTTTTTTTTTTTCTGTGCTGGCCCCCCGTGGGAATCGAACCCACAACCCTGGCGTTGCAAACACCATGCTCTACCAACTGAGCTACAGGGAAGGCTCAATGAAAGTTAACCAAATCAATAATGTGCAAGTTAGGTTGTAATCATTTTTCTGCAGGCTACACACATTATCATGATGGAACTGTGTGAAATTATATCCAATGTTAAGTAAGCTAGTTGGACAGAAAATGGAATATTGTCACCCTATGTGTACTAGCATAGCAAGCAACATAGGCTAACAAACATAAGTGTTATACTAGCCTATTTCATTACATGCATAATATTATACTCATAAAGAGATGACATAGCTGCATAGCTTTATCTTTTGCGTATTTTTCTTTTTCCTAAACAGGGCACCTGATGGCTTAGACCTTTTCTTATCCATTTGTGTTGATTTGGCACTCGAGCATCAATACATTACCCATCCCCCAACACTGTCAACCAAGAGTCAAGACTAAACCAATTCACCTTAGTTGTGTGCAGACTGGTTTTATATTATTCTTAACGATTTCACACAAACCAGAAAAAAATGCAACAATATGTCTGTAAAACTATATATTCACAGTATTATGAATGAATTGTGGTTTTTTTGGTATAATTTCTTAGTGTGACTGATTTTACTAATTGCATTAGTATTGTACAAAGTTAGAGGTGCGATATTTTATAGATTCCCCGCTCCCCCTACGTCAGGCTTCCAGTGGGGAGACCTGAGGTCAACCTACCCCCACCCCCTCTCCATCTCGTACTTCTGAGTGGGAGACCTTCCCAGGCAGTGGCCTGCCTGGCTCACAAACTAGAATCAGGGCGGCCACTCCGACAAGGTTAATTGACCCACAGTCCCACACGGTGACATGATATCATTGACGTGACGTGCAACTGTTCCCGTGTGGCTCAGTTGGTAGAACATGGTGTTTACAACGCCAGGGTTGTGGGTTCGATTCCCACGGGGGACCAGTACGGAGAAATTGTTTTATGAAATGTATGCATTCACTACTGTAAGTCGCTCTGGATAAGAGTGTCTGCTAAATGACAAAAAAAATGAGCGATAGAAATCTGCCACTGAGGGCGCGCCAAATAATGGTGTTAACCCTCCACATCTATCAAGACCATTTGAGCGCTGGGTCAGCCATTCTTAAACAGCACCTGGGCCATCACAGGTGAAACGACAACCAGCACAGGTGTAACACAAACTGACTAACAAGGTGACACTAATTGGTGTGCCCTATGTGCTAACAAGTTATACGTGCTAAAGTTCAATCTAAAAACCAAAGCCTGTAACATCACTAACAGGGGTGTAAACAAATGTGCCCATTTGAGAGAAATAAGCTTTGTGTGCGTATGGAACATTTCTGGGATCTTTTATTTCAGCTCATGAAATAAAAGATGAAACACTTTACGTTCATATTTTTGTTCAGTGTAGAATCCTATTCTAAGTCTGTAGACTATTCTAAGACTATCTTATTCTAAGTCTGTAGAATCCTATGCTAAACTACCTGCCCATGAGCCCTTTACTCTTAGCAATGGGTTGACACCAGTTGCGGTCGATGCTGTTTAAGATTAGGGAGCATGATCTTTTAATTTTTTTATGAGCATGGCCTTATTTCTATTACAGCAACTTGGATGACTGTCATTTATTTTCCATTCACCCAGCTCAATATAACATCGATAGGTTTAGGCTACTACATCGTACTCTAATTTTCCCCCTATACCCATCATGAGGTTGCTACAACCTAGCCTACGAATTAAAGTTTATAACTTTAACAGGTCGAGAGACAAATTGGTGTAATCAAGGTGACAGACAATGACACATCCAATACCGCCTGCATCTAGCGTCTAATCATTAGTTCAAACAGTTTGACAAATTCAGGTAGGTTTATCCCTGTTTCGTTCCATTTGAGAAATGTTTTTCAACAGAATCGGCAGAATGAATACACCCCTGATCACCCGCACACACAGTTAGTTCACTTTCATAGAAGCCACATACAAACAGCATCATCACTTTGCTCATTGTATAATTCCTTCTCGCATCTACGAGCTCTCCTCCTCCCACCTTTTCTCTTAGCTTGTGGACAACACAACAGCTGTCTGTGACCAGGCAGGAAAAAAACTATCCAAGCCAAACCGGCTACTTCCAAAGTTTTTTTAAAATACAAACGTTACATTACAAAATACATGTATTTCTTAGTTCATTTTGATACATGATCTTTGGTATTTTTATAATTGTAATATTTGCCCATCCCTGTCTGGAAATTAGTCTCTGTGAAGACATGAGTGTCAGTCAGAACCTCTTCAATTTATGCGCAATAGGCCTTCTACCAAATACCTATACTCACTTTGTGTATTCTTGAAGTCCTTTAACGAGCAAAACGGTAGATAGATATTAGCTACGTTTGATTTAAGTGGAGTTAAACTAGTGTAACATTTCATAACGACACTAGACCAGACACGCCTCTTTTTACAATAACAATGAATGACTCGTCGTCCAATTGGTGGTGAAAACACACGGTCACGTGGTGCAACACGACTCTCTCTTTAGCTTGCTAAACTACGGCTAAAAATGACAAATGTGTTCATATTGGTAAGTGTTTGGTTTACAGTAAAGTAAACTCAGTAGCGAACCTAAATACCCGAATAGCTAACACCATCATCAAGCCCATAAAATGGGTGCTGCTACGTTTATCTTTATAATAGGTGTTACTTTCTTGCTTTTCAGTTGTCAGGATGGCCGAGTGGTCTAAGGCGCCAGACTCAAGGTTCTACCTTCCATAGTAATGGGGTTTCTGGTCTCCGAATGGAGGCGTGGGTTCAAATCCCACTTCTGACATACTTTTTTGGGGTAGATGAAATTAGTAAAAAATAGCAATAAACGAAAATGTATCACAACCCTTCAGAGCAAAGCAACGCCGGTAAAGTGCCATATCTTGTATAATGTTCAGCCACTAACAATGCATAGCCATAAATCCTACATTTCACAAGAAAGGTTATGTATTATTTCCTCATTTCCATTGAGCGAATTGTTAACGCTAGCTGTGAGATGTTTGCAATATCACCAGTAACGTTAGCTAGCTATTTCCTAACAAAATGCGAACTAGCTAGATTTGCTAATAAAATGGAAATGGCCAACTAGCGATATCATACATTTCACGATATCATACATTTTTTATTATGAATTAGCTACTTAACCCGACCAAGCTACTTAACCCGATCATATGAAGAAAGCCTCTTTTTTGTCAGAGCTACTCAGAGTTGTCAGGATGGCCGAGCGGTCTAAGGCGCCAGACTCAAGGTGAAAATCCTTCCTGGAAAGGGCATTCTGGTCTCCGAATGGAGGCGTGGGTTCGAATCCCACTTCTGACAAAGGTTTTGAAGTTTTCATTTTTCAATAAAGGCTAGTGAGTATAGAAGTACACATGTCTTATTGTGAATTGTGAAAGTTAGTTACAAGACGATATCAATTTAAAATGGATGATATTTCAAACCTTGTCAACTGGGGTTATTCAGCACATTACTTAGGCTATTTCAACCAATACAAATATTACAGATGTGGGAATCAGCATAATGATTGATCAGTGGTCAAAATGTTTTCACTCTGATATCAATGTGAGTGACACTGTTTTATGGCCTTTGCCAATAATAAGTAGTAGTAGACTACTAATTGTTTATGTGGAATTAGAATGTGAGGTGATTCACTCAAATCTCCAATAGATGTCACTGTGTTCCAATGTTTGGGTGATACCGAGCAGCAGATAGAGCACTGTATTTCTAAAATTATAAGAAACGTGAATACAGGTTAAAACAATCCTACAGTAGTTTGATTTAAACAACCTGTTCTGGTATTAGATCTATACAGCATTTTCTCTGCCACCCATGATGACTTTTGGTAGGATGGGGAGAGTCTGAACCTGACTCAGTACCTGCTTCTTTCATTTGACATGCTTAGAGAATTAAAATGTAAATTGTCTACTTACTGCGCTCTTCAGTTCCACAGCCTATACAGGGAAGGTGCTGGGAGGGAGCAACATCCCTTCGCCTGGGTAGGAGACAGAATTGTGAGGAAAATTGATATACAGACTGTTATTCTAGATTGATTCACATTGAAATAAAGAAAACAAATGTACTTTACAGAGAGCAGAGGGGAGTAATACCATGACACAATGAGAATCATGTTCAATGTGTGCGCACACCCGTCCCCTGTAGGAATAGTCATAATCAGTGAAGTCAGTGAGACACCAAAATCTTGTCGGGCTGTATCCCCGCCTGGTATGTCAACTGCATCGAATGCAACCACAGGACTCTCCAGAGGGTGGAGGGGTCTGCACCATGCATCACCGGGGGCATACTGCCTGCCCTCTAGGACATCTACAGCACCCAATGTCACAGGAAGGCCAAGAAAATCATAAAGGACCTCAGCCAGCCGAGCCACGGCCTGTTCACCCCGCTACCATCCAAAAGGCGAGGTCAGTACAGGTGCATCAAAGCTGGGACCGAGAGACTGAAAAACAGCTTCTGTCTCAAGGCCATCAGATGGTTAAATAGTCACCACTAGCTGGCACCCTGCCCTGAACATTAGTCACTGTCATTTACCGGCTACCACCCTGTTACTCTACCACGCACCTTAGAGGTTGCTGCCCTATGTACAGTACATAGTTATGGACAACTGGTCACTTTAATAATGGAACACTAGTCACTTTAATGTTTTCATACTGTTTTACATACTTCATATGTATATGCTGTATTCTAGTCAAGGCTCATCCTAAATAACTATTGCTGTACATATGCTATTCTATCTTATGTATTCTACAGATATTCTACCTATTCTATCCATATACTGTCCATAATGTCTATACATCCCATCACATACAGTGCATTAAGAAAGTATTCAGACCCATTCTAAAATTGATGAAATATTTTTTTTCCCTCATCATTCTACACACAATAGCCCATAATGATAAAGCAAAAATAGGTTTTTAGAAATGTTTGCAAATGTATAAAAAACAGAAATACCTTATTTACATGTGTAATCAAACCCTTTTCTATTATTCTAAAATAGATTATATTTCATTTTTTTTCTCAAATCATCTCCACACAATACCTCAATGACAAGGTAAAAACAGGTTTTTAGATTTTTTTACAAACTTATTACAATAAACAGAAACCTAATTTACATAAGTATTCAGACCCTTCGTTATGAGACTCGAAATTGAGCTCAGGTGCATCCTGTTTCCATTGATCATCCTTGAGATGTTTCTACAACTTCATTGGAGTCCAACTGTGGTAAATTGAATTGATTGGACATGATTTGGAAAGGCACACACCTGTCCATATAAGGTCACACAGTTGACAGTGCATGTCAGAGCAAAAACCAAACCACGAGGTCAAAGGTATTGTCTGTAGAGCTCCAAGACAGGATTGTGTTGAGGCACAGATCTGGGGAAGGGTACCAAAACATTTCTGCAGCATTGAAGGTCCCCAAGAACACAGTGGCCTCCATCATTCTTAAATGGAAGAAGTTTGGAACCACCAAGACTCTTCCTAGAGCTGGCCACCCGGCCAAACAGAGCAATCAGGGGAGAAGGGCCTTGGTCAGGGAGGTGACAAAGAACCCGATGGTCACTCTGACAGAGCTCTAGAGTTCCTCTGTGGAGATGGGAGAACCTTCCAGGAAAACAACCATCTCTGTAGCACTACACCAATCAGGCCTTTATGGTAGAGTGGCCAGACAGAAGCCATTCCTCAGTAAAAGGCACATGACAGCCAGCTTTGAGTTTACCAAAAGGCACCTAAAGACTCTCAGTCCATGAGAAACAAGATTCTCTGGTCTGATGAAACCAAGATTGAACTCTTTAGCCTGAATGCAGTGTCACGTCTGGAGAAAACCCTGCACCATCCCTACAGTGAAGTATGGTAGTGGCAGCATCATGCTGTGGGGATGCTTTTCAGGGGCAGAGACTGGGAAACTTGTCAGGATCGAGGGAAAGATGAACGGAGCAAAGTACAGAAAGATCGTTGATGAAAACCTGCTCCAGAGTGCTCAGGGCCTCAGACTGGGGCAAAGGTTCACCTTCCAACAGGACAACGAACCTAAGCACACAGCCAAAACAACGCAGGGGTGGCTTTGGGACAAGTCTCTGAATGTCCTTGAGTGGCCCAGCCAGAGCCCGGACTTCAACCCGATCTAACATCTCTGGAGAGACCTGGAAAAAGCTGTGCAGCAACGCTCCCCATCCAACCGAACAGAAATTGAGAGGATCTGCAGAGAAGAATGGAAGAAACCAAACACAGGTGTGCCAAGCTTGTAGCGTCATATCATACCCAAGAAGACTCAAGGCAGTAGTTGCTGCCAAAGGTGCATCAACAAAGTACTGAGTAAAGGGTCTGAATAGTTATGTAAATGTAATATTTATTTGTATACATTTGCAAAAATGCGTAAACCTTTTTTTGGTTTGTCATTATGGGGTATTGTGTGTCGATTGACGAGGAGAAAAACAAATTAATCCATTTTAGAATAAGACTGTAACCTAACAACATTTGGAAAAGTCAAGGGGTCTGAACAATAACTGAAGGGACTGTATCATACCAGTCTAAAGTTTGGACACACCTACTCATTCAAGGGTTTTTCTTTATTTTGACTATTTTCTACATTGTAGATTAATAGTGAAGACATCAAAACTATGAAATAACCCATATGGAATCATGTAGTAACCAAAAAAGTGTTAAACAAATCAAAATATATTTGAGATTCTTCAAAGTAGCCACCCTTTGCCTTGATTACAGTTTTGCACACTCTTGGCATTTTTTCAACCAGCTTCATGAGGTGGTCACCTGGAATGCATTTCAATTGACAGGTGTGCCTCGTTAAAAGTTAATTTGGGGAATTTATTTCCTTCTTAACAAAAATACTTTCATTATTTTTTCATATCATATGCACAACTTATTGGATGGAAACTTGTCAGATAAAGGGAATATACTTTCCAAGTTACAGTATTTTGTCCATACAATTTTTATGACATCACAAAATGAAAACCAATATAACATCAGTTTTCTACAGCTCCCCACTGACAATTCCCCACAGTGGTCTAAGGCACTGCATCACTGTGTTAGCTGTGTCACTAGAGATTCTGGATTCGAGTCCAGGCTCTGTCGCAGCCGGCCGCGACCGGGAGACCGATGGGGCGGTGCACAATTGGCCCAGCATCGTTCAGGTTTGGGGAGGATTTGGCCGGCAGGGATGTCCTTGTCCTATCGCGCACTAGTAACTCCTGTGGCGGGCCAGGCGCAGTGCACGCTGACACAGCCGTCAGGTGTACGGTGTTTTCTCCGACACATTGGTGCAGCTGGATTCTGGGTTAAGTGGGCATTGTGTCAAGAAGCAGTGCGGCTTAGTTTGGTTGTGTTTCGGGGAAGCACTGCTCTCGACCTTCGCCTCTCCCGAGTCCATACGGGAGTTGGATAGATGAGACAAGATTGTAACTACCAATTGGATACCACGAACTGAAGGAGAAAAAGGGGTGGGGGAATTATGTGTATATAATAATAAACTAATAAATAAATCATTATTGTTCCAGTATTCACATTTGACCGTGTTAGAATTTTGGCGGGAAAAGTCTGTTAACAAAGAACATTTACATTCCTTGGGTTAAATACTGGAGGGGGGAAAGAAAGTCTCCTTCTCCTGTAATTTACAACAGGGTGTGAACTGTTGACCATCCAGCAGCTCCCTCCCCCTCTGTGGGAGAGAGAGAGGCCTTATTACTGTCAACCCCCGCCAGTCGGATCTGACTCATTCTGATCCTCACAGGACAGTCATGACAGTGGCTACCACAGCATTCTGTACCGATACGCCATCCCATCTGGTTTGGGCTTAGTGGGACTATCATTTGTTTTTCAACAAGACAATGACCCAACACACCTCCAGGCTGTGTAAGGGCTATTTGACCAAGAAGGAGAATGATGGAGTGCTGCATCAAGTGACCTGGCCTCCACAATCACCCGACCTCAATCCAATTGAGATGGTTTGGGATGAGTTGGACCGCAGAGTGAAGGAAAAGCAGCCAACAAGTGCTCAGCATATGTGGGATCTCCTTCAAGACTGTTGGAAAAGCATTCTAGGTGAAGAGGTATGAGAGAATGCCAAGAGTGTGCAAAGCTGTCCTCAAGGCAAAGGGTGGCTACTTTGAAGAATCTAAAATATATTTTGATTTGTTTAACACTTTTTTGGTTACTACATGATTCCATATGTGTTATTTCATAGTTTTGATGTCTTCACTATTATTCTACAAAAAATAAAGAAAAACCCTTGAATGAGTAGGTGTGTCCAAACTTTTGACTGGTACTGTATATATATATTTATACTCAGGACTCCGACATTGCTTGTCCTAATATTTCTATATTTCTTAATTCCATTGTTTTACTTTTTAGATTTGTGTGTAATGTTGTACATTGTTAGATATTACTGCACTGTTGGAGTTAGGAACTGTTACGCAAGTCGTTTGAGGAGACCAAGGTGCAGCGTGGTAGGCGTACATCATTGCCTTTAATAATGAACACCAACAAAACAGAACGTAACGTTCTGCAGGGCTAGACAGCACAATGCAAAAACAAGATCCCACAATCTCAGGTGGGAAAAAGGGCTGCCTAAGTATGATCCCCAATCAGAGACAACGATAAACAGCTGCCTCTGATTGGGAACCATACTAGGTCAACAAAGAAATATAAACATAGATTTGCCCACCCAAGTCACACCCTGACCTAACCAAATAGAGAATAAAACAGACTCTAAGGTCAGGGCGTGACAGTAACCCCCCCCAAAGAGCAGATACGGCAGTCCTCTCATGATGATGATGATGAAGGACACTATAAGAGTAATGAAGCACCAGGGAGCGACTCAAACAGGCAGCAGGACCCCTCTCTGCTGTCCCCAGGTGATGACTAATATCCCCTTACTAGAAGTAGCACCGTCATCTGCCACAAGAAGAAGTCCTTATCGTGGCATGGGGATACAGGGCTGTCTGTGTCGCCCTCTACTATTGAGACACCTCTGGGTCTTAGTAGTGACCCCCCATCAACATTTGACCAATATCACCTTCATCTTAATGAGCCCCCAACACTGGTAGCAGAGAAGTCAACTGGTGGTATAGAGGCAGAGTCAAACCCCTGTTACTGTCCCATTATAACTCAGTCAAATAAGCCACGCTGTGTCTCCCTCTTGGCCAACCTGAACCACCTGCTTACCAGCAGGCTCCATGTTCCCTTCAGGGACTCCCATGGGCCAGAGCTTTGGGGGCCCTGAAGGGAACAATTGTGGACGGGCATCTAACTCGGATGCCCATCCACAATTAGGTAACCTTTTCAGCTGTCCTGATATGGAAGACTTTATACATCTTTACAGATACAGACTGGTGTACTGTATGTGAAATAGCTTATGAAAAGAAGGGAGAACACCCACACACATTGTGCTATGAAGTTTTCAGTGCCTATCAAGGATAAACAGTCAAGTGATATTACACAGTGCTCCGCAGACATCTTCAAGTCTGGCTGTTATCTGGACAAGGTAATAGACCACTCCAGCTAGTGTTTCCATATTGTGTGTTATAACTGGTCCTTACAACCCTTTTCCCACCCTCTCTAAAAAATATGTTTATTAATGATTTGTGAAGCATATAACTCTCTGTGTGACATTATGCTTCATGCCTGGTGTGTAGGAGAATGCTCATTTCATAGTGGTGGACATGGTGCTGTAGGCCTTGGAGGGGGTCTGAGTCAGAAGTGCTGTGGGGCTATGGGGAACCATACAGGGACTAAAACCTGCATCCACCCCCAAAGACACTGTCACGTCCTGACCCTAGTAAGATGTCATTTTCTATAGTAGAGTAGGTCAGGGCGTGACAGGGGGTGTTTTGTGTTTTTCTATGTTTAAGTTCTAGTTGTTCTATTTCTATGTTGGGGTTGTTTGGGTTGATCTCCAATTGGAGGCAGCTGGTCCTCGTTACCTCTGATTGGAGATCATATTTAAGTAGGGTTTTTTTCTTCCTGTTTTTGTGGGTTATTATATTTTGAGTAGTGTTTGTTTCTCTCTGCTTCACGGTTTGTTGTTTTGTCAAATTCAGTTATTTATGTTTTGCAAGGTTTCACGGATTTAATAAAATGTAGAACTACAAACACGCTGCACCTTGGTCCGCTCCTTTGGACAACCGTGACAGAATAACCCACCATAAAAGGACCAAGCAGCGTGGAAAAGAATGGACCTGGGAGGAAGTTCTGGACGGCAAGGGATCCTGGACATGGGAGGAGATCCAGGCTGGATGGGATCGCCTCCCATGGGAACAGGTGGAGGCAGCAAGAGCAGAGCGGCGACGAGAGGAGGCACGATACCAACGGCGAGACAAGTGCGAGAGACACACGGGGAGATTGGCAGAGTCAGGTTGGAGACCTGTGCCAACTCCCCGTGCTTACTGTGGGGGGCGAGTGATCGAGCAAGCACCATGTTATGCTGAGATACGCACTGTGTCGCCAGTGCGCAGCTACAGCCCGGTGCGCTCGGTGCAAGCAACTCACAGGTGCTGTGCTAGAGTTGGCATTGAGCCAGGAAGGAGTATGCCTGCTGAGCGTTCCTGGTCTCCGGTGCGTCTTCTCGGTCCAGGTTATCCTGCGCCAGCTCTACGCACGGTAACCCCAGTTCGCCAACACAAACCTGTGCGACCTGTCACAACGCATCGCGCTTGTCGGGCTACGGAGGTTATCCAGCCAAGACGGGTTGTGCCAGTCATAAGCTCCAGACCTCCAGTGCGTCTCCACGGCCCAGTATACCCTGTGCCTGCTCCGTGCACCCGGTCTCCAGTGACGTTCCCTAGTTCAGAACTCTCAGCGACGTTCTCTAGTCCGGTGAGACCTATTCCAGCTCCACGAAAGAAGCCTCCAGTGATGATCCATGGCCCGGAGCCTGTAGGGATGCTCCATGGCACGAAGCCTCCAGAGATAATCCATGGCCTGGAGTCTGTAGGGATAATCCATGGCAAGAAGCCTGTAGGGATGATCCATGGCCCGGAGCCTGTAGAGATGATCCATGGCACGAAGCCTCCAGTGATAATCCATGGCGCGGAGCCTCCAGTGATGATCCATGGCCCGAAGCCTCCAGTGATGATCCATGGCCCGAAGCCTCCAGGGATGATCCATGGCCCGAAGCCTCCAGGGATGATCCATGGCCCGAAGCCTCCAGGGATGATCCATGGCCCGAAGCCTCCAGGGATGATCCATGGCTCGAAGCCTCCAGCAACGATCCATGGTCCGAAGCCTCCAGCGCCAAGCCAAGGTCCGGAGTTTCCAGCGACGGTCCGCAGTCCGGAGTCTCCAGTGACGGTCCGCGGTCCGGAGCCTCCAGCGATGGTCCGGAGCCTCCAGCGACGGTCCTCAGTCAGGAGCCCCCAGCAAGGGTTCCCAGGCCGGAGCCTCCGGCGACGATCGGTGGTTCGGTTCCTCCAGCAGTGATCTACGGTCCGGAGTCCGCGATGACGATCTACTGTCTGGAGTCCGTGATAACGATCTACGGTCCGGAGTCCCCCGCGACGATCCCTGCACCAGAGGCGCTACCGAAGTGGGGGGAGCCTCAAGCTGAGCGGGGTCTGCGTCAGGTTTGCTGTCTCAGTGCAGTGTCTGTGTGGTGGGCTTAGATAAGGTGATGTCGGGACAGTGTCCCTCCGTAGAGGAGAGGCAGTGCCACCACGACTGACCACATGCACACATAGAGAGAGATTTTCTGTGAACACAGTTACAGTATATCTCAACTTCCTTCAAAACAACTTCTCTTGTACTTGCTGAATGAAAACTGAAAACTATCAGCAGAAAATATGCAAATGTATATTGAACAAAAAAATGTACGCGCCATGCAACAATTTCATATAAAGTTAATATAGAGAAATCAGTCAATTGAAATAAATAAATTAGGCCTTAATCTATGGATTTTACTGGGAATACATATATGCATCTGTTGGTCACAGATACCTTTAAAAAAAGTAGGGGTGTGGATCAGAAAACCAGTCAGTGTCTGGTGTGATCACCATTTGCCTCATGCAGCGCGACACATCTCCTTCACATAGGGCTGTTGATTGTGGCCTGTGGAATGTAGTCCCACTCCTCTTCAATGGCTGTGCGAAGTTGCTGGATATTGACGGGAACTGGAACACGGTGTCGTACTTGTCGATTCAGAGCATCCCAAACATGCTCAATAGGTGACATACTGTATCTGGTGAGTATGCAGAACTGGGACATTTTCAGCTTCCAGGAAAAGTTGAAACTACACATTTTAGAGTGGCCCTTTATTGTCCTCAGCACAAGGTGCAACTGTGAAATGATCATGCTGTTTAATCAGCTTCTTGATATGCCACACCTGTCAGGTGGAGGGATAATCTTGGCAAAGGATAAATGCTCAGGGTGTAAACTAATTTGTGCACAAAATTTGAGATGAATGAGCTTTTTGTGTGTATGAAATGTACAGTACACTGTGAAATTTGCATGATGGCATTGTTTGCATTAGTATGTACAGAAGATATATCCTCATCTCCAACATTACAAGTTAATTCGACAGATGAGCAAGCGTCCATAGCAGTTTCAGTCAGACATCACCAGTTGCAGTAGTAAGCTACTTCTTATGACACCTTCCCATAAAGGTAGATACAATAGAAAGTTATAGAATATATTCATATTATAACCATAGGTATCTCTATTGTGAAGGGGATATTTTCACATGAACACCAACCTTTTTGATATCATGTGAGGCCATATTAGAGTTGTACAGTCAAGTGCATGTGAGAGATCACTGTTTGAAGGAGGACATTGACTTTGTAGAGCTTCTCAAACAAATACAGAATTTGTCTAATAATAATCTCCTGAATCCATAAACAAACAATATTATTATATTAGAATATTGCAAATAAACAATATATCAATGGGCATGTCAAGCCTATACAGTATATACAGTGTCTTCGGAAAGTACTCAGACCCCTTGACTTTTTCCACATTTTGTTACATTAAAGCCTTGTTCTAAAATGGATTGAATTGTTTATTTTCCTCATCAATTTATACACAATACCCCATAATGAGAAAGCAAAAACAGGTTTTTAGATATTATTGCCAATATATTATTTAAAAAAACTTAAATATCACATTTACATAAGTATTCAGACCCTTTACTCAGTACTTTGTTGAAGCACCTTTGGCAGCGATTACAGCATTGAGTCTTCTTGGGTATGACGCTACAAGCTTGGCACACCTGTATTTGGAGAGTTTTTCCCATTCTTCTCTGCTGATCCTCTCAAGCTCTGTCAGGTTGGACGGGGAGCGTCGCTGCACAGCTATTTTCAGGTCTCTCCAGAGATGTTCGATTGGGTTCAAGGCATTCAGAGACTTGTCCCGAAGCCACTCCTGCGTTTTCTTGGCTTGTGTGCTTAGGGTAGTTTTCCTGTTGGAAGGTGAACCTTCGCCCCAGTCTGAGGTCCTGAGCACTCTGGAGTGGGTTTTCATCAAGGATCTCTCTGTATTTTGCTCCGTTCATCTTTGCCTCGATCCTGACTAGTCTCCCAGTCCCTGCTACTGAAAAACATCCCCACAGCATGATGCTGCCACCACCATGCTTTACCGTAGGGATGGTGCCAGGTTTCCACCAGACGTGACGCTTGGCATTCAGGCCAAATATTTTAATCTTGGTTTCATCAGACTAGATAATCTTGTTTCTCATGGTCTGACAGTTTAGGTGCCTTTTGGCAAACCCCAAGCATGCTGTCATGTGCCTTTTACTGAGGAGTGGCTTCCGTCTGGTCACTCTACTATAAAGGCCTGATTGGTGGAGTGCTACAGAGATGGTTGTCCTTCTGGAAGGTTCTCTCATCTCCACAGAGAAACTCCAGAGCTCTGTCAGAGTGACCATCAGGTTCTTGGTCACCTCCCTGACCAAGGCCCTTCTCCCCCGATTGCTCAGTTTGGCTGGGCGGGCAGCTCTAGGAAGAGTCTTGGTGGTACCAAACTTCTTAATTTAAGGATGATGGAGGCCACTGTGTTCTTGGGGACCTTCAATGCTGCAGACATTTTTTGGTACCCTTCCCCAGATCTGTGCCTCGACACAATCCTGTCTCGGAGGTCTACGGACAATTCCTTCAACCTCCTGGCTTGGTTTTTGCTCTGACATGCTCTGTCAACTGTGGGACCTTATATAGACAGGTGTGTGCCTTTCCAAATCGTGCCCAATCAATTGAATTTACCACAGGTGGACTCCAATGAAGTTTGTAGAAACATCTCAAGGATGATCAATGGAAACAGGATGCACCTGAGCTCAATTTCGAGTCTCATAGCAAAGGGTCTGAATAGTTATGTAAATAAGGTATTTCTGTTTTTGTTTTTTTAAACATTTGCAAAAATGTAAAAAAAACTGTTTTCACTTTATTATTATTGAGTATTGTGTGTAGATTTCTGAGATAAAAAAAAAAAGTTAAGATACATGTACACCTGCAGCAAGTAGTATTGAAACCATAGGAACAATCACAAATGTGATTCTTTCCAGAATCTCTGGAACAATTTAATATTCTATCCAACTGTAAAGTACTCACCATTTTGTATAATCCCAAAACAGAGGACATGGTCGAACGTGAGTCTTTTTGTCATGTGACCTGTAAAATCATACAGCTGTAAAATTGTCAACTTGTTGAGCAAGAAGTGGGTCGGATATCTTTACATCCAACATTTAATGTTGGGGGTCTCATTCTGTTGTTATAAGTGCTCTTATAACCACACGTGAGTGAATGACAAGTTTAACTGAGCTCTTTTAATATCTTGTTTAAAAATGTGCACTAGTCTACTGCTCCAGTTCAGCAGTCCAAGTTAAATTAGCGAGTGAGCTCTTATGTCTTTGTGTAATTAATGTTTTATCAAAGGTCAAAGGCTCAAACTCCAAGTAGTGTCTTATAATTACTACATATTATGTTTGACCTGAAAAGTGTTATAATACTCATCCCAACATCTCACAAATCTCTGGTGAGGATTGAGTTATCATTCACAAATAAATAGATTTAACCTAATCCCTATGTAGTAGTCTTGCTTATTAATGTTGAGATCAACAATACTTTTTTTCTGCTTTTTATTCCTGTTAGGTTCCCCTCAGTGGGAAGTAATGTCTTGTCCAGCATAAAGGAGATGTTGTAGAAACCAGCCTTAAGCCTATTGAACCAAACTAACAATTGTGTGTCACACCACAATGCAGCTTGAACAGATCGGGGAAGTATGATACTAAAAAAGTATCATTTTATTTTTCTTGTACTCATGTTCTGCTAGTAGTAAAATATGAAGTGAGGGGATGAAAGTGACAAAAAAGTGACATGAAGATATGGACTGACTTTTCAGGCGCTGAAAGAAATAGTAATACTGTCATGGATATTGGGAATAGCAGAATTATAGGCTATTTGTTGAGCTGGGTTAATCTGAAATAGAATCCAAGAGGCTTGTACCTGCTCCAGATGGCACCAGAGACGATACATGTATCATAGTCTGACACTTCACCTCACTCACTCTTTTCTTTCTGTTACTGTATGTATCTGAAGGCATCTCTCATTCTCTACCTCTCGTCTCCCTGTCTCTCTTTCACTCTCTCTCTCTCTCTCTCTGTGTGTGCAGCCTCCATAGTGTGATCAGTGATCAGCAAACAGCATATCTGCTGATGCAAGGTTATTCAAGCGGTCGACTCAGCATTCTCATTGGCAGTGAGCCCCTCCCCCCGTGTACATTGCCAAAGCCAAGTGAAATAGGTAATAAACAAAAGTTAACAAACTATTCAAAATGAACAGTAAATATTACTCTCTCTCTCTCTATCAACAGACTAGACTACTCATTTGTAGACCCATTGAACTCTAGGAATTATCATTCAAGATATGATATGAAATGTATGATATAAATGTTTTTCTGTAATTGAGTTAGAAGTTGTTATGCAGGCTTATTAATCATTCAAAATCCATAGCCACTGTGACTGCATTCCCAATATCTGTTTTGTGTCACTCAGTTTATATGAACTACATATATTACAGATGTAGCCTGCGGTACAGACATTCGTGTCATACAAGTAGCTCTAGGTCTTGAAGGGAAACTATGTCAGTTTTATGTAGGCCTATAGTCAGCAGGGGTCGCAAAATCCTAATCTACCAGTATGCCGTTGGCCTGGCTACAGTTCATTGTAGTACAGTGAATTGCGCAGCCGCATGGGAGCGGAGGCAGTCGAAGAGGAAATTCGCGCACCGTTGAAGTCTCTCCCGTAGTTTGTGCCTGGATACAATCGTCGTAGAGCAGTTCATTTGCAATAAAGTTGAGGCGAATATGGCGACGTTGGGATCAGACCCTCGTCCACATTCCCAGCTCGCATCTGCCTCTATACAAAGTAACATTAGCGGCAATAACGTGCCAACTAACCGCGGCTTGGAAAGAGCGTTGGAAGAAGGAGCGAACTCCGGGTTTTTTAACCTCAGCGCCAGGAAACTCAAAGAATTCCCTAGGACAGCATCTAACTTTGACTTATCAGATACAGTGGAAGGAGGTAAGAATAGAAAACACTATAATTTTTCTGAATCTCTTCCGCTCCTGCGCCCAGGGTTCCCGACAAAGTGCATGGATTTGGGAAATGAGGTATTGAGAGGAATGGTGTTGTATTCTGTATAAGCGAAGATAACTTGCTGTGTGGAGTTTGTTGCATTAACAATATGTTTCCATTCCATTCCACAAAAATGAAGATGATTGAGAGTTTTATAGACAGACAATGGACATGCTGTGCCTGGCGCACGACTGAGCTTTCCCTTCTAGATGCGTAGAATAAGCTTTGGGCCAGATGTTCAGTATTGTGCGTAGAGGCAACGACATAATGAGGCATTATAGATAGCTTGGGCGTTCCAACTATAGGCTACCTCTGGCTGTATGTTAATTACAAACAATAGCTGAATATCACGCTGTGTACTTGTGTCCAAAAGATGTCGTGGAAATCCCCATATTATTTCCCAGAACCATACAATCTTGTTTTCGGTTTCACACTGACTGCAGCCTATGCAGGACCTAGGGCGAAATTATGGTGTAGATATTGGGGAGGATGAACAGTAGATGGAGGTCAGGGAGCTTTATTTTTTTGCAAACTTTTTTATATGGAAGGGTATTTAGAAAACACAGTATAAGGTATGAGTGCAATGTCACAAAAATATATATGTTAGGAATTTTCTTTCTTCTTTTTTGGCAAATAACTAACTTCCTGCTTTTTAACACATGGGGCAGATAGAACATTTGAGGTTTTATAATGCTATTCTTAACATTTTGTCATGAGTCTGAAAGAACATTTAGCAGTTTTAAAGCTATTTTCCTGCAACTCTACACAAGTTTGTAATGGGGCAGAGAAAAAAATGTGCTGTTTTATAGCTCATCTCATACTATATTTCATATTCTTCAATGAGGATTCGATAACTTTTTGCTGTTTTAAGGCTCATTTCCTGCTACTTTACACATTTTGCCACGAGGTTGAGAGAACATTTAATTGTATTAAAGTAACTTTCCAGGGAAAATCTCACGTTTAAAAGTTATGTTGTTGAATCATCCTATACTCGTATTTGTGGCCAAAGGATAAATTGGAGAAAACACTTTAAAAACCCCACCTCAAACTTGTATCTTAAACAGACTGTTTAAAAAATGCTTGCTATTTCCTCAAAGACGGAGCTGGCCAATCAGTGGTCTACTCGCATTAATATTTTTTAGGACCTGTATACACCCACACCGTTCTGATGTTGGGGTATGCCCACACCATTCCAACAAAGAAAAGCTGCCTTTTAATATACTTAATTACCCTTTTTTGGAAATAAAACTATTTCACTCATATTATAATGAATTATAGTTCATATTTCATAGAATCTGGAAAAACTGGATAGTTACTTTAAAGGTTGACTTCGGGTAAAACCACAAAAATAATTATTTAAACTGTATAACTGATCAATGCACCATCATACCAGGTCATTCAATGTATTTAAATCTTCTTTTTTTTACAACCAAATCTAAAAAAAATATATCTGTAAATGGCATGTTGTATGCCTAGTTAAATAAAGGTAAAAAAACAACAACATAAAAACAAGTTATTGAAGGGTCGAGACAACTTTATTATGATTTCACGTTTCAGAGAAACTTACACTAAACAGCAAATCACTTCATCATCCTCGTTGTGTACAGTAGTATGGGGGCCCCGAAAAAAAGCATGAACAAAGGCTCCAAAAACACCCAAATACATCCTTTTAGAAACAGCAAAGCTCTCAGTATAGTGATGTAGGTCTTTAGATGTTGTACACATGAAATTGTGTAATTCCAAACTTCTGCAGCGTTATATTCAATTTTGTTGCGACTCGAGCAATACCTCTCTGTCTATTTTACAGATAACTGCCAAAATAAAGGAAACACTTGAGTAAATGAGGGATACAAAGTAGAGGTTGACACGGGAACAGTGCTCCCACTGCCTTCATTCCCCAAATCTCGTAATGTGGTTATCAGCTGTGTTCAGGTAACTGTCTCCTAAGCGCTGAGCAGCAGCCACAGAGCAGTTGCTATGGCTACTCACACGCGAGTGGCTGTATCGCATTAGTGGAAACCAAGACTGATCTCAACGTCAATCTTTGACTAGCAGAAGTTACTTTTCGTAGCAGGTTAGGAGAATTGACGTGGCAGGTTAGGATAATTAGGTTAAGGTTAGGAATAGAGTTAGCTAAAATTGTCCCTAATGCGGCTCGAACATATCTAGCTACAACAAGGCTTGCCCTGAGAACAGTATTCGTTTCCACTAATGTGATGCTGTTGCAGAGCGGGGACAGACAGACATGCAGCTAGGAGGGAGTTACTTCAGCGATCTGGACATTTAAATGAGCATGGGACGGGACAGAGTTATTTTTATTGCGATGGGACAGGAAAGCTCCGGGCTTATAGAACGGTTGTGGGATCAGGACAGTATGGGTAAAATAATTGACAGGACAAGACACGACAGGAATTAATATTCACTCCTGTGTCAACCTTTAATAAAAATAATATTGAAAGCATGGGGTGCTTCCACACTTCTAGAATCTATGCCAACACGCATTGAAGTTGTTCTGACGGCTCGTGGTGGCTCAACTCCCTATTAAGGCATTATACAGTGTGTTGGTGTTTCCTTTATTTTGGCAGTTACCTGTAGCAGCAGGCTGCACGGTAAATGGAACCGCTCGAGTCGCGTAAAAGGGAATATAACATTACGGATAAAGAATGAAAACTGTTTTTGGAGATTCTGTTCATGTTTTTTCAGTTTCTCTAAAACATGTGAAATCACAAAGTTGTTTGGACCCTTCTACAACATGCCATTTACATCAAAATAGAGATTTGGTTTTAACATTTCTCCTTTAAAGCTAATTTCCTACAATTCTACACATTCTGCCATTGCTTATGATGTGTTCATATGCTATCTGAACTCCTCCCAGAAATTATTGGGCGGATGTGTCCCCCCATCCCCCGTGGCAATTTCGCCAATGTACTTGACAATAAAGTTTGCATTGTGTCAACCAACAGTCACACTATGAACTTCATTATTTTGTACTCTAGATTGGTTGGGCCATGCATGACTGAGCACTACAGCAATTCACCATTGACCTGTCAGCCATTTGAGTAGGTTATAGCCTAATAAGGTGTGTCAATGAGTTTGACAGTAATTCCCTGTCTTTGTGTGACTACCCTGTCTGCATGTTTTTAGGACTGCACACATAATTAGACAGTAACTCTACTTTATGTGATGCACATCACTGTAGAATAGAGAAACTGGATTGGAAAATAAATAATTGCATTAGGCCTAAAGAGTGCCTGGGTTTGGAAGCAGTAGGTGGGGACTTCCAGTCCATCGTACACATTCTGAATTTCTGATACTAAATTACAGTTGGCAACATTCCATCATCCTTATCCCCACAGACACACACCAGAGGCAACAAACAGGCCTTTAGCTACTCTTCTGTCGTCAGTCAATCAGTCAGAAGGAGTGTTTCTTTATATGTACAGCACCACTATAACCAAGTCTGGGGAAGGGCTACCTATAGGTGACAGGCTACACTGATGACTGGTCGAGGAAGTATCAAAGTGTTCCAAAGTGTGCTTTGTTATTTTACATGGGAAATCCCTTGATTGCGGTTGCACCTTTACCTGTGATGACATCATGAATCGGCTGTAATATTGTAGCTAGAGAACGAGTCACTACAGGATAGCACTGTCAGGTATCACAAGTATACACACTCACACAGTTGTTCTTACTAAACGCAGTTTCATATCTGCCTAAAACCAAAAGATTCCGTCTACACGGTTCCTACATGTTAGGACCTGTGTACAGACTGATGCTGGTATGCAATACCACATTATGTGGCCTGAATCTGATGTAGGTGCCCTTTTAACCCGCTGCCCCCATTTCCCTGGCATTGAGTTCCACTCTGACTGAGATTGATCCGTGGCCCTGGTCGACTGCCACAGCAGGGGGGCCAGAGGACTGCTAGCTATAACTAGAGGTGACAATTGCTCTACTACTGTCTGACTGGTTTCACACACTGATAACATTACTCACAGTTAACACACACACACCAGGGCTGTGAATTGCCAGGGACCTCACAATACGATATTATCATGATACTTAGGTGCCGACACAATATGCATTGCGATTCTTACGATTCTATGTGTATTGCCATTCAATATTCCAAACATATTTCTCACCATGTTTACTCATGGCTTTGATCAGTCATGGAAATAAAAGTGCTGAAAACAAATTGGCTCCCTATTTAAAAAGAAGATGGAGAAAAGCTACACGAAGGAAGGAAAAATACTGGAGTTTTGTTGCAGGTATAGCCAACTAGTGCAAAAATAATATTGCTATATTGTCAAAACGATACTATATATTGTCATAAATAATATCCCGATATGTAACTTGTGAAGATTTTCCCTTACACACACACAGCTATTGACCCTACTGCTCTGTCCACTCACTGCAAACACACACAGACAAGCACTGGGCCACACAAAGTGCTTAAGGTTGAATTGAGTGAACATTGGAACAGTAGGCTAGTATCTTCACCCAAACTGGTCTGTTAGGTTTGGTCACTCACTCTGTTGTTTATAGATATAATATCAACGGGTAACGTCAACATTGCTGGGTATATCAACATTGTGAAGTTGCACTGGGATGAAGGAGAGGACTATATTTGGATAAAATATATAGTTTCTCTCAAATTAGCCTTAAGTAGTTGCCTTCGAAATGTGTTTAACTGTGTGTATGAGTGTGTGTACACAGAAGGAGATCTTCCTTACTCTTTGATGTTATGAGGGTCCTAAAAGTGTTTAGCCTTAAAAGGTCCTATGGGTCGAATCAGATAGCCGAAAGTAGAGGAGGACACTTCAGCAACATTACCATTCTGCCTTCAGGACCTCAGAGCTCAACTCACCCAGACCAGAGGAGCCCTTTTTAGGCTGTCTCTAGAAATAGCCTGATTGATTTCATAATGATTCCCAGGGGAGGTTTTTGAGGAAATGGGAACCATACAGAAATGTAAGAAAGTCATCCGCTTCAGCTTGTGACGAATGTTGCCTGAATGTTTTGGTGATGTTATGTATCTGATGGCAGCATTTTTCTCCTTGGTTATTTATGTTTCAGATTGTAATAGTCAGTTCTAGTGGTTTTATTGGCCTGTTCTGAGGAATGGGCAAGAAACGAAACTGCACTGCAGCCTCCCATTCTATTCTAAACAGCAGAGAAGGGCATTTCTGGCATTGTTTCAAGGCATCCATACACATTCTGTAACTACATCATATTGCCAGACTCTCCCTCAGTGTGTGTGTGTGTGATAAGTGGAGGCTCCTCAGAGGAGGAAGGGCAGGACCATAGTGAATTTCATTATTTTTTTTTATAGTGAAACATATAAATAAAAATGTTGATTTTAAATCTATACAAAATATATTCACGTCACCAAATTATTGATTAAAACACCACGTTTTGCAATGGTCTACAGTGGCCTCAGCAGCACTCTGTCGGGTAGCAATAGTACCGAAAGCATAAGCTACAGCTAGCTAGCACTGCAGTGAATAAAATGTGGTGTGTAGTTGACTCAAAGAGAGAGAAAGACAATATTGAACAGTTTTTTAACAAATACATTTCTTCAAAAATGAAGGAGAAGCATGAGAGAGAGGGAGAGCTAGCGATGTTTGGCCTACTCAAACACCCAGCTCAAACAGAGAGGGAAGCAATGTTAGCTAGCTGGCTATGGCTATCCAAAATTGGAGCTGGGTGTAAGCTTTTGGTTTTATTCATTTATTACCACCGGGGACGCCGGTGTAACTGCTAAAGTGCTTGCTCTGCTGACTACACTACTGCATGATTGTAGCGGGTTTACTGATGCGTTAGTTCTATTAGCTATGTTTACTATGACTTCAGAAAATATGGTGACAATGATGTAGGCTGTGTGTAGCGGTTAGCGGTTATAATATGAAGGTTTGGCTTGGAAAGGTTGTTTACCTTGTCACAGGCAGCGGATGTGTTGTTAACTGAAGTCCACAAGCGAAGGGAAACGGTGAGAGAGGAGGAGAGCGTGTAGATGCGAGAAGGAATTACAAGGGGCAAAGTGATCATGTGGCTGCTATGAAAGTAAACTGTGTGTTTGCGTGTGATCAGGTGTGTATAAATTCAGCCAATTCTGTTGAAAACCGTTTCTTAAACCGTAGTAAACGGAACGAAACAGGTATAAACATACCTGCATTTCTCCAATAGAAACCCTTGTTTGCACTGTTGGACTAATGAGTACACCCTAGACCAGCTATAGATGCAGGCAAGAGTGTGCAAGGCGGTATTGAATGTGTTACTGTCACCTTGATTACAAAAAATTCTCTCAACCTGTGCACCTACGTTGTAAACTTTCATTCATAGGCTAGGTGATGGGTATAGGGAAATTCAAGTATCATGTAGTAGCCTATGTTACATTGAGCTGGGTGAATGGAATGTGAATGACAGTCATCCAATATGCTGTAACAGAAATAAGGCCATACTCATAAAATACATTTGCATACTCCCTCATCTTCAACGACACCGACCGCCACAGGTGATGTGATGTCAGAGATCCGGTTCCCTGGTTCCTAAAGAGCCACCTCCCTCCCAGTGTGTGTGATCCTATGTTTACGACCCTCAGTCCCAGACCAGACCAGCCCCACCACTGTTCTTTCCCTGCCAGGATCTGACTGCCAGGATCCACTCTTGTACCTACTTCCATTTATTTCTCTGTCCCCTCCCAGGGATGTCCTGTCACACACACACACACACACACACACACACACACACACACACACACACACACACACACACACACACACACACACACACACACACACACACTCCCAGGAATGCAGCCAGGGATGGGGTGTTGGAGGGAGAGTCTGTCCTGTATGTGTACGGACCACACCTGAGAACTGTCAAAAACCAAACCTGAGAACTGTCAAAAACCACACCTGAGAACTGTCAGAAACCACACCTGAGAACTGTCAGAAACCACACCTGAGAACTGTCATAAACCACAGCAGTGAACTGTCATAAACCACAGCAGAGAACTGTCATAAACCACAGCAGAGAACTGTCATAAACCACAGCAGAGAACTGTCAAAAACCACAGCAGAGAACTGTCAAAAACCACAGCAGAGAACTGTCAAAAACCACAGCAGAGAACTGTCATAAACCACAGCAGAGAACTGTCAAAAACCACAGCAGAGAACTGTCATAAACCACAGCAGAGAACTGTCAGAAACCACACCTGAGAAATGTCAAAAACCACAGCAGAGAACTGTCAAAAACCACAGCAGAGAACTGTCATAAACCACAGCAGAGAACTGTCAAAAACCACAGCAGAGAACTGTCAGAAACCACACCTGAGAACTGTCAAAAACCACAGCAGAGAACTGTCAAAAACCACAGCAGAGAACTGTCAAAAACCACAGCAGAGAACTGTCAAAAACCACAGCAGAGAACTGTCATAAACCACAGCAGAGAACTGTCAAAAACCACAGCAGAGAACTGTCAAAAACCACAGCAGAGAACTGTCATAAACCACAGCAGAGAACTGTCATAAACCTCAGCAGAGAACTGTCATAAACCACAGCAGAGAACTGTCATAAACCACAGCAGAGAACTGTCATAAACCACAGCAGAGAACTGTCATAAACCACAGCAGAGGACTGTCATAAACCACAGCAGAGAACTGTCATACACCACAGCAGAGAACTGTCAAAAACCACAGCAGAGAACTGTCAAAAACCACAGCAGAGAACTGTCATAAACCACAGCAGAGAACTGTCAAAAACCACAGCAGAGAACTGTCAGAAACCACACCTGAGAACTGTCAAAAACCACAGCAGAGAACTGTCAAAAACCACAGCAGAGAACTGTCAAAAACCACAGCAGAGAACTGTCAAAAACCACAGCAGAGAACTGTCATAAACCACAGCAGATAACTGTCATAAACCACAGCAGATAACTGTCATAAACCACAGCAGAGAACTGTCATAAACCTCAGCAGAGAACTGTCAAAAACCACAGCAGAGAACTGTCATAAACCACAGCAGAGAACTGTCATAAACCACAGCAGAGAACTGTCATAAACCACAGCAGAGAACTGTCAGAAACCACAGCAGAGAACTGTCATAAACCACAGCAGAGGACTGTCATAAACCACAGCAGAGAACTGTCATACACCACAGCAGAGGACTGTCATAAACCACAGCAGAGAACTGTCATAAACCACAGCAGAGAACTGTCCTAAACCACAGCAGTGAACTGTCCTAAACCACAGCAGAGAACTGTCCTAAACCACAGCAGAGAACTGTCAAAAACCACAGCAGAGAACTGTCAAAACCCACAGCTGACACACTCACAAATCTTCTCTCCCCCTCTCTCTGTTCCTCTTTCTCTGCGTCTATTTCTCTCACTCTCACACGTTTGTTTTACTATACTATTTGTGGTGACCAAACACTTGATTCCCCTTCAAAATCCTATTTACCCTAAACCTAAATCTAACCTTTACACCAAATCAAATGTTATGTGTCACATGCTTCATAAACAACAGGTGTAGACTAACAGTGAAATGCTTACTTACAGGCCCTACCCAGCAATGCAGAGAGAAAAACAGAAAAATAATAGAAAGATAATAACACAAGGAATAAATACACAATGAGAAACCATACCATGGCTACAGTGGGGGGAAAAGTATTTGATCCCCTACTGATTTTGTACGTTTGCCCACTGATAAAGAAAGGATCAGTCTATAATTTTAATGGTAGATTTATTTGAACAGTGAGAGACAGAATAACAAAAATATCCAGAAAAACGCATGTCAAAAATTGTATAAATTGATTTGCATTTTAATGAGGGAAATAAGTATTTGACCCCCTCTCAATCAGAAAGATGTCTGGCTCCCAGGTGTCTTTTATACAGGTAACGAGCTGAGATTAGGAGCACACTCTTAAAGGGAGTGCTCCTAACCGTAGCTTGTTACCTGTAAAAAAGACACCTGTCCACAGAAGCAATCAGTCAATCAGATTCCAAACTCTCCACCATGGCCAAGACCAAAGAGCTCTCCAAGGATGTCAGGGACAAGATTGTAGTCCAACACAAGGCTGGAATGGGCTACAAGACCATCGCCAAGCAGCTTGGTGAGAAGGTGAGAACATTTGGTGCGATTAATCGCAAATGGAAGAAACACAAAAGAACTGTCAATATCCCTCGGCCTGGGGCTCCATGCAAGATCTCACCTCGTGGGGTTGCAATGATCATGAGAACGGTGAGGAATCAGCCCAGAACTACATGGGAGAATCTTGTCAATGATCTCAAGGCAGCTGGGACCATAGTCACCAAGAAAACAATTGGTAACATACTACGCCGTGAAGGACTGAAATCCTGCAGCGCCCGCAAGGTCCCCCTGCTCAAGAATACATATACATGCCTGTCTGAAGTTTGCCAATGAACATCTGAAGGATTCAGAGGACAACTGGTGAAAGTGTTGTGGTCAGATGAGACCAAAATGGAGCTCTTTGGCATCAACTCAACTCGCCGTGTTTGGAGGAGGAGGAATGCTGCCGATGACCCCAAGAACACCAACTCCACCGTCAAACATGGAGGTGGAAACATTATGCTTTGGGGGTGTTTTTCTGCTTAGGGGACAGGACAACTTCACCGCATCAAAGGGACGATGGACGGGGCCATGTACCGTCAAATCTTGGGTGAGAACCTCCTTCCCTCAGCCAGGGCATTGAAGATGGGTCGTGGATGGGTATTCCAGCATGACAATGACCCAAAACACACGGCCAAGGCAACAAAGGAGTGGCTCAAGAAGAAGCACATTAAGGTCCTGGAGTGGCCTAGCCAGTCTCCAGACCTTAATCCCATAGAAAATCTGTGGAGGGAGCTGAAGGTTCGAGTTGCCAAACGTCAGCCTCGAAACCTTAATGACTTGGAGAAGATCTGCAAAGAGGAGTGGGAAAAAATACCCTCCTGAGATGTGTGCAAACCTGGTGGCCAACTACAAGAAACGTCTGACCTCTGTGATTGCCAACAAGGGTTTTGCCACCAAGTACTAAGTCATGTTTTGCAGAGGGGTCAAATACTTATTTCCCTCATTTAAAATGCAAATCATTTTTGACATGCGTTTTTCTGGATTTTTTTGTTGTTATTCTGTCTCTCACTGTTCAAATAAACCTACCATTAAAATTATAGACTGATCATTTCTTTGTAAATGGGCAAACGTACAAAATCAGCAGGGGATCAAATACTTTTTTCCCCTCACTGTATATACACGGAGTACCAGTACTGAGTTGATGTGCAGGGGTACGATGTAATTGAGGTAGATATGTACAAATAGGTAGGGCTAAAGTGACTAGGCAACAGGATAGATAATAAACAGTAGCAGCAGTGTATGTGATGAGTCAAAGAGGGGTCAACGCAGATAGTCCAGGCAGCTATTTGGTTAACTATTTAGCAGTCTTATGGCTTGGGGGTAGAAGCTATTCAGGGTCCTGTTGGTTCCAGACTTGGTGCATCGGTAGCACTTACCATGAGACGGTCCGTCAGGAAGTCTAGGATCCAGTTGTAGAGGTGGGAGGTGTTCAGTCCCCAGGTCCTGAGCTTAGTGATGAGCTTGGAGGGCACTATGGTGTTGAACACTAAGCTGTAGTCAATGCACAACGTTCTCACATAGGTGTCCCTCTTATCCAGGTGGGAGAGGGCAGTGTGGAGTGCAATGGAGATTGCATTTTCTGTGGATCTGTTGGGGCGGTATGCGAATTGGAGTGGGTCCAGGGTGTCTGGGATGATGGTGTTGATGTGAGCCATGACCAGCCTTTCTAAGTATTTCATGTTTACAGATGTGAGTGCTACGTGGCGATAGTCATTTAGACAGGTTACTTTGGCGTTGTTGGGCACAGGGTCTGCTTGAAACCTGTAGGTATTACAGACAGGGTCAGGGAGAGGTTAAAAATGTCAGTGAAGACACTTGCCAGCTGATCAGCGCATAAGTACACATCTTGGTAATCCATCTGGCCCCGTGGCCTTGTGAATGTTAACCTGTTTAAAGGTCTTTCTCACATCGGCCAAGGAGAGCGAGATCACACAGTCGTCCGGAATAGCTGGTGCTCTCATGCATGGTTCAGTGTTTCTTGCCTCAACCCGAGCATAAAAGGCATTTAGCTCATCTGGGAGGCTCGTGTCACTGGGCATCTCGCGGCTGTGTTTACCTTTTTGTAATCCGTGATAGTTTGCAAGCCCTGCCACATCTGACGAACATCAGAGCCGGCGTAGTAGGATTTGATCTTAGTCCTGTATTGCCTGTTTGATGGCTCGTTGAAGGTCTTAGCGGGATTTCTTATAAACGTCCGGATTAGGTTCCCGCTCCTTGAAAGCATCAGCTCTAGCCTTTAGCTCAGTGCGGATGTTGCCTGTAATCCATGGCTTCTGGTTGGGATATGCACTGTACGTATGGTCACTCTGGGGACGACGTTGTCGATGCACTTATTAACGAACCTAGTGACTGATGTGGGAAACTCCTCAATATTATCAGATGAATCCCAGAACATATTTAAATCTGTCCTAGCTTAAGAGTCCAGTAGCTAAACAGTCCAGTTAGCTTAACCCTTACCTTAACTCCTAAACCTAACCATCATTCTAACCCCTAAGCCTAAAATAGCCTTTTTCCTGTGGAGACAGGCGAAATGTCCTGCTAATTCTTATTTTACCATCCTTGTGAGATAGGAAAACCAAAAACACACACACTCACTGCCTCTATCACTAGTCTCCATCTTTCCATTTCTCACTCCAATTCTGACTCTGTCTCCCTCACACACACATAATCCATGTTAAATCCTATCCTGGTGAGGATAATATGAATCTTAGACCCCCCCCCCCCGACATTCTAGAATCTAATCATAACAGCTCCCTATGTCTCTAGCTCCGGTCTAGATCTCAGACAAGACACCGTGGGCTAGCTCCCGCGACGATAACCGTGGTGATGGGATAAACACCCGACGGTGGGTGCTATGGTGGAGGATAGTATAGGCAGTGGGGATTGGAGATAATGAGCTAATGGATGGTTAATGGAGCTTTTCATGGCCCTCTTCAGAGGAGGTGTCGCCCCGATAGACCAGGCCAGAGACAGGCCAGATCAGCAAGAGATTGGGTTACACTATATCATGACTCGTTAAATTAGGATTTACTGTGGAGAGATGCAGGGTATAAACTCTATAGGGCCTACAGAATGTGGACAGATTCAGGAGTGATGTGCTGGGTGGCAATGAAAGACTACTTTGCTTGGCAATTTATTACTGACTTATTACTTCTAACGACCTATTAGGTCAGTAAAGTTATTTGAATTGAAAGGAATGCAATTTAATTAAATTTAATCATCTTCAACCTAACCACTAAAGCATGTAACCCACAAAAGTCTCACTATCGATAGACTGCCGATAGGTACTTAACAAATGTAATCACATTTTGATTGGTCACATATATTTAGCAGATGTTATTGCGGGTGTAGCAAAATGCTTGTGTTCCTAGCTCCAACAGTGCAGTAGTATCTAACAAGTCACAACAATACACACAAATCTAAAGGTAAAAGAATGGAATTAAGAAATATATAAATATTAGGACGAGCAATGTCGGAGTGGCATTGACTAAAATACAGTAGAATAGAATACGGTATATACATATGAAATGAGTAAAGCAGTATGTAAGCAATATTAAAGTGACCAGTGATTCCATGTCTATGTATATAGGGCAGCAGCCTCTAAGGTACAGGATTGAGTAAACAAATTGTAGCTGGCTAGTGATGGCTATTTAACAGTCTGATGGCCTTGAGATAGAAGCTGTTTTTCAGTCTCTCGGTCCCAGCTTTGATGCACCTGTACTGACCTCACCTTCTGGATGGTAGCGGGGTGAGCAGGCCGTGGCTCGGGTGGTTGCTGTCCTTGATTATCTTTTTGGCCCTCCTGTGACATTGGGTGTTGTAGGTGTCCTGGAGGGATTGAAGATAATGCATTGTTAATGGGGGATAATGCATTGTTAATTTTCATGGCCCTGTTCAGAGAAGGTGTCGCCCCTTATCACAGTGGGAGGCCGTTCCTTCTCTTCCTAGAACAAAAGCGGTACCTGCTGCATGCCAACCCGGTAGCTACAAACATACCGATTCTACTGGTAGAATCACAATACTCGTCAGTGGCCAACAACTTGACTTTTATCCAATCAGAGAGCAGAAGCCCCCATGTGGAGGAGCCAACAAAAAAAAAGAAACGAGAGCATTTTCTTTGTACATCCCTTGATGAGCCAGTCACACTTCATATACAATGAAGGCTATGGGATGGTAGCTAGCTAAGTGCATAGATGCAATGCACACAACACAAAATACTTCCACCAAACTAGCTAACCACTGTAGCTAGTATTGACATTATAATTAAATCACAATGGATTAGCTAGTTTCCATGAAACAGCTGCCTGTGTTAGCTGCTGAGTTAGTGCAGTCAAATCAAATCAAATGTATTTATAAAGCCCTTCTTACATCAGCTGATGTCACAAAGTGATGTACAGAAACCCAGCCTAAAACCCCAAACAGCAAGCAATGCAGGTAGTGAAGAAGCACAGTGGCTAGGAAAAACTCCCTAGAAAGGCCAGAACCTAGGAAGAAACCTAGAGAGGAACCAGGCTATGAGGGGTTGCCAGTCCTCTTCTGGCTGTGCCGGGTGGAGATTATAACAGAATATGGCCAAGATGTTCAAATATTCATAGATGACCAGCATGGTCAAAAAATGATAATCACAGTGGTTGTAGAGGGTGCAACAGGTCAGCACCTCAAGAGTAAATGTCAGTTGGCTTTTCATAGCCGATCATTCAGAGTATCTCTACCGCTCCTGCTGTCTCTAGAGAGTTGAAAACAGCATGTCTGGGACAGGTAGCATGTCCGGTGAACAGGTCAGGGTTCCATAGCCGCAGGCAGAACAATTGAAACTGGAGCAGCAGCACGACCAGGTGGACAGCAAGGAGTCATCAGGCCAGGTAGTCCTGAGGCATGGTCCTAGGGCTCAGGTCCTGAGAGAGAGAGAGAGAGAGAGAGGAGAGAGAGGAGAGAGAGGAGAGAGAGGAGAGAGAGGAGAGAGAGAGAGAGAGAGGAGAGAGAGGAGAGAGAGAGAGAGAGAGTCCTTAGCTAGCTATATTGTGCTAAATAGTGAGTATGCTAACGATAGCTAGCTAGCTAAACATTTCCATTTTTCATTTAGAAGACGCTCTTATCCAGAGAAACTTACTGTAGTGAGTGGAAACATTTTTGTATTGGTCTCCCGTGGGAATCAAACAAACAACCCTGGCATTGCATGCGTCATGCTCTACCAACTGAGCCACACGGGACCATTTGGCTATACATTTGGCTATGGACTGGCACTGGCAGTATGGGATTGTGGAGAGTGAATTAAATTGTTTCTTCGTCATCTTTCTAGGTAGTTACCTAGCTGTGGCCATCTCGCTAGTATCAACAAGGGCTTTCTACAAAATAGCAACATTAGCGCAGATAGCTTGGAATCTCGACCATAGGCATTATGCATGGATATGCATTGCCAAACAACGCTACTTCCACTTTCTGGTTTGGAGTATTTTAACAAGGTTGAATGGCTGATGATTTCCAAGGTCTTTGCTGTGTGAACACAAAAGAGATTGACTGCTGACACTGTTCAGAGGTGCAAAATACTGTCGGCAGGCAAACGTTTGACAATCCTACCGGTGCGTCTGAACTTTAAAATAGCCTGGGGATTACATTTGGTGCCTCTACCCTTTGTGTTCCTTTTGTTGGCATTGATTTATAGATCCTCAATCTAGTGTTATTGTGTTTTGTAGTATAAACCTCAGTGTATGAGTGTGGGTGGGTGGTTGTTTTTGTAAACACGTCTGATTTTAAATTTGGGGGCTGGAAATTTGGGGGCTGGTGTAAGAGTCTGGAGCATGACTATGGAACAAGTAACACACACACACACACACACACACACACACACACACACACACACACACACACTGCTCTAGAGATGTTTTGCTGTGACCCAGTGAGCGGCAGACAATCGGGGATTAGGACTAGAGATTATCTGGGGGTGGTGGTAATCCCTCCCTCCGGTTCTGGCCTGTCAGTCCCTGGTAGCTACTGCTGTACTGGTACCATCAGACAGACACCTATAGATCTACACCGACACACTGGGTTTAATTGTATGTGTGTGATGCTTGGTGTGTTTGTGGGGGCTGGGGCGATAATGTTATATTCCAGACTGCTCAAATGAGGATGATATCATTTTTGTAGTTGGTACATCTGTGTTTTCCATGTTTATCTTTGTATGTGAGCAATCCAGGGAAATGTGCAAGTTATAGAGATAAAGAGGGAGAGAGCGAGAGCGAGAGAAAGTGAGCTAGGAAGGTAGAGAGGAATAGGTGGTATTAACTCAATTTAGATGGTTAATTACCTCTGGCTGTGATGTCCCACTGTTTTGCTGGCACCCCCCATCATGGTTCAACTGTGGCACAAGCACACACACACAATACCCTCTCACACGTACAAAATACACACACACACCCTCCTACAACCACTGATCCGTGTCTTATCCCTCTCCCCTGCCTCTGTATTAGTGCCCTACTCTGCTCTCTCTCTGCCACTGGCTGGGATGTGCTGTAGGGGGATACTGACACACTAACTTCACCCCCTCTTTCTCATCACCGCACCCCTCGCTTATACACGGGGGGTTACTGCGGAGGTTCTAGTATGTGGGGGTGGATGAGAAGGGCTGAACAGTTGGGTTCTTTTCAGAAGCTTTACATTATACACCCACAGCCTTGAGCAAGTGCCAAATACTATCTAAGGTACTTTTAACACTATGAATGTTGAAATAGTCTTTGGGGATGTTTGGAGGCTCAATAACATGTTTGTTGCTATATAGAACTCTGTTTTGGGGAGGGTTCCTAAATGTGCGTGTGGTAAGTGAATGGCTTCAGTAAATGTACAATATGCACATCATGGATTCGATGAAATCAAAGAACCGAAAGAAAATCACAAGTTATTTTAGTTATCCTGGGTAATGGCTCAAGCCAGAGCATGACCCAAAACCATGCTGCAACCCTGCTTTAACAACACTCAGGTAACGTTGATATTTTCCCAAACTTGGTCCTGGGGACTCTAAGGGATGCATGTTTTTTCCCCCTAGTATTGCACAGCTGATTCAAATAATCCAAATAATGATGAGTTGATTATTTGAATCAGCTGTGTAGTGCTAGGGCAAAAACCAAAACGTGCCCCCCTTGAAGGAGATGTCAGAGGGAAATGGAAGGAGAGTGACAGATGGAGAGCAGTAGAAAGATGGATGGTGAGAGTGAGAGGTGGAGGTTCTCGTCTGGCGGATATGAGTGTCTGTTTTTGTGTTTCACGCTCCACAGGCTGGGTTCAAACCTCTGTTCTATGGAGGCATGAGGGAAGATGAGTACAGCAGATAGCACCTTCATAAAATAGCTATTTTAGCCTGGTACACACAAACAGTATCACCTCTTGGTCAGTAGTACTGTAGTGGCTCTGGAGTAGTGCCCTCCGATAAAGATCCATGAACTGGGGGTGTTACGCGCACAGACACAGACAGAACAGAACACAGTCCTCTCCTTCAGCAACTGGTGTAAGGTGTCACCTGAAACCCGCTTTGGAGGGTCAGTTACTGTATCTCCTATTGTTCTTCGAGTCACGTGTCCTCTTAAGTCGATGCAGGGAGGGAGGGATGACAAATTGCAGTAAGGGAAGGGAGGATTAGGGTGCTGTGATGTAGGGTTGGGTGTATGGGGGATGCAGGGGGAAGTGTCACTGTGTTTCCCAGTCAGGAAATGGCTTTAGCTGCTGCCCTTCCACACAATGAGCCAGGCGGGGAGGGGCTGGGATGGCTTCTGGCCTCTGTAAGGTAGAGACCTGCCTGTGTGCCACATCCCTCAGACATAATACATCACACAGACAGTAACACCATGTTCCAGACCAGCACTGACCAGTGCAGAGCAGTAGGAGAGGAGCTGTGTGAGAGCTAGGCTAAGATGTGTGACAGGTGTTTCCCTCCGCTGCTCTGAGGCTGTCACGGCTCTATAGGTAGCAGCAGACTCTACTAGGCCTCACATCTAGTGACCTCATCATCACTCGACAGCATCAGTATGGAATAGGTAGGCAGAGAGGAGGGAATTACGCCTCAACATCTATTTATGTCAGTTTAATTATTTGGATAGGAAGGGCCCGTAAGTAAGCATTTCACTGTTAGTCTACACCTGTTGTTTGTGAAGCATGTGTCAAATACATGTGTATGTATGTATGTATGTATGTATGTATGTATGTATGTATGTATGTATGTATGTATGTATGTATGTATGTATGTATGTATGTATGCCCACTAACAAATAAATTATCAGTCTATAATTAAAAAAAAAAAAAAAAAAAAATATATATATATATATATATATATATATATATATATTTTTTAATATATACACACATATGTGTGTATTTAAGTGTGGTTTGAGCTACTGAGGTCGCCATCTTAGATAGTCAGTCTATATTTTTTGCAGATTTGTCACTGGTGTTAGTGTTCCTGCTGGTTTTAATAGAATAGTCTAAAGATTTGTCACTGTTGGTAAGTAACATCAGTAACATCAGTAACCAGTAACATCACTGGTGGTGTTATAGAAACATTTGTTTTGTTTAAACTATTAGTAATAAAAAATGAAGTAAAAATAACTTGAGTGGGACACTAACCCAGATGGCTATAAAAAATCCTGCTACGCCCTCCGACGAGCCAACCAATAGGCAAAGCGTCAATACAGAACTAAGATCAAATTCTACTACACCGGCTCTGACGCTCGTTGGATATGGCAGGACTTGCAAACTATCACGGATTACAAAGGGAAACCCAGCTGTGAGCTGCCCAGTTACGCGAGCCTACCAGATGAGCGAAATGCCTTCTATTCTCGCTTCGAGGCAGCAACACTGTTCTCCTAGGGTCAGCTCGATGAGCTTAAACAGGAGAATAGCAGGATGACAGCAATCTGTAAGGCATTGAGAGAGGACTTCAGTTCTGTATGTGAATCCATGATAACAATGAAATCAGATTATCTTCCTTTAAGAGTGTGCTCCTAATCTCAGCTCGTTACCTGTATAAAAGACACCTGGGAGCCAGAAATCTTTCTGATTGAGAGGGGTCAAATACTTATTTCCCTCATTAAATTGCAAATCAATTTATAACATTTTTGACATGTGTTTTTCTGGATTTTTTTGTTGTTATTCTGTCTCTCACTGTTCAAATAAACCTACCATTAAAATTATAGACTGATAATATATGTGTTAGTGGGCAAAAGTACAAAATCAGCAGGGGATCAAATACTTTTTTCCCTCACTGTATATAAGCCATTTCTGAGACTCACTTAGATAATTAATTTGATGATACAGCAGTAGCAAAAAAAGGATATAGCATCTACAGAAGAGACAGGAATGCCTATGGGGATGTTGTTGCGTATATATTCAGAGCCATATCCCTGTAATGCTTACAGAAGATCTCATGTCAAGTGTTATTGAAGTGTTGTGGTTGCAGGTTCACCTGCCTCATCTAAATTCTATTCTTTTAGGGTGTTACTAGAGGCCACAAAATGCTAACAGTCCGTATCTAGATAATCTGTGTGAAATGCTTGATAGTGTATGTGATGTAAACAGATGCACAAATATCATACCCCCCCACCAAATGCTAGCCTCCCCTGTTATTGTAATGGTGAGAGGTTAGCATGTCTTGGGGGTATGATATTTGTGGTAGCATCCAGATTAATGTAGAAGTGTTTAGAAACATATTCTATTCTTATTTACAATAAAAGTGACTCCAAAATGACATTACATTATTTACCATTAATTTCTAATGGCTCAAAATAATCTGAAACAACCAAAACAAACAGCAAATGCATCTAACAAATTTGTAAAGTCACAAGCTTGATGTAGTCATTGTGTGCTATGAATATGGGACCAAATACTTTACTTTTTACTACTTTAATACCCTAAAACGGGGTGGACTATGTGCAAAACGTGCTGTAATTGCTAAACGGTTGACCCGCTATGGATGAACATACCCTCAAATGAAATGAACATACCCTTTAACCTAGTATCATTTCAAATCCAAAGTTTTGGAGTACTGAGCCAAAACAACAAAAAAATGTGTCACTGTCCCAATGCTTTTGGAGTTCACTGTATCTAATAGAACACAAAGGGTTTTCAGTGGCAGGTCATTGGTAAAAAAAATAGAATAAAGTAGAGGGCCAAGAGAGCTGCCCTGCGATACACCACACATGATTAACATTAAAGAAGACTCTTGGCCCTCTACTTTATTCTATTTTTTTTTACCAATGACCTGCCACTGGCATTAAACAAAGCCTGTGTGTCCATGTATGCTGATGACTCAACCCTATACACGACAGCAACCACAGCTAGAGAAATCACTGCAACCCTAAACAAAGAGTTGCAGTCAGTTTTAGAATGGGTGGCCAGTAATAAACTGGTCCTTAACATCTCTAAAACTAAGAGCATTGTATTTGGTACAAATCATTCTCTAAGTTCTAGACCTCAGCTGAATCTGGTAATGAATGGTGTGGCTGTTGAGTCCTGCAGGCTCTAGTTTTATCTTATCTTGATTATTGTCCAGTCGTGTGGTTCAGTGCTGCAAAGAAAGAGCTAGTTAAGCTGCAGCTGGCCCAGAACAGAGTGTCATGTCTTGCTGTTCATTGTAATCAGAGGGCTAATATCAATAATATGCATGCCAGTCTGTCTTGGCTGAGACTTGAGGAAAGACTGCATCGCTTCTTGTTTTTATAATAAACATTAATGTGTTGGATATTCTAAATTGTTTGCATAGCCATTTTACACACAGCACTGACACACACACACACACACACACACACACACACACACACACACACACACACACACACACACACACACACACACACACACACTTACCCCACCAGACATGCCACCAGGGGTCCAGAACAAATTCATGAAAATGTACAGTAATATACAGAGCCATGAGTGCATGGAATTCCCTTCCATCTTATAAAGCACAAGTGAACAGCAAACCTGGTTTCAAAAAACAAATAAAGCAACACCTCACAGCACAATGCCTCTCTCCCATGTGACCTACTTGTTGTGTGTATGTACTGACATGTATTTGTAACTGATAGATAGAAACACAAACTACATATTCATGTTTTTTTAAATGTATGTAAATTGTAAAGTGTTTTGTTTGTAATGTATTTTTTAGAGCAGCTGGCAAATGTCTTCACTGACATTTTTAACCTCTCCCTGACCTAGTCAGTAATATCGACATGTTTCAAGCAGACCGCCATAGTCCCTTTGACCAAGAACGCCAAGATTACCTGTCAAAATGACTATGTCCCATAGCACTCACATCTGTAGCCATGAAGTGCTTTGAAAGGCTGGTCATGGCTCACATCAACACCATCATCCCAGACACCCTGGACCCACTCTATTTCACATACCGCCCCAACAGATCCACTGATGATGCGATCACTATTGCACTCCACGCTGCCCTTTCCCACGTGGAAAAAATAAACACCGATGTGCAAATGTTCATTGACTAGAGCTCAGCGTTCAACACCATAGTGCCCTCCAAACTCATCAGTAAACTAAGGACCCTGGGACTAAACACCTTCCTCTGCAACTGGATCCTGAACTTCCTGAATGGACACCCCCCAGGTGGTGAGGGTTGGCAACAACACATCCGCCACTCTGACGCTCAACACGTGGGCCCATCAAGGGTGAGTACTTAGTCCTCTCCTGTTATCCCTGTTCACCCACGATTGCATGGCCGCGCACGCCTCCAACACCACCATTAAATTTGGCGGTGACACGACGATCACTGATGACAATGAGACAGTCTGTAGGCAGTGGGTTAGAAACCTGGCAGTATGGTGTCAGGACAACAACCTCTCCCTCAATGTCAGCAAGACAAAGGAACTGATCGTGGACTACTTGGCGGGGATGTAGTGGAGTGGGTCAAGCGCTTCAAGTTCCTTGGTGTCCACATCACTGGGGATCAAATCAAATCAAAAATGGTCTAAACACATCAATACAGTCATGAAGAGAGTACGACAATGCCTCACATTCTGCAATGTGTGACTCCTCCACCAGCCTAGATTCTTACTGCTGGTTGACCTGTGTATCAGAGACTGACCCAGATACGGTAGCCCAGATAAACACCATCCTGGTGTGTAGTAAATCAGCTGTGAGGCTGGGTGTACCTTTAGGGACCTGGCCTACGTGATTCTCTTTGAAGAGGCTAGAGTCAGATATTATTTCTGGGTTCTGCTCTAGTTTACTACACTGGGATAGGAAACCAGGACACCTTCAGTGGATGACTTATTAGAGCACCCACATGTTCTGTGTGTTTAGAAAGGCCAGTGCCACCATAGTCCAAACTGTTGTTTACTATTGAATCAAAATCTTCGCACAAATTTACATTTTCATGCACATCTCTCACTGACATCAATAGGACGTGAAAGTCAGAGTTCCACACGCAAATTGGATTCAGCCCTGTCTATATGAGTTTTGAGGTGAACAGAAGACTGATGAGGTTATTTCACATACTGTAATACAGGTAGAAATGAAAAGAGAATGTCTTGAAAAGTTAATGTGATCTGTGTTGCGATGTAGAATAAAGTGGCCAACAATACAGTGGGGTGCGAAATTATTGACACCCTTGATAAAGATGAGCAAAATGACTGTATAAAATAAATAATAAAAATACTGAGCTATATTGTACGCTCCAAAAAAATGGGAAATTATGTTAATTTATACTGATGCAATTGCTCAGAGAAAGAGATTTTAATTAAAACATGTGGTTTGAATTGAAGAGGGCAGTCCATAAGTGCAGACGAAGGATATCAAGGATCTGGAAGGATTCTGTATAGAGGAATGCTCTAAGAGCCTTCCCAGTGTGTTCTCCAACTAAAAAAAGGCTCAGTGCCATTTATCCTCTCAAGGTGAGGTAATGAAATGTATTGAAAACAGGGTTGTCAATACTTTGACCCCTTGTTTTGAGGAAAAAAAGTATTACTTGTTAAACAAAATACACTACATGATCAGAAGTATGTGGACACCTGCTCATCGAACATCTCATTCCAAAATCATGGGCTTTAATATGGAGTTGGTCCTCCCTTTGCTGCTATAATAGTCTCCACCCTTCTGGGAAGTCTTCACACAAGAGCATTAGTGAGGTCGGGCACTGATGTTGGGCGATTTAGGCCTGGCTCGCAGTCGGCGTTCCAATTCATCCCAAAGGTGTTCGATGGGGTTGAGGTTAGGGCTCTACAGGCCAGTCAAGTTCTTCCACACCGATCTCGACAAACCATTTCTGTATGGACCTCGCTTTGTGCACAGGGGCATTGTCACGCTGAAACAGGAAAGGGCCTTCCCAAACTGTTGCCAGAAAGTTGGAAGCACAGAATCGTCTAGAATGTCATTGTATGCTGTAGCGTTAAGATTTCCCTTCACTGGAAGTAAGGGGCCTATCCTGAACCATGAAAAACAGCCCCAGACCATTATTCCTCCTCCACCAAACTTTACAGTTGGCACTATGCATTGGGGCAGGTAGTGTTCTCCTGGCATCCGCCAAACCCATTTGTCCTTCGGACTGCCAGATGGTGAAACGTGATTCATCACTCCAGAGTACGTGTTTCCACTGCGCCAGAGTCCAATGGCGGTGAGCTTTACACCACTAAAGCCGATGCTTGGCATTGCGCATGGTGATCTTAGGCTTGTGCGCGGTTGCTGGGCCATGGAAACCCATTTCATGAAGCTCCCGACAAATAGTTATTGTGCTGATGTTGCTTCCAGGGACAGTTTGGAACTCAGTAGTATGTGTTGCAACCAAGGACGGACGATTTTGACACACTACGCGCTTCAGCACTCGGCGGCCAAATTCTGGGAGCTTGTGTGGCTTACGACTTTGCGGCTGAGCCGTTGTTGCTCCTAAATTTCCCCATTTTTTTGGGAGCGTACATATAGCTCAGTATTTTTATTATTTATTTGATAGTCATTTTTGCTAATCTTTTTCAACGGTGTCAATAATTTCGGACCCCACTGTATATGTATAGTTTACGAGAGAGTGTGTGGGAGCCTGCATGTGTGGGTGTTCTGACATTGCTCTGTTACATAACATGGTCACCTCCTAGCATGCTGCTATCATAGTGGTATGAGAGAGTGATTGTGTGAGAGAGAGAATGAGAGCATGAGAGCAAGAAAGAGGGTGTGTATTGAGTTACATTATGGGGTGTTTTTAGAAGAGACGCAGCAGATGGACCGTGGCTGGCAATCAGGTCATTTAGAATTCTTGTGGGAGTACGACTCATTCCTCTGGGCATCCGCTATGGTTTAAGGCTACAGGGAGTACGCACACGCACGCATACACGTACGGTCGGATGCATGGATGCATATTTGTTGATGATAACAGGAGCACGTCCACCCACACAGTTCTACTACAGTACACAGTGTTTCAATCAATCTTTTTCTCACTCTGTAGCTCTTTCTCTCTCCTTTCCCATAAGCTGTGTCACACCATCTATATATTTTACCCATATAGGGCCTCATGCACAAATACAGTACACCTACACATCATAAGGGTCGTTCCATGAAAATAGTACATGTTGGGTTGTGTAACTTTTACATTTACATTTACATTTAAGTCATTTAGCAGACGCTCTTATCCAGAGCGACTTACAAATCGGTGCATTCACCTTATGATATCCAGTGGAACAACCACTTTACAATAGTGCATCTAAATCTTTTGGGGGGGGTGGGGGGTGTTAGAAGGATTACTTTATCCTATCCCAGGTATCCTTAAAGAGGTGGGGTTTCAGGTGTAACTTGGTCAAAAAAACTATTAATTTCACCTCATTTTAATATTCTGTCATAAAGAGCATGTTTTCTCATCTCAAGGGGTAAAAAAGATTGTAGTAAGTACCATTTAAAGTAACAGGGTTGACATAACAGGGTTGAAGTTTTCATCTTAAATCAGCCATCCTCTTGTCACAGGGGGAATGGAAGCTTGTGTGCAACAGGGAGGGGCTATTGAATGCAAGCTTCACCAAACTTGTTTAATTAAAAAGATTCTAGACTATCTATCTATGAGTAACAGTAGAACCAGCTCACCTGGCTTTACACTATGGAAGGTGCACAGTACTAAATAGAGCCATGACTACATGGAACTCTATTCACATCAAGTAATTTGATTTAAAAAACGGATTAAAAAAACACCTTATGTAACAGCGGGTGTCACGCCTGCTCCTGCTCTCTCCCCCCAGGCTGCCACCATCATTACGCACACCTGCTTCCCTCATCACGAGCATCAGCACATTATTGGACTTACCTGGACTCAATCACCTGTTTTATTACCTCCCCTATATCTGTCAGTTCCCCAGCTCTGTTCCTCGCTGCTGCATTAATTGTTGTATGATCTTATGTTACCCGGTGCTGACGCTGTTCCTGTTCTATGTCCGTTCCTAATTAAATGTTGACTCCCCGTACCTGCTTCTCATCTCCAGCGTTGGTTCTTACAGTGGGACTGTGAAGCAACACAAACACAGACACATGCACACACACACACACATGATAGCATACGCACTATACACACACGTACACATGGATTCTGTACTGTAAATATGTGATAGTGGTGGAGTAGGGGCTGACGGCACACGGTCTGTAAATGTATTGTAATGTTTTTACAATTGTACAAACTGCCTTAATTTTGCTCGACCCCAGGGAGAATAATGGGGGATCCATAATAAATACACAATGGTTTTACTATTAGGTTCAAAGTTTATTTTGAGAAAATGATTTAAAAAAGAACAGTTTATATTAAATATTAAAATGAGAGTTCAGTTCAGGTAACAGAACAGAGAGTTCAGTTCAGGTTGACCTTAAAATGAGGGACCAAAGTAAATGAATCACAGGAAATAAATCCCAATCTTCAGAAATGACTTTGCCAAAGTAGAAACATAACTAGGGCTTTACAATGATGGTGAAAGCATAAATACATTTTGGGGTTAAGTGGGTTAAAATCTTCCTAGAAGTCTTTAAAAAAATTACGACAGACATTAGGAAGCATTTTAGAAAGTTATTGAATTTTCCATGTGGTCTATATCGAATTAAACTTCATTTAATATAACAGGTTTTTAAAATATTGGTGCACAATTTCTACTTAAAATATCTTAAGGTACGCAAAATGTACCATGAACGCCTACACACAGGATTGCACACAAGGAGTCGTGTAATGTACACTCACCAGTTTATCCGGCAAAACCATCTAGTACCGGGTCGGACCACCCTTTGCCTCCAGAACGGCTTACATTTTTCAGGGCATGGATTCTACAAGGTGTCAGAAACGTTTGTTGCTCAATTGGTATCAAGGGACCTAACATTTGCCAGGAAAACATTCCCCACACCAGTAAACCACCACCACCACCAGCCTGTACTGTTGACACCAGCCAGGATGAGTCTATGGACTTATGCTGCTTACGCCCAAATCCTGACTCTGCCATCATGACACAATAGCATTCGTCAGGCCAGTTGTCCAGTGTTGGTGATCGCGTGCCTGCTGGAGACGCTTCTTCTTGTTTTTAGCTGATAGGAGTAGAATCCGATGTGGTCGTCTGCTGTAATAGCCCATCCGTGACAAGGACCGACGAGTTGTGTGTTCCGAAAACCCGTTCTGCACACCACTCTTGTACTGCGCCGTTATTTGTCTGTTTGTGGCCCACCTGTTAGCTTACACGATTCTTGCCATTTTCCTTCGACCTCTCAACAAGCTGTTTCACCCACAGGACTACCGCTGACTGGATGTTTTTGTTTGTTGCACCGTTCTCAGTAAACCCTAGACTCTCGTGCGTGAAAAGCCTGACAATCATTCTAACATTCAATCAAACAGTAACTGAATACCTCGATGCCTTTCTGCCTGCTTTATATACAAGCCATAGCCATCTGACTCACTGTCTGTAGGAGTGAATGGGATGGTGTACCTAATAAATTGATTAGTGAGTGTATATTCTGATTTAATCACATCTATTCATACTTAACAGTTAAGAAACCACCACTGCACAGTAGGCATCCTATGTTGTAACTGACGTCACACTAATCATATCATCTTACCAGTTTCTAGCAGCTCTATCCTCACACCCCTTAGATGTGTGTACTACAAAGTGAGCTAGTGATGAGGTAATGGTCTAGCCTTCCCCCTGTGCAGTACAGTCCACTGAACCCTATCCCATATCCTGCTGCTGGCTTATTCCAGACTCATACTGGCCTGTTTTTGTCCCAGGCAGGCAGTCTTTGAGATGCTTTCAGTAAAAACCACTTGGTGTGAAATGAAACGCAGCGCGGTCGCTCTGTCGGTTGTCTGGGTGCTTTCAGCCACGGTGCCTGTGGGGCGTTCATTTAGGGTCACAGTCACATACAGAAGCAAGCCTTTTAATCCTTCATTAACATACAGTATATTCTCTCCCTCTCTTTCTTCCCATCTTGGCCTGGTAATGTACTTTCCATAGGTCGGTCACACTGATGATAAACCAAACCAGTAAGTCAGCCCTAGACCCTAGTCCCTATGGGTTCCCTAGAGAAAAGTGTTGTGTTGTTGTTTGACGAGGAGATGTTGGTGGGGCCACTGGTTTTGATGTGACTGCTAGGGGCTGTGGAGCTGGGCTAAGGCTTCTTGAACTAAGCTGTCTTACAGTTCAGTGAGTTAGAACTCTGCTTCTCCGGTAATTTCATAATGAGATGGTTCCCTCAGACTGTACTGCTGCATGCAGTGTACTGTGTGGCTACGCTGGTTCTCAGGACAGGCTTTTTATATCACTGTGGTGTGTGTATTTGTGAACATTGTTTGTGAACCTAAAGAATGTGTCTTAGTGCCTCCATGCATGTGTGTCTGTGCGCGTGTGTGTGTGTGTGTGTGTGGCACAGACCCTGTCATTAGAGCTAGAGGGAGAGGCCTCTTCCTGCAGGGCCTGAGGATGCAGCTGGAACAGAACAGTTAAACAGAACAGCAGTACAGGGGGTTTTAGAGCTGGGTCTTACTGGATGGCCCTGATGGGAGTAGTCCTACACATTGGTACATACCCATTGGCACAGACGTCAATTCAATGTATATTCCATGTTGATTCAATGTAATTTCATTGAAATGACGTGGAAACAACGTTGACTTAACAAGTGTGTGCCCAGTGGATACTGTTAACGATAGCTGTATTATTCTATATTACAGAAACGGTGTGTTTTTGTACACACATTATGTGACTGTGTGTTTACGAATGTTATCAGGTTAGTGGGAATAGCTATGTTCATGAATGCAGTGTTTGTGTATACTGTGTCTATCTGAGTGTGTGTCTGAGCTGCTGATTCTCCAGATTCCTCAGTCCAGTATGAGGGCTACAGTGTGCCCACGGTGGAGATAATGTTAACCTTTGTGGCGACTTCAATGACCAGCCTGTTCCTCTACCATACTAGAGTGGGACTCACATGGACATGCCCTGACCTGTGTGTGTGTGTGTGTGTGTGTGTGTGTGTGTGTGTGTGTGTGTGTGTGTGTGTGTGTGTGTGTGTGTGTGTGTGTGTGTGTGTGTGTGTGTGTGTGTGTGTGTGTGTGTGTGTGTGTGTGTGTGAAAGAGCGAGAGAGAGACAGGAGAAACAGAAAACAGTGTGTGTAAGTGGGTAGGCCCTCAAGCAGAGGAATGTGATATCAAATTGTATTTATCGCATGCGATGAATACAACAGGTGTAGTAGACCTTACAGTGAAATGCTTACTTACAAGCCCTTAACCAATAACGCAGTTTAAAGAATTAAAAAAAAAGAAATGAAAGTAACAAATAATTAAAGAGCAGCTGTAAAATAACAATAGCAAGGCTATATACAGGGGGTACCGGTACAGAGTCCATGTGCGGGACCACCGTTTATCAGCAGGGATTTAGAGTGCTGTGAAATCTGTGGATATAGATGCTAACGCTCTTAAGATGATTATTGGTGCCAGATGTTCTCTTGCTGGATAGCATTTGATTGACAATGATAATTATACACATCAACAACAATCAGCAGAATAACCACTAGAAATCATTAGATTACAGTCATGGCAGAAGACAGGCATTTTTTGGGGCTGTTTCATTGGAGCAGAGGTCAGTCAGTGTTGACACTGATGGATGGACACGTCCCATGTGTCTTCCTGTTTCAGTCAAACACTGTCAGGTGATTGGTCTTAGGTCACACTCATGTCATGTGGTAGAGAGTTTATGGATACTTTATATGACACAGGAAGTTGCAGGGTAATGGGTATTTTTGTGTGTGTTTTGTGAGTGCGAGGGGTCTACTATTGAACAGATTGAGAGTTTTTCTCTCATTCCCCAGTCCTCTTAAATTTCCCTGTGGTTTGATGAAAGTATCATGTTTCAGGAAGTGTTCATTTGGTGGGATCAGTTCCCAGAGGTGACAGCAGGAACGCTGTAGAGTTTCCTTAGAAGCTGGCCTCAGGATGGGAAAACCCTGGGAGGTCTGTCCAACCGGACACGCTGTAGGAGGAGACCCATGGGACTGGATACAGGCAGAGAGACAGAGGGGATAGGAAGAGGCACGTCCTGATTTCTTCAAGTGGTACACGTTCCACAAGAGGATGTAGGATTGACTCAGTCATATGACAGTCCAAGGCCAACACAGACATAACAGAGAGGGAGGAAGGTTGAGGGAGAGAGAGAGTGTGTGGGAGAGGAAGTAGGAGGAAACAGAGATAGACTGTGTGAGGGAGAGGAAGATCTAGCCAAGGTCACATCATGTCTCGTTTATGTCTTTGTGTGTTCCTATCTGTACCTGTCTGGGTGGCTAACCTGTCTCTTAGAGATGTCCTGAGTGCGTACCGGAACTGATAATGAACTCATACCTCTCTATGAAGACAGAGCCAAGTCAGAGAGGAGGAGGAAGACCCTGTCTTATCCATAACTTCTCAGAACTCCTCTGTAACTCTCTGTAACCAACATCAGTCCTTGACAAACATTCTCAGGAATAACCCTTATCATGAACCAGGAATCATAAACGTCGTAGACCTCAGCCCTTTCTGCTGCCATGACAACCAGCTCAATGCTAATGTACCTTTGTTTACCAGCGACCTGTTAGCTAACCTGTGCCCCTGTGCCGCCACTAGCCCAGACAAGTGGACTGGCACCACATGTAACGTAAACTCACGTTCTCTGCCTGTTAAGACACTGGAGCCAGCTGACAGGCCTATTTAAGGCATCTAGGCTCTAGACGTTGTTTGATGTCTATGGTGGTCATTTTGTCTCCATAACAGAAAGTGGTGGAACTGATGTGAGGGGAAGCGTATGCTATAAACGGTTTACATTTTCAGTAGAGTAGGGGGACCGTTATTCGTTCCTAAGCCTTCTAAGAGAGTGTAAACAGATTTTGAGACCTGCGGAAATATAAAGGTTGGAGGTGAGAGATGTGTGTAAGTGGTTGAGGCTTGTCACACTGTGTTGGGGTGGTATGCCCTCAGGGTGCAGTCGTAATGTTAGTAGGTTGTAGTAGTGTTGAGGAGTTTGGAGAATATTTTAGGTACTGTAGGTGGAATGCTATGTTTATGATTGAGGTTGGTTGACACAAGCAGAGTAGTCAGTGACATCATGAATTCTGCCCTTTCATACTGTCTGTATGTCATGCTGTTCATTCCATAGAGGTCATGTAAACTCAGCAAAAAAATAAACGTCCCTTTTTCAGGACCCGGTCTTTCAAAGATAATTCGTAAAAATCCAAATAACTTCACAGATCTTCATTGTAAAGGGTTTAAACACTGTTTCCCATGCTTGTTCCATAAACCATAAGCAATTAATGAACATGCACCTGTGGAACGGTCGTTAAGACACTAACAGCTTACAGACGGTAGGCAATTAAGGTCACAATTATGAAAACTTAGGACACTAAAGAGGCCTTTCCACTGACTCTGAAAAACACCAAAAGAAAGATGCTCAGGGTCCCTGCTCATCTGCGTGAACGTGCCTTAGGCATGCTGCAAGGAGGCATGAGGAATGAGCGTTACACCGAGGCCTGTACTCTGGAGTGGGATCGATTTGGAGGTGGAGGGTCCGTCATGGTCTGGGGCGGTGTGTCACAGCGTCATCGGACTGAGCTTGTCATTGCAGGCAATCTCAACGCTGTGCGTTACAGGGAAGACATCCTCCTCCCTCATGTGGTACCCTTCCTGAAGGCTCATCCTGACATGACCCTCCAGCATGACAATGACACCAGCCATACTGCTCGTTCTGTGTGTGATTTCCTGCAAGACAGGAATGTCAGTGTTCTGCCATGGCCAGCGAAGAGCCCGGATCTCAATCACATTGAGCACGTCTGTTGGATCAGAGGGTGAGGGCTAGGGCCATTCCCCCCAGAAATGTCCGGGAACTTGCAGGTGCCTTGGTGGAAGAGTTGGGTAACATCTCACAGCATGAACTGGCAAATCTGGTGCAGTCCATGACGAGGAGATGCACTGCAGTACTTAATGCAGCTGGTGGCCACACCAGATACTGACTGTTACTTTTGATTTTGACCCCCCCCCCTTTGTTCAGGGACACATTATTAAATTTCTGTTAGTCACATGTCTGTGGAACTTGTTCAGTTTATGTCTCAGTTGTTTAATCTTATGTTCATACAAATATTTACACATGTTAAGTTTACTGAAAATAAACGCAGTTGACAGTGAGAAGACGTTTATTTTTTGGGGTTGAGTTTATATCAGACAAACTATTTCATGTATTATGTGAAGTCACACCAAATATGTATGTAAATATATGTGCTCACTACTGTAAGTCGCTCTGAATAATAACATCTGCTAAATGACTAAAATGTAAATACATGGTTGTCCCTGAATGACGAGTTGGCCCGTCATTGTGTGTTTGGGGCCGGGGGTGTAAACAAGGTCCATATTAAAGGGTCTCACACCATACATCAAGAGAGTTCCCCTGTGTCTAACCCTTTATCAGAAATACACACACACATGCATGCACACAGTCACACAACCACAAAGATACAGATGCGCGCACACCCATACAGCACTGTGCCGCAGCAACAGCAGTTGCGGCTCTGTCAATATAATGTGTGCCAGGGATTAGAATGATAAGCCATGCCATCTGGGCTACCTTCATATCCATTTTGTGTGAATGTGTGCGTGTGTGCGTGCGCTCGCGAAACTGTATCTATCCAACAATAAAGAGTCAGACTCTATTCAGCAATGCTGGGTTCTGTCTGTTGGCTGTCAGTTGAACAATTCAGCTGCTGGTGTTTGGATAAAAGGAAGCGGAAAAGAGGGATAACAAATAAATACTGACGTCAAGAGCTCATAGAAAGAGAGAATCAAATCAAATGTTCTTTGTCAACTTCGCCGAATAAAACTGGTGTCGACTTTACCGTGAAATGCTCCTTACGAGCCCTCCCCAACAATGCAGAGTTTAAAAATAAAATACTGCCAATGTACTGCCATTCTACTGCCAATGTTTGTCCGTGGAGATTGCATGGCTGTGTGCTCGATTTAATACAACTGTCAGCAATGGGTTTGGCTGAAATAGACGAATCCACAAATTTGAAGGGTGTCCACATGCTTTTGTATTTATAATGTATATTTGACATTTGTATCTAAAAGCATAAATGAGAATAATGTATTAAAGTTGGCATATTTTTTTATGTTTTGGCCTTACCTAGGCCTCCTTTAAGACTCCATAATGTATCATCTTTAGAACTGTTGTCAGATGAAGCTTTACCGCTTGCTCTGTAATATGAGTAGTATTTATATTTTTATTTTTAAATAGGAATTTTGAAGAATAAAAAAGTGCTAATGTTTCTATATATTGTTGAAAATAATATACTCAACAGGCATATCAAAGGTCCAGAGTGGGATCTCTAAAAGTAGCAGAGTTATGATTCAATTTGTACGCATTACCAACAGTGTGAATGTGAAAATGGATTCAAAATGTTCACCCTCTGCTGGTGACTTGCAGGATGTGCAATGATACAAGTAAGAGGAGGGCTCTGATTGGTTACATTGCCTGCTATGCCAATTTCTCTGTATAAAATGGGCCCTAACTTTAAAACTAGCCAAGATCCCACTTTGGAACTTTGATAAACCTGTTGAGTATATTATGTTCAACAATGTAAGGAAAAAATAAGAACATTTTAAATGGTGTTTCCTTATTCACGTTTATATTTTTTTGAAATCCAAATACTATTCATATTACAGAGCAAGTGGTAAAGAGTGAGTGCGTGAATGTGTCTTGTCACATGAGTGTGTGTCAGAGGTAGTTTTTTTCTTCACCGTTTGAGCATACAAGCATTTCTGCATAACCCACAATCATTCTGTCGTTGTTGTTGGTGCTAAGCTGCTAAACTGTTTTCAAGAGTTGCACAGGAATCAGGTGAACATTATCTAGGTTACTACTGTATTCATGTTCAGAAAGGTACGCAGTATGTACAACACAGCTGACCGTGTAAAATCCCCTCCTCAGTGTACTACAGGCCGTTGTAAAGGAAGCAGGAGTGAGAGTTTTGACTAAGCGTTTTGCACCTCAAATCAAATCAAATGTATTTATATAGCCCTTCTTACATCAGCTGATATCTCAAAGTGCTGTACAGAAACCCAGCCTAAAACCCCAAACAGCAAGTAATGCAGGTGTAGAAGCACGGTGGCTAGGAAAAACTCCCTAGAAAGCCCAAAACCTAGGAAGAAACCTAGAGAGGAACCAGGCTATGAGGGGTGGCCAGTCCTCTTCTGGCTGTGCCGGGTGGAGATTATAACAGAACATGGCCAAGATGTTCAAATGTTCATAAATGACCAGCATGGTCAAATAATGATAATCACAGTAGTTGTCGAGGGTGCAACAAGTCAGCACCTCAAGAGTAAATGTCAGTTGGCTTTTCATAGCCGATCATTCAGAGTATCTCTACCGCTCCTGCTGTCTCTAAAGAGTTGAAAACAGCAGGTCTGGGACAGGTAGCACGTCCGGTGGACAGGTCAGGGTTCCATAGCCGCAGGCAGAACAGTTGAAACTGGAGCAGCAGCATGGCCAGGTGGACTGGGGACAGCAAGGAGTCATCATGCCAGGTAGTCCTGAGGCATGGTCCTAGGGCTCAGGTCCTCCGAGAGAGAAAGAAAGAAAGAAAGAAAGAAAGAAAGAAGAGAATTAGAGAGCATACTTAAATTCACACAGGACACCGGATAAGACAGGAGAAATACTCCAGATATAACAGACTGACCCTAGCCCCTCGACACAAACTACTGCAGCATAAATACTGGAGGCTGAGACAGGAGCGGTCAGGAGACACTGTGGCCCCATCCGATGATACCCCAGGACAGGGCCAAACAGGCAGGATATAACCCCACCCACTTTGCCAAAGCACAGCCCCCACACCACTAGAGGGATATCTTCAACCACCAACTTACCATCCTGAGACTTGGCCGAGTATAGCCCACAAAGATCTCCGCCACGGCACAACCCAAGGGGGGGCGCCAACCCAGACAGGAAGACCACGTCAGTGACTCAACCCACTCAAGTGACACACCCCTCCTAGGGACGGCATGGAAGAACACCAGTAAGCCAGTGACCCCTGTAATAGGGTTAGAGGCAGAGAAACCCAGTGAAGAGAGGGGAACCGGCCAGGCAGAGACAGCAAGGGCAGTTCGTTGCTCCAGAGCCTTTCCGTTCACCTTCACACTCCTGGGCCAGACTACACTCAATCATAGGACCCACTGAAGAGATGAGTCTTCAGTAAAGACTTAAAGGTTGAGACCGAGTCTGCGTCTCTCACATGGGTAGGCAGACCATTCCATAAAAATGGAGCTCTATAGGAGAAAGCCCTGCCTCCAGCTGTTTGCTTAGAAATTCTAGGGACAATTAAGAGGCCTGCGTCTTGTGACCGTAGTGTACGTGTAGGTATGTACGGCAGGACCAAATCGGAAAGATAGGTAGGAGCAAGCCCATGTAATGCTTTGTAGGTTAGCAGTAAAACCTTGAAATCAGCCCTTGCCTTAACAGGAAGCCAGTGTAGGGAGGCTAGCACTGGAGTAATATGATCAAATTTTTGGGTTCTAGTCAGGATTCCAGCAGCCGTATTTAGCACTAACTGAAGTTTATTTAGTGCTTTATCCGGTTAGCCGGAAAGTAGAGCATTGCAGTAATCCAACCTAGAAGTAACAAAAGCATGGATTCATTTTTCTGCATCATTTCTGGACCAAAATTTTCTGATTTTTGCAATGTTACGTAGATGGAAAAAAGCGGTCCTTGAAACAGTCTTGATATGTTCTTCAAAAGAGAGATCAGGGTCCAGAGTAACGCCGAGGTCCTTCACAGTTTTATTTGAGACGACTGTACAACCATCAAGATTAATTGTCAGATTCAACAGAAGATCTCTTTGTTTCTTGGGACCTAGAACAAGCATCTCGGTTTTGTCCGAGTTTAAAATTAGAAAGTTTGCTGTCACAGTTGTCTTCAGTGAAATAGGACCAAGGCGCAGCGGAAGTATGGATACTCATATTTTTTAATGTTCAAAAAAAAGGAGTAGGGCATCCACTTGAAACAAACAAAACAACAAACAATACTCACAACCGCAACAGCGTGGCAGGCTCAAACAAAACGCAGCAGTGCACACAACAATTCCCCACAACCCCAAAAGGCAAAGTAGGCCACTTATGTGTGACTCCCAATCAGCCACAACCCTCTACAGCTGTGCCTGATTGGAAGTCACACGGCCAAAATTAATGAAACAACACAAACACCCAGACTCTTCTGCCACGTCCTGACCCAACTACACCCTCTACTGGTCAGGACGTGACATTTGCAGCCATCCACTTCCTTATGTCTGAAACACAGGCTTCTAGCGAGGGCAATTTTGGGGCTTCACCATGTTTCATTGAAATGTACAGCTGTGTGTCATCCGCATAGCAGTGAAATTTAACATTATGTTTTCGAATGACATCACCAAGAGGTAAAATATATAGTGAAAACAATAGTGGTCCTAAAACAGAACCTTGAGGAACACCGAAATTTACAGTTGATTTGTCAGAGGACAAACCATTCACAGAGACAAACTGATATCTTTCCGACAGATAAGATCTAAACCAGGCCAGAACTTGTCTGTGTAGACCAATTTGGGTTTCCAATCTCTCCAAAAGAATGTGGTGATCGATGGTATCAAAAGCAGCACTAAGATCTAGGAGCACGAGGACAGATGCAGAGCCTTGGTCTGATGCCATTAAAAGGTAATTTACCACCTTCACAAGTGCAGTCTCAGTGCTATGATGAGGTCTAAAACCAGACTGAAGTGTTTTGTATACATTGTTTGTCTTTAGGAAGGCAGTGAGTTGCTGCGCAATAGCTTTTTCGAATTTTTTTGAGAGGAATGGAAGATTCGATATAGGCCGATTCGTTTTTTTATATTTTCTGGCTCAAGATTTGGCTTTTTCAAGACAGGCTTTATTACTGCCACTTTTAGTGAGTTTGGTACACATCCGGTGGATAGAAAGCCCTTTATTATGTTCAACATAGGAGGGCCAAGCACAGGAAGCAGCTCTTTCAGTAGTTTAGTTAGAATAGGGTCCAGTATGCAGCTTGAAGGTTTAGAGGCCATGATTATTTTCATAATTGTTTCAAGAGATATAGTACTAAAACACTTTAGTGTCTCCCTTGATCCTAGGTCCTGGCAGAGTTGTGCAGACTCAGGACAATGGAGCTTTGGAGGAATACGCAGATTTAAAGAGGAGTGCGTAATTTGCTTTCTAAAGATCATGATCTTTTCCTCAAAGAAGTTCATGAAGTTGTTACTGCTGAAGTGAAAGCCATCCTCTCTTGGGGAATGCTGTTTTTTAGTTAGCTTTGCGACAGCATCAAAAATAAATTTCGGATTGTTCTTATTTTCCTCAAATAAGTTGGAAAAATAGGATGATCGAGCAGCAGTGAGGGCTCTTCGATACTGCACGGTACTGTATTTCCAAGCTAGTCGGAAGACTTCCAGTTTGGTGTGGCGCCATTTCCGTTCCAATTTTCTGGAAGCTTGCTTCAGAGCTCGTGTATTTTCTGTATACCAGGGAGCTAGTTTCTTATGACAAATGTTTTTAGGGGTGCAACTGCATCTAGGGTATTGCGCAAGGTTAAATTGAGTTCCTCAGTTAGGTGGTTAACTGATTTTTGTCCTCTGACGTCCTTGGGTAGGCAGAGGGAGTCTGGAAGGGCATCAAGGAATCTTTGGGTTGTCTGAGAATTTATAGCACGACTTTTGATGCTCCTTGGTTGGGGTCTGAGCAGATTATTTGTTGCGATTGCAAACGTAATAAAATGGTGGTCCGATAGTCCAGGATTATAGGGAAAAACATTAAGATCCACAACATTTATTCCACGGGAAAAAACTAGGTCCAGAGTATGACTGTGGCAGTGAGTAGGTCCAGAGACATGTTGGACAAAACCCACTGAGTCGATGATGGCTCCGAAAGCCCTTTGGAGTGGGTCTGTGGACTTTTCCATGTGAATATTAACGTCACCAGAAATTAGAATATAATCTGCTATGACTGCAATGTCCGATAGGAATTCAGGGAACTCAGTGAGGAACGCTGTATATGGCCCAGGAGGCCTGTAAACAGTAGCTATAAAAAGAGATTGAGTAGGCTGCATAGATTTCATGACTAGAAGCTCAAAATTGTAAATTGAAATTTGCTATCGTAAATGTTAGCAACACCTCTGCCTTTGCGGGATGCACGGGGGATATGGTCACTAGTGTAACCAGGAGGTGAGGCCTCATTTAACACAGTAAATTCTTCAGGCTTAAGCCATGTTTCAGTCAGGCCAATCACATCAAGATTACAATCAGTGATTAGTTAATTGACTATAACTGCCTTTGAAGTGAGGGATCTAACATTAAGTAGCCCTATTTTGAGATGTGAGGTATCACGATCTCTTTCAATAATGGCAGGAATTGAGGAGGTCTTTATTCTAGTGAGATTGCGAAGGCGAACACCGCCATGTTTAGTTTTGCCCAACCTAGGTCGAGGCACAGACACGGTCTCAATGGGGATAGCTGAGCTGACTACACTGACTGTGCTAGTGGCAGACTCCACTAAGCTGGCAGGCTGGCTAACAGCCTGCTGCCTGGCCTGCACCCTATTTCATTGTGGAGCTAGGGGAGTTAGAGCCCTGTCTATGTTCATAGATAAGATGAGAGCACCCCTCCAGCTAGGATGGAGTCCGTCACTCCTCAACAGACCAGGCTTGGTCCTGTTTGTGGGTGAGTCCCAGAAAGAGGGCCAATTATCTACAAATTCTATCTTTTGGGAGGGGCAGAAAACTGTTTTCAACCAGCGATTGTGTTGTGAGACTCTGCTGTAGAGCTCATCACTCCCCCTAACTGGGAGGGGGCCAGAGACAATTACTCGATGCCGACACATCTTTCTAGCTGATTTACACGCTGAAGCTATGTTGCGTTTGGTGACCTCTGACTGTTTCATCCTAACATCGTTGGTGCCGACGTGGATAACAATATCTCTATACTCTCTACACTCACCAGTTTTAGCTTTAGCCAGCACCATCTTCAGATTAGCCTTAAAAACCTCTTACATCTAGATGTTCCGCTAGCGGAACACCACTCCAATATCCAATGATAGGGCGTGGCGCGAATTACAAATTCCTCGAAAATCCAAAAACTTCAATTTTTCAAACATATGATAATTTTACACCATTTTAAAGACAAGACTCTCCTTTATCTAACCACACTGTCCGATTTCAAAAAGGCTTTACAACGAAAGCAAAACATTAGATTATATCAGGAGAGTATCCAGCCAGAAATAATCATACACCCATTTTTCAAGCTAGCATATAATATCACAAAAACCAAAACCACAGCTAAATGCAGCACTAACCTTTGATGATCTTCATCAGATGACACTCCTCAGACATTATATTATACAATACATGCATGTTTTGTTCAATCAAGTTCATATTTATATCAAAAACCAGCTTTTTACATTAGCATGTGACGTTCAGAACTAGCATTCCCACCGAACACTTCCGGTGAATTTACTAAATTACTCACGATAAACGTTCACAAAAAACATAACAATTATTTTAAGAATTATAGATACAGAACTCCTTTATGTAATCGCGGTGTCCGATTTTGAAATAGCTTTTCGGTGAAAGCACATTTTGCAATATTCTGAGTAGATAGCCCGGCCATCACAGGCTAGCTATTTTGACACCCACCAAGTTTGGTACTTACCAAACTCAGATTTACTATAAGAAAAATTGGATTACCTTTGCTGTTCTTTGTCAGAATGCACTCCCAGGACTTCTACTTCAACTTCAATGTTGTTTTGGTTCCAAATAATCCATAGTTATATCCAAATAGCGCCGTTTTGTTCGTGCGTTCAAGACACTATCCAAAGGGTAACGAAGGGTGACGCGCCGGCGCGTATCGTGACAAAGAATGTCAAAATATTCCATTACCGTACTTCGAAGCATGTCAAACGCTGTTTAAAATCAATTTTTATGCGATTTTTTTTCTCGTAAAATAGCGATAATATTCCGACCGGGAGACGTCGTTTTCGTTCAAAGACTGAAAATGTAAAATGGACTCTTCACGTGCACGCGTGCACCTGTCTCATTGTTCTCAGATCGACCACTATCCAAATGCGATACTGTTTTTCAGCCAGGGACTGCAAAGTCATCATTCAACGTTCTGGCGCCTTCTGAGAGCCTATGGGAGCCTTAGAAAGTGTCACGTTACAGCAGAGATCCTCTGTTTTCAATAAAGAGGGTAAAAAAGGCCAAGAAATGGTCAGAGAGGGCACTTCCTGTTTGGAATCTTCTCAGGTTTTGGCCTGCCATATGAGTTCTGTTATACTCACAGACACCATTCAAACAGTTTTAGAAACTTTAGGGTGTTTTCTATCCAAATCAAACAATTATATGCATATTCTAGTTTCTGGGCAGGAGTGATAAACAGATTAAATCGGGTATGTTTTTTTATCCGGCCGTGAAAATACTGCCCCCTATCCATAACAGGTTAACGTTGGTAGCCCTGCCCCTGGTAAACAGTGTATGATCACTGGATGATTCGTTTTAAGTCTAATACTGCGGGTAATGGAGTCGCCAATGACTAGGGTTTTCAATTTGTCCGAGCTAATGGTGGGAAGCTTCGGCGTCTCAGACCCCGTAATGGGAGGAGTAGAGACCAGAGAAGGCTTGGCCTCTGATTCCGACCCGCTGCTTAATGGGGAGAACCGGTTGAAAGTTTCTGTTGGCTGAATGAGCGACACCGGTTGAGCATTCCTACAGCATTTCCCTCCAGAAGCCATGAGAAAGTTGTCTGGCTGCGGGGACCATGCGAGGGGATTTATACTAACGTTACTATCGGTACTTACTGGTGGCACAGACGCTGTTTCATCCTTTCCTACACTGAAATTACCCTTGCCTAACGATTGCGTCTGAAGCTGGGCTTGCAGCACAACTATCCTCGCAGTAAGGCGATCATTCTCCTGTATATTATGAATACAACGACTGCAATTAAAAGGCATCATGTTAATGTTACTTCTTAGCTTCGGTTGTTGGAGGTCCTGACAAACCATGTCCAGATAAAACGTCCTGAGTGAAAAAGTTGAATGAAAAAAGTTGAGTGAGGGAAAAACAAAAAATATAAACGGTAATTAAAAAAGTAAAAACCATAAAGTTGTCAGGTAGCAAAGTAAGGTTGGCAACAAAACACACAGCAGCACGTAAAGAAGTCTGCAAGTTGTGACCGGAAATGACGTGATGGAGTCACATTGAAAAGGAATGAACCTGTGGAAGGTTGGCACCTGTTATTTTCAGAAAGGAATGAAAGACGAGAAAAACAAAGCTGAAAACATGACCCTATAGTAGTTTCTCTTGAACTTTTGGTCCTATTTTCTTCTCACTTGTTATTTCAGGGCTCTCAGAGACTGTACACACTTTATGTCAAATGCACATTGTCTTCATTGCTCTGATCTGAATACAGCCTTTTAAAATCAGCTAAAATAGGAGAGTCCCCTGTGTGTGTGTGTGTGTGTGTGTGTGTGTGTGTGTGTGTGTGTGTGTGTGTGTGTGTGTGTGTGTGTGTGTGTGTGTGTGTGTGTGTGTGTGTGTGTTCTTGTGTGTGTTTCCCAGCACTCTGAGGTCATGTAAAGGGCAGTGGGGTAGGATACTGAAACATCTCACCCTTGAGCATGGGCCTTGAGCATGTGTGTGTGTGTGTGTGAAGAAGAATGTTTTATTTTTTTGCTTTTGGGTTAGCATATGGTACTCCTACATACTCACCCCACACACACACTAATCATAAAGTGTGTCAGGTCGAGAGACTGCTAGAGGCTTTGTGTGTGTGTCTGTGTGTGTGTGTGTGTGTGTGTGTGTGTGTGTGTGTGTGTGTGTGTGTGTGTGTGTGTGTGTGTGTGTGTGTGTGTGTGTGTGTCAGGGTTTCCTTTAGGAAAATGTGGGACCAGACATTTGACCGGCAGCATTTTCATTTACCAGACATTTGAGAAATTTACCGGACCCATATGCATTGGGTGCAAAACCTGATTAGGGCGGCCACACACGGTGCTCAGAATGGCAGAAATCACTTTTAGAATATGGTAGTTCTTATTAACAGAACATGCAAGTCGAGGATGCAACGATGTGCGGTCCTTCTTACTGAATTCTGATGTGCACTTTGAAGATGTTAGAACAACTGTCCACATTTACTTTTCCTCAGCCAACAAGACAAGTAACGAACAGCAACATCACTAGCCTATACCAATCTACTATCCCCCATAGTAGAGAAGTTGACCTATTCTATTGGTCAGCTTGTCGAGAAAGAAATAGCCTATTCCAAACAGACTCTGGGACAGTTGTGGGACGATAGATCCCAAATTCGTACAACCAGTAGGCCTAGGCTACATAAAAAAAAAACTGTAAAAGCAATGAGTCTGATGCAAGAGATTAGAAAGCTTAGCTTAAAATGTTTATAAACTAATATTTCTTGACATTATAAGGGAAGCAATGTGCACAAGGCAGTAGGCTATGCGCGAATGTTCGTTAGGTAATGCAATTAGTGGGGAAAAACTATTGTTAAAAACTTACTGAACATGTGATTGGTTTCATGTGACAGAGATGAAAATATCCATTAGAAATTTAGAGAGAGGGGAGTTCTAATATGCAACAACTAGCATGGGTTGCTAATATGACTAGGATTATGCCATTGGCTACTACACAATGAAAGAAAGTTTATATAAAATAATTGCTTCCACGGATGTGATGAAATGTGATGCGCTGATGAAGCCTGCCTTCCTGTTTGAGATGCTGTAGCAGCAGCGTGTGATGATAAATAAGATAGGCCTACATAACGAATATACTGTACAAACGTGGCAATTTAATTCCACTAAATTATGCAAATTAACCTATAGACCAATAAGCATGACCAGTCAAATGTTTTTACATCGACTGGTATTTCCATCAATTCCTTCAGCATTATTTCACAATGGGAGTTTTTCTTCTTCTCCCAGACAATTGACAAGCGGCAATTTTATTCATCAGCTTTAAAAAAAAAAAAAAAACGGCCTAATGCTGGCTAACGGCCTAATGCTGGCTAACGGCCTAATGCTGGCTAACGGAAATCCTGTTGTGTGTGGGGGGGGAGGAGGGTATATTTAGGTCACGGGTGTCAGACTAGGAGACCACCTTGAGGCACAGTGATTCACCTCTTCACCTCCACCTGTCCGTCTCATCTGTGCTCTCCTCTCCTTCTATTTCTCCATCCAACCATCAGCTGTGTGTGTGCTGTCTCTCTCTCTCTCTCTCTCTCTCTCTCTCTCTCTCTCTCTCTCTCTCTCTGCAGATGGAGCCTGTGGTTCTTTAGACACTAATACTGTAGCATACAGCAGTCAGCCCGCTGCCGTCTTTCTTTTCTCTCTCCCCCTCTTACCGTCTTCTCTCCTCTCCCACACACAGATGTGTATCACTAGTCACTTTAAACAATGCCACTTTATATAATGTTTACATACCCTACATTACTCATCTCATATGTATATACTGTACTCTATACCATCTACTGCATCTTGCCTATGCCGTTCGGCCATCACTCATTCATATATTTTTATGTACATATTCTTATTCATTCCTTTACACTTGTATGTGTATAAGGTAGTTGTAGTGGAATTGTTAGGTCAGATTACTTGTTAGATATTACTGTATGGTCGGAACTAGAAGCACAAGCATTTCTCTACGCTCGCATTAACATCTGCTAACCATGTGTATGTGACAAATAAAATTTGATTTGATTTTGTTCCATGCCTATGAGTGTGCTGGATAACAAACAATCACACACACAAGTACATACTCTCTCTCTTCTCTTTCATTCAATTCAAATTATATTTAAGGGGCTTTATTGGCATATGTTTACATTGCCAAATCAAGTGAAATAGATAATAAACAAAAGTGAAATAATGAACAGTTAACATTACACTCACAAAAGTTCCAAAATATTAATATATACAGTGTTGTAATGATGTGCAAATAGTTAAAGTACAAAAGGGAAAATAAATAAACATAAATATAGGTTGTACTTACAATGGCGTTTGTTCTTCACTGGTTTCCCTTTTCTTGTGGCAACAAGTCACAAATCTTGATGCTGTGATGGCACACTGTGGTATTTCACCCAATAGATATGGGAGTTTATCAAAATTGGATTTGTTTTCAAATTCTTTGTAGGTCTGTGTAATCTGAGGGAAATATATGTCTATGGTCATACATTTGGCAGGAGATTAGGAAGTGCAGCTCAGTTTCCACCTCATTTTGTGGGCAGTGTGCACATAGCCTGTCTTCTCTTGAGAGCCAGGTCTGCCTTCGGCAGCCTTTCTCAATAGCAAGGCTATGCTCACTGAGTTTGTACATAGTCAAAGATTTCCTTAATTTTGGGTCAGTCACGGTGGTCAGATATTCTGGCACTGGGTACTCTCTGTTTAGGGCCAAATAGCATTCTACTTTGCTCAGTTTTTTTGTAAATGCTTTCCAATGTGTCAAGGAATTATCTTTTTGTTTTCTCATGATTTGGTTGGGTCTAATTGTGTTGCTGTCCTGGGGCTCTGTGGGGTCTGTTTGTGTTTGTTGACAGAGCCCCAGGACCAGCTTGCTTAGGGGGCTTTTCTCCAGGTAAATTTCTCTGTCGGTAATGGCTTTGTTATGGAAGGTTTGGAAATCACTTCCTTTTAGGTGGTTGTAGAATTTAACTTCTCTTTTCTGGATTTGATAATTAGCGGGTATCGACCTAATTCTTCTCTGCATGCAATATTTAGTGTTTTACGTTGTACACGGATTATACTTTTGCAGAATTCTGCACGCAGAGTCTCAATTTGGTTTTTGTCCCATTTTGTGAATTCTTGGTTGGTGAGCGGACCCCAGACCTCACAACCATGAAGGGCAAAGGGTTCTATAACTGATTCACATATTTTTTTGCCAGATCCTAATTGGGATGTCCAATTTTATGTTCCTTTTGATGGCATAGAAGGCCCTTCTTGCCTTGTCTCTCAAATCGTTCACAGCTTTGTGAAGATACCTGTAGTGCTGATGTTTAGGCCGAGGTATGTAGAGTTTTTTTTGTGTGCCCTAGGGCAATGGTGTCCTGGCAACTGGACCTTTTTTGGAACACCATTATTTTAGTCTTACTGAGATTTACTGTCAGGGCCCAGAATCTGTGACAGAATCTGTGCAAAAGATCTAGGTGCTGCTGTAGGCTCTCCTTGGTTGGGGACCGAAGCACCAGATCATTGGCAAACAGTAGACATTTGACTTCAGATTCTAATAGGGTGAGGCCAGGTGCTGCAGACTGTTCTAGTGCCCTCGCTAATTCATTGATCTACAGCTCTGGAAAAAATTGAGACCACTGAAAAATTATCAGTTTCTCTGGTTTTACTATTTATAGGTATGTGTTTGGGTAAAATTAACATTTTTGTTTTATTCTATAAACTACTGACAGCATTTCTCCCAAATTCCAAATAAAAATATTGTCATTTAGAGCATTTATTTGCAGAAAATCACAACTGGTCAAAATAACAAAAAAGATGCAGTGTTGTCAGACCTCAAATAATGCAAAGAAAATAAGTTCATATTCATTTTTAAACAACACAATACTAATGTTTTAACTTAGGAAGAGTTAACAAATCAATATTGGGTGGAATAACCCTGATTTTTAATCACAGCTTTCATGCGTCTTAGCATGCTCTCCACCAGTCTTTTACATTGATGTTGGGTGACTTTATGACACTCCTGTCGCAAATATTCAAGCAGCTCGGGCTTTGTTTGATGGCTTGTGACCGTCCGTCATCCTCTTGATCACATTCCATAGGTTTTCAATGGGGTTCAGGTCTGGAGATTAGGCTGGCCATGACAGGGTCTTGATCTGGTGGTCCTCCATCCACACCTTGATTGACCTGGCTGTGTGGCATGGAGCATTGTCCTGCTGGAAAAAACTATCCTCAGATTTGGGGAACAATGTCAGAGCAGAAGGAAGCAAGTTTTCTTCCAGGACAACCTTGTACACGTGGCTTGATTCATGTGTCATTCACAAAGACAAATCTGTCCGATTCCAGCTTTGCGGAAGCACCCCCAGATCATCACCGATCCTCCACCAAATTTCATAGTGGGTGCGAGACACTGTGGCTTGTAGGCCTCAGCAGGTCTCGCATCCGCTGTGAAATTTGGTGGAGGATAGCAGACCCTCGTGCCAAATTGAGTTGAAAGCTTTTTTGAAATCAACAAAGCATGAGAAGATTGCCTTTGTTTTGGTTTGTTTGTCAATTAGGGTGTGCAGGGTGAATACGTGGTCTGTTGTACGGTAGTTTGGTAAAAAGCCAATTTGACACTTGCTCAGTACATTGTTTTTGCTGAAGAAATGTGTGAGTCTGCTGTTAATGATAATGCCAAGGATTGTCCCAAGGTTGCTGTTGACGCATATCCCCTGGTAGTTATTGGGGTCAAATTTGTCTCCACTTTTGTGGATTGGGGTGATCAGTCCTTGGTTCCAAATATTGTGGAAGATGCCAGAGCTGAGGATGATGTTAAAGAGTTTAAGTATAGCCAATTGGAATTTGTGGTCTGTATATTTTATAATTCCATTCAGGATACCATCAGGCATTTTTGGGTTGGAGGGTTTGTATTTTATTTTGTAGTTCATTCAATGTAATTAGAGAATCCAGTGGGTTCTGGTAGTCTTTAATAGTTGATTCTAAGATTTGCATTTGCTCATGTATATGTTTTTGCTGTTTGTTCTTTGTTATAGAGCCAAAATGATTGGAAAAGTGGTTTATCCATACATCTCCGTTTTGGATAGATAGCGCTTTGTGTTGTTGTTTGTTTAGAGTTTTCCAATTTTCCCGGTTAAATTCTATGGATTCTTCAGTTACATTGAGCTGATTTCTGACGTGCTGCTCCTTCTTTTTCCGTAATGTATTTCTGTATTGCTTTTAGTGATTCACCATAGTGAAGGCGTAGGCTCAGGTTTTGTAGGTCTCTATGTTTTTGGTTGGATAGGTTTCTCAATTTATTTCTTAGGCTTTTGCATTATACATCAAACCATTTGTCATTGTTGTTCATTTTCTTAGGTTGTCTGCTTGAAAACTTTCTACTGCCAAGTTTACACCTTCACTATTACAGTGAAACCTTTGTCCAGGGAATTGTCTAGAAGGGATTGAATTTGTTGTTGCCTAATGGTTTTTTGGTAGTTTTCCACACTATTTTCCTTCCATCTATAGCATTTCTTAATAGTATTCAGTTCCTTTGGCTTTTATGTCTTGTGATTTGAGCATAGCTCTGTTCAATTAGAGTGTGATTTTGCTGTGATCTGATAGGGGTGTCAGTGGACTGACTGTGAACGCTCTAAGAGACTCTGGGTTGAGGTCAGTGATAAAGTAGTCTACAGTGCTACTGCAAAGAGATGAGCTATAGGTGTACCTACCATAGGAGCCCCCTCGAAGTCTACCATTGACTATGTACATACCCAGCGTCCGACAGAGCTGCAGGAGTTGTGACACGTTTTTGTTTGTTATGTTGTCGTAGTTGTGTCCAGGGGGGCATATGGGGGAAGGAATGCTGTCACCTCCAGGTAGGTGTTTGTCCCGCTGAGGGTGTTGGGTTCTTGTCCAGTTCTGGCATTTAGGTCACCACAGACTAGTACATGTCCCTGAGCCTGAAAATTGTTGATCTCCCCTCTAGGATGGAGAAGCTGTCATCATTTAGATTCTATTGGGGGGATATATTTACCACACATGAGGACATTTTTCTCAGTTGAGATCATTTCCTTATTAATTTCTGTAAAATGTTCCTCTTTTGACTAATTTAATAGTGTGTGTTAGGTCTGCTCTATACCAAATTAGCATACGCCCTGAGTCTCTTCCCTGTTTCACACCTGGTAGTTTGGTGGATGGGACTACCAACTCTCTGTAACCTAGAGGGCAACCATTGGGTCTGTCTCCATTATACCATGTTTCTTGTAGGATGACAATGTCTGTATTTCCAATTTCTATGATGAAGTCTGGGTTCCTGCTCTTTAGGCCAAAGGCAGATTACCTCAGACCTTGTATATTTCAGGATGAGATAGTAAAAGCTTTCTGTTCCATAATGTCTAGTGTTGTTTTTGTGTGGTTTAGGCCCGGACCATCACAGTAGGTGTGAGCAGAGCATGTTGAGCATCTGATACATGCCTCTTAGGTCGCAGGATGGGGTTTGGGCGGGTGTAATAGTGGGGGTTGGGTAGGGCTGGGCGATAAATCAATATAAATAATTATCAAGGTAATTACTTCCCTCAATAACGATATAAAAACTTTTAGATTCATTTTCAATAATGTCGATATAGAATAATTAGGTTACAGCAGTCCATTTCACCTCTGACGCAGCAGAAACATGCAGAGAAGTGACAATATGCACATGGAGAGGTATACGCCCACTAAAAACCACTTAGCACCTCGAGTGATGGAGGAGCCACTATTATCCACAAAAAATGAGTGATGTAGGCAAAAACAGTGGCAGTGATAGCCATGGAGAAGGAGCAGCTTCCAACGAAGAAATGATTGATAAAAAGGGTTCAACTGAAGCTATAGCAGAGGGGATCATTGACGCTCTCGCCTCCTGGGGACTCAGTCAAGACAGACAGGTCTGCATAACAAAGGATAATGGTGTGAACGTGGTGAAGGCCGCTCAAATCAACAAATGGACCTGACTACAATGTTTTGGACATTGTCTGCACTTGGCCATTGGTAAGTAACCTTGTCAATTGTGTATATTGAAGTGATTGGTTAGATTAAACTAAATGTGATTTTTTTTCATCAACTCATTAAGTTAGATATTACATTTGTACATAACTAAAGGGATTATTGTGATTTAAATATTTTATTAAAATCTCTTGATTTCTCTTAGAGAGAGTGGGTAGAGACAAATGGGTGGATTGAGCATTTGGAGTATGTAAGAAAGTGGTAGGTGCCTTTTCCTATTGGTGGAAAAAGAAGAGAGACCTGGCAGTTGCTCTAAAAGAACACCACCTACCCCAGCACAAGTTGGTGACCGAGTCGCCTACCAGCTGGGGATCACTTCAAAACATGGTGTAAAGAGTACTAGAGCAGGAGAAAGCCATTTCACAGGTCATGTCCAGTGACAAGAAGACCTGGCACTTATAAGCTCACACTTATACAGATATAGATGTTCTTGAGTCCATCAACCAGGCATTGACCCCATTCCTAGAATTCACAGATGCTCTGTCTGGTGAGTCTTATGTCAGTGTGTCTTACCTAAAGCTAGTACTACACCTGTTCTAGGACAGGAGTTCCAAAAGAATAAAGAAATTACAAATGTCTGACAAAGGAGGAGTGGAAATGATGTAACGTGTTTCTGAGTGCTCTCTGTAGGGAGATGTTAGTGAAAGAGGTCTGGTCTCTGATAACTCATAATGACACTGGTTACTGCCTACACACACACTGCTTCCTCTCCATCACATAGGCCTCTCCAAGCCTAACCAGGATACCTCTCTGCGTGGGTTTGTGTAGGCTACATGTATACGTGTCTGCCCATCTGATCGTATAGCTAGGGTGTTAAGGGTGAATCCATCCTATGGGGATTATTGTTCCCTTCACTTCATTTCCTGTACTGGTTCTGGGGGAGTTTTCAGCATGCTGTGTATTGACTGATTGGCTTCTGTGTGTTTCAGACATTACACACACACTTTCAAAACACATTTGTGTTTGAGTGTGTCTGTCTGCGTAAGTAAGTATATACTGTAGGTCTAAAACTAACTAAACCCCTATGTGTGCCTATGTATTTAAACTATGTGCTGACTGAGTGTGTGAGGGTTGATGGCTAACTCTGCAGGGAGAGATGGAGAGAGGGAAAATGAGGGAGAGCAAGAAAGAGGGAGGAGAGAGTGGGAGGTAGGAAATGAGGAGGGATGGTGGAGGGGTTGTTAGTTCTGTTTCACAGGGAGATGCGGTTCAGCTGCGGTTCAGTGGAAATATGAGGTCCTCAGAGAGCTGTATAAGAGAGAGGGAGAAAGAGAGAGAGAGAAAGTGAGAAAGAGAGCTGTAAAAGTCTGCTTTCTGGAAACACTTCAGTCTGGGGTAGCTGAGGTCGGGATTGACCCTGGGGGGGATTTGCCCTAGGCCATGTTATCATCAGTGTTGCATCACATGACCGTTGTATAGCCCATAATGCCTGCCCTGCAAACACACACACACACACACACACACACACACACACACACACATACATGCACACGTCCCCACACCCTAATATGTGTCTCAGCTTGAGCCTTAATTTGTCTGTCATGCCATACCAAGCCACCCTCAGGTAACATCCATGGTGTTAATGTTGTTGTAGCGTAACAGGAGCTGTCTCTCATTAGATGTGTAGTATAGTGTGAGGTGGTCGTAATGTGATGCTAGATTCACTGTAGGTGATTTGTCTTTATAAATACACCCCACAGGAGGTTGGTGGCACCGTAATTGGGGAGGATTGGCTTGTGTTAATGACTGGAACAGAATCAGTGGAATGGTATCGAATACATCAAACTTCGTTTCCAGGTGTTTGATGCCATTCCATTCGCTCCGTTTCAGCCATTATTATGAGCCGTCCTCCCCTCAGCAGCCTCCTGTGATACACAGATACTACACACACATAAGCACACATGCACACTCACACACATTGTGATGTTATTTTCAGGCCTCAGTCCTCATTATTTCCATTCAGCGCTACTAGTGCTAGCAGGCCTTTGAGTCACACTGAAGCTGTTTTGCTTGAACGGAAGATCAACTATGGGTAACATTTTGATTCTTAGTGTTGCTGTTTTTAACTGAACTTCCTTCCATTGTGGTGTCCATGACGTCATACAGGTTTCCATATAGACGTGAGTGTTTTAGGACATCACAGTTGAATTCACTAAATCACCGTGGAACAATGGGCAGCAGTGGAGTGGAGCTAATCTGAACAGTGAACATAGTAGCTAACTGATATCACTGTTATTCGCTGTTGTGAGACCGTAGCCAAGAATACAGGAAGTCTTGTGCTAACCTGTAGCCTCGGACAGCTTAGCTCAGTCCCCCTCTAAGGCTATTCTCTCCCTGTTGGTAAACTGGGTTGTATGGAGGTACTGAACTTGGGAGAGAGACACCTAGTGGCACTAGTATACAACTGCAGGTGATATCTGTCTTCTTCCCATTTCTTTCTCTCTCTCCCTCTCATCAGACCTGTCAAGGAATCGTTTGGCGGAGGTCCCCTCGGAGGTGTGTCACCTGGTCGCCTTGGAATCGCTGAACCTCTATCACAACTGTATCAAAACTATTCCTGACACCATCATCAACCTACAGTCACTCACCTCCTTAAACCTCAGGTAAGACTTGGACCTACTGTTGACAAGTGACTGTGTTGAGTGAGAAACACATTCGTTTTCAATGATATTAGAAACACCTCCAATCTTTTTCCAAGAGTTGCTGAGTATCAGTGGTTGATCCTTAAAGTAGTGTTTGCACAGATATCCCTATGAGGTGCCATTATTGGTTCAGTAATGGGTTAAATACATTAGATGTCAGTTGATATTTGATAAGCAGCAGAGGGTTAACAGTTAGCAGATGTCAGTTTGGCCCAGGGCTTGTTAAGACCCAGGTGTTTGGTGCCAACTGTTCCCCAGGGCCGACATGCTTGTTAGCCTTCACGCATCACGACACCTCTCAACGGGCTGATGTCACCACTTCCATCCTCATGGCAGGACCACTAGGCAACAACACATCCTGTCTGTCTGTGTTTGTGTAATACGCTATGATCTCATACCCAGGTCACTCTAACTGTTTCATTCTATCTTTCGCCAGTGTCCACTCCTTCTTTAACTAGCTATCGACAGAGACCGACAGAGAGAGAGTGAGCGAGAGAAAAAAGGGGAGAGAGAGAGAGACAGATATGTAGGGAGAAGGAGAGAGAGACATAGAGGGAGAGAGAAAGAGTCATCATATCAGTGCTAACCTGTTTTTTTACTGCCGGCTGTATGCATCATCAACCTGAGACAAGCGCAGTAGTCTCTGTACTTCATGTCTCTAATCTCTTCATTCATGCTCACACCACCGTGTAACTGAGGCAAGTACGTTAGTCATATCTCTAATGCAGGCAGGCAGGCAGGCAGGCAGACAGACAGACAGACAGACAGACAGACAGACAGACAGACGCGCATGCATGAATATACGCATGTTGTGTTGCTTAATATCGCTCAGGTTAAGTTAATTAGTAATTTAATAAGTGATTAATTGAATTAGTCATCTAAATGCTACATCTGAAGGGAGAGGATGGCTAGTTTATCTTCTCACCACTGAGCCTCAGTTGGCGTTAGCTGATGTAGTGTAACGTGCGTGCGCGTGTGTGTGTCTGAGTATAATGTGATGTGAGTGCCCCAGTGACAGCACCAGGGGATGTGTTTTACACCACTACACAGGAATGTTATTGGATGCCATGGAGACACCGACAGATAGTCTCATTTAAATGTGTATGTAGCTTTTCATATCGCAGTCAAAACAGGAAATAGAGAACGCTCTCCATGTCTGCACCAGGAACACATAAAAAGGACTTCTTTATTTTTAGGATCGTCCTGTTACTGGCCTGTATCATGGTGGAAAGAGAATGAAAGCTCTTTGTTGTCTAGATCAGTGGTTCCCAACCAGGGGTACTAGGACAACCAGGAATACTAGGACCACTAGGGGTACTAGGACAACCAGGGGTACTAGGACAACCAGGGGTACTAGGACAACCAGGGGTACTAGGACAACCAGGGGTACTAGGACAACCAGGGATACTAGGACCACTACGGGTACTAGGACAACCAGGGATACTAGGACAACCAGGGATACTAGGACAACCAGGGATACTAGGACCACTAGGGGTACTAGGACAACCAGGGATACTAGGACAACCAGGGATACTAGGACAACCAGGGATACTAGGACAACCAGGACTAGGGGTACTAGGACAACCAGGGGTACTAGGACAACCAGGGGTACTAGGACAACCAGGGGTACTAGCACCACTAGGGGTACTAGGACAACCAGGGATACTAGGACAACCAGGACTAGGGGTACTAGGACAACCAGGGGTACCAGGACAACCAGGGGTACTAGCACCACTAGGGGTACTAGGACAGCCAGGGATACTAGGACAACCAGGGATACTAGGACAACCAGGACTAGGGGTACTAGGACAACCAGGGGTACTAGGACAACCAGGGGTACTAGGACCACTAGGGATACTAGGACAACCAGGGGTACTAGGACAACCAGGGGTACTATGACCACTAGGGGTAAGGACAACCAGGGGTGCTAGGACCACTAGGGGTGCTAGGACCACTAGGGGTACTAGGACCACCAGGGGTGCTAGGACCACCAGGACCACCAGGGGTGCTAGGACCACCAGGGGTGCTAGGACAACCAGGGATACTAGGACTACTATGGGTACTAGGACCACTATGGGTACTAGGACAACCAGGGATACTAGGACAACCAGGGGTACTAGGACAACCAGGGGTACTAGGACAACCAGGGATACTAGGACAACCAGGGGTACTAGGACAACCAGGGATGCTAGGACAACCAGGGTTACTAGGACAACCAGGGTTACTAGGACAACCAGGGGTGCTAGGACAACCAGGGGTACTAGGACCACTAGGAGACTTGGACCACCAGGGGTACTTGGGCCACCAGGGGTACTTGGGCCACCAGGGGTACTTGCCCTATCCACACGGGATACTTGAGAAGACTCAAGAGACCATAGGTCTACTTCAGGGATATCCCCCGGGAAGAGCAAAGCTCAGTTGGTGGTACAGTAACTACAGTATCTAGACCACTAGTGTAGATAGAGCTTTGGCACTTGTGAAAAAACAGCAACCTTATTTTGAAGTTGTCTAGGAAATGAGATGAAGGCTGTTTGGAGCTGCCAGCTGTTGTTATCATGTTGTGTCATGGAGTTTGCTGATTTCTATTGTTCGTTTTAGTGTGACTTTCTTTCATTCTGTTAGCTTTTATTTAGGCAGTCAGCTTTTACTGTGAACTATTGTAATGCTAGCTTGTTGCTCTATTGCGTTAGCTTGTGCTGTTGTGCTAGCTGCAGTGCAGTGTAGTGGGAGTGTAGTGTGTGCTCCTTATGATTGTGTTTTTGCCTAATGATGTGATGTGGTTCTTGTGTGGTCCTTGCTGACAGCTCCTAGCTCCTCTCTCTTGGCCTGTGTTGTTATGTTACTATTCCACAGGGGGTTCCATTCCGCTAACACAGTTAGCTAACGCTAGCTAATGCTGTTTTGAATGAAAACGATTTTACCTACACACTGAAGAAGGCTGCAAAGTTGAAACGTCTGTGTACACTATGAAGTAAGCTTTATCTTTTTGAGTGCAGACCCATCACACTTAGCTAACATTATTGCATTCAGCCAGTGTTGTCTATACATTCTCATTCCGTCTGTAATCTCTTGGATCAGAGACGGAGACAGTGTTTGACATCTCTGGCTTTGTGGAGCCTTTGGCAAGCCCCTGGACTGCACAGTGATACAGCTAGATCTGATGCAACACTGCAACACATTCATGCGAACTTGAAATCATGCAGGCACACACGCAAACACACACACACACACACACACACACACACACACACACACACACACACACAGGAACCCACTGTGTGTGTGGGAACAGCTGGATAAACTCAATTTGATTTAATTTCCGGAATATCAGAGGAGTTTCGCAGTCTCATGGTTTTGCATGTGTGTGTCTCTGTGTGTATGTGTCAATGGGTTGGTTCTTCTATCCTTGTGGGGACCTAAAGTCCCCATAATTAAAACAAGGAAAATTCTCCCTCGTGGTACATTTCCCATGTCCCATGAGGACAAAAGCTATTTTAAGTTTAGGGGATAGGGTTAGGGTTACAATTAGGTTTAGGGTTAGGTTTGGGTTAGGGTTAGGGTTTAGGGAAAGTAGGATTCTGAATGTAAATATATTTTCGGTCTCCACGAGGATAGAAAAACAAAGCGCATGTTTGTGTATGTACTGATGGGTCATTTCCAGGATAATTTGTAGCCTTTGTTGTGGAGTGGAGAACTTATTTTCTCTAGGGTCATCTGTAAGCCACTATGCTCATACTCTGCTCTGTCAATGTTAAAAGGCCTTTCTCCCAGCCACTAACCCCCTGCCGTGTGCTGGCTAACTGCAGCTGTAACCCGGAGACAGAACACCAGAAACCTGTTTTATGAGAGGTTTAAACTGTTTGGAGGTGTTCTGCTCTGTTTATGAAAGGACTTGGATTGTTTTAAAGCATTTTGGCTAACTGCTAGTGTAAGCCAGGGAGGGAACACCACAATCCTGTTTTTATTAAGGGTTTTTGGAGGGTTTGAGGGCTGTTTTGTCATGCTGGACTGAACTAGATTGAGATTCAGGTTGTGTGTGTTTATGTTTTGCATAAGTACAGTACAGTGCTGGGAGAGGAAGTGTTTATGGGAAAGCTAATGAGTAGTTTGTCCCCATGGGGCATTCTGTTTCTTACAGTACACTAGACACAAACAGTCATAAACACTGACTCGTGTAATGTAAATATGAATACCATTATGCAACACATTGTTACAATGTAGATAGTTCTCTTTGCCTTCTCCCTCTTAAGTTGAATTAGTTTATAAAATATTAAAATGTCTATTTTCCTATGTAAACAAAAGCTGCTTAACAAGTCTTCCTCCCATTGGATATATCCATGAATAAGGTCCAACACACATCTCATCTGACACCTTTATTGGAGTTTCCATCCAAATGGATCTTTGTCAGCTCTAGATGGTAGACACTTTGGACATCCCATTCATCTCTCTCTGATCTGCATCTCTCAGTGTCAGTCGTCATGCTGTCCCAGGCTGTGTGTAATAATATATAGCTGTGTGTGTTCACAGTCGGAACCAGCTGTGTGCTCTGCCAGCCTGCCTGTGTGGGTTGCCCCTACGAGTCCTCAATGCCAGCAACAACAAGCTGGTGTGTATACCTGAGGCCATCGGTCAGCTCAGGAGCCTCATGGAGCTGGTAAGACTTTCTCTCCCTCTAAATGCCAGTGTCAGACTCAGCTCTTAGTTTCCTGTGTGAGTTCCTGGCCAAGCTTAGCCTTACGTAACTGTACTGTTCTTCACTGAGGGGTGAAATGAATGGAACCAGCCCTAATGGAGCTAGCGCTGCCTGCAAACAGGAAACAGGGGAGGAGGGGAGACTTTGTTTGACTCCATGTGAGGAGACAGGCTAGACCAGTGGAATAGGAAGCAGTGTGGCTGTAATAGGGATGTGTCATGAGCCATATAAACTAGAGGTCGACCGATTTAATCGGAATGGCTGATTCAGGGTATATGCAACAGTTTTGGCCACCTGGCTCGTTGCGAACTAATTTGCCAGAATTTTACGTAATTATGACATAACATTGAAGGTTGTGCAACGTAACAGGAATATTTAGACTTAGGGATGCCACCCGTTAGATAAAATACGGAACGGTTCCGTATTTCACTGAAAGGAAAAACATTTTGTTTTCAAGATGATAGTTTCCGGATTCGACCATATTAATGACCTAAGGCTCGTATTTCTGTGTATTTATTATATTATAATTAAGTCTATGATTTGATAGAGCAGTCTGACTGAGCGGTGGTAGGCACCAGCAGGCTCGTAAGCATTCATTCAAACAGCATTTTCGTGTGTTTTGCCAGCAGCTCTTCGCTGTGCTTCAAGCATTCCGCTGTTTATGACTTCAAGCCTATCAACTCCCAAGATTAGGCTGGTGTAACCGATGTGAAATGGCTAGCTAGTTAGCGGGTGCGCGCAAATAGCGTTTCAAACGTCACTCGCTCTGAGACTTGGAGAAGTTGTTCCCCTTGCTCTGCATGGGTAACGCTGCTTCGAGGGTGGCTGTTGTCGATGTGTTCCTGGTTCGAGCCCAGGTAGGAGCGAGGAGAGGGACAGAAGCTATACTGTTACACTGGCAATACTAAAGTGCCTATAAGAACATCCAATAGTCAAAGGTATATGAAATACAAATCGTACAGAGAGAAATAGTCCTATAATTCATATAATAACTACAACCTAAAACTTCTTACCTGGGAATATTGAAGACTCATGTTAAAAGGAACCACCAGCTTTCATATGTTCTCATTTCTGAGCAAGGAACTTAAACTTTAGCTTTCTTACATGGCACATAATGCACTTTTACTTTCTTCTCCAACACTTTGTTTTTGCATTATTTAAAACAAATTGAACATGTTTCATTATTTATTTTAGGCTAAATTGATTTTATTGATGTATTATATTAAGTTAAAATAAGTGTTCATTCAGTATTGTTGTAATTGTCATTATTACAAATAAATAAATAAATCGGCCGATTAATCGGTAACGGCCTTTTTTGGTCCTCCAATAATCGGTATCGGTACCGGCGTTGAAAAATCATAATCGGTCGACCTCTAATATAAACCCCTTACCTTAGCTCCTGTACACCAGGGGTGACCAACCATCCTCCTGGAGAGCTACTGGGTTTACAGACCAGACCTTCTCTAATGCACCTGATTCTACTAATCTGCTGCTCATCATTACCTTGATTAGTTGAATCAAGTGTGTTTGAGTAGGACTAGAACAAAATCCTGCACACGCACCAGAAAGTGACATATGTGTTTCAGTTAACACTGTGCGTTGTGCCCCCTACAGGATGTGAGCTGTAATGAGATCACTGCTCTGCCCCGTCACATCGGCCGACTCAAGGCCCTCCGAGAACTCAACGTCCGCAGGAACCTGCTCTGTGTCCTTCCTGAAGGTGAGTTTAACCTCTGTTCACAAGAGGTTAAACTCTTGTGAACAGGAAAACTTCCACAGGTGCGTCTAGAAAATATCAATCTACTCCATGCTGTATTGTAAGCCCAGCCAAATAAGAGCCAGACAGATCTCACAGACAGATATATGATGTCTATGATCCAGTCTCCAGGTATGTCTCATGGCCCAGGGGTATTGAGCAGTACTAGTCTTTGTGAGTTGAGACGTCTAGCAGAGTAGTGTTTCCCAACTCCAGTCCTCAAGTACCTCCAACAGCACACACTTTTGTTGTAGCCCTCAGAAAACGTGTGCTCATTGAGGGCTTGATGATAGGTTGACCAGTTGAATCAGGTGTGCTTGTCCGGGGCTACAACAAAAGGTGTGCTGTTGGGGGTACTGGAGGACTGGAGTTGGGAAACACTGCTATAGAATAAAATAGGTATGTGACAGGAGAGCTCTCTAAGTCCCAGAGATGCCGCCCGTCGTCTGTCAGAACCTGGCAACCTCTCGTTGTCTGAATGGTGGACGAGTATTATTCTGAACATTCTTCCTACATATTTTCCCCGGCTGCATCTCTGTTGTAGATTTACAATCTGTGATTTCTGATCATGCTGCAGATGCTCCATCTATCCTCTCTGGGTTTGATTGATGAGCCTGGATCTGGCCAGGCGGCTCGACTCCCATGGGTGGAGGATATGAGTGGAGACCGGGGATTGGACGCGAGCCCTGGGGAGGATGGGGGATGTTGGGAAATAGAGTTTTAGATTGTTTGTTGAACTTTTGGGGCATCACTCCTTAAATGTATTTTGGAGAGACCCCCTTCCTGGGCCACCAAGGCACAAAACTATTGTAGTTGACCTGCCAAAAAGTGTTTCTTTGTTGTTTTTTGGTGTTACCTATACAGTAGGTGATATGGATGCTGAAAATATTGTTGCGATTTCCCCCTTTTTATACTGAATGATGGTAAAAAAAATCCCTCATAGAAGTTATTCTAAGGGGTGACCTTGAGGGAAGAGGACGTGAGAGACCTTCTCATTTCAGCTAATTAAGAGAAGCAGTGTACTCTGCTGGTTGCTTTTAAAAATAATATTTGGGGCTCTCCTTCATGGCCTCCCAGCTAAGATTATCTCTGTCGTCTCAGAGGGATTTGAATTATAAAAGGTTGTCAGAGAGATAGTCATAATTGTTTTGCTTGAATTACTACCTCTTGGGGAATGTGTTGCTGGCACAGAATTGCTGAGAATCTCTCGCTCTGTCTTTGTTACTATTTCTCTGTTACTCTCCCTCACTCTTTCTCACTCTCTGTCATTGACCTCTCACTGTCTATTTTCTCTATCTATCTGATTTCGGGAATACTTTATCCCATTTTTCCCATAAAATGCATGTGATACGACAAAGCTACACCAGTTACACCCAGCCTAATAGCTGCTATTTATTTTATCAGTATTTTCCAATGTAAGTCTGTGATTTTCTTCTGTTTCCTAACAATGTCTCTTCTCACATATTGACTGGGTCATAGTGGTTCGTGCTGAGCTTAGCGCCTAGGATACGTTCCTCCAGTTTATTTTTAACTTTTGGCAAGGTCCACATTAGTTGAACTTTGGCAGTGAGGGAGTCTTGAAGTATCCGGGCTGCCTCTGCTGGGCTCTGTGGGTTTCTAGTGGGGAAAAGTTCTGTCTGATGATCCCAGTGAACAAACAAACAAACAAACAAACAAACAAACACACACACACACACACACACACAACAACAATTACTCCTCTAACTCTAGGGACTGTGTATTCGTCCCTCAGACTTGGCAGAGCTTCCCCTGGTGAAGTTTGACTTTTCCTGTAACAAGGTGTCTACCATCCCAGTGAGCTACAGGAAGATGGCCCAGCTCCAGAACCTACAGCTGGAGAACAACCCCCTACAGAGCCCCCCTGCACAGGTCGGTCTGGGGCTACGGCTGTCTCCACAGCTTGGCATGACATACGGAGCAATGGAATATAGCATTCATCATAGGGCATGTCTCTGTGTGTTCTGTTTAAGCTATTTGTGTACCTTCTACTTTTGTATCTATCATCTACTTGCTCTAATTCACCCACTGATGATCTGTTTTCTAGATCTGCATGAAAGGCAAAGTTCACATATTTAAGTACCTGAGCATCGAGGCATGTCGAAGTGACAAGATGCCTGATTCTCTCTACCTGCCTGTCATGGAGCGCCTCAGCCTATCACGACCTTCCACCGGCAGGTGAGTTGCTATGCCAACCCTAACGGAGGCAACTGTTAGTGCTGGGCTGATTCAAAAGCCTGCACACACTTTGGCTCTCCAGGACCACTGATTTACCACTGTGTATTGTGCCAGATTCTCCATCAGACCTGGGTTCAAATACTATTTCAAGTGTCTCAATTACTTTCATATACATTTGAAGTAAGTATTCAGATATATTTTATTTGAAAAGACAGGTAGTTGAACATTTTAATGTATTTGGAAATGCACTTTGAAAGTGTATTGAAATACTCAAATACACTGACGCATATACACTCCCATGCATTTAAACCAGGTGTTTGAAAATAGTATTTGAAATAAGTATTTGAAAATTCTGTCAAATATAATTTGTCAGACTATTTGGTTTTTACAAATAACCATTCAACTAACCATGAACTAATACACCAAATAAAACTTAGTTTTTCAATTTAAATTATTATACAAAAGTCTTGCAACCAATATAATGTTATATATATATAGGGGATACAACCATCCCAGTTCTGCAGATGTTGCTGCGAAGAAACAGAATCGTTAGATAATTTGTTATGGTACTGTCCATATGTAGGTTGTTTTTGGTCGCACGTTCAGGAATGGCGGAAGAATTGCAACATTTCCCCGGATCTAACTGCAAATAGCAATGCTGTGTGATTTAAAAAGCCATAGTCAATCGATTAATAATATAATAATACTCTTAGCAAAAATGTTTATCTTTAATTTACAATATGTAGAATATATGAGATAGAAAGGTTCAGAACTTTTGTGAAACATCACAGCACAGTTGAAAAAGATATGGCAAATAGAAATCAAAACTCGATGGTCTTCAGAGATAGATGGGAGGGTGTGAGTGGAGCTGAAGGATGGGACTACAAACAAACAAAAGATAACAATTGTAAACCATACTGTGTCAGTAAAATGTATATAGTATGTATAAGCTGGAAGTAGAAGATTAGATGACTAAGAGTTGTTGTGCATTAGTTTACTCGAATTAGGGGATGGATGGTAGGGTTAGGGGAAAATAATAAAGAGAATTAGGGGATGGATGGTAGGGTTAGGGGAAAATAATAAAGAGAATTAGGGGATGGATGGTAGGGTTAGGGGAAAATAATAAAGAGAATTAGGGGATGGATGGTAGGGTTAGGGGAAAATAATAAAGAGAATTAGGGGATGGATGGTAGGGTTAGGGGAAAATAATAAAGAGAATTAGGGGATGGATGGTAGGGTTAGGGGAAAATAATAAAGGAAAATATATATAAAACATTTACAGCACCAGTCAAAAGTTTGGACACAGCATCTCATTACAGGGTTTCTCTTGACTTTTTTTTTTACTATTTTCTACATAGAACAATAGAATAATAGTAGACATCAAGTAGACATTACTTTTTTTACTATTTTCTACATAGAATAATAGAATAATAGTTAAGACATCAAAACTATGAAATAACACATATGGAATCATGTAGTAACCAAAAAAGTGTTAAACAAATCAAAATATATTGTATATTTGAGATTGTTCATAGTAGCCACCCTTTGCCTTGATGACAGCTTTGCACACTCTTGGCATTCTCTCAACCAGCTTCACCTGAAACGCTTTTCCAACAGTCTTCAAGGAGTTCCCACATCTGCTGAGCACTTGTTGGCTGCTTTTCCTTCACTCTGCAGTCCAACTCATCCTAAACCATCTCAATTGGATTGAGTTCGGGTGATTGGGGAGGCTAGGTCATCTGATGCAGCACTCCATCACTCTCCTACTTGGTCAAATAGCCCTTACACAGCCTGTAGGTGTGTTGGGTCATTGTCCTGTTGAAAAACAAATGATAGTCCCACTAAGTGAAAACGAGATGGGATGGCGTATCGCTGCAGAATGCTGTGGTAGCCATGCTGGTTAAGTGTGCCTTGAATTCTAAATAAATGAAGGCCTGATTCACGCAGTCTCCTCTGAACAGCTGATGTTGAGTTGTGTCTGTTACTTGAACTCTGTGAAGCATTTATTTGGGCTGCAATCTGAGGTAAGGTTAACTCTAATGAACTTATCCTCTGCAGCAGAGGTAACTCTGGGTCTTCCTTTTCTGTCGTGGCCCTCATGAGAGCCAGTTTCATCATAGCGTTTGATGGTTTTTGCGATCTTGTCTCATCTCCCCAACGAGCTCGGGAGGCGAAGGTCGAGTCATGCGTCCTTCGAAACATGATCCGCCAAACCACGCTTCTTAACACCAGTCCACTTAACCCGGAAGCCAGCCGCATCAATGTGTCGGAGGAAACACCGTGTTCACCTGACGACCGAGGTCAGCCTGCAGGCTCCCGGCCTACCACAAGGAGTCGCTAGAGCGTATTGAGCCAAGTAAAGCCCCCCCAGCAAAACCCTCTCCTAACCTGGGTCTCCGAATCACGGCCGGTTTTGATACAGCCCGGGATCGAACCTGGTTGTGTAGTGACATCTCAGACCGCTGCGCTACTCGGAAGGCCCCGCAAATTTATATATATTTTTTTTACTGAAATTTCACATTTACATAAGTATTCAGACCCTTTACTCAGAACTTTGTTGAAGCACCTTTGGCAGCGATTACAGCCTCGAGTCTTCTTGGGTATGACGCTACAAGCTTGGCACACCTGTATTTGGGGAGTTTCTCCCATTCTTCTCTGCAGATCCTCTCAAGCTCTGTCAGGTTGGATGGGGAGCATCGCTGCACAGCTATTTTCAGGTCTCTCCAGAGATGTTTGATCGGGGTCAGGTCCGGGCTCTGGCTGGGCCACTCAAGGACATTCAGAGACTTGTCCTAAAGCCACTCCTGCATTGTCTTGGCTATGTGCTTAGGGTCATTGTCCTGTTGAAAGTTGAACCTTCACCCCAGTCTGAGGTCCTGAGCACACTGGAGCAGGTTTTCATCAAGGATCTCTCTGTACTTTGCTCCGTTAATCTTTCCCTCGATCCTGACCAGTCTCCCAGTCCCTGCCGCTGAAAAACATCCCCACAGCATGATGCTGCCACCACTATGCTTCACCGTAGGGATGGTGCCAGGTTTCCTCCAGACGTGACACTTGGCATTCAGTCCAAAGAGTTCTTGGTTTCAATCTTGGTTTCATCAGACCAGAGAATCTTGTTTTTCATGGTCTGAGAGTCATTAGGTGCCCTTTGGCAAACTCCAAGTGGGCTGTCATGTGCCTTTTTACTGAGGAGTGCCTTTTTACACACTATCATAAAGGCCTGGTTGGTGTAGTGCTGCGGAGATGGTTGTCCTTCTGGAAGGTTCTCCCATCTCCACAGAGGAACTCTGGAGCTCATTCAGAGTGACCATCGGGTTCTTGGTCACCTCCCTGACCAAGGCCCTTCTCCCCCGATTGGTCAGTTTGGCCGGGTGGCCAGCTCTAGGAAGAGTCTTGGTGGTTCCAAACTTCTTCCATTTAAGAATTATGGAGGCCAATGTGTTCTTGGGGACCTTCAATGGTGCAGAAATGTTTTGGTACCCCTCCGCAGGTCTGTGTCTCGACACAATCCTGTCTCGAAGCACTATGGACAATTCCTTCGACCTCATGGCTTGGTTTTTGCTCTGACGTGCACTGTGAACTGTGGGACCGTATATAGACAGGTGTGTGCCTTTCCAAATCATGTCCAATGAGTTGAATTTACCACAGGTGGACTCCAATCAATTTGTAGAAACATTTCAAGGATGATCAATGAAAACACGATGCAACTGAACTCAATTTTGAGTCTCATAGGAAAGGGTCTGAATACTTAAGTAAATAAGTTTACATTTTTTATAAATTTGCAAACATTTATAAAAACCTGTTGCTTTGTTATTATTGGGTATTGTATGTAGATTGATGAAGAAAAAGTTATTTCATCAATTTTAGAATAAGGCTGTAATGTAACAAAATGTGGAAAAAGGGCGGTGGTCTAAATACTTTCCAAATGCATTGTATATTTTATATATACGGTATATATTTACAAAATAATATATGGGGGATTGGAAATGATGCAGACAATTACATTGATGGAAGCTGTCTGCTCCCTAAAAAATACAAAGTAATTAAAGAAATTGACAAAAAAAAATTATAATAATAATTACCATTCAAATACTCAAATAAAAGTACTTGTTTTGGCCTGTGTATTTGAAAATACTCCAATACACAGAAAAAGTATTTTAAATACCAGATACTCAAATACAAATGTATTTGAACCCAGGTGTGTTTTCCATTTTAGTGCTGTGGCTGAGCCTTCCTCTCTGTGTGTATGAGAGTGTTTTGCAGGGAGGGAGGATCTTATGTTCTGTAATGTGCCTACTGAGGTATACAGAACTGCCTTCAAGATGCCTGACCGTTGTTTTCAAGGTAATCTTCTCATGTTCACATACGCTGATTTATGGACGTCTATATCTGGGTTGCATCCGGTTTACACGGACCAACATCACATGCGCACTAGCATTCAGCGTGCACAGGGAACAGCTTGAGCAGCGACGACGAGATCACATCATCCAAATGCATGGCAGACATTGGATGAATATAAAATGTTAATATCTTCGGCTGTGAGTGATGGAAATGTTTTTGCCTCATGACAATTATTTGAATAATTCAATGGATGTTTTGTGTACAAAGGTGATTTTTACAAAGGTCTTATTAGGAATTTTCATATCTCCCTTCTCTTTGTGGCCATCAATGGAAGTTGTCTTTCTGGGCTGGGAATCAGTTAAACTGCAGTACCGAAGCAAGACTGTAGGAGCAGTCGAAACCGTGCCTCTAGACTGGAAACCTGGGCCCTTAAATGTGCCCTTTTAATTCCTGCCCCCACCCCTATAACCCACCCCACTGCAACGCGTGGGCAGGATAATGGTTCCTTTTGTCCGGGAGAGCTTAGAGACTCACATTCACATCCCTCTCACATACATACACTCCTGGCAATAGAGGAAAAGAGCAGCGAAACTATTTATAATACAGCCATAGAGAGACCCACAGTACTGGAACCCAACAGACTTGTCCAGTGTTCCAGTAGAACTACATTCACACGGACTCTCTTATGACTGGTATATTGAATGATGATAATGATTGAGAAGGTGTGAGGCCAGAATGGGATAGATATGAATGAAGATTAGGACAGATATGCCATATGCTTCACGGTGATCAGTGAACATGCTCCCTAGGGATGCAAATGTAGGTGGCCTAGAAACAACGAGACGTTTGTGTGTGTGTGCGTGCATCTGTGTGTGTGAGAAGTGTAACTCAGACCACATCACCGTTCATTTGTCTGGAGACTCCGTTAGTAGATCACTTCCCTTGAAGGTAGCTTCTGTGTGTGTGTGAGAGAGTTTATGAGAGCATCTGAGTGTGTGTGAGAGAGAGCGAGAGAAAAAGAGAGAGTGACAGTCCTGCTGTGTCTGTGTGATCGGAGCGATAAGACGCTGCTATCTGTCATTTTCTCCTCTTTCCTCTCTCCTCCGCGCGCCTTTTTACCTCCTGACCCTGACCGTCCCATAATCCTTCTCTCTCACCCCTCACCCCTCTCTTCTCAGCACGGAGGACATTGACCAGAATAAGAAACAGGACACTGACTCAGGAGTTGGCAGCGACAACGGGGACAAGAGACTGTCTGCCACCGAGGTAGGATGAAGGGGGTGTTTGTGTGTGTGTTCACTTGCATGCAAGCATGCACACGCTTACACTCATGCATGCACATACTGTATGTGTGTAACATATGCATTGTGTATTCTACAGTATGCATTAACAAACAAAAAACAATCGTTTTTTTGGTTTTGCGTCATAAGTTGAGCGTTTAGAAATGTACATTAATGTAAGGTTATGCAAGAAAGAACACATCTGCCTGGTGATGTTGAATCGTCACCAGCTCTTCAAAGCCGTTCTGGACTCAGTTGAGCACACAGCCACAGCCTGATATCTTTCTATCGTTTGTTTGTTCTTTTTTTCTTTCTTACTTTCATATACACTTGTTCACCATGACATCACTGTGTTTTGTGGTGATCAAAGTAATGAATAAGATGGATATTGTCAGGTATGACACGACAGTTCTCTAGAACGACGCGTTTGGGATGTGTTGTCGAAGAGAACCCAATTATGAGCATCTGTTCAGCAGTATGTTGAAATCTTTTTTTTTGTAGCTGAAACATTTGGCTTCTTCTGACTGAAATACATCCGGTTGCGTTGTAGCAGTTGTAGAGATGCTTTGATTTGGTTTCTGGAACAGAAATGTTTGCTAGTGTTTCTGGTAACTGAACTGTGTGGATGTTTCAGCCTTCAGATGAGGACAGCTTGAGTCTCAATGTCCCCATGTCCCACATCACAGAGGAGGAGGGGCTAAGCAAAGACGACTCCAGCGAACACATCAGCGCTCTAACAGGTAAACCCCCCCAACCCACACACACACGCAAATACAAACACACACTTTTTTGACACCACACTCCACAAAGCAAGTCCTGCAAGCTCTAGTTTTATCTTGATTATTGTCCAGTCATATGGTCAAGTGCTGCAAAGAAAGATCTAGTTAAGCTGCAGCTGGCCCAGAACAATGTCATGTCTTGCTGTTCATTGTAATCAGAGGGCTAATATGGCTGAGAGTTGAGGAAAGACTTGACTGCGTCACTTCTTGTTTTTATTAGAAACAATGTGTTGGAAATTCCAAATTGTTTGCATAGTCAACTTACACAAAGTACTGACACACACACACACACTTACCCCACCAGACATGCCACCAGGGGTCCAGAACAAATTCATGAAAATGTACAGTAATATACAGAGCCATGAGTGCATGGAACGCCCTTCCATCTTATAAAGCACAAGTGAACAGCAAACCTGGTTTCAAAAACCAAATAAAGCAACACCTCACAGCACGATGCCTCTCTCCCATGTGACCTACTTGTTGTGTGTATGTACTGACATGTATTTGTAACTGATAGATGTGCACAAAATGAAAGTAACCAAGTAACCACCGAATGATTCCTAACCCAACATATGACTAGACACTCAGTGTGGATATCTCAACCCCAGTTTGTCAATGAGTAACCGTCCAGCCCTGATAACAGCCCCTCCTGAATGGGAGAAGGGGACAGCCAGCAGGGCTGCCTGTGTGTGAGGCACAATTTCTGTCTCTCCAGATGCCAGACATCGTCAGGTTGGGATAACACAGTAACACAGCCCAGACAGAGACTGTAGAGAGGCCTCTGGTTTATTTCCCTATCTGCCACCAGAGGAAACAGAGGATAGAAACATTGTCAATGTTGCGCTAAAGGGAGGAAGTGGGATAAAAGAGATGTTTCCGGATCCTTCATGGTGTCTCTCTATGTGGCTCAGTGGGTTGTTTTTCCTGATTGTTGTTTTTGAGAGGGATGGAGGGAGCTCTGGGGGAGTGTTGACTCTGGCTAAACTCTGATGAGTGTGTGTGGTGGGGACAGGGAATACAGATATACACCAGTAAGGCTATGTCAGCACACCCAGGGAGTAGTCTGGGAGTGGGTCACTGATAGGCTGGCGGGCCTCAGACTGGGTGGGAATGGTGTTGAAAGTGAAGGTGGAGTGTGTCGTAAGAATATCACAATGTGTGTGTTAAACGGCAGGCTAAATCAGACTGACTTAGATAAGAGGAGTTGGGGTTTGTCACCTTTTAGTCCCTAAATCCTCTAATGGATTGGAAGACAAGGGCCTGATACAAAAAGGTTGGATTCATCCATACTGTAAAATAAAGTAGCGGACAGCAGAATACAGCTACCTCTATCCAGAGCTGTCAGAGTATCTGGGCTGTTATATTAGCAGAGCTCTGATGGATTCTCTGTAGACCTTCACTCCCGGACCAGAAGACTGGTTATTAATAGACCACCTCGAACTCTCTCAATCATGTCAGAGAGAGGCAGGCAGAGAGGCAGGCAGAGAGAGGCAGGCAGAGAGAGGCAGGCAGAGAGAGGCAGGCAGAGAGAGGCAGGCAGAGAGAGGTAGGCAGAGAGAGGCAGAGAGTGAGAGGCAGAGTGGCAGAGAGTGAGAGGCAGAGTGGCAGAGAGTGAGAGGCAGAGTGGCAGAGAGTGAGAGGCAGAGTGGCAGAGAGTGAGAGGCAGAGAGTGAGAGGCAGAGTGGCAGAGAGTAAGAGGCAGAGTGGCAGAGAGTGAGTGGCAGAGTGGCAGAGAGTGAGTGGCAGAGAGTGAGTGGCAGAGAGTGAGAGGCAGAGTGGCAGAGAGTGAGTGGCAGAGAGTGAGTGGCAGAGAGTGAGAGGCAGAGAGTGAGAGGCAGAGTGGCAGAGAGTGAGAGGCAGAGAGTGAGAGGCAGAGTGGCAGAGAGTAAGAGGCAGAGTGGCAGAGAGTGAGTGGCAGAGTGGCAGAGAGTGAGTGGCAGAGAGTGAGAGGCAGAGTGGCAGAGAGTGAGTGGCAGAGAGTGAGAGGCAGAGAGTGAGAGGCAGAGTGGCAGAGAGTGAGAGAGGCAGAGAGGCAGGCAGAAAACAGAGGGAGATTGTGCAGATTCTCTCTGTAGGTTTCTAGACCATTAGTTAAGTCCTACAGCAGAACTCTGATAAACCCAAATGATAAAAAAGACCAAAAAAAACGATATACAGCACCAGTCAAAAGTTTGGACACACCTACTCATTCCAAGGTTTTTCTTTATTTTTACAATTTTCTACATTGTTGAATAATAGTGAAGACAACAAAACTATGAAATAACAATAATATGGAATCATGTAGTAACCAAACAAGTGTTAAACTGTTCCTAGGCCATCATTGTAAATAAGAATTTGTTCTTAACTGACTTGCCCAGTTAAATAAAGGTTAAATAAATAAAATAAACAAATCAAAATATATTTTATATTTGAGATTCTTCAAAGTAGCCACCATTTGCCTTTATGACAATTTTGCACACTCTTGGCATTCCCTCAACCAGCTTCATGAGGTAGTCACCTGGAATGCATTTCAATTAACAGGTGTGCCTTGTTAAAAGTTAATTTGTGGAATTTCTTTCCTTCTTGATGCTTTTGAGCCAATCAGTTGTGTTGTGACAAGATAGAGGTGGTATACAGAAGATAGCTCTATTTGGTAAAAGACAATGTCCATATTATGGAAAGAACAGCTCAAATAAAGAACCTTGGGGGTTTTGTGGTATATGACCAATATATACAATATATACAGAAGTATGTGGACACCTCTTCAAATTAGTGGATTCGGCTATTTCAGCCACACCGTTGCTGACAGGTGTATAAAATCGAGCACACAGCCATGCAATCACAATAGACAAACATTGGCAGTAGAATGGCCTTACTGAAGAGTTCAGTGACTTTCAACGTGTCCCCGTCATAGGATGCACCTTTCCAATAAGTCAGTTCGTCAAGTTTCTGCCCTGCTAGAGCTGCCCCGTTCAACTGGAAGTGCTGTTATTGTGAATTGGAAATATCTCGGAGCAACAACGGCTCAGCCACAAAGTGATAGGCTACACAAGCTCACAGAACGGAACTGGCGAGTGCTGAAGCACACAGCGCGTAAACATTGTCTGTCCTCGGTTGCAACACTCACTACTGAGTTCCAATCTTCCTCTGGAAGCAACATCAGCACAATAACTGTTTGTCGGAAGCTTCATGAAATGGGTTTCCGTGGTCGAGCAGCCGCACACAATCCTAAGATAGATCACCATGTGGAATGCCAAGCGTCGGCTGGAGTGGTGTTAAGCTCGCCGCCATTGGACTCTGGAGCAGTGGAAATGCATTCTCTGGAGTGATGAATCGTGCTTCACCATCTGGCAGTCCGACGGACGAATCTGGGTTTGGCGGAAAACGCTACCTGCCCGAATGCATAGTGCCGATAGTAAAGGTTGGTGGAGGAGGAATAATGGTCTGGGGCTGTTTTTCATGGTTCGGGCTAGGTCCCTTAGTTCTAGTGAAGGGAAATCTATTGGGATATCTATATCAATGACATTCTAGACAATTCTGTGCTTCTAACTTTGTGGCAACAGTTTGGGGAAGGCCCTTTCCGTTTCAGAATGACAATGCCCCCGTGGGATGAATTGGAATGCCAACTGTGAGCCAGGCCTAATCGCCCAACATCAGGGCCCGACCTCACTAATGCTCTTGTGGCTGAATGGAAGCAAGTCCCCGCAGCAATGTTCCAACATGTAGTGGAAAGCCTTCCCAGAAGAGTGGAGAGTGTTATAGCAGCAAACTCCATATTAATGACCATGATTTTGAAATGAGATGTTCGACGAGCAGGTGTCCACATACTTTTGGGCATGTAGTGTACCATGGCTACGGGCTGTTCTTATGCATGGCGCAACATGGAGTAGCCGTGCACCACAAAACCCTAAGGTGCGTTATTTCTATTATAAACTGGTTAGCAACGTAATTAGAGCAGTCATACCCATGGTATTCCACGGCTTTCAGCCAATCAGCATTCAGGTCTCGAACCACCCAGTTTATAATTTTATATAGAGTGCAGAGGTTGTAATGTTGTTCTAACCAAATCCCATAAACAAGCGATCAAACACAATATTGGAATTGGTCATCGTATATATATATATGCGACTGTGTCTCTATAAAGTAAATGCCTTTGAAATGTGACATTCTCTGACCTGACCTCTAACTTCTGACCTTAATGTCTGCTCCCCTGTAGCGGACCCCCACGGGGACGGGGTGCAACTGATAGAGGAGAGCCCAACAGAGGCCCTGAAAGACCTGAAGGAACAGTTAGGCTACAGAGACTCCTCTTCGGCTCTCAGCAACCGCTTCCGCAGCTACATCAAGGCAAGGGCCTCTCTCTCTCTCTCTCTCTCTGTCTCTCTGTCTCACTCACTCACTGAAAGACTTGGTTTAAAGTGACTTAGGTGAGCAACATGCTGAATTCACCCATTTTTACATTTAGGGTTAACTATACCTTTAATAACTGATCTTTATGAGCTGAATCCATTATGAGCTACACTTAGAAAAAAGGGTTCCAAAAAAGTTATCTGGCTGTCCTCATAGGATGGTTCCAGGTAGAACTATATTTGCTTCCATGTGGAACCCTCTGTGGTAAGATAGGTTCTAGAAGGTTCTAGATAACACCTTTTTTCCCCAAGAGTGTAGCTGTGACTCTGGAGCTGTTACTAAGGGAATAATGCCCCCTGTTATACACTACAGTTTGACGTCCATTAAGGCTGTCTGCATTGTGAAAGATCCATAGGGAAATGGCTGTGCTGTAAATAATGAAAGAGTTAGTGTTTTTATCAAAAGGAAAAGGGCAATTCCACGCCAGGGTAGCCCAGGATAACCCATTCTCCCTCTTTTATTCTCTGCCTGCCTGTCTGTCAATTCAATTTAATTCAAAGGGCTTTATTGGTATGGGAAACATGTTTACATTTGCCAAATCAAGTGAAATAGATAATAAACAAAAGTGAAATAAACAATCAGAAATGAACAGTAAACATTACACTACCAAAAGAATAATGACATTTCAAATGTCATATTATGTCTATATACAGTGTTGTACTGATGTGTAGATAGTTAAAGTACAAAAGGGAAAATAATAAACATAAATATGGGTTGTATTTACAATGGTTTTCTTCACTGGTTTCCCTTTTCTTGTGGCAACAGGTCACAAATATTGCTGCTGTGATTGCACACTGGTATTTCACCTTATACAGTAGATATGGGAGTTTATCAAAATTGGATTTGTTCTCAAATTCTTTGTAATCTGAGGGAAATATGTTTCTCTGTGGTCATACATTTGGCAGGTTAGGAAGTGCAGCTCAGTTTCTACCTCAATTTGTGGGCAGTGTGCACATAGCCTGTCTTCTCTTGAGAACCAGGTCTGCCTACGGCGGCCTCTCTGAATAGCAAGACTAATGTCACTAAGTCTGTACATAGTCAAAGCGTTCCTTAGTTTTGGGTCAGTCACAGTGGTCAGGTATTCTGCCACTGTGTACTCTCTGTTTAGGGCCAAATAACATTCTAGTTTGCTCAGTTTTTAGGGTGAATTCTTTCCAATGTGTCAAGGAATTATCTTTTTGTTTTCTCATGATTTGGTTGGGTCTAATTGTGTTGCTGTCCTGGGGCTCTGTGGGGTCTGTTTGTGTTTGTTAACAGAGCCCCAGGACCAACTTGCTCAGGGGACTCTTCTCCAGGTTCATCTCTCTGTAGGTGATGGCTTTGTTATGGAAGGGTTGATAATTAGCAAGTATTCTGCTCTACATGCATTATTTGGTGTTTTACACAGAGGATTTTTGTTACAGAGTTCACAGTGCATTCAGTCTCAGTTTGGTATTTGTCCCATTTTGTGAATTTTTGGTTGGTGAGTGGACCCCAGACCTCACAACCATAAAGGGCAATGGGTTCTATAACTGATTCAAGTATTTTTAGCCAGATCCTAATTGGGATGTAAAAGTGTATGTCCCTTTTGATGGCGTAGAAGGCCCTTCTTGCCTTGTCTCTCAAATCGTTCACAGCTTTGTGAAGATACCTGTAGTGCTGATGTTTAAGCCTATCCCTCTCTAGCTCTCCCTGTCACTCTTTCTTTCTCTCTCCCCCTCTCCCTCCCCTGCTGTCCCGTGTGTGTGACAGTGAAAGGCAGGGTGGTATAATATCCAACCCCATGTGGTGTGTCAGCAGATCTTTAAGGGAGGAAGGGAGGGAGGCACACTGGCCTGCTTATACACTCTCACTCACGAGGAAAAATTTAAGTGAACCGCAGCCAATCGCTGGCTTGTTCTCTGGATCATGTGACTTGACTGCAGCTGGTGCTGATGTCGCGCGCGCACGTGTGTGTATAACTCGGTGTGTATATGTGTGTGTTCCTGCTCGTGCAGGGACGGACGCCAGACTACGACGAGCCCCTCAGGATAGAGGAAGACACACACTGGGCCTCTGAACAGACGTGAGTATCCCTCCATCCATCCGTCTTTCATCTGTCTTTTTCTCCTCCCTCTCTCTGTTCACTCTAGTGGGTGTGTCTCTGTGTGTCAGTCTGTTTCTGTCCCCTCTATCAGTCTCTATCACTTTCTGTGCTATAAGATGTGTTTCCTCTTTATACTGTATGTGCAGTACTCTTTGCCCATCTGTATTAAAGTTGATTGATGTACACTGTCAGCTCTTTACTGTTGGCTAGATTAGAAACGTCTTTGGTGACTTTTGAGAGGCTGTGCTCCTCCTAAGTTGTTCTTGGCTCTTCTATACCGTAGTTGTTGTTTTCTTAGGTGAAAGATAGAGACCCACATACTGTCAAACGGGAGAATGTGGCCCAAAAAGAGGCCTGGGATTTAGAAATATGCTCTTTATTTAAACAAACTATCACCATACTATTTTCTTGCCACAGCAAAGCTATGTGTGTTCTGCTACATATCACACCACATATATTGTTTGTGCCTTTATCTATACCAGGGCGACATTAGGTTAGCATTTCCATAAATGTTTTTATGCATGACGTATTCAAAAGCATTTTTTATTGATGAAACACAGTTCTGAATTGTAAACAAGATGACTCACTTCCTGTTTCCTTTCCCGTAGGTCAAAGGTCACAGAAGGAACGCACATTGCCATGATCAACCAGCTGAAGGAGGCTGTGGAGCTACTACAAGACCCTAACAGGTGGGCTCTGTTACGATTCTGTTATAATGCTGGTTATTTCTGGTTATAGCTGGTTATAATACTATTACACCTTTCTCACTTTTACTATCATGCTGGCCTATCATGCTGGCCTTATTTAATAATCATTGTTACCAGCATGTTCAGGATAATTTTCAAGGTGAAATTGGTCATTGCCATGATCATCTTAAGGATTGATATCGTCATAAGCAGATCTCTATATGAAGGAACATTGGAAAGTTGCATTGTAAACTTTGGAGTACTGTTATCCCTAATGAGTCAGAGGTTACATTTCTGACCTTAACAAGTAAATCCCCAAACCCAACAGATGGCTCATTGTCATATTATGCAGAGAGAGGCAGTCAAAATCTCCCACACAGCCCAACACTAACTCTGCAGAATATATTATCCACCATGCGTCATCTAACCATATTTCAGGTCAATGTTGTGAGGAATTGTGGGTGAAATGTCCCACTTGGCCACATCAGAATGTTGTCATTGTAGCTACCACGATGTCTTTGTGTATTTTTTTGTTGAGTCAGAGCCCACTCATTGTCACACACACTGTACCGCATGCTGCTCCCTCCTGCTCTGCAACATGTATATGGTAGCAATAATAAGGCATTTGGCTGTCTTACCTGGTTCTGTGAACATATAGTTCAGTACAGGGACTGGAATGACTCCAGGTCTGGCTCACTGGAGGTAAAAGACACTCATTGGGCATTGAGCTGTGAGGATCTGTGTAGTTGTCTGACCTCCCTACTCTCTGTCTGCCTCTTTCTCTCTCACTCTTTCTACTCTCTCTGCTTTCAGAGTGAGTATGGAAACAGAGGACCTATCTGGAGTTCAGCTTTACCCTGTTGAGATGGTCATGGTTGAAGACTCTCTCAAGTAAGACTGTGTGTCTGTGTGTCTGTGCGCGTTGCGTGCACACATGAGTTATTTCTTACTCTCTCTCTGTCCCTCTCTCTCTCACTACAGTGGCCAAGACAGTGACGGCAGTGAAGAACAAACCACACCCAAGGTGAGACTCACATATTTGGTTTTACTGCATAATGTACACACCTTCACTGCATTTGGAAAGCATTCAGACCCCTTGACTTTTTCCACATTTTGTTATGTTACAGCCTTATTCTGAAATGGATTAAATTGTTTTTTCCTCCTCATCAATCTACACACAATACCCCATAATGACAAAACAAAAACAAGTTTTTAGAAATTTTAGCAAATGTAGTAAAAATAAAAAACATGAATATCACATTTACATAGCTATTCAGATATTTTACTCTGTACTTCGTTTAAGCACCTTTGGCAGCGATTACAATCTCGAGTCTTCTTGGGTATGACGTAACAAGCTTGGCACACCTGTATTTGGGGAGTTCTCCCATTGCTCTCTGCAGAACCTGTCAAGCTCTGTCAGGATGGATGGGGAGCATCGCTGCACAGCTATTTCCAGGTCTCTCCAGAGATGTTAGATTGGGTTCATGTCCGGGCTCTGGCTGGGCCACTCAAGGACATTCAGAGACTTGTCCCAAAGCCACTCCTGCATTGTCTTGGCTTAGGGTCGTTGTCCTGTTGAAAGGTGAACCTTTGGCCCAGTCTGAGGTCCTGAGCGCTCTGGAGCAGGTTTTCATCAAGGATCTCTCTGTACTTTGCTCTGTTCATCTTTCTCTCGATCCTGACTAGTCTCCCAGTCCCTTCCGCTGAAAAACATCCCCACAGAGTGATGCTGCCACCACCATGCTTCGCCGTAGGGAGGGTGCCAGATTTCCCCCAGACGTGGTGCTTGGCCAAAGAGTTCAATCTTGGTTTCATCAGACTAGAGAATTTTGCTTCTCATGGTCTGAGAGTCCTTTTACTGAGGAGTGGCTTCCGTCTGGCCACACTACCATAAAGGCCTGATTGGTGGAGTGCTGCAGAGATGGTTGTCCTTCTGGAAGGTTCTCCCATCTCCACAGAGGAACTCTGGAGCTCTGTCAGAGAAACCATCGGGTTTTTGGTCAACTCCCTGACCAAGGCCCTTCTCCCCCAATTGCTCAGTTTGGCCGGGTGGCCAGCTATAGGAAGAGTCTTGGTGGTTCCAAACTTCTTCCATTTAAGAATGATGGAGGCCCCTGTGTTTTTGGTGCAGATATTTTTTGGTACCCTTCCCCAGATCTGTGCCTCAACACAATCCTGTCTCGGAGCTTTACGGACGATTCCTTCGACCTCATGACTTGGTTTTTGCTCTGACATGAACTGTCAACTGTGGGACCTTTTATATAGAAAGGTGTGTGCCTTTCCAAATCAAGTCCATTTACCACAGGTGGGCTCTAATGAAGTTGTAGAAACATCTCAAGGATGATCAATGGAAACAGATGCACCTGAGCTCAATTTTGAGTCTCATAGCAAAGGGTCTGAAAACGTATGTAAATAAGGTATTTCTGTTTTTTTTTGGGGGGGGGGTTTGCAATAATTTCTTCTGTATTCGCTTTGTCATTATGGGGTATTGTGTGTAGCTTGATGAGAATTATTTTTTTTAATCCATTTTTGAGTAAGGCTGAAACTTATCAAAATGTGGAAAAAGTCAAGGGGCCTGAATACTTTCCGAATGCACTGTATGAGGACCCTTTGAGCACCTATACTGCATGACCTCTGACTATGACCATTGTGTGAGTATGTGCCCCATCTGGGTAAAATATATCAGCATCTGTGTTACAGACTAAGACCCCTCTCCTGAGTTGGTGTGTGTTTAGTCTCCCTCCCTGAGCAAGCAGCAATGCACTTCCTATTCCTGTCTGCTGTAATATAGCTCTGCTGCTCGTTGGTAGTTGGATATTGTTAAGATTACTTGTTTGTAGTATAACTTATTTGAGTTGTGGTGAATGTTGTTTTGGAGCTGTATTAGAGTGTAAGCGTGTCTCCTTTGTAGAGTATAATTCTTTCTGGAAGTAAAGATTGAATTGGTGTGGTAGATGTACAAATAAGTTCCACCGGTTGGTATGTTTTATCTAGTGGGACACTCCCGATGGAGGCTTTGAGTTCCAGAAGAAACGAGAGTTGATTCTAGAGAGGGCCAGGCTGGAGGCCCAGCTTGCATACCAACAATATGAGACGCATATGTCCAACCAGGTAACCCTAGTAACAAGCCATGGGTGGCCACGCCCCCTCAGGCTTACCAGCCAATCCCTTCCTCTGATTCCCCTCATCTAGTGTGTGTGTGTGTGTGTGTGGTCATTTCATGCCCTTGACCACTGGTCCCAAGTCAGTTTTTGTGTGAAGTGTTACAGTTCCAGAGAGGGCTACAGTAGGGGTAAGCTCATCCTAGATATGTGGTTAAGTGCATTAGAGGTTGAATCCTAACTCAAGATCCGTGCGTAATTGAGTTTCTGCAAAAATCTGCCATTGACTTCAATGCAAGATTGCGTGAACGTTTACTTGGATTTCAAGTTAGGATTCAGCACTATGTGACCAGTAGGTGTGTTTGCTGGTGTGACCTCTACCCTGTTACCTAACTAGCCAACCCATTACCTTTTAGACCTGTGTGTCGGTCTGCTGTTTTGCATATCTGTAACTTTGATCGTACCTTTGTTTACGCTTCTAGACGTACAATAGATGAAGGGAATTATTTGAAACAGGTGCTTGTATGTGTTGTGTTGATGTTTTTGTTGTGTCTGTGTGAGATTTAGTTTTGTGATGTGTGTAGCATGTTTCTATAGTTTGCAGTATGTGAAGTTGACCAATAGTTTACAAACAAACACCCCGACCCAGTCTGGGTCAGTACTAATGATTGGTCCTGAGCTTCAGAGCAAGTCAGGGATTGGATCACACTTTATAGGCCTAACCAAATGCTTTAAAACTTTAAAAGTTGGTTTAATTTCTTTAAAAGCTCTAGCCGGAGGGTTGAAAACCCTATAGTGGAAACACACCAGGACCAAGGAAGAAGGAACAACAGCATAGCACATAACAAGGAGAAGACATTAGCTGTGTTTGAATACTCATACTAACCATACTATTTGTGATGTAAATTGAGTATGTAGTATGCTTATTGGTCATATTAAGGATATAGTTAGTATGCCAAAAGTTCCCAATATACGACTTGTACAAGCAGTGGACACTATTTCTGTGCTTTTAGGGCCCATAATGCAATTATTCAGAAAATGGGCATGGCTTCAAAACTTTTCAGATTTGAAGAAAATGGAGGAAAATATGCAGCCGAAGTCTAACGAGAGCTGATACAAATTCATTGCGTTAACTAATAATGACAAATGTTAAGAAAATGGTGAGCAATGTAATAAAGTAATGACTTTTCAAATAAGTTATGTTACACGTTATTTTGGCTGACAATTTGTTAGCTACGCTATCCTTACGAACCACATAGCATATCATTACAGCAGTTGCTTGTATGTACTGGTATGTTAGCTAGCTACCTAACGTTAGTTGGCTACTAATACATCAAACTTGCCATTATATGAACTATATGCTATCTAACTAAATGCCAAACATTTATTGACTTGATTATTCATGTGATTCTTAGCTTAGCTAAGTGGTATAGTTGTTGTGCGTTCTCAATGGACATTGTTAATGAAGTCGTAAGATGTCTAGCTAGTAATATGTTATGGTAACAAGCTAGCAAGACGTTGCATAGCAATAGCATCAACTTCCGGTAGACAGGCAAAGTGCTAGTACGCTCAACTGAAAGGATACTGTTTGTTTACAGTATACTAAAATTAACTTATAGTATAATGTATATGCTCATTACGTTTGTAGTATACAGTATGTTAGAGCGGCAGGTAGCCTAGTGGTTAGAACGTTGGCCTAGCAACCGAAAGGTTGCAAGATCGAATCCCCGAGCTGACAAGGTAAAAATCTGTCATTCTGCCCCTGAACAAGGCAGTTAACCCACTGTTCCATGGCTGTCATTGAAAATAAACATTTGTTCTTAACTGACTTGCCTAGTTAAATAAAGGTAAAAAAATATATATAACAGTATGGGTATTTGAACACAGCTATTGTCTGGCAATTCTTTCAAAATCTTCAACAATGCTCTAGCGTTGTCACAGAGACAAGGCCCACTATTGGGGACAGGGCACACATCCAACACTGACCACTTGAAGAGAGCACTGTTACCACATAGCAACACCATATCCAATACCAGCTACATGACCATAGAAACAGTGACCTCAGCACAATCAAGCTAAAGGACAATTGGCCATACCAGTCAATCTGGGTGAGGGTCAGAGAGAAAGGGACAGGGTGAGTTATGATCTAGTTAAGCCATCTCAGAGGTCATCTGTTGTGTTACATGGTATAGGATGCCAAGCACCAATCTAAATCCTGCACACACATGTTCGTCATACACACATACACCACCAGCTGTCTTGTCCCCAATTCCCCCAGTAGACCTGGATAATGTGTGTGTTGTTTAAGTGTACTCTCAGGAGAAGAGGGTCCCTAACCTTTGTGTGTACTCCCTTTGACTCTCTACCAGGGAGAAGACAGAGTTCCAGGCAGCGGTCCCACGTTTACCACTCCTCCCACCCCTCCCTTCGGTTTGAAGCCCCGCTCGGGTGAGTGCAGGCTGGGCATGGCACACTATGGGGGTGGGTGATGGCGGGTACCCCTCTATAGTCTCCATAATCAATACATTACACACATCTCAGTCAGATAGATGCACAATACCTCCAACTGTCTACACAGACTACAGTCCCTGATAGAGTCCATTCATGCGTCCATCCTTTCTCTCCAAAATGAAGACTTGGACGCCCTCAATCCCCTCCGCTCTGCTTCTCCCCCAAACCCCAAATCCTCCCACACCCCGATACAACTTTTATTGGGTTATACCATTATCCCAAAGTAAAAATGACATGGGTTCAGTTCCTCCAATAGTCAAGAGTCAATCCCCCCCAAAAGTCACAGCTTCTAATGAGGCACATAATATCTCATTAATACCCTCTGTCCCCAAAAGCAGAAGCAGCAGCAGTTGGGTCATGCTGTAGAGGCTACCGACCCAGTCCTGACTAACATGCAATGCTCCCACAATGTTTCTCTAACGCTGTGTGAACATGGCCCAGAGAGAAAGATATGTGTGTTTGCTGAGAATACGTGGGTCTGAGTACTCTGCACCCAATCCCAAAGAGTGGCTATGGAGGAAGAGGATACAAACACACATACAGTCTCTTCCTTCTTTGAGTTAAATAACTGACGGACTGGTTAGCTACATCCTATGGAATAGCGCGGGTCCACAGACTCTGGGTTGAGAAAAACAATGTCTCTACAATCCTTTCCGAATCCTGTCTGGTACTCCTCATGGTCAGATGGCTTTGGGTGCAGGTTCACTGAAATGACTCTAGCGTCTGATGTTCACTGCTTGTAGAAATAGAGTTAGCATCAATCCAGCTAGTTGCTACATACTGTACGTTACTACTGTAGTGTGTGAAATGTAGCTTTACCTGCTAACATTAACAGCATGTCATGAAATCTGTATTGTGAAATGGCACTGATATTGATTTATTTTTTATCTTTGTTTTGTGTTGGTTTTTTTCTCTCATTTCATTTGTTTCTTCCTTTCCTCCCCCTCACCTTTACTCCCTTTCTATCTTTCTACCAACTGCTGCACAACCTCTCACACCAATTCTCACTCCAATCACATCCCTTTATCTAACCCAATCTGCCTTTGCATGCGATTATCAACTGCCACTGCCTGTTTCGTTCCCTTCTCTTTTAAAATTCAAACCAATTTTTCGGGAACTTTTTCTGGTGTCTCGTGTTTTTGGGGTGTGGTTTTGGAATGGACCTGTCTTGTTCTACTTGGCCCCTCCCCCCTGCACCACACCCCTCCCCCTCTACCTCTAGCCCCTGCCTCACTGCTCTGCTCGCCCCAGCCCTGTCTCCGCCCCCTCCTCACACAGGCCCTGTCCGTCGATAAAGACACTCCCCCTAGACCAGGCGATGGAGTCATGCACAGCAGTGGTAGGTCATTCCTTTCGACTATTCGGGCAATCGGAGGCCTCGAAAACAAAACAGCTCGACAGAGTATCAGATGTTTGCAAACAATGTACATTTGTGTGACTCAAATTTCTCTCACTGTTTCCTTTTTTTATTTTTCCTCTCTCTATCTATCACGCACTCGCTGTGATCTTTCTTCTCTAATCTGTCTATCCCTCGTTCCAAGCCATGGGGGTGTGTGTGATGAAAGTGTGCAGTGGACTTTTGCGGTCACATCTGTGCCTTGGACCACGTTTGGGTTGTTTCGATGACTCCGCTCCCTGACTGTGTTTTACACGATGCCCGAACCGGACGCGTGCGATCGTGCGCAAACTGATTTTGTCCCCTGACACCAAACGCGATTACGACATGCAGGTTGAAATATCAAAACAAACTGAAGCAATTATATTAATTTGGAGACAGGTCGAAAAGCATTAAACATTTATGCCAATTTAGCTAGCTAGCTTGCAGTTGCTAGCTAATTTGTCCTATTTAGCTAGCTAGCTTACTGTTGCTAGCTAATTTGTCCTGGGATATAAACATTGAGTTGTTAATTTACCTGAAATCACAAGGTCCTCTACTCCGAAAATTAATCCACACATAAAACGGTCAACCGAATCGTTTTTAGTCATCTCACCACCTTCCAGGCTTCTATTTCTTCTTTGGACTTTATATGGCGATTGGCAACTAAGTTTCATAATAAGGTGCATTACCACAGCCGACCTCAGTTCATCTTTCAATCACCCACGTGGGTATATGTTCCTAAAAACCAATGAGAAGATGGGAGAGTCAGGACTTGCAGCGTGTTCTGCGTCACAAATAGAATCAACTTCTATTTTAGCGCCTGGCAACGCAGACGCTCGTTTGCGCGAGCGAGCAGTGTGCCACTCATGTGGAGTGTGAGGGCACACTCCTACAATTTTGGGCCGATTTTCTTAATTTTAGGCTCAAAGGAAGAGCATCGTCCTCATATATCTGGTAGACTAGCTGGAGAGAAGGGGAGAAAGAGACAAAATATAATTTTGAAATGCAGTAGTTTCCCCTTAGTGATTAGAATATTTGTAAGCAAAATGTGTATGCAAATCTGCAATTCTGGAGCACTATTTTACCAGTAAAGTTCATGCAACAAATTAATGCCAATCTCTTAAATAATTATGAATAGATCCACCATTGAGCACAAAAACAACACTTGTTACAGAATATTTTACATAGAACCCCCCCGTCAATCAAAATCAATGATCTCTATCTGTTAGTCCTGTAATTTGTTGACTTCATTGGGCCTTAAATTAACATAATTTTGGTCTCTAGCTGGTTTAGGTATTACACAACAAAATACCTTTATGATGCATTCCTACTTGGAAATGTTAGATGAAACAACTTATTTCTTGAATAGGTATAAGTCTGGAGCCCTCCTGTACCCAACAACACTAACACACACATCCACATACTCTACACACACATACTCTCTGACACACTTGCACATTTATACACACGGATTTGTGTGTTTCTGTGTGTACGTGTGTGTCTGTCTGTGTCTGGGTACAGTAATTTGTTTCACCACATTCTGTCTGACACAGAACGTGTTCATTCCTCCTGCAGTCATTAGAACAGCATGTGTCTCAGTATGTTCACTCCCAGTACAAACACAGTCCAGATCTAGCAACACACATAGACACCCTCCATTAAGTCTACTCTGATACAGGCTCTGCCTGAAAACCTATTAAACACAGACACCGGATCTTTCATGCCAGGGCTGATATGGGTGGGAAAGCAGGCTGGGTACTGGGTTCATATTCACACACACAGCCAGCCAGCCAGCCAGCTTCTATCCCTAAGCCATAAGACTACTAAATAGTTAACCAATAGCTACCCGGACTATCTGCATTGACCATTTTTGCACTCTTTTGACTCATCACATACACTGCTGCTACTGTTTATTATCTATCCTGTTGCCTAGTCACTTTACCCCTACCAATATGTACATATCTACCTCAATTCCCCCGTACCCCTGCACTTGGACTCGGTACTGGTACCCCATGTACAGTATATAGCCAAATTATCATTACTCATTGTGTAGTTATTCCTTGTGTATTTATATGTTTTTACTCTCTGCATTGTTGGGAAGGGCCCATAAGTAAGCATTTCACTGTTAGTCTGCACCTGTTGTTTACAAAGCATGTGACAAATACAATTTGATTTGACATACAGCTTCATACTGGTCTATCATCTGTTGCTCTACTCCTGCTTCCCTTCTATAGCTCAGGGTATTTATGTTTTTATATTTGAACTGTTAGATAATGGTCTCACTGGGGATATCCCTCTTCCATCAGGAGGAAAACGGAAGCTGCCAGCAGCCATTTCCCCCCCAGGGCGACTCATGTTACAGGATTGTTTAACATGTTCTAAGGGTGCGTTTTTATGACATCAGCATGGAGTCAAAGTCAACATGAGCAGTTTATTACTCTCCCGTTGCTAATGATAACAATTTTATTTATATATCACTTTTCATTTACTACCATTTTCAAAGGGTTTTACAATGCAGTGTAAGAGTAAACCGCCAATGGCAGGGTAAAAGACCAATAGGTATGATAATAACATAGACATGAAGAAAGAAAATTAAAATGTTCAAAGGAGCAGTAATGTTGAAAAGGAATGTTGGACAATCTGTCATATGGAATATCCTAGTAGTGAGAACAGTGTTGATAGCTGCATATTTGTTTTCAATAAAGAGCCAATCATAGCCACGCACCAATAAACAGGTCAGGCCTCAGGGAGGTGACATCACCAGTAACCAATAGGAGTTTAGATCACGAGTGTCTGACCTCATTAACAGCCAATCAGGTCCAAGAACCCGAGCTAAGTGCACCATTCCAAATCAAAGTGTGTCTAGGGTCACACCACCAGCAGTAGTTGTTGGTAACGCGGTTAGCCTGTTTGTGTGTGGATGTCTGAGGGCAGAACTACGACGCAGAATGACTGTACTGATACTGATGACCGTGTGGTGTAGTAGCTGTTATTGACCTTTGACTTCGTAAACAACACCAGCTGCCAAGAGATTTTACTATCCTCTGAGTGGGTGATGTCACACAGTAGCAGCATTGACTGACTAGAAAGGAACCAGGATTGGAAACTTCCTCTGTGATACAGGACTTCCTTTTGGGGTAGAACACCACTGGGTGGCCATTAGACAGTGTTAAACTGGGTTTGTTGTTGAAAGCAAGACACACATAGAGATGTAATCCTCTATCTTTCTCTCTCTTGTCTGTCTCGCTCTTTCTCTGACCCCATCACCAATCAGTGTGTGCCCTCAGAGGCTCTATCAATGTGTATAACACTGGAACAAATAAACGCCCTGCCATTACATACACAGTAACCTATTTTAGAGGAGATGCTATCTATTGCTCTGGAAGGCTGGGAGGGAGAAGAGTTTCACTGGAGAGAGGGGGATGGAGAGAAAGCATCTCTACTCCACTGAAGCTAAATGGACCTTGGGAGAGTTGGCTTTGCCCCTGAGAGCTTGGTGGAGGAATGCTGCCCTGCACTCAACCCTCCACCTGACCCCTTTTACCCTCTCTTTTACCCTCACCCCTTTACCCTCTCCCCCTGACCCTCGCCTCCTCCTTCTCCAGCTGGGCTTTGTGGCCAGGGGTCTTCCTTGGCACTGCCCAGCCTGGCTTGGTACAGGGCAGGCCAGGGTCCAATATGCCAGTCTAGCCTTCTGGAAGAGAAGACAGGGGAAATGCCAACAAGCATGCCCCAGAGCTTTGTTGCACTGCCAAGACACAGTCAAGACCTGACAGGACATCTCTCACACAAATCTCCCTTTTTCATATTCCTTTCTCCCGCTCTCTTTCTAACAGTAATGGAGTGAGTTGTTTTTATACTGGAGCCAGAGAGGGGTAGTACCAATGTTCTAACTTCCTGTTTTCTGACTATTGCCTTTGTTTACTGAAACACATTTGTTTACACAAGGAAGTTCACCTTGGATTACATTTTCCACTCTATTCTCTCTCCCTCTCCCTCTCCCTCTCTGAGCCAATGCAGTCCTGTCAGCAGGATGAGGAATTTTCTCAGTCTCCAGAATGTATTTCATTTGTCAGAACACTTTATGGCTGAATGTTGACCCTGTTCAACTGAAAGGCTACATCCTAAATCTCGTAGAGAGAGTGAAATAAATAAAAGAGGAGGGACATAGAGAGAAATGTAGACACAGGGAGAGAAACAGAGAGGATGAAAACAAAATGGAGACAGAGCAGACAGCTGACGCAGGGAAAGGAGAGAGAACTGGAACGAGATAACAATAGGGGTGTGAGGTGAATTCAGACTCCTAGACTGCCCAGTCTGCCTGGGTATGAATGGTGTACACAGTATGCAGTAAATGGTGACCGGGTCACAACTTCTGCCTGTTTTGATTTAGTATCCATCCACCATCCATGGCACCACACGTTATTGAGACTGGACTGAGCAGGGCTGAACTGTGCCAGTTTACTGAGAGAAATACTTGCTGAGGCTGGCTGGCTCACTGACATTAACTTCTTTGAGACGATGTGAAAAAGCACTTTATAACTGCAGTCCATTATCATAATTTTTTATGAAGGACCAGCTACAGAGACTGTATACGTTTTTAACTTTATGACTGTCGTCTCTATGACTACACTGTCTGGACCAATGACAGGATCTTGCTGTGTCATCGCTTTGGGACCAATTTGTTTGGTGAAGAAATATTCGGAAGCGTTGTTTGGTGCTAAAACTGTCCAGATGGTCTGCTTGCCTGAGCATGAGAGGGAGGGAGAGAGAAAGAGAGAGATGTCGCCCTGTAGGATACATTCATGCTGTGCCCTTCCAGAATGTTCTGAATGTCTGTGCTTTGTCCTTCTGTAATGTTCTGAGATTCTGTGCTGTGCCCTTCCAGAATGTTCTGAGATTCTGTGCTGTGTCCTTCCAGAATGTTCTGAGAGTCTGTGCTGTGTCCATCCAGAATATTCTGAGAGTCTGTGCTGTGTCCTTCCAGAATGTTCTGAGAGTCTGTGCTGTGCCTGTGTGTGAGCCCAGAGTGTTAAGTTCTGAAATGAGCTAAGAGGAGGCAGTGGCTCCTTTTCTACGCTTTCCCAATCTCTCCCTCTTTCTCTCTCTGCTGTCCACTCAGGATTAGCCTCCGATTACAACAAAATGCACAACTATCAAATCAAACTATTTGTCACATGCGCCGAATACAACAGGTGTAGGTAGACCTTACTGTGAAATGCTTACATACGAGCCCTTAACCAACAATGCAGTTCAAGAAATAGAGTTAAGAAAATATTTTCTAAATAACATTTAAAAAAAAAAGTAACACAATAAAATAACAAGGCTAAATACAGGGGGTACAGAGTCATTGTGTGGGGGTACATGTTAGTCGAGGTAATTTGTACATGTAGGTAGGGGTAAAGTGACTATGCATAGATAATAAACAGCGAGTAGCAGCAGTGTAAACACAAAGGGGGTCAATGTAAGTAGTCCGGGTGGCCAGTAGTCCGGGTGGCCAGCAGTCTTATGACTTGAGGGTAGAAGCTGTTAAGGAGCCTTTTGGACCTAGACTTGGTGCTCCGATACCGCTTGCCGTGCGGTAGCAGAGAGAACAGTCTATGACTTGGGTGACTGGAGTCTTTGACCATTTTTTGGGCCTTCCTCAGACACTGCCTAGTTATAGTTCCTGGATGGCAGGTAGCTTGGCCCCAGTGATGTACTGGGCCGTACGCACTACCCTCTGTAGCGCCTTACGGTCGGATGCTGAGCAGTTTCCATACCAGGCAGTAATGCAACCAGTCAGGATGCTCTCGATGGTGCAGCTGTAGAACCTTTTGAGAACCCATGACAAATCTTTTCAGTCTCCTGAGGGGGAATAGGTTTTGTCATGCCCTCTTCGCGACTGTCTTGGTGTGCTTGGACCATGTTAGTTTGTTGGTGATGTGGACACCAAGGGACTTGAAGCTCTCAACCTGCTCCACTGCAGCCCTGTCGATGAGAATGGGGGCGTGCTTGGTCCTCTTTTTCCTGTAGTCCAAGATCAGCTCCTTTTGTCTTGCTCACGTTGAGGGAGAGGTTGTTGTCTTGGCACCACACTACCAGGTCTCTGAACTCCTCCCTATAGGCTGTCTTATCGTTGATGGTGATCAGGCCTACCACTGTTGTGTTGTCAGCAAACTTAATGATGGTGTTGGAGTCGTGGGTGAACAGGGAGTACAGATGGGGACTGAGCATGCACCCCTGAGGGGTCCGCATCATGGGCGCTCGCATGTGTGTCAGGGTTGTTCTCAATTCAGAATTTAATTGAGAATGCCTCATAAATTATATATTTTTTTTAAATTTTCACCATTATTTAACCAGGTAAGCTAGTTGAGGACAAGTTCTCATTTACAACTGCGACCTGGCCAAGATAAAGCAAAGCAGTGCGGCACAAACAACAACACAGAGTTACACATGGAATAAACAAGCGTACAGTCAATAACACAGTAGGGAAAAAGAGTTTGCAGAGTTTGCAGTCTAGCCAGACACTTAGGTAAATTAAATTCTTGAATTTGAACTGCGGTAGTAAACAGGATACAGAATTGCAAATTTGAATTAAAGGAAATGTTATTGTATTCAGTGAAATTCTACTACCTCTTCTATTCTATATTAGGTGTAGTCTATGTACACCCGAGTGGCGCAGCTGTCTAAGGCACTGCATCTCAGTGCTAGATGCATCACTACAGACCCTGGTTCGATTCCAGGCTGTATCACAACCGGCCATGATTGGGAGTCCCATAGGGCGCCGCACAATTGTATTTTTTATTTTATTTCACCTTTATTTAACCAGGTAGGCAAGTTGAGAACAAGTTCTCATTTACAATTGCGACCTGGCCAAGATAAAGCAAAGCAGTTCGACACATACAACAACACAGAGTTACACATGGAGTAAAACAACATACAATCAATGATACAGTAGAAAAAAATAAGACTATATACAATGTGAGCAAATGATGTGAGATAAGGGAGGTAAAGGCAAAAAAGGCCATGGTGGCAAAGTAAATAAAGTATAGCAAGTAAAACACTGGAATGGTAGATTTGTTATTTGAAGAAAGTTCAAAGTTAAAATATAAACAAGATGGTACAAAGGAGCAAAATAAATAAATAAATAAATAATAGTAGGGGAAGAGGTAGTAGTTTGGGCTAAATTATAGATGGGCTATGTACAGGTGCAGTAATCTGGGAGCTGCTCTGATAGCTGGTGCCGTTAGGGTTTGGTATGCCGTCATTGTAAATATCAATATGTTCTTAAATGACTTGCCTAGTTAATAAAATATACACTGAGCACCCCCTTTTGCCCTCAGAACAGCCTCAATTTGTCGGGGCATGGACTCTACAAGGTGTCAAAACCGTTCCTCAGGGATGCTGGCCCATGTTGACTTCAATGCTCCCCACAGTTATGTCAAGTTGGCTGGATGTCCTTTGGGTTGTGGACCATTCTTCATACACACAGGAAACTGTTGAGTGTGAAAAACCCAGCAGTGTTTCGGTTCTTGACACAAACCAGTGCGCCTGGCACCTACTACCATACCCCGTTCAAAGACACTTTGGCACACACACAATCCATGTCTCAGTTGTCTGAAGGCTTAAAAATCCTTCTTTAACCTGTCTCATTGGATTTACCAAGTGACATCAATAATGTGTCATAGCTTTCACCTGGATTCATCTGGTCAGTCTGTCATGGACAGAGCAGGTGTTCTTAATGTTTTGTACATCCTTTACATAAAACATCAAACATGTCATTATATTGAATTGCACTGAATTACATTCTACTTCCTGTTACTCAAATTCACATTGATTCAATTCGATTTTCAACTCATCAGTTGAATGGGAGTCAATTCCCAGATTCAGAATTGAGCACAATCCTGGTGTGTGTGTGGTGCGTGAGTTGTTGATGGGGTAGTCAGTGAATTGACGAGCAGGTGTCCACAGTCTCTGTTTCTCCATCTGTGTAAAAGTGACTGACAGCCTGTCAGTATGGGCCTCTAAGGACCAAACATTATCAGAGAGAGGAGGGAAGGAAAGAAGGAAAGAAGGGGAGAAAGGGGGAGGAGCTTATCATGTCCTAATTAATTAACTCCTGTGTTTTATCACCGCGTGACCAGCTTTAAGATGAGTCCCTGGTGTCATAAACCGTTATTGTTATTGTCAGGGTCAGGAGCAGCCCAGCCACAGTGAAGGAGGGTTGAGTTAAATCATTCCCCCATCCTATATTGTGACTGGCTGTATCTACGAACCCTCTCGTCTGGCCAATGTTGTGCTGCCCTAGTATGAGACATCTGTGTGTTTACAATAATTGACATATCTGTGCTTCCTCTCTACATGGTCACGTCTCATTCTGTTATTGAATGTTCCCCTCCCTAACCACATTCACACCCTCTATAATAGTCAACATCCTGTTCTCTCTATGGCGATGGAGGAGTGATCGCCCCTCTCTACTCTATATCAGCCAGTCATGCTTCTGGATGAGGCCTGTGTTTATCTCTAACTTCCTACTGGGATAGCCCCTCAAGGAGCCATTGCCCCTGTAAGAGATGGTCAGATAGGGCCAACGTTATTAAAGTCTAGTGTGAATACTTTAGAAATGCATTCTCCTTTCCTTTTCCCCAAGCGTGGGTTGAAGTGTCCAGTGACTCTTGGGCTCCCCCATGTGGTGTGACTTTGCACCACAAGGCAGAGCTACAGAATGTGTTCCATGTAGTGGTGTGTCACTGAGCTGTATATGGAGGCTGTTGCAAGGGAGATTTATGGCCAGAATATAGGCCACAGACATAGTAAATGATTCACTCCTATGTTGTAGAATGATGGCTGTAACATGTGATCAGAGGCCAAGCCTGTTTCTCTCTTACACACACACACACACACACACACACACACACACACACTCCTCTGAATACATTTCCTCCTCCCACACTTTAAAAAAAATGCATCATTTCCTCTAATGCGTTTTCTTTGTTATATGTATGCTTACCAGTTAAAAAGTGGTTTTATGAATATATTACAATCAGAGAAGACTTCTGTTTTTATGAGTACAATAACACAAAACAAATAAATATGCTTAATTGTCAAGCCTCCTGTCAGTTGCTGTGGGTCCTGGAGGGGTCATGGTATCTGTTGGTATGCAGGATTGACTAAGTGGGGTGTCTTTAGGAAAACCAATTTTCCACATTCAATCTTCCTGCAGATGACTCCTTTCATGACAATGAAGGCAGCCCAGAGCCCAGCACTGTAGTGTGCATCTGGATAGCTACATATCCGTTTGTAAGAGAAAGTGTGATTTCGGTGTCAGTGAATATTGCAGTATGCATTTACACTACATGACCAAAAGTATGTGGACACCTGCTCGTCTCATTCCAAAATCATGGTCATTAATATGGAGTTGGTCCCCACTTTGCTGCTATAACATCCTCCACTATTCGGGGAAGACTTTCTACTAGATGTTGGAACATTGCTGCGGGGACTTGCTTCCATTCAGCCACAAGAGCATTAGTGAGGTCAGGCACTGATGTTGGGCGATTAGGCCTGGCTCGCAGTCGGCGTTCCAATTCATCCCAAAGGTGTTCAGTGGGGTTGAGATGCAGGCCAGTCAAGTTCTTCCATACCGATCTCAACAAACCATTTCTTTATGGACCTCGCTTTGTGCACAGGAGCGTTGTCCTGCTGAAACAGGAAAGGGCCTTCCCCAAACTGTTGTCACAAAGTTGGAAGCACAAAATCATCTAGGATGTAATTTTATGCTGTAGCTTTAAGATTTCCCTTCACTGGAACTAAGGGACCTAGCCCGAACCATGAAAACAGCCCCAGACCATTATTTCTCATCCACCAAACTTTACAGTTGGCACTATGTATTTGTGCAGGTAGCGTTCTCCTGGCATCTGCCAAACCCAGGTTCACCCGTCGGACTGCCTGATGGTGAAGCGTAATTCATCACCCAAGAAAACGTGCTTCCAGTGCTCCAGAGTCCAACAGCTGCGAGCTTTACACCACTCAAGCTGAAGCTTGGCATTGCGCATGGTGATCTTAGGCTTGTGTGCTGCTGCTCGGCCATGGAAACCCATTTCATGAAGCTCCCGACAAACAGTTCTTGTGCTGACGTTGCTTCCAGATGCAGTTTGGTACTCGGTAGTGAGTGTTGCAGCCAAGGACAGACGATTTGTACGTGCTTCAGCGCTCGGCGGTCCCCTTCTGTGAGCTTGTGTGGCCAACCACTTCGCAGCTGAGCCGTTGTTGCTTCAGTAAGGCCATTCTACTGCCAATGTTTGTCTATGGAGATTGCATGGCTATGTGCTCGATTTTATACACCTGTCAACAACGGGTTTGGCTGAAATAGCCGAATCCACTCATTTGAAGGGGTGTCCATATACTTTTGTATATGCAGTATAGTGTATTTAGGCTACAGTATGTGTGCATTTATGGGTGTGAAATGCATGCTGGCATGTGTGTGTGTGTGCGTGGGTCTGAATGTATGTGTACAGTACAGTAAGTGTAAGTGTTAGTTGCTGAGCACCCTTTCTAACGGCTGACCTGTTGTTCTCTCCTCCGGCCTGTTGGGGGTAGTGTTCCTGAGGACCCATAAGAGTATGGAGTCTGTGGATCCTCAGTTCACCATGAGGAGGAAGATGGAACAGCTGAGAGAAGAGCTGGAGCTGATGGAACAACTCAGAGAGGTGAGAGCTTCTCTGTCAATTTCTTTCTCACCCTCACTCTCGTCTGGAAGTCAACTCCCCATCCAGGAGCATTATGTCCTCGGTTTGTGCATGTGTTAACTTCTCTAGGGTAGGGGGCAGTATTTTGATGTCCGGATGAAAGGCGTGCCCAAATTAAACTGCCTGCTATTCAGGCTCAGAAGGTAGGATATGCATATTATTAGTAGATTTGGATAGAAAACACTCTGAAGTTTCTAAAACTGTTTGAATGATGTCTGTGAGTATAACAGAACTCACATGGCAGGCAAAAACCTGAGAAAAATACAACCAGGAAGTGTGGAAATCTGAGGCTTGTAGTTTTTCCAAGTGATTCCCTATCCAGTACACAGTGACTTAGGGTTCATTTTGCACTTCCTAAGGCTTCCACTAGATGTCAACAGTCTTTAGAACGTTGTTACATGCTTCTACTGTGAATATGGAGCGAACAAGAGGGCGAACAAGAGGGCGCCGTCCACATTTTGCCCTCTTCAGGCACTTTGTCCCTTTTTTTTTATATAGTCAGATGAGTGAGGAAATGACATGAGCTCAGAGGCGCGTGCTCATGTGAGTGTGACCTGTGTTCCTTTTCTTTTCTGAAGACATTGGAATTGTCCGGTTGGAATATTACTGAAGATTTATGTTAAAAACATCCTAAAGATTGATGCTATACATCGTTTGACATATTTCTACGAACGTAAATATAACTTTTTTTGACTTTTCGTCGTGACATTTTCGCGCGCTTCCTGCAATTGGGATTAGTGGACTGAACATGCAAACAAAAAGGAGGTATTTGGACATAAATTATGGACTTTATCGAACAAAACAAACATTTATTGTGGACCTGGGAGTGCATTCTGATGAAGATCATCAAAGGTAAGTGAATATTTATAATATTATTTCTGAGTTTTATTGACTCCACAAAATGGCGGGTTTGGTTTCGTGTCTGAACGCTGTACTCAGATTATTGCAAAGTGTGCTTTCGCTGTAAAGTTTTTTTAAATCTGACACAGCGGTTTCATTAAGGAGAAGTGTATCTATAATTCTTTGAATTACAGTTTAATATTTTATCAACGTTTATGATGAGTATTTCTGTAAATTGATGTGCTCATTCACCGGATGTTTTGGGAGGCAAAACATTTCTGAACTACACGCCAATGTAAAATGTTTTTTTTGGATATAAATATGAACTTTATCGAGCAAAACATACATGTATTGTGTAACATGAAGTCCTATGAGTGCCATCTGATGAAGATCATCAAAGCGTAGTGATTAATTTTAGCTGTATTTCTGTTTTTTGTGACGCCTCTCCTTGCTTGGAAAATGTCTGTGTGTTTTTTTTTTTCAAGGTGATGTCCTAACATAATCTAATGCTATGCTTTCACCGTAAAGCCTTTTTGAAATCGGACAATGTGGTTGGATTAACGAGAAGATTATCTTTAAAATGGTGTAAAATACTTGTATGTGTGAGAAATTTGAATTATGAGATTTTTGTTGTTTTGAATTTGGCACCCTGCTATTTCACTGGCTGTTGAATAGTGTGTCCCGCAGGTGGGACGGTCACGTCCCACATACCCCAGAGAGGTTTTAAGGTGTATGTTTTGACCCCTCTTACCCCTCCTGTCTCCCCTCAGAGTATAGAGAGCAGACTGAAGGTGGCTCTTCCTGAAGACCTTGGCTCCTCCCTCATGGACGGGGTGGTGCTCTGCCATCTGGCCAATCACATTCGCCCACGCTCCGTGGCCAGCATCCATGTGCCCTCGTCCGCTGTGGTACGTCTGGGGGTCAATGAGGTGTTGAAGAGGGATAAGTAGGTATGGGTGATTCTTTGTGTGATAGACAGTTTTAGTCTGTCCTGAGCTATGTGTTCTATGTGTGACCCCATAGCCCAAACTCAGCATGGCCAAGTGTCGGAGGAACGTGGAGAACTTCCTGGATGCCTGTAGGAAGATGGGCGTTCCCGAGGTGAGACACTCCTGTCTGTTAGATAGTGGCACCTCATTGATCCTGAATCAGCCACTCTATTTCAGATTCACCTGTTAGAGTTAGGATTTGACTGAAGGAAACTGATCCTTGATCTGTTAAGTTTGAATAAATGCTACAGTGCATCATTGGGGTTGGAATCTAGTTGTGGGTGGGCTGATTAGGGATCAGTGAAGCAAACAGCCTGTAGAGGACACAGATACTATGCACACTAAAATGGAGCGTCAGAAAGGGCTAGATGCTAGTGCTGGGATGAAACTAGACCATTTGACAAGTCTACAACTTCTTTAGTTTATACAGTAATACAGTTAGTTCTAGGATATGTATTTGACATTGAGACCAAACCCATTTTATAATCATCACCTTAAAGCAATCTGCCCGGTCAGAGCACAGAGTTTGATCCCAGAACTGGCAGATCTAGTCAATCACCTTCCCACCTCCCACTACCTCCTCTGAAAGAGAGAGAGAAAGTTATGACACAAGCATTAGAGCTGCATCATCATCATCATCATTACACTGGACTATACTGTCATCACGGCTTTGGGCTTCCTCTATGCTGTACCAAATGACCAGTGGTACACTTTTAAACTTTAATCCGGGTCTTGCCTGTTTCTGACCCCAGCGTGCCAAAGACAAAAATTAGTTTAACAGGAGCTGGTGAGCTCTCATGTCATTTACTTGACTAAAACATTTTGTGTGTGTATGGGTTGGTAACAAAGGACTTGGCGACTGCACTTCCTGATTTGACAAGACACCCAGAATCAAACCACACCCCGAAACCAATTCACGTTTGAATTCAGTCATGGCCGCTAGAATTTCTTAATGAGAGTTCACAGGTGTGAAGAGTTAGCCAAATTATTTTGCCAATTAGCTTCAGCCAGCTGGTGTGCAACCGTGGCAAAGTTGGTTTGACTTTGGATAGCCTATCTCTAAGGATAGTTAGGAACCATCAATAAATACACAATGTAAATGGGGGAATATTTTCATGTTGGACATCTTTTAGTTGTCTCATCGAATGCTTTCAATATTTGTATACCACTTTTTACAATTTATAGTTGGTTTGAGGTTTAAGTCATTGAAATTTGGAGCTATTGACCTTTTAAAAATATTGTCCCAAGTACATTGTGTAATTTACTGATGGTCCCTAACTAGCCCCATAGGGATATTGAATGTCACACCAAATTGACCATCAGGGCATTAAGATCGGTCTTGTGCAGCTGCGCTCAGAATTGATGATTTCTTGGGTGCTGTGGGCAGGATTAAAATAAACCCAACCCACAGACAACTGTTACAGTATCCTTCATTCCGTGACATACGATTGTTTCCTATCATCTTTATAACCAACATTATCCTGTTTACACTTTGTAGTCAATTTTGACACTAGAATAAATGTTTTTGACTCCTATCAATGCCACATAGGCCATTTTCAAAACGATAACTTTCTTTTTAGGGGCAATCGCTCTTTAATAAGTGTGCTTGTGTGTGAGTATCAAATTGGCCCAGTGACCCTGGCTCCTCGTTGCTATGTGATTGCTCCTTTTTGTAAATATATTCAGTAGTTATGACCACTATTTCTGTCGCCCAGTGATTACACATACAGTAGCAGTGGGACTCATTATTTGGTCATACGCTAGTATAGTAAGCACAGCTGTGATTGTGTTTAGAGGATTCTCTCTTCACTCAATGAGCCTGGTCGAAACCTCACACTACAAAAGTTGCCTTTCAGTCACTGTGTTTGAGTAGCCTGATGGGACTGTACATTAGAATGCAAAGTGTCACCATTACCAACAGTGAGACTGTCTGAGACCTCTTGGCTGCTTCCTTAGACCTCCTGCTTGCTTGCTGTTGCTAGTCTGGTTTTGCTTGTGTAACCTGGCCCTAGCCAACTTGTAATCCTACTGCTTGCTGGCTGAAATGTCGCTGCCTCACCGAAACAGGTGCTTTATGCTGGGTTGAAAGCTAATGCTAGCAAATGCAAGTGAAGGTGTAGCTGGAAAACACCAACCGCACCCTCATTGCTCCTAACGCTCCACACCACAGCATGGCCTGCTTTCTGAAAGAGAGACAGAGTTCAGTCTCAGTTTGATAAAATTTGTAAGTCACATACTCTCTCTCAAAAAGCAGCCCTGCACATTGCCCTGGTAACCCACGCCTGCGCAGCCCTGCACAAAAAACACACACCTTGACCCCTGACCTTGGTTCCCACTGGTTAACATCCTGCTTTGTTTCTCTCTGTTCTGTTTTCCTGCCGGACCACCCTCTATCTCCCTTCTCTTCTTCTCCCCTGAATCCCCTCCCCTTATTTCTCTTTTCTTGGCACTCCCTTCCCATTTTCTTCCTCTTCTTTGTTCTGGTATTTTTTCTCCTATGTGTTGTTCTTCCCCCCCATTATTCTCCTCCACTTCTATCTGGCTGTATTTCTCTTCTTCATCCACAAAATTCTTTGATGTTCCTATGTGAGCCCCTTCCTTTCTATCTGTATCATTCTCTTCCCCCCATTCTCCATTCATCCCTTCAACTTCTTTTCCTTTTTTCCAATCCTTCTCCCTTCACCTTCATTTACATTGTATGTTACCTCCTCCGCTCCTCTTTCGGGCCTCAGTCGTCCCTCTGCTCAGCATATGACATCATCCAGTGTCACCTGCGGCCGATCCGCGTCACCGTGCGCGCCCTGGTCGCCATGGAGACCCCCACAGAGGGGAGGAACTCAGACAGACAGGGGGAGGACCCGAGTCCAAACCCAAGCCCTGCCCCAGAGGTGTCTACACAGGTCGCCTTGGCTCCGTCTCCCGCCTGGCAACCCTGGGACCTGATTGGCTCGAGCCTAGTACATGTGTTCTGTCTCCTCCTGCTGTTTGTGGCCTATAGCTGGAGCGAGCTGACGTAATGCCACCTGTCAATCTCCTGTCAAAGCCCCCCCCTCCAGCATGTGCCAATACATCTCCGTTCGCAATCCTCCTCCTCTTTTTCTTCAACCTCGTTTCTGTGCTCTTCTCCTCTGTCCAGAAAAAACTGCTGACTCACACACATAGTGTGTCTCTCATACACACTTTTATTCATGCACACATTGCAGATGCGCACCAATAAACTCCAATAAATACCAACTCACAACCTCACACACATGCATTCATATACTGTCCCCATCAATACTGCACATTCCAACTGTTGAAAGAATCCTGGAGCTTGTACACAAGGGGTTTACCGGAAGACTCTCTACAACTCTTTGGCCAATGTGTCAAATCAAGCCTATCATGTTGGACTCTTGGCTTTATTAATGCCCTCTGGGGTCACAGACCTGTTGTATGGGGTCATACATTGTCTCTTGGTTCCATACAGCCTGTCTAGTTTGGGTCCAGGTAAGGACAGAGCATTAATAGGGTTCCTCTATCAAGCTGGATCTTGCCGCTTTTTTGTCGCATTGGTCTCTCTCTTCAAACCACATCAAATACAGGTACAATACTGTCTGTTCAAAGGAAATAGTAAAGCTCAATAGTGATGCCATCTGTTACACAAAGACACAACAAACAGTGTATAGGTTTGGACCTAATAAACACACTACTTATTACTAGATTGTAAAATGTCACTACAGAACACTGTCACTAAATAAAGTTCAATAATCATGTCACTACTGCACATCTTTACCCGACCATCTACAGGTAACTGCCAAAATAATGGAAACGCTTGAGTAAATGATGGATACAAAATATATTGAAAGCAGATGCTTCCACACAGGTGTGGTTCCTGAGTTAATTAAGCAATTAACATCCCATAGGGTCATGTATAAAAAGGCTAGGCAGGCAATTAGTTTGGCTACTATGGCGATGTCCCCATAGGATGACAGGGCACGAGTGATCACTGAGTGGTTTGATGAGCATGAAAACAATGTAAACCATATGCCATAGCCATCTCACTCCCCATATCTCAATCCAATTTAACACGTATGGGAGATTCTGGAGCGGCGCCTGAGACAGCATTTTCCACCATCATCAACAAAACACCAAATTATTACGTTTTTTTGTGGAAGAAGGGTGTCACATCCCTCCAATAGAGTTCCAGACAGTTGTAGAATCTATGCCAAGGTGCATCGAAGTTGTTCTGGCTCGTGATGGCCCAACACCCTATTAAGACCCTTTATATTGGGGTTTCCTTTATTTTGGAAGTTACCTGTACATAACTTTCATATTGCTATAGTTGATTTACCCTGGGGGAGTTACATGACTACAGTATGTAGAAGTTTTGGGCCGACTATTGTATTATTGTCGTGGTTCAGACGGTAGACTTATTTTCTTACTTTAAAACCTCATGAAGATACATTGGATGGAAGTTTATTTTACCCAGCGACTGCAATTGGTACGCCATTATACTATTAGTTCTGTGTGTTTTAACTCAGCCATTGCTGTGAGGCTTTATAATGACTTGTATATCTGATGGTGTGAATGGAACTGGTAATAAATGTACAGTTACCACCTCTCCTATTTTGTGTTGCTGTTCTCTGAAGGATGATGATGCTGTTCAGATTCTTCATAATGGTTATCCAACATACTCCTACACACACCTGTACTGTCTATGTTCCCTCATCACCATCGTTGCATTGAGAGGTCTTGATTTACTTATGTTTTGTCTGTCTCCCTATTTCTGTCCCACTCATTCCCGATCTCCCCCCCCCCCCACTCTCTCTGTTTGTCTCTTCTTTCTCTTCTCTGTGGAACCTCCACAGGATAAGCTGTGTCTGCCTCATCACATACTAGAGGAGAAGGGTATGATAAAGGTGAGCATGACAGTCCAGGCGCTGGTGGATGAGACTTCAACCAAGCAGGCTCTCTTCACGTGAGAGGGAAGAAGACCAGCACACCAACATAGACACACCACTTTGTCAAAGTGAACCAACACAAGTTGCCATTATGCCTTTTCCAAAGGACTGTAGCCTATATCTCAGTCTTCCTTTCGTGATTCTTACAACCAGGGTTTGAAGTTACACATTGATGCGTGGGGTGCCCTGACATTCAAAGCTGACAGGGGTGTCCACATTGATGGTTTTTCATTCTTACGAGAGCATCCAGCAGCCTTGGACACTCCTGTAGCTTGAACCCTGCCTACAACAGCTTCTAGAATGCTGCACCGTGTATGTTTGACTATGCATTTCACCCCTCTATTCCTAAGGCCAGGTATATCACCCTCAGTATTGAAAATAAACACCAGACACTCTAGCGTAGCGGTCTCTCTGCTACAGCTTCCCTATTTCAAGATATTTACAATGAACGTGACTGAGAGTATACGTTGAAAAGAATCCCCCAAATATTTCACTAATAGGTAATATATTTTAGGTTTAGTTCTGTATATTGTATTATGTTTTACTTTAAATGGAACTCTCACCACCTCTGTAGGGGTTGAAGTATTGTCGTAACATTATGGGAACATTGTGTTTTGGTTGTTGAATCAGGAGTTGTTGTGGGTATGTAACTCAGGGTAGGTGTGGGCTTACTACACTGTCATGCTTCATTCCGTAGCCTGCTTCTCAGTCTATGGTATTACCCTAACATTGTGTATGTGCCTGACTGCATCTGTGCGTGTCAAAGCGAGTGACAGGAGTCATAGTTAGCCAGAATGAGAAAGAGGGTTTGCATGCCCTAGTACATTGTATACTGCTAAATAACCTCTAGAAGCGTGGGGTGATGCTGACCATGCTAGGTGGTCATGTAGGACCTACAATGTTAGCGTTTAAAAGTAACTGATACATTCACTGATTTAGAGACTGTTAGCAGTATCTGAAGAGTTGATGCTTGAGTGCCCAATATCCCACTACTACACAAAACCGCACAACACTCCAAAATAAGAATACTAAGTGTGTGTGAGTGAGCAATGGTGTTGGGTTTTTTATTGTACAGATATGCATTTTATACAGCTTGGTATCCAAAGCATAAGCTTTAGCAGTAAAAACAAACAATGTTTCACTGGATAGATTTGACAGTTGCCAAAACTAAAGTTTTTTTCAGAGCACTTATGAGACAGCAATTCATTAAAGCTAGAATCCTTAATTGAAACAATGTCAGAGGCCACCCCTACTTTGTTTTGGTAAAACGCTGAGGGATGGGCCTGAATAAATGTAACCACTCTCAAATTCATAGACAGCTATGAATGCAAGGTCTGACCATACATTATATAAAAATTTGTTTTAACCATGTTTTAAGGCTATACTATGTTTGTTTACATTGACATTGTTTACAAACATTGGGTGTAAAACAAGTTTTTATTCTGGGTTCCGATGGGGTACGACAGTTTAACTAAGCTTGAGGCATTTATAAGTTATATTCAAGAATCAAATGGGTATATCATTAATTTATAAGTCCAAAAATGGATGTAGCAACTAATGATTCTAGCTTTAATGTTTTTGAATATATGGTTTGTACTATTCCAATGATCTAAATGTCTTTAGACGTATGGTACAGTGAGGGGAAAATGTATTTGATCCCCTGCTGATTTTGTACGTTTGCCCACTGACAAATGATCAGTCTATAATTTTAATGGTAGGTTTATTTGAACAGTGAGAGACAGAATAACAACAACAAAAAATCCAGAAAAACACATGTCAAAAATGTTATAAATTGATTTGCATTTTAATGAGGGAAATAAGTATTTGACCCCCTCTCAATCAGAAAGATTTCTGGCTCCCAGGTGTCTTTTATACAGGTAACAAGCTGAGATTAGGAGCACACTCTTAAAGGGAGTGCTCCTAATCTCAATTTGTTACCTGTATAAAAGACACCTGTCCACAGAAGCAATCAATCAATCAGATTCCAAACTCTCCACCATGGCCAAGACCAAAGAGCTATCCAAGGATGTCAGGGACAAGATTGTAGACCTACACAAGGCTGGAATGGGCTACAAGACCATCGCCAAGCAGCTTGGTGAGACGGTGACAACAGTTGGTGCGATTATTCGCATATGGAAGAAACACAAAATAACTGTCAATCTCCCTCGGCCTGGGGCTCCATGCAAGATCTCACCCTGTGGAGTTGCAATGATCATGAGAACGGTGAGGAATCAGCCCAGAACTACACGGGAGGATCTTGTTAATGATCTCAAGGCAGCTGGGACCATAGTCACCAAGAAAACAATTGGTAACACACTACACCGTGAAGGACTGAAATCCTGCAGTTCCCACAAGATCCCCCTGCTCAAGAAAGCACATATACATGCCTGTCTGAAGTTTGCCAATGAACATCTGAATGATTCAGAGGACAACTGGGTGAAAGCGTTGTGGTCAGATGAGACCAAAATGGAGCTCTTTGGCATCAACTCAACTCGCCGTATTTGGAGGAGGAGGAATGCTGCCTATGACCCCAAGAACACCATCCCCACCGTCAAACATGGAGGTGGAAACATTATGCTTTGGGGGTGTTTTTCTGCTAAGGGGACAGGACAACTTCACCACATCAAAGGGACGATGGACGGGGCCATGTACCGTCAAATCTTGGGTGAGAACCTCCTTCCCTCAGCCAGGGCATTGAAGATGGGTATTCCAGCATGACAATGACCCAAAACACACAGCCAAGGCAACAAAGGAGTGGCTCAAGAACAAGCACATTAAGGTCCTGGAGTGGCCTAGCCAGTCTCCAGACCTTAATCCTATAGAAAATCTGTGGAGGGAGCTGAAGGTTCGAGTTGCCAAATGTCAGCCTCGAAACCTTAATGACTTGGAGAAGATCTGCAAAGAGGAGTGGGACAAAATCCCTCCTGAGATGTGTGCAAACCTGGTGGCCAACTACAAGAAACATCTGACCTCTGTGATTGCCAACAAGTACTAAGTCATGTTTTGCAGAGGGGTCAAATACTTATTTCCCTCATTAAAATGCAAATCAATTTATAACATTTTTGACATGCGTTTTTCTGGATTTTTTTGTTGTTATTCTGTCTCTCACTGTTCAAATAAACCTACCATTAAAATTAGACTGATAATTTCTTTGTCAGTGGGCAAACGTACAAAATCAGCAGGGAATCAAATACTTTTTTCCCTCACTGTAAATGTTATGAGAAGTAGTGACGTGAAGTGTCAATGTGATGGTTCGTGCAAGTGGGTTTTGTATTTAGAAAGTATTGTAGTAGTATATTTCTTACTTTATGGGGCGACCCGACCAAATTCACATATAAATGTGAGGTATAGCTCTGTTATTCTCATTGAAAGGTAGATCAGTTCCATCTACGCTATTTCTATGCATCCCGTTCTTATATCGTTACCTTTCAGCTGAAAATACAATCGTTATGGAAAATATTTCACAGCGGTTTAGAAGGTACAATGATTATCTACGCTATACTTGCTTGTTTTTTCAAACTGAAATTTGCCGAATTATTCGAATTTTTGCAACCAGGAAATGGCGGAGCCATTTCTGCATAGTGAATCTTTAAGAGCAATTTGAATATTTTAAGTCACCACCACACTCCTCAGGCAAAGTGAACAATCTCTTAGCAATGAGATCACTCCAGATCCTGATTCTAATGTAGAATTCAAAGTAACAATTACAACTATTTATGTATATAATGTAGCTAATATTTAATATAATTTACTATATATATAAAATTATGCACAGTAATCCTACTTTAATACTCAAAGTAATTTCCCTTCCACCAAGCTAAATAGAACTACTCAGGTGCTAACATTTGACTACCAGTATCCCTTCTCCCAGTTCTAACATTTCCTCCTATATTTTGATGATAGAAGAGAGATGTGTAAACTAAAAGGGAAATATGACAAGGATATTTGCTTAGGAGAAAGTGACTGTGGCTTATCGTTTCCTTATGGAGGTGTGGGCCGTGTGCTGCAAACCTGACAGTTTAGAAACCTAAAGAGGGGACTTAACATTTAAAAATTGTCATTACTTTTAGTTCATTGATTAGTCACGTCAATCCCTTGGGCCTTTAGGTATGGCTGCCTACGGGCCTGAAATTATCTGCACTTTAAAGAGACTGTTTTGGCAACTGACAAATCTCAGAGCTCCATTTTAAATTAGAAATGTGTGTATGACATTTATTTGAACTATACAAATGTTTTTGCTGAGTTGAGCAGTTTGGCCCTTTCTGTTTATAGTCCTGAAAGCCTGTACTCAGTTTTGTACTTTGATTGGGAGGAAATGTATTTTTTTTTTTATGTTTAGGTTTCTTAAAATTGACATACCATTTTGTACCTCTTGTCATATTGGTGTACAGCAATTTGGATTTTATTGCATTGAAACACCCCTTTAATGTTGCCTTAACTGCTGTGAATAATGTATATATTTAATCACTTTATCAGTAAAGACCTTATCTGTAAAAAGCACATTGTCTTATGTTCTATAGTCCACCTACATGTATTTTGTACTGGTCTCAGATGTCAACGTGTATAAGCCTAAGGTCATAAAATGGAATCAAAAGTAAAAACTGAACCTTTATTTCAGAAATACAGTTGGAGTGACCACATGATTCGCAAGCAAACTCATCTTAACACCAAGCATCCTGGCCCCACTATTGTCTGTTCTAAGTTTGACTCAACATAGCAAGTGTGTTCATTTCAGCTCACAAGGCGCATCAGGTTAATTTTAGCTTGGCCGCTCTGGATGGGACAGGTGGACAATACCAGGTGCACAGTTGGGGTAGAAGGCACAGAAGAGGGTTCTGGTCCAGCAGTCAGTCTTAAGCGTTGAGGAACTTGGCGTGGTGCTTGATGTGGTCGGTGATGAACGAATAGATGAAGAAGTAGCTGTGGTCGTAGCCCTGATGGAAACATAAATGGCACTGTTAGTCTGACACTGCATTTTACACCAGTAAACAAGCACATACTGCATGTATAGAACAACTGGTAGCAGGGAAATCACACAGCAAAGTCATCAACCCTAGTCCAGTACACATCGTACAGTAGTTCCTCCTTTAAATGTTGCCAGAATTATATGACACATTATTTAATTGTCAGCCATTTTTACCATTAATGCTAGTTTGAGAAGCATTTGATAGTCTTCAATATTGGCATTAGAGAATTTAAAACCTTTTTTGTAAGAACATAGTATATGTGATTATGAAATTTAGCTTCATTAATATTATGGTGTTTCTATTCCAAGAAAAACAAAACCATCAGGGTTTCCGTTAGGATGGAACGGAAAATACAACGTGACGGCCGGGAGTAGGCTACAGTACTAAGAGCATAAGAGGATTCTAAATTAATATCTAAGGGGCATTTTTCATTAGGGAAAATCTGATCTGTGAGAATATCTAAAGGGGATTTTATAATAAAAAAATATATATAAAAAAACACGATATTTTGGAGATTATTTCATTTTCATTTAACCTGGAGTGAGCAAGAAAAAGGCCATTCTTGACAATGGGGTGAGACATTCTCACTAATTTATATAAAAAGCCAGTTTGTTATTTATTTTATTTTTTAAGAGAAAAACCAAAAGCCGCCTCATGGGTCTCCCGATCGAGACCGGCACAGGTATCGAACCAGCATCTGTAGCAACGCAGTTAGCACTGCGATGTCTTAGACCACTGCACCACTCCATTAGGAAAATATGGCGCTGTACAACGTGATGATCGGGAGTAGGCTACAGTACTAAGAGCATAACATTTCCACACCCTAATTGTAGTGTAACCAATACCCAAACGGAGATTCAGTGAACATAAAAATCTCATTGATTTATCAAGACCAGTCCCCGTGCTCGTCTCAGAGCAGTACGAAACAATGCGGACAGCACATTACTCAAAACTAGTGAGACTCAATTCGCCTACGGTAAGCCTACAGTATATCTAAAAACATATTTTTTTCAATGACGTGACTCTCCGCCCATAGTTACATTTACAGGATTCTAAATTAATATCTCTGGGGCATTTTTCGTTACGGCAAATCTGATCTGTGAAAATATCTAAAGGGGCTTTTATATAATTAAATTAATAATAAATCGGTTTGTTTAAAAATCAACAATATTTGAGATGATTTCATTTATTTAACCTAGAGTGAGCGAGAAAAATGCCATTCTTGAACATGGGGTGAGACGCTCACTAATTTGTAAATGAAGCCAGTTTGTTATTTAGAATTATTTATGTTTTTAGAGGGAGAGACACCAAAAGCCACCTCATGGGGGGGGGGGGGGGGGCATCCAAAGTTTTTATGCTGATCAATTGCCTTATCAAAATACAGAGAGGTGTTGGTAAGCGTATATTGTCCTGCTAATAATGACTTAAATGTAATTATAACACTGTACATGTTGTCCAGGTCAGGATAACCAAAACATTTATTTTTTAAAGACTAATGTTGGTACTTATTTATTTTGATCCAAAGCCATGAATGAGTGAGTCACTCAGCTTTTTAAAAATGTATTTAACTAGGCAAGTCAGTTAAGAACAAATTCTTATTTTCAATGACGGCCTAGGAACAGTGGGTTAACTGCCTTGTTCAGGGGCAGAATGACAGATTTTTACCTTGTCAGCTCAGGGATTCGATCTGGCAACCATTCAGTTACTAGTCCAACACTCTAACCACTAGGCTACCTGCCGCCCTAATGTAGGTGCCGAGGCTATATGACTGTGCCATCAACTTGATTATTTAGCAGACATCACTTGCTTATATTCAGTCAACACTGTGGCTCAGTTGGTAGAGCATGGTGTTTGCAATGCCAGCATGGTGTGTGCAACGCCAGGGTTGTGGGTTCGATTCCCACGAGGGGCCAGTACAAAAAAAAAAAATGCATGAAAGGAAAATGAAATGTATGTATGTATTCACTACTGTAAGTCGCTCTGGATAAGAGCGTCTGCTAAATGACTAAAATGTAAAAATATCATGCACTATAATTGAACATTTTCATTTCTCCATGCTTGTCTCAGAGCAGCATGAAACAGTGCTGAAATAGTTGACCACAGCGGGTAGGATATAGATAGATATTGTGGAGATTACTTTGTTTTCAAAAAACGAAAGTGAGCGATGAATTAAAGTCCAAAATAATATTAATAAAGGCCAACATACATCTTTTTTTTTGGAGGGAGAGAAACCAAGGACATCCCGGCCAGCCAAACCCTCCCCTAACCCGGGTGACACTGTGCACCGCCCTATGGGACTCCCAAACACGGTAGGATGTGATACAGCCTGGATTCGAACCAGGGACTCTAGTGATGCCTCTTGCAGTAAGATGCGGTGCCTTAGACCACTGTGCCATTCGGGAGCCATGACCAATATATATTGTCCTTACTAATAACCCATCGTGGAAACATTGTTTGCAGAATTCACAGCCTGCTACGCTTGTGAAAAACAGGGTTAATAATAATAATAATACTTTTTCCCCCTTCCACATGTTAAAGGTTCCAATTGATAATGTTATTTTTTTTATCAATTAGTATATTTGAGTTTAACCACAATATTTGTTGTTTTTTCTGGTGGATTAAACTTTGCAACCAATCACGGCCGGTTGTGATACAGCCAACCTAACTAAGAAATACATTTGACGATGGGGGAGAATTCTCCTTCTAGGCAAGTCTTGTCCTGCTAATAGCGCTGTACAACGTGACCGTGTGTGTTTGAAAGAGTATTTTCCAGTAAGAAACAATTTGTTTACCTTCATTTGCCTACTTTGTTCCACCATTTCTGTCATTCAGTGATATTTATTCCCATAGTAATTCGTTATGGATCCATAACTAAACATCTGCATTTTGAAAGAGTATTTTTATCATTATTTTATTAACGAAAGCATATTGATGCTGATGAAGAAATGCAGTACAGTATACGCTTTATCCGACATTGAGGTTGCATGAGGTCGCCCACACGCACTTTAAAACATTTGGATAATAAAGAATTTAGAAGATAGAAGCCGCCTGCATTTGTTTATTAGGCTAATGTGCAGTCTGACAAGTAAACAGCCTACAGTACATACTGTAGTAAACATGGTAAAGTGCCTAATTCCTTACATAAGGGAGAGCAGGCCATGTCCAGACTTTCTCGGTGACCTCAAGTACTCATTAACTCTGTCTAATGCTTTTTCGGGTTGCATCAGTCATGGACAGTACACTTGTGAAAAACAAGTGTTTGAAAACCTGTTTTCAAAATGCCTCCAGCTGTCCATCACTAACTGTAAATAAAAACACAGCATCCTGTTACATTATTGTAACCACAATGTCACAAATAATTTGTATCTACCTTTCCAATTACTTTTAGAGTTTGGTATTTACAAGTGTGCGCTTTTCATGTCATTTTTCGTTAAATCCAGCTCGGATTTAAGTATAACTTTTGACTGAAGCCTTCAGTGAGAGGTCTAATGCTCTAATATTTAATCATTTCTGCTCTCCGAATTCATATCCAAGGGCATTATTCGCACCATTATTAGTTAATTGTTTTAGTTTGAACATGCAGACTTGCACTAATAACAGCAGGAACGTTTCCCTAGTCAGCCCCATTATTAGTGCAATGCCCCTTAAAGTGTTGCTCTGTGCTACCCAGTGGGGCGGGGGTCCACCCCCCTCCCAATGGGCTAGGTCCGTCTTGTGCTCTGCTCTGCGGCCGTCCCGTGCCTCCTGCCATCGTGCCTTGAACCTCGTACGCCTACCGCAATCTCAGTGCATTCAGCTGGAGAATTGCAAGGCAATAAATACCATTGTGCCCCACTCGGGAGCCAATATATATAGTCCTGCTAGAAACGTTGTTTGCAGAATTCACACAGGGTTAATAATATATCTGTGAGAATATCTAAGGGGCTTTTATATAATTTTAAATTAATAATAATAATAGCTTTGTTTAAAAAATAACAATATTTTGGAGACGATTTCGTTTTTTCAAATAACGTAAAGTGAGCAAGAAAAAGGCCATTCTTGAACTTAGGGTGAGACATTGTTACTAATTTGTAAATAAAGCCAGTTTGTTATTTAGAATTATTTATTTGTTTTTAGAGGGAGAGAAATCAAAAGCCTACCATCACCTCATGGGTCTCCCGGTCGCGGCCAGCACAGGTATTGAACCAGCATCTGTAGCAACGCAGCTTGCACTGCGATGCAGTGTCTTAGGGCGTGTACAATATGACCGGTCGGGAGTAGGCTACAGTAAGAACAAAATAAAATTTCCACACCCTAATTGTAGTCTAAGTTTCTCTTAGAATAAAACCTTAGTGTAACAGTTTTAGTAAGTAATACTGATGAGTAGTAACAAAAAAAGTGTATTTTTATAGACACAGTAGCACCTTGGGACCCAAAAGCATAATCAGTGCTCTAACTCCCCCTTGCGCTGGTCTGGAGAAATGAAGTAGTGACGCAGGGTACTGTACTAGTACAGTACTCGCAAAACTTTTAGTTGATCAACCACTGTAGGCATTTCAAGATCAAACAGTTGCTATAGTTGGCCGTTGGGTGGCAGCACTCACCGGCTGCAGCCTGAACACAACAGGAATCTTCTTTTCTGAGCAGGCGGCGATCAGGTTGTCAGGAAGCAGCTGGCTGGCCGACAGGAACTGGTCATCACGACCCTGGTCGATCAGGATGTCCAGCTGTGGGCCAGAGTATGACGCTGCCAGCACCGTGGCATCATACGCCTGGAAAGGAGGAAAAGGAGAGGAGGAAGAGTGATTAGAAACTCATGTTATTGTTCTGGAATTCCACTCCTCAAGGTCAGACCTATAGTTTGTGATCCCATTGATTTGGCCAGTCCCCCTGTAACCCCATACTGTACCTCCCAGGTCTTCTTGTCTTTTCCTAGGTACCCAGAGAAGGCCTTTTGCCCCCAGGCACACTGGATGGGGTTACAGATGGGGGCAAACGCAGAAACAGCCTGCAGAGAGAAAGGGATGAGGAGAAAGAGATTCATTCATATGTTCAAAAGATGTTGAGATCATAATGAAAAGACTTCCATATTGCAATGCCTTGTATTTTCCAGGGTTCTTCAGGGCGCAGATGAGGGCTCCGTGTCCCCCCATGGAGTGGCCGGAGATGGACATCTTCTCTGGGTCAGCGGGGAAGTTAGCGTTGATCAAACGAGGGAGCTGAGAGAGAGGGAAAATAAAGAGTTGGGGGGTGGTGATTAGCAGCGCATAGCAGTATCAATGGATTCACAATAGTAAATGCTACCATCAGCATGACTACTATTATCATGTGACCGACACACCTCCTCAGTGACATAGGTGTACATGCAGTAGTTGGTCTTCCAGGGCTCCTGGGTGGCGTTGACATAGAAACCAGCCCCTGTGCCAAAGTCCCAACTCTCATCTTCACCCTCGATGTTACAACCACCTGAACACCACATAAAGAGTAGGAAGGTTGGATGTGAGCTATAATTACTATTAAAAGGTGGGCGTGGGCATTGATTTAGTAAGGGCTGAATTATGCAATCAGTAAAGCGTGTGCATGCGTACGTGGGCTGGTGTCTGGGGCGACGATGATGATTCCATGCTCAGAAGCCGCCTGCTGACTGCCAGCCTTGGTGATGAAGTTCTGCTCTGTGCATGTCAACCCTAGAAGCACACAGTGAGACATGAAGGACAACATTTTCAACACACATAGGTAAAATCTAAGTAGTTGATCAGATTTTTATTATAGATCAGTGCAAGTATACAGGCAAGATCTTGACGATTAGTTGAATCAGGTGTGTTGGTGTTGGGATAGAACAAAACCCTACCCATTCTGGGCAGGGGTGGTGACCACTGTCTTTATGTAACATATGAGAGACCATGGACCATGAGAACTCACCAGAGAGCCAGTAGAACACGGGGCACTTCTCATTCTCGGCTTTAGGAGGCAGGTAGACAGCGACCTTCATTTTACACTTCAGCTCAGTGCTGAGAAATGAAAATGCATTACATCAAGTTTCTGCCATACTGCATGTTTCCACCCAAGCCATATGGGCACTTGTAAAACTATAATTTGTGTATTCCAATGGAAAAAACAGCAGTGTGTTGCATTGATGAATAACAGTGAAACAGAAATGAGCTAACAGACTGTCTGTGACTTAGCCGTTACAGGATAGGTACTGTTTGGGGTAGCACAGATCACTTTTCAATACCATCTTCGTTCTTGATTCGGCCAAATATATATCTTCAAAAAAATGTCAGTGTCGAGTTGCAGGTGGTTTGTTTGAATTTAGAAAATGCTCCGCTATTAAAATAATTGTTTTGCTCCATGAAGTAATCCAACAATGTGTATGCCAAAATCTTGTCCATTTCAAATCTTCCCTCATTGATCGAGACATGAAGCACTTTGGGGTGGACAGAGTTCTCAATCAATGAGAAGATTTGAAATAGACAAGATGGTGGCGTACACATTGTTGGATTATTTCATTGAGCAAACATTTTATATATTTAAAAAGAGCATTTTCTAAATTCAAACGAACCACCTGCAACTGAGCAGACATTTGTGAATACACGTTTGGCCGAATTGAGAACGAAAATAGTATCGCCAAGTTAAGGTTGGTCGAAAATTCTCTGCTATGCCTAACAGTACCTACTGTAATGGCTCATGGGGAATCACATTAGCCTGTTACAATCTGCTAGGTAAAACAGAATATGAGCTCTCTGGAGATTAGTTTCACGAGGCTAGCTCACCTGTCATGCTCGAACACCTTCTGGTAGCCGCCACTGCACTTGTTGGATGACACTTGGGCGAGGGCCATAGTTTGGTTACCTTTGGCAAGTCCACAAGGGAAATAGTTATATTGTAAGGGACATTATTTCATAAATCTTGTTGCTACAGTTTTGCGTAGACCAGACAACATTGCATTTGTTAAACTCTTTCTTAGCAACTACTAGCATGCTAAAACTGTTGCATAGACCCTTTTCCAGTAAACGACACTGACTGATGCGCGGTAAGAAAGCCATCGCCATCTGCGCCCATTCAACATACCCCTTGCGTTATACTTTTCTAAACTCAATCACTTTTTTGGGGTTCCTATACGCTTACAATGATGTTTTAATTATTGATTGAACAGTTCTTTGGTTGTGACCTTTATTTTGGATGCAGCAGTTAGCTAGTATGTTAACGCTCATTGATATAAGCTAGGCTGTAGCAAAAGTTAGCCAAAGAAACATTTTACTGGTTGGAGTTTAAGTATAATGCAGTTGATTTGCAATGAAGACAAACTATTTTACACAGGCCATTTCATACGAGCCTTAAAATTCAAATCAATTATAACCCAATAGTACTGAGAAATGCACTCAGTACAATTTTTTTACTGGCGTTCTACAAGGACTCCCCCACCAACTTGCGCGCATCGCCCTCGTGCGGCTGTTTGCAAACACAGAAATTGGGTTTTAAGTCCACAGATGCATTCAAAAATAGAATGGCAAGTTGGTCAAAGTCATTCCACAGGGCAGGATAACCGACCAAGAAGATAGGCCCAAAACACAGCTGTGCTAGCTACCTTATGAACAGTAACATCTTAAAAAAGAAACCACTTGAAAGCATGCATGGTGCAGCCTCTGTAAATCGCTAGATGATCAATCGATGAATGGTATAAAGCCTTCATAGCAAGAGAATGCAGAGCTGTTTGCAGAATTTGCCACATTGTATCGGTTTCTGTGTAGCTGTCTGACTAATTCCAGCGAACCAGAGCCACTCTTACTCTGCAAGCAAGCTGCACGTAAGACGCTAAGTAACTTCTACTTCATGATCATAAAAACACAGCAAATAAGTGTTAATTTACACTTGCCATACCTTGTTAAATCACGATTATTGAGAATAACTTCACTTTGGTTCCTGCTACGTCTCCGCTGCCTGGATTTAGTAGTCCAACGTGAGGTTCGACGTGAAACGTCATGGAGATACCGCCCCTTGAATCTTCAAGTGTATGTCGATATGCAACCGAAAGGTTGCGTTGTTGTCAAAGAAAAGTTAAGAGGCCCTGAAATGATTGTTTTTTAACAAAACCATAGCTTTGGCTCACAGGCTCTCACTGTTAAAAAAATATTCAGTATGACTATAACAGCATCAAACCCCCCCAGCTCTGACTTTATTGAGGAAAAGTGTACATACTATGCCTGCGATGTGGTTGCCCCACCTAGCTATCTCAAGATGAATGCAATAACTGTAAGTGGCGTCTGCTCTTTAAAATATATATATAAAATATAATATATAATATGTATATATATATATTATATTGTAATGACCTGACTAGATCATAAAGGAACAATTGTCCAGACAGAGGATGGAGTTAACGAATGGACGGTTTATTAACCCAACTTAACACAGGCTACTGTTTGGCCGTAGCCCAAGCCAAATAAATGAAAGATACCCTACAAACCAACCGTGACCTTCTCTTGTGAAGTCCAGACGTAAGAGAGAGAACAATGGCTAAACCCGGTCTTAACTTCCAATGCTCCATCCCCCTGCCCAACCCCCCTCCACGCCACTCCGCCAACCACCAGGCTACCCGGTATCAGAACATTCCAGGCATTCCCGTGATTGGCAGATAGCAGGTTGATTGGCATGACCCCGCGAACACTGGTTAGTACGACACAACCCACTAATAGCCTAACACATAACCCACAGCTGTCTGTGCGGGTCGCTACACAGCCCTCCCACCACAAAGTCCCTCGTCCCCGAGGGAACAAACAAAGTCTCTGAAGCGACCCGGAGGTCTCCTTTGCCTGCGTGGCCGTGATGGTTGCAGAGTGTCCGGATGTGAAACAGGGGGCTCCATCCGTGGCAGGGGGCTGCCCCTCTGGGACCCAGGGGATGAAGGAAGGGATATGGGGGACAAGGAAGCGGGAACGGGGAATACAGTCCGTGGCTCCGGGGAACCACGCGGTGACACAGGGAGGGAGACAGGGGGAGTGGGCCGTCTGGAGCCTTGTTGACGGCACCTGGGGGTGGGTGCCTGGAGAATGTCATTGCCAGAGAGGGGAATTGTGGGGGTCCCTGGGGTTTGGGGAGAAGCGGCCCCTCTGTATGGGGCTAACCTGTCCCGGTGCAGTGCCACCTTTCTCCCCCTGGAAGGAAGCTGCACCCGGTACACAACCTCCCCTACCCTCTCCAGGACGCTGCAGGGTCCCACCCAGTGACTGTCCAACTTGGGACATCTGCCTTTTTTCCTTAGGGGGCTGTAGACCCAGACCAGCTCCCCAGCCAAAGTGCCTTCCCCAGGTGTGCACGTCATAGTTCCTTTTCTGCCTCACACCTGCATTCACCAGCTGCTCTCTGGCGAAGTTGTGGGCTGTCTCCAGGCGGTCCTGGAGTCTCCGGGCATACTCCGGCCCCGGGGGAACATGAGGGCTATGCAGGGGCCGACCAAACGCCATCTCCGCAGGGGTGCGGATCTCTCTCCCCAGCATGAGGAGGGCAGGCGTGCAGGAGGTGGAGTCTTGGACAGCGGAGCGGCATGCCATGAGGACCATAGGCAGGTGCTTGTCCCAGTCACGCTGGTGTTTGGCAGAGACGATGGCCAGCTGCTGTTTGAGCGTTTTGTTGAAGCACTCCACAAGGCCATCACTTTGAGGATGGAGAGGAGTAGTGCGGGACTTGTGCATACCCAGCCTCTCACACATGGTGGCGAACACACAGGACTCAAAGTTTCTGCCTTGGTCGCTGTGGATGGACTCCGCAGCTCCAAACCTGCTGAACATCCCCGCTGTCAGGGCGTCGACGATGGTCTCTGCCTCCTGGTCAGGTAGAGCTTAGGCCTCAGGGCATTTTGTGAAATAGTCCATGGCCGTGAGCACCCAGCGGTTTCCACTGTCTGTGATGGGGAATGGCCCAACTACATCCACTCCCACCCTCTCCATGGGAGCCCCCACTGGGAACTGTTGGAGCTGAGCATGAGAGCGGCCTGGGGGGCCCTTTCTCGCTGTGCAGTTGTCATAGCGGTGGCAAAAGTCCTCCAAATCCCTCTTGTGCTGCCCCAGTAAAAGCCCAGACGGAGGCGGCGGAGTGTTTTTGTGACCCCAAAGTGTCCAGTCCCCACCCCCCCATGAGTACTCTGGAGCACCGCCTCCCGCAGTGCTTTTGGGACCACCACCTGCCACCTCTCCTCTCCCATAGCTGACTCCTTCCATACCCGCTGTAGCACGCCATCAGCCAGCCCCAGTCTCTCAAACTTTGACCACAACCCTTTGGTCGCGAGTGAGAGCGCTGTCACCTCTTCCCATGGTGGCCTCACCTGTGCCTCTACCCACTGTAGCACTGGCTGTAGGTCTGTGTCCCGTCCCTGCTGCTGCCCCCATTCAGCCACGTCGACAGTCTGCAGCTCACAGCAGACAGGCCCGCTCGCCCGACACACTGTGGCACAGACCCCCTCCTCTGCACTCAGCGCTCTCTCCCTTCCCTCTCTCCGTTCACAGTGGCGGCAGCCATCTGCAGTACAGGGCCGACGGGACATTTCGTCGGCGTTGGAGTGGCGTGCCCCTGCCCTGTGCACCACTGGAAAGTCATACGGCTGAAGCTCCTCCAACCAGCGTGCCACCTGTCCCTCTGGCTCTCTGAAAGACATGAGCCACTGGAGAGCAGAGTGGTCAGTCCTCACAGTAAATGGCAGGCCACCCAGGTAGTACTTGAAGTGTTTGATGGAAGCCACAACAGCCAGGAGCTCCCGCCGGGTGACACAGTAGCGGCGCTCATGTTTGTCAAAAGTTTTGCTGAAGTACGCCACCACTCTCTCCTTCGGCAGCAGGCGGTTCAGGGGAGCAGCGACACTTGAGAAGCCCCGTACAAACCTCCTGTAGTATGAGGCCAGGCCCAGGAAGCTTTTCAGCTGACGCTGGTCGGTGGGGGTGGGCCAGTCTCGGACAGCCCCCACCTTGTCCTCCATGGTGCTGATCCCCTCCTTCCCCACTCGGTGGCCCAGGAAGGACACCTCTCTCCTCATGAAGTGGCAATTCTCGGGGTGGAGCTTCAGACCTGCGGCAGCCACCCGCTCCAGCACACTCCGTAGCGCCACCAGGGCTGACTGGAAGGAGCTGTCATGGGCCAGGATGTCATCGAGGTATACCAAACACTGCTGTCGGGGATGCCATCCAGCACCCTGTCCATCAAACGCTCAAAAGTAGCTGGAGCGTTGCACAGGCCGAAGCACAGGACCTTGAACTGCCAGTGTCCCCTGTTAGTGGAGAACACAGTTTTGGCTCTGGCATCTGGGGAGAGGGGCACCTGCCAGTAGCCACTGTGGAGGTCTAGTGAGGAGAACCAGGAGGACCCCCTAACCAGGTCCAGCGACTCATCGATACGTGGTATGGGGTATGAGTCCTTCCTGGTTACCTCATTCAGCTGCCTGTAGTCCACACAGAACCTCAGCTTGCCCCCCTTCTTAGGAACCATGACAACTGGCGCCGCCCAGGGGCTGTCTGAGGGCTCGATGAAGTCTGCCCGCTGCATCTCCAACACAACCTTGTCTGCCGCCTCCTGGCATGCCAGCGGGATACGGCGGGGACGCATCTTGATGGGTCGAGCATCACCTGTGTCGATCTCATGCTGCACCAGATGAGTCTGACCCACCTCTTCCTCACTCAACGCAAAGCTGTCTCTGAATTCAAACAGCAACTGCCACAACCGTTCCTGCTGCTCGGGGTCAAGACCAACACAGTTCCTCCCCCATATCTCCCTCACTGCAGAGAGTGTCCTCTCCTCTCTCATCTGGGGTAGCTGGGCTGGGGGGTGCGGCCCGGGCTCACGGAGGGCTGTGTCGTGGAGGTAGCTGGGGGAATGTAACACACAGCCGTAGGTGACAGGGGGGCTGGGGAAAGTGACCCACAGATTTGGGGGAGGGGGGGCAGCCATGAGTCTCTGCTGCTTTAACTGTTGGAGTAAAGAGTTTGTTGGGTTGAATGTATGTGATATTAGGGGGGGCCATGGTGACTGCCGGCCCTCCCTGGAAGCTCAGTGTGCCCCCATTTAGGTCTAACTGGCATCCTGTGCTCCTAAGAAAGTCCAACCCCAGGATACAAGGGTCCTGCACAGCCGCCACCCACACAGGATGACGCACAGACCTGCCCCCTACTGTCAGAGTCATTATTCCCTTCCCTTTCATGGGTGCCAGCTCACCTGTGACTGTGCGGAGCTGCACAGTTGTGGGCTCACACTGAGTCCAACCTGGTACAATATCTGGCCTCACCAGGGTTACTGTGGACCCAGTGTCCACCAGGGCAGAGCAGGGCACCCCCTCCACAGTGACATGACAAAAGTCCCCAACACAGGTCCGGCCCACCACAACAACAGGCTCCGTCTGCTTGCCCTCGTCTGCTTCTGGGGGAAGTGGAGCCTTGCTTCCCCGTCTGGGCCGGTGGGCTCCTCCTGAAGAAGATGGTGGTTGGGATAGAAAGCCAGGGGTCCGCACTACCCGGTCTATGCGGACCCCGAGCCATTTCCCTGAGCTCCGGGGGACTTGGGGCAATCCCGGCGCAGATGGCCTGTCTGGCCACAACCCCAGCAGACCCGGGGACCACGGCGTGTGTTTCGTTCCACCTGTAGCGACACAGCACGAATGAGTTCTGTCATATCAGCCACGCATGCAGGCTTTTCCGGCTCTGGGCTGCTCTGCCCCCCAGCTCGCACAGAGGGTCTGCCTCCCTGCAACCCCACCAAAGACCCAGCTGAAGCCCCAGCCCACACCAGCTCCCTCTCCAAAGCCATCTCCAAGGCTATTTGCAATGACTCAGGATGAGCCAGCTGGGTCTGTATGCGCAGCTCCGTAGGAGAAAGCGCCTGTATGAACTGGTCCCGTGCTAGCTCGCTTTGCACGTAGGGGCATGTGAGCATATGCCCGCCGAGAGAGGCTCTCAATGTCATTAGCTAGCACCCGTAGAGGCTCTCCAGGCTGCCTGCGTCTATTACTCAGTTCGGAGCGCAGCAGCCCCGGCTGTACACACTGTCCATAGCGCCTCCTCAGTGCTCCCACTAAGGCACCATAATCGCGTCTGTCCTCGGGTCTAATCAATATCAAACAGGCCAGAGCATCATCCGTGAGGCATAAAGCCAACTGCAGTGCCCTATCTTCATTCGACCACCCCCTAAAATGAGCTAACAGTTCAAACTGAGCATGAAAAGCTTCCCAATCCGCCTTACCGGAATACTTTGGGGTCTTAACGGATACGGACGCAGCCGGGGGCTGGGCGCCGCCATGTTTGTTTACATCCTGAGCCCCAGATTCCTCGTCCCGCCGACGTCACCCCTTCGGTCCGCCCACCAGAATCCGCGCGAAGCACAGTAGACGAAGCACTCATGCCCGCTTCAGCCGCCATCACTCTAACGTCCTCCCTCAAGCGGCCTCTGGGATCCGACGCCCTTGCGATCTCCTCAGCCAGATCCTCCGACGTCCATGCACACGCACTTCCTTGGCCATAATCGTCCCCTACCTCCACCTTCACTTTTGGATTCCCTCGAAGCATTTTCAACCCCGTTCTCACCTACGTTACCTAGCCACCGAAGTCAGCTAGCTGGCTAACTTTATTCACGTTTTTACTTCTGACACCAATGTAATGACCTGACTAGATCATAAAGGAACAATTGTCCAGACAGAGGATGGAGTTAACCTCTCTAGGGTAGGGGGCAGTATTTGCACGGCCGGATTAAAAACATACCCGATTTAATCTGGTTATTACTACTGCCCAGAAACTAGAATATGCATATAATTTGATTTGGATAGAAAACACCCTAAAGTTTCTAAAACTGTTTGAATGGTGTCTGTGAGTATAACAGAACTCATATGGCAGGCAAAAACCTGAGAAGATTCCAAACAGGAAGTGCCCTCTCTGACCATTTCTTGGCCTTCTACACTCTCTTTATTGAAAACTGAGGATCTCTGTTGTAACGTGACACTTCCTACAGCTCCCATAGGCTCTCAGAGGGCGTCAGAACGTTGAATGATGACTTTGCAGGCCATGGCTGAAAAACAGTAGCGCATTTGGTAAGTGGTCGATCAGAGAACAATGAGACGGGGGCGCGCATGCACGTGAAGAGTCCATTTTAGATTTTTAGTCTTTGAACGAAAACAGGGTTTCCCGGTCGGAATATTATCGCTTTTTTACGAGAAAAATCGCATAAAAATTGATTTTAAACAGCGGTTGACATGCTTCGAAGTACGATAATGGAATATTTAGATTTTTTTTGTCACGATACGCGCCGGGCGCGTCACCCTTCGTTACCCTTCGGATAGTGTCTTGAACGCACGAACAAAACAGAGGATATTTGAACATAACTATGGATTATTTTGAACCAAACCAACATTTGTTATTGAAGTAGAAGTCCTGGGAGTGCATTCTGACGAAGAACAGCAAAGGTAATCCAATTGTTCTTATAGTAAATCTGAGTTTGGTGAGTGCCAAACTTGGTGGGTGTCAAAATAGCTAGCCCGTGATGGCGAGCTATGTACTCAGAATATTGCAAAATGTGCTTTTGCCGAAAAGCTATTTTAAAATCGTACATAGCGATTGCATAAAGGAGTTCTGTATCTATAATTCTTAAAATAATTGTTATGTTTTTTGTGAACGTTTATCGTGAGTAATTTAGTAAATTCACCGGAATTTTGCGGTGGGTATGCTAGTTCTGAACGTCACATTCTAATGTAAAAAGCTGTTTTTTTTATATAAATATGAACTTGATTGAACAAAACATGCATGTATTGTATAACATAATGTCCTAGGAGTGTCATCTGATGAAGATCATCAAAGGTTAGTGCTGCATTTAGCTGTGGTTTGGGTTTATGTGACATTATATGCTAGCTTGAAAAATGGGTGTCTGATTATTTCTGGCTGGGTACTCTGCTGACATAATCTAATGTTTTGCTTTCGTTGTAAAGCCTTTTTGAAATTGGACAGTGTGGTTAGATTAATGAGAGTCTTGTCTTTAAAATGGTGTAAAATAGTCATATGTTTGAGAAATTGAAGTAATAGCATTTCTAAAGTATTTGAATATCGCGCCACGGGATTCCACTGGCTGTTGAGTAGGTGGGACGATCCCACATACCCTAGAGAGGTTAACGAATGGACGGTTTATTAACCCAACTTAACACAGGCTACTGTTTGGCCGTAGCCCACGCCAAATAAATGAAAGGTACCCTACAAACCAACCGTGACCTTCTCTTGTAAAGCCCAGACGTGAGAGAGAGAACAATGGCTAAACCCGGTCTTAACTTCCAATGCTCCATCCCCCTGCCCAACCCCCCTCCACGCCACTCCGCCAACCACCAGGCTACCCGGTATCAGAACATTCCAGGCATTCCCGTGATTGGCAGATAGCAGGTTGATTGGCATGACCCCGCGAACACTGGTAAGTACGACACAACCCACTAATAGCCTAACACATAACCCACAGCTGTCTGTGCGGGTCGCTACAATATATATATATATTACCTTTATTTAACTAGGCAAGTCAGTTAATTAAGAACAAATTCTTATTTACAATGACGGCCTTGTTCAGGGGCAGAATGACAGATTTTTACCTTGTCAGCTCGGGGATTCAATCTTGCAACCTTCGTTTACTAGTCCAACGCTCTAACCACTAACGTTAGGCTACCTGCCACCCACTTATACAGTAAAATAATGTACATTTGCTTTAAAGCACACTAGTCCTTTCTGTAATTTCAACACCATATTAATTATGGTGCCTTGTGGGAAAATGTTGTGGGCAAATGTTGTGGGCTGGGAAAGTATCTCTGGCTCATTAACATATTTTAAGGCGTGCCTTGTAAGAAGCTATATTTGTTGTAACTGTGAATGAGAACGCTGTACCCCAACAGAATACGGTAATATAATGTATTGTAGGAATTCTACAAACTTTGTCCTAAAACTCTACAGTAGCTTACTGGCCAATTGCTGCCAGTAATTTACTGTAATTCAGAATACAGTACCATACCGCAATTTGGATTGGAGCTTATTCTGATATAAGCGTTTCTTGATATCATGTTACACCCATTAATGCTCGTAATTGGTCCATGCCTGTTTCTTTTACATTGGCTCCCGAGTGGCGCAGCAGTCTAAGGTACTGCATCTCAGTGCGAGAGGCGTCACTACAGACCCTGGTCCAATTCCAGGTTGTATCACAACCGGCCGTGATTGGGAGTCCCATAGGGCGGCGCACAATTGGCCCAGCATCGTCAGGGTTTGGCCGGGGTAGGCGGTCATTGTCTAGTTGCCTAGTTGTCATTGTCTGGCATGCCTAGTTAAATGTATTTATTTCATTTTTATTTAACTAGGCAAGTCAGTTAAGAACAAATTATTATTTACAATGGCGGACTACCAAAAGGCAAAAGGACTCCTGTGGGGACGGGAGCTGGGATTAAAAATAAAAAATGAAATAAAAAGATAGGACAAAACACATCACGACGAGAGAAAACACAACACTACATAAAGAGAGACTTAAGACGACAACACAGCATGGTAGCAACACAACATGACAAGAACATGGTAGTAACACAACAAGGCAGAAACACAACATGGGAGCAGCACAAAACAGGGTACAAACATTGTCGGGCACAGACAACAGCACAAAGGGCAAAAAGGTAGAGACAACAATACATCACGCAAAGCAGCCACAACTGTAAGTAAGAGTGTCCATGATTGCATCTTTGAACGAAGAGATGCTGTAAAGGTAAAAAAATAAAATAATAATAATATGTTCTTAACTGACTTGCCTAGTTAAATAAAGGTTAAATTAAAAAATACCAAATTAAAACATGAGTTGTTGACAACTGTACCTAACCCTAACTCTTTTCCTAACCTGAACCACAATCTCCAAACCTGCCACACTACTTCACCTAACCTGACACGTTAATTATCTTAACAAGTGGTCAGATGACGCGGATGCTACACTACAGGACTGTTTTGCTAGCACAGACTGGAATATGTTCCAGGATTCATCCAATGCCATTGAGGAGTATACCACCTCAGTCACCGGCTTCATCAATAAGTGCATCGACATCATCGTCCCCACAGTGACCCTACATACATATCCCAACCAGAAGCCATGGATTACAGGCAACATCCGAAATGAGCTAAATTTTAGAGCTGCCGCTTTCAAGGAGCGGGACACTAATCCGGACGCTTAGAAGAAATCTCGCCTATCCCCTCAGACGAACCATCAAACAGGCAAAGCGTCAATACAGGACTAAGATTGAATCCCACTACACCGGATCTGACGCTCATCGGCTGTGGCAGGGCTTGCGAACTATTACGGACTACAAAGGGAAACCCAGCCGCGAGCTGCCCAGTGATGCGAGCCTACCAGACGAGCTAAATGCATTTTATGCTCGCTTCGAGGCACGCAACACTGAAGCATGCATGAGAGCACCAGCTGTTCTGGATGAATGTGATGTGAGCAAGACATTTAAACAGGTCAACATTCACAAGGCCGCAGGGCCAGACGGATTACCAGGATGTGTACTCAGAGAGTATGCGCGGACCAACTGGCTGTAATACCTACATGTTTCAAGCAGACCACCATAGTCCCTGTGCTCAAGAAAGTGAAGGTAACCTTCCTAAATGACTACCGCCCTGTAGCACTCATGTCGGTAACCATAAAGTGCTTTGAAAGGCTGGTTGTGGCTTACATCAACACCCTCATCCCGGAAACCCTAGACCCACTCCAATTTGCATACCACCCCAACAGATCCATAGATGACTTAATCTCAATCGCACTCCACATTGCCCATCCCCATCTGGACAAAAGGAACACCTACTGTATGTTACAATACTGTTCATTGACTACAGCTCAGCTTTCCACACCATAGTGCCCACAAAGCTCATCACTAAGCTAAGGACCCTGGGAATAAACACCTCCCTCTGCAATTGAATCCTGGACTTCCTGATGGGCCGGCTACTGGTGGTAAGGTTAGGCAACAACACATGTGCCACGCTGATCCTCAACACGGAGGCCCCTCAGGGGTGCGTGCTCAGTCCTCTCCTGTACTCCCTGTTCACTCACGACTGCGTGGCCAAGCACGACTCCAACACCATCATTAAGTTTGCTGATGACACATCGGTGGTAGGCCTGATCACAGACAACGATGAGACAGCCTATAGGGAGGAGGTCAGAGACCTGGCAGTGTGGTGCCAGGACAACAACCTCTCCCTCAACGTGAGCAACACAAAGGAGCTGATCGTGGACTACAGGAAAAGGAGGACAGAACACACCCCCATTCACATCAACGGTGCTGTAGTGAAGTAGGTCAAGAGCTTCAAGTTCCTTGGTGTCCACATCACCAACAAACTATCATGGTCCAAACACACCAAGACAGTGGTGAAGAGGGCACGACAACACCTTTTCCCCCTCCCCTTTGTGTTTACACTGCTGCTACTCACTGTTTATTATCTATGCATGGTCACTTTACCCCTACATACATGTCCAAATTACCGCGACTAACCTGTACCCCCGCACATTGACTTGGTGCCGGTACCCCCTGTATATAGTTTCATTATTTTATTGTGTTACTTTTTATTACAGTTTTTACTTCAAATAAAATTTGATTTGAACCTGCCAAGTTAGTTATCCTAAACTGCTATGTAAACGAATCATCTGTGTTGAGAAACCATCAGTTGCCTAACACCGGAACCGACCAATGAAAGGTATAAATGGGCATTTCCTGATATCATGTAACACCCACATCATGAAACGCCCCAAATTGCGGTCTGCAATTACATCATATTCCATTTTTGTAGCACCAAAAACCTTTTAATAAACACTAGTGGGCGCATGGTATTGTTGCTTTTCACTCATTAACATATTGAGGCTTGTCTTGTAAGAGGCTATGTTTGTTGCACCCGTTAGTGAGAGTGCTGTACCAAATTAAGTGATATGTGGTAGTTGTTATCCAACAATTACATTTGGTTGCTTTAGTCACTATCAATTTAAAACCCTTTAAGGCCTGAAGTTTAAGTGATATAAAACACCAACTATCAGTTGGCTTGCTCTAATATAGAATCACAATTTCACTATTAGCAATTGCTGATTTTATTTTAAATACAATTTATCAAGAAAGTACTGTATTGTTGTTTTGCTATATTTACTGCAGCATACTGTAAATGATGGTGCATTGTGGAGAAATATTGTGGGAGGAGAAAGAATCGCTGGCTCATTAACATATTTGTTGCACTCATTAGTGAGAGTCCAATTTAAGTGATACAGTATGTGGTAGAACTCTAACAATTAAATGTATGAAGGTGTAGTGGGTCTTTAAACCTTTTAATGCTTAAATATTAACCCATTTTATTTTCGGTTTTGCTGTGTAATCACGGCCAGTTTGGAAGCCTTTGTTTAGGCCTCTAGAAGTGCAAGTGATCTAAAACACCTGGTAATCTTTAATATGCAAATGCATACAGCCAACCTGCTTGCTCTAATCCCTTGTAATTATAGTGAAATAATTTCCATACAGTTTAATAGTCACTTTTACTATATTGTCCTGTCTTTCATTGCTCTGGCATCAAGTTACCGTGAATGTCTTTGTCACGTCCTGACTATGGTAAGCTGTTATTTTCTATGGTAGAGTAGGTCAGGGCGTGACAGGGGGGTTTTCTAGTTTAGTTTTTCTATGTTATGTTCTAGTTTTGTATTTCTATGTTGGGTTGTTCGAGTTTTTGTATTTCTATGTTGGGCTTTGTTTGAGATGATCTCCAATTAGAGGCAGCTGGTCATCGTTGTCTCTAATTGGAGGTCATATTTAAGTTGGTGTTTGTCCCACCTGGGTTGGTGGGAGATTCATTTTGAGTTGTGTATGTTTCACCTCTGCATCACGGTTTGTTGTTTGTGTCTTTCAGTTTATTTATGTATTGCATAGTTTCACAGTGTAAATAAAAATGTGGAACGCTGCACCTTGGTCCTCTCATCACTACGACAGCCGTGACAGTCTTAATATTGTAGTGGCACTATCCAAAGATAGTTAGAGATATATCACAAGATATGTTGTAATTAGAATTATTTTGAAGACCAATGTATCCTTAACTACAACATTTTCAGTAACATTTTACTTGCTATGACAGTGATGTGTTTTTTTTTATCAACCTTGGTTGAATGCACTAACTGTAATTTGCTAATGACCAAAATGATAACTTGCAAAGAATACTGGATAATATATTGCTGCATGGGCAATTCCAGTAATATACTGTAAATTAGATTACATTAAAATTTTTGGTACTGTAAAAAGGATGACCGCAAAATGGATTACAGTAAAATAAGTTACAGTAATTTACTGGCCAAATGCTGCCAGTAAATTACTGTACATTTTACAGAAAATGTTTTACAGTGTTGCCGCACTCATCAAAATGGAAATGCCAATCAGCTCAAAATAAACCTTGCCCGGCTGCAGTCTAGTTTGAAGAAGACATCAGCCATCTCACTGCTGCGGATGCTGAATGATACTCATTCCCCAGCACTTTTGTTGGTGAGTGTGGCATGACGCATGCAATCTGCGAGTGTCAAGCTATTTGGATTATAAGAGCACTTCTCCTCTGTCAAATATGCTTCTTTATGAGTATGCAGCTGGGCACATGCTTGTATATGATGCCTTCATGTATGATAGCTGTCATTACTATCTTCTACTGAATGGTGTATGCTTTGATGGTGATGTGGAAGATGAGAAGGGACCGACCTAGAGTAGGCATGTCTGGTGTGTAGAAGTAGGGGCCATGTCAGTAATGGGCTTCTTCTCCCTGTCTCCTTTCATCCTCCTGCACTGACATTAAATAAATTGACAGATAAAAGCAAATTCTTAAAGGGAAATTTCACTGCTACTCTATCACTATATATGGCCATTTATATTAACATATTATATGCATCATAAAAATTGACAATTTCCTCACTACACGCAAATATGAACGTTTCTGCATCTCACCTGTAGAAACGGGCCAGCTACATTTTATGGTTGTAAGCAGACCCCAATATCCATAATTCATAGTGATTTCAAGATGTGAAAAACTGCCTCGTGGAGGTGTATCCAATTGAACAGAAAAATCTAAATGTCTGTTTGTAGCCAGAGGATTTTGAAACGGAAGTGAATTCTCAACTGATGAGGTTGCCATAATGTCGAACATTGAAAAGGGATGCTATTCCATCGTTTTCCCCCTTCACTTCAAAGAGGAAGGCATCTGATCAGCCAACATCAGTGCAGCAGAAAAGAGGATAAGCTAAGGTAAGGTAGCTAACGTTACCTAGCTAGCTAGGGAACCTACATTTGTTTATCTAAACTCAAATCTAGCCAGCTAGCTTTCATAATACGCTGGCTAGACATTCCAAAGCATACCAATGTAAATAGCCAGCTGCTATCTGGCAACGTGTGACTAACATTAGCTTCGTGTCGAGTCTACTCCCGCTCCTCCCCTCCGGCGCTCAAAGTCGCAGGTATACTAAGCACCGGTCCTGGGATCCATCATTACGCACACCTGGCATCAATCATTACGTGCACCTGCACGTCATCATGAGGCACACCTGGACTCCATTACCTCCCCTATATCTGGCACTCCCTTAAGTTATTTTTCCAGTCAGTGTTTGTCCTGTGTTTATGCATAGACAATACTATTATGTTGTCTTGTTTGCTGTTTTATTAAATGTTTCACCTGGTTCTCAGCATCTCTGTTACACTTCATTAGGTTACGCTTGGTAACTAACTACTGCAGAGGCAAATGACGTGACTGTTCTATTTAGAGTCTGATCCCATCAATCTGTAGAGACATCAAGCTCAGCACCAGGAACTAATGTAAGTCACCTAAAATCTACAAAATCATTCCATGACTTCATGAGTAAATAAATATGCTGGAACTACGCATAAACATGGTCTTGTCGTAGTTGGTGTGTTTACAAGTAGGCTATGCTACAACTTCTACTGTCGTTTTTCTCTTATAGAGGCTTAGTTGATTGTTCATGCAAAATGTAGGTATTAGTAGGGAGGGGATGGTGTGGTTGACTCACTGGTGTCTGTTGGGGCTGGGTATTATGTGTGTGTGTGAAGGTTAGCATGCATAATCTATTGTCTTGTAGACACTAAAATGTGTACCAGACAAGTGCTCCTCAAACTTTTCACACCCTTGCAGTCATTTGTCTTGGGGGAGAGGGGCTTTTAGTATACTCTTCTAGCCTATTCACTCTATTTCTGGCAGTGCTAGTCTACTCAACTGTAGGTTCTCAAACACATGACGAGACTGTCTGAGTCAAGCCCCCTTCAAACTTTTCACATATTTGCAAACAGCCCATCTCAATGCCCCGTTATTGACTGAGTGTAAAAACACATACTCTACCCTTTGTTTACAGGTTAACATGGTTTATTGTATGGCTACACATCTTCATGATCAGTCTTCATGTCTTTCCAGGAGACTTGCCGGTACAAACAAGTCTTCTGCAAGAGGTCGAAGTAGTGGGTGGTGAAGAGTGTATGAGAGGCTTGTCCACCTGGCTGTGGAGTGCAGAAAGGACCAGACGGTTGTCTACAAGGAGCCAGAGTCACTGCCCCCCAATCCCAACATCACCACAGCGCCAAAGCCTAAACCAGCTGCCATTACCAAACACGAGGTTCACCAGCTGAAGAACATTCTGGAACATTCCTGGAACATTCAACCAACTGTCATGACTGTCCTGATCAGGTCAGGGTACAGGAGACCACCACCCTACAGATTATCTCCCAAACCCCCAACAGAGGAGGAGAGATCTAGGGGTCTGAAGATGTGGGGGTTTTATGACACCTCATGCCCATAATACAGAGAAATTCCTTTGTCCTAACAATGGAGAACTGGCCTCAGAACATTAAACATGCAATAAAGGGACTTTGGAACAATGGTTTCCGTCAGCCACAATGGTGGTTATGACGAAAAGTGAAATATTAAAATGTATGTAACTCTTGTATTTGTTTTTAAAGGTTAAGAGATGACGTTATTATGAAAACATTGTACCTTTAAGAGTTTTCCCAGTATATGCCTGATGTTTATACATTGTACGCTGTTTGGAAAATATCCAAATCAAACAGAATGTTTTGATAAAGATGAAATGTGAAGTTAGTGTCTAAAATCGGATTTTTAGCCAAATCTAAGCCTTGCCCCCTTTACTTGGTCCGCCCAGAGAATTGCCCTAAAGGCTGTTACACCCACTTCTGACCCGAGGGTATAAGACAGGAGAGTGAAGAATTAACATAGAAGACTATTGACCCCAAGCTGCAGCTAAGGTCTAACAAAGTCGACGAACCCCAAAACGAAACACAAGGTTGAAGACAAAGAAATATTTTTCTACACGAGCTACGGACGAGTAGCTGTGTCTAAGCGGGTGAATTCAAGCCGAACCACCCAGCCTCCACTCTCCATTGAATCGTGGTATTGACACCATTTGAGCCGAAGCTGTGAGCTCTGAGCTACAGAGCTGTCTGTCCTCAGAAGACCCCTTTCCGATCAAGGGTGAGGATCAGACCACTTAGCCAAGAAGGACACTGACATCGTGAGGACAACCAGAGAGTTGCGCCGGAGAACTGCGTCATTTAGAAGCCTAAACGACCCACGCGGAGCTTCCCACCTGAGAACTCCAACACGTAATTACATCATTATATTCTGACCCATAAGAGCGGCAGTTCGGGGCAAGGCTAATTTTAAATAAGCATGGCTGACAAATGAACCCAAATGTATATTTCTCTCGTGTACTTCCTTTCTTTCTCTCTCTTTAAAATCCCCATTTTGGGTAACAAGCGCCATAGTGTGTTGGCCCGTTATACTAAGTCCTAATCAATAGCTAGACTGTGTTTTGTGTATGTGCATTTTTATCATCATTTTAGCTTGCTAGTAAATAAATAATCAACTAAGATTGGTGTGGTAAATTCAGTGGTAAAGCCCGGGTCCGTGCAGATTCCCGGATTATACGACTTTCAGATTATGAGACTGTAGAGGAAATTGATTAATTTAGCGACTGTTGTAATCGATATTCTGATATCCTTTGAGTTAATTTGGGAAATAGAAACTCAATCAAAACAATGTTCCCATGGTGCCCCAGGTTAATGAGTTAATAATTGCTTGATTCATTGCTTAATTCATTTAATCACGTAATTATAAACCGTTAATCATTCGATGAGCAACAGTCGTCACATTAACTAATACAACGTCACGACATATGGCGCCCCCTGTGAGGAATCTAAGATAGGACTAGGCCGCACTGTTGTGTTATTCCATATCAATTGTGTAGCAATATATATACATTCCATTAATAGCTATAGGCAGGACTAGTGCGGGAGAGAAGTGTGTGTGTGTCGTTCCATTTCACCCAGATACTGGTCGGGAGAGAACGACCCCTGTTGTATATCTGACCAAAGCCAGTGTGAAGGGGGTCTACTGAATGCTACGAGCTAGGGCATATGTACCAGCCGATGCAGGCATTCTGAGAAATAATACTAGTTGGGCCTAACGTAGTGTTATTTCTGTCGATCGCTTTCAGGAGTGATCTGACTCGGTCATAAGTAATTCCTAGAGCAGAGGACATATGAGCCAGCCATTACGGAAATTAGAGTAGATATATTCGTTTGAGCGAAGTTATTATCTCTCTACCTCTCGCGTTGGGTAACGGGGAGAGGTTAAGGGTTGAACGTGAGACGTCACCAAGTAAACCCGTTCCCTTGTTGGAGGGAACATCCCTTGTGCGGCGAGGGGGAAACCCCGCGCAAGGAAAGCTAAGCATTGCGCCAGATGCTAAGCTAACAAAGGGGAGCCACCATTTTTGTTTTCCTCTTTGTTCATAGTGAATTCCCGCGTTAGACGGGAATCCTGTGTGATCTCAGCTTGGGCTATCCGTAACCTCTGGCGAAGAAACACCAGTCATTTTTCGTGAAATAAGTCAGGTTACGCTGTACGATATCTAACCAGTCTCAACTGATTGGATATCACTGTCTCGTTCAATTTAATATACATTAAATTGCTACACTACCTGTGCAGGTTGGTTAGGGGAATAATACACACACGAATGTGCCATAACCAATGAGACATTGTTAAACTGTTCCACGTTAACTTAGATATAGCAACTATTTCAGGTTAATTAAAGCTAATTCCTTTAGCCTATACAGGGTTGACTAATCATTCAAATTGATTAATAGATTAAAGCTGTTTTACCAGCTTAATGGTGTTTAGGTAGACTTTTTAACAGTATTGTAAAATTCTATTTTCACTGGTACCCTGTCGATTTTAGCTTGTGTTAACAGTGACCTCCGGTGGTGAAGAATCACCAGTAATTATTTTTAAATAATTCAGGTTATGCTGTACGATATCTAACCAGTCTCAACTGATTGGATATCATTGTCTCGTTCAATTTAATATACATTAAATTGCTACACTACCGTTCAGGTTGGTTATTGGAATAATACGCAAACTAATGTGTTCTAACCAATGAGACATAGTTAAACTTTTCAATGTTAACTTAGATATAGCAATTACTTCAGGTTAATTAAAGCTAATTCCTTTAGCCTATACGGGGTTGACTAATCATTCAAATTGATTAATAGATTAAAGCTGTTTTACCAGCTTAATGGTGTTTAGGTAGACTTTTTAACAGTATTGTAAAATTCTATTTTCACTGGTACCCTGTCGATTTTAGCTTGTGTTAACAGTGACCTCCGGTGGTGAAGAATCACCAGTAATTTTTTTTTTTAAATAATTCAGGTTATGCTGTACGATATCTAACCAGTCGCAACTGATTGGATATCATTGTCTCGTTCAATTTAATATACATTAAATTGCTACACTACCGCCCAGGTTGGTTATTGGAATAATACGCAAACTAATGTGTACTAACCAATGAGACATAGTTAAACTTTTCAACGTTAACTTAGAGATAGCAACTCTTTCAGGTGAATTAAAATTAAAATTCCCAAATAGCCGATACAGGTTAGATTTATCATTAAAATCGATTTAATCAATTAAACCTGTTTTGGCAAGTTCAGTAATAACCAACTCACATTACTGACCCAGTCTTGATGATTCACTGACGTTTACAAACTGAGTTAAATCGTGTTTGCAGCCTCCAACTAAAAACCCCAAACATTACGTAAATTGAAATAACTGACAATCATAATAATGAGCAATCCATCAGATGGGTTTCCACCCATTTCCCCTCTAATCAGTGGACCTTCACCCACGGAAAGATTGATCGCGGACCTCAGCAACGATGCAAATCCTAACTATGCCGAGGGGCTGAAAATGTTAGATTTCAATGCCATAAGCGAGAAAAATGCAGACATTGCGACAGACGCTCTTCAAAATAGACCATCAGGCGGAGGCCTTGTGAAGGTTCTCTCCAGTTTAGCCCTCAACTATGCCCACCAGCAGAGATGGACAGTGCACCAGTACCTCAGTGCCCAGCAGAGGCACGAGCAGGAAGCTGGGGAGTTCAAGGTACAGGTGGAGAGAACCAGGGAGCTGGCATTGAAAGCCGAAAAAGATAAGCTACTGCTAGCTGAGGAACTGTGTGTGAGAACAGATAAATTGGAAGATCTGTCTAACACTTATAACAAAGAACGCGAACAAACTCTTGACCAAGTCCGTATTCTAAAAGAACAACTCGGTTTAGCCAAAACTAAATACGATGAAGTCCACGCGAAACTAGATGAATCGGAAGAGCTAGTTAGAAAACGGGGCGAGCAAATTGATGCCCTACAAACGGTTGTGAATGAAACCACTCAAAGCAATAATGCTCTATTCCAAAAGCTGCAGACCAAAGACGATCAGTTAATGAACACAATGACCAAGTTGGAGGACAAAACAGCAGAACTCATTGAAGTCGCTGATTTAATGAAGGATGAGAAAGACCAGGTGAGAAAGTTGGAAAATGTGACCTCTAAACAAAAGGAGGACATCGCATCACTGGATCTCTCACTCCACACACGCGACCTCTCCCTGCAAACCATGACAGATAAGTATGAGGCCGAGCGAAAAAAGGGCGACACCTACGTGTCGAAAATAAACACCCTCAACTCCCAGGTGGACTCTGCGATGCAGCATAACACCACCCTTAGGTATCATCTGGAGGAACTCCAGAACAGTCACGCGCTATCGCGGGACAACCAAACCAAGCAACCTAGCTCACATCCGGAGCTAAGAGAACGAGGGAATGTAGATGACAGGAGATTTCAGCCTCTTTCTCTTGGCCATTCGGCCCACAGTGAATTGGGGCCTCCTCGCCAACACAACCACAGCTTGACTTTTCCTCTTGGCCTCTCGGCCCACAATTCTCCACGGGAGAGTGCAGATGCTCCCCGCGCACTTGGCGGGGATCGCCTTGACAAAATCGTCAAAAACTTCCGCCTCTTCGACCCCGTTCCGGGAAAGCCAAACGACACTGAGACATTCTTAGCAGACATAGAGGACGCCTTGGATGGCTACCCAAACGCTACGAATGCAGACAGGCTCTATCTTTTGAAGCGAACGTCCAACAGACACGTGACAAGGTTCATCCGTCTACAAGAGCAACACGTGCAAAACGACTATGCTAAACTTGCCACGGTTTTGAAAATAGAATTCAGTGGTTCTGCGACTCGCAAACACGATAGTTCGTTGGCTAACAATATCAGACAAGCTCGAAATGAACACCCACAAGCCTACTATCACCGGCTTCGTTCAGCTTACTTTGGCATGCTCACTGAAACAGGAATGGAAGACCTATTACCGTTCAAACAACTTTTTCTGTCAAACATGTCTCCCAACTTCATTAACTACTTGGGCCCTACTGCCCACGTCGGGTTGCCAATCTCGACGCTCCGAGAGCTGGCAAGCACCGCTTTTGAAGCATCAAAAGCAAGCCGGGCTAAGAGCCCGGACACCTCGACTTTCGAGCTTAGGCGGGAACCATCACTCGAATTAGAAGGGGCTGCATCAGGGACATATGCTGTAAAAGAGGACGATCAAAGGGGGTGGCTACCAAGTAACCACCACCCCGACAACCACCGCCGTAACAATAGCTACGATGAACGTCCCCAATCTAACAGGTCCCGTAGAGATCAACCTAGCCGACATGCCCCTCCGCCTAACTCTCACAAAGGGTCAGGACACAAGGGTAACAAGAGTAACAAGGGCAACAAAGTGTTCAACAATGATTTAAACGCTAACTGAAATGATATAGAAGCTCTGATAAAAGATGTACTGCATCGTAAGAAATTTGAGAAAGAGGACAAGGATAAATCCTCATGACTAGGCGTAAAATCGTTGGAAACCGAGTCCGCCGAAATTCATGCAATTCAAGAGGACGCAAACATTTCCATTACCCCCGCCCCCACTCGAATCCCTGTCCAGGTACCGCCCGTTCTAGACACAAGCCCGCAGGTTTTGTCTACAGACTTGGACACGGAGGTGGAGATGCACGAGATAAGCAGCTTTGCAACAGATGATTCCTCTACCATTCCGATAGAGGACCCACTGAGTCACGTAGGTGACTTATCTGTCTTGGAAATCGACGCAGATTACAAACCGCTCCGTTCTCCCAACCCACTCCATTTTGTTGGGGATATGACGAGAAAAACCAACTCGAACAGGCCATACCTTAGAACAGTCCTGGAGGACTGTGTGACCTGTCACGCTCTGATAGATTCGGGTTCAACAATTTCCCTCATATCCGAAACCTTGCTGGATGAACTAAAAAGGGCAGTGGACCCAACAAAACGTTGGTTGAAAACGGAACATTGCGATACGAATCTTCGAGGTTTCACTCCAGCTACCTCGCCCCTAACCAAACGTCTCCTACTTAAACTCAACTTCGAAAGAGTGTCACTGATACACCCCGTGTATGTGACTAGCATCGAAATCGAACGAATGCTGATTGGGAGTGATTTAATTGACCGTTTGGTACCACTAATGGATTGGAAAACCAATCAAATCTGGTCACAAATACCTATGCCTACTCCGTTGACTCCGCCGCATTCTTCCAAGGCTACCTGCCTTACATTGTGCAACGACGTGGGTCCGACGTCAGCATCTGACGCAAACCCTGTGAACTTGGCCATGAGCCCGCCATTTGTGGCAAAGGACAATGTGAGTTCGACTCGGAACTTAACCGAACATGTGGTTTTCTGGTGCGGCTTGGGTGATTCACCAGCCGACACTTACCGCCCTCCTCTGATATGGGGCGTGTGCCTAAACGGCACTATGGCTGAGGATACCAGGCTGGCCACCTGGTCAGAAAAATCCGCAATCAGTTTGGAAATGTTCAACGAAATTTCGAAAACGGCTAACTGCCATCCCCTTGTGCCGAAAACGTTTAGATTTCCACTGGGAACGACTCCCCAGACAACACTCACCGCAATAGGGGTGTGTGCGCTATCGATCCGCATTGGAACCAAGGAATTATCCCACTACCTACTGGTTGTCGCGGACCTCCCACATACAGTCTATGTGGGAGCGGACATTTTGGTAAGATTGGGTGTTAAACTTGATACCATACACCAAGTTCTTTGGTCTTTGGCGCAGCCAAACCAACATGCCTTGTCTTTCGACCCGGTGCGAATGGCTTCCGGGCAGACTATTCCTGAAGCTTGAAGGACGATAACTGAGTCCGCCATGTTGATACCGGCAAGAACCACAGAGGTTTCTGTAAGACTGAACCTGGCGCCCGGATACCGGATGGAAGGCACCACTGCGTTCTTCCAACCCTCTCCAAAACTATTCGACTTGGGGCTAACTATCAATGGCAACCCACTGTTGGAACTAACCGCTAGATCCACTTACCTCCTGGTACAAAATCTGACTCAAGCGGATATTTCCATTCCTCGGCACACTCAGCTAGGAACATTGATCGATTACGCCTTCCATGATTTTGAACTAGTTGTTCCTGTGATTGGGCCTCTTCCGTCCTCCCTAGACCTAGATGGCGAGGGAGGTACGCTGTTTACTTGTCAGTCAAAAGCAATAGCACTAACTCCTGTATTGCCACTGGACGACACATCGGCATTCCGGCTGGATGTCGATCCTGACAGCAACCTGTTAATATACTCCATCGTCACGGAGGATGATATTGCGTCTCCTCCTGCATGCGAAGTACACTCTTGTGAGGTAACAACCGATTACTCTTCCAAAAGTGACATGCCGTCACCACCCGATGAAGACCTGTACAATGTCGCCGAACCATATCCTGGTTTCCATGCACAGGTAATACAACTACTATCGGAGGCTGATGCTCTTGTCAATGACACTGAACGCCATCAGTTGAGAGAATTGTTTAACCTGTCTGGGCTAGGGGGCAGTATTGAGAATTTTGGAAAAAATATGTTCCCATTTTTAACTGCCTCCTACACCAACTCAGAAGCTAGAATATGCATATTATTGTTCAGGTTTGGATAGAAAACACTCTGAATTTTCTAAAACTGTTTGAATGGTGTCTGTGAGTATAACAGAACTCCTATGGCAGGCAAAAACCTGACAAGGTTTCAAGCAGGAAGTACCCTCTCTGACAAGGAGTCGTGCGTCTTGCATCTTTTTATTGAAAAGTAAGGATCTTAGCTGTAACGTGACAATTCCCAGGGCTCCGATAGGCTCTCAGAGCCCGGGAAATAACTGAAGGTTTACGAGGGAACCTCAGGCTGAAACACATTATCACCTTTTGTAAGTGGCTGCTCCGAGGACCTTTGAATGAGGCGCGTGCATGAGTCGCTCCTGAGGAGAAATTTTATTCGGCTGTTTAGGCTCAATGCATACTCCCGGTCGGAATATTATCACTAATCTACGAGTTAAATGGCATAAAAATTGGTTTTAAACAGCGGTTGACATGCTTCGAAGTACGGTAATGGAATATTTTGACATTTTTGACACGCCAATGCGCCATGCGCAGGACCGTGAAGAAGCATTCTGATAGTGTCTAGAACTCACGAACAAAACGTCGCTGTTTGGATATAACGATGGATTATTTGGGACCAAACCAACATTTGTTATTGAAGTAGAAGTCCTGGCAGTGTATTCTGATGAAGAACAAGCAAGGTAAGAACATTTTTCTTATAGGAAATGTGATTTTGGTGGAGGCTGACCTGGGTGGGTATCTAAATAGCTAGCCCTGTAATGCCGGGCTATGTACTTAGATTATTGCAAAATGTGCTTCATCCGAAAAGCTATTTTAAAATCGGACATATCGAGTGCATAGAGGAGTAATGTATCTATAATTCTTAAAATAATTGTTATGCTTTTTGTGAACGTTTATCGTGAGTAATTTAGCAAACTGTTAGTAAATTCAACGGAAGTTTGCGGGGGTTATGCTTTTTCTGAACGTCACATGCTAATGCAAAAAGCTGTTTTTTGATATAAATATGAACTTGATTGAACAGACATGCATGTATTGTATAACACAATGTCCTAGGTGTGTCATCTGATGAAGATCATCAAAGGTTAGTGCTGCATTTAGCTGTGGTTTGGGTTTATGTGACATGATATGCTAGCTTGAAAAATGGCTGTCTGATTATTTCTGGCTGGGCACTCTGCTGACATAATCTAATGTTTTGCTTTCGTTGTAAAGCCTTTTTGAAATCGGACAGTGGGGTTAGATTAACGAGATTCTTGTCTTTAAATAGCTGTAAAATAGTCATATGTTTGAGAAATTGAAGTAATAGTATTTCTAACGATTCAAAAATCGCGCCACTGGAATTTCAGTAGCTGTTACGTAGGTGGGACGAGTTCGTCCCACATACCCCAGAGAGGTTAACAAACACAGTGAGATCTGGTCGACAGACTCGCTGGATTGCGGGGTTACGAGTATCCATGTGGTGCGTATTCCTACGCCACCCGGAGCAACTCCTACGTTCGTTAGACAATACAAAATCCCGCTCGCAGCATACGCAGCAGTACAAGAGATTATCGATTCCTTATTAGCTAAACGGATAATCAGGGAATGTAACAGTACGTACAGCGCTCCCGTGTGGCCCGTTCTGAAACCAACGGGTAAATGGCGTCTTACCATTGACTATAGACAACTCAACAAACTGGTTCCGTTGTCTCGTTGGCCAATGACACAGCTCGACCAAGAGTTGCCAAAGGTGGCAAACGCCAAGTACTTCTCCACCGTCGACGTGGCAAATGGTTTCTGGACCATGACAGTCGACCCGCGTGACCAACACAAGTTGGCTTTCTCTTTCTCGAACAAGCTCTTCACGTTCAATCGTTGCCCATTCGGGTATGCGAACTCCCCCTCAGAGTTCAACATCTTCCTGCACAAGGCGATGCCAGACGCAGCCTCTAGGGGGACGATAATTTACGTGGACGACGTTCTCATGAGAAGTGAGACTTGGTCACATCACCTCAATGAAATGGACCACGTTCTCACCCAACTCGGGACTGCAGGGGCTAAGTTGGCCATCATGAAAGGACAATGGTGCAGGACCAAGGTAAACTACGTTGGGCTTCTGGTGGGTGCCGAGGGCATCCTGCCACGGTCTAACCGAATCCAAGCAGTCCGCAACATCAAAACACCTACAAACCTTCACGAGGTGCGCAGCTTCTTGGGAGTATGTAATTACTCCCGTCAATTCATCGAAAACTACGCCGACTTGTCAAAACCGTTGACTCACCTTCTTCAGAAAGACACCCCATTCGTTTGGGATGTCACTCACAACGAAGCGGTGGCTTCCTTGAAAAACATGCTTTGCGAGGCACCCTGCCTGGTATACCCCAACAAAGACAAGACATTCTTTTTGGAAGTCGGTTTCTCAGAGCACTGCCTTAGCGCTGGGTTGTACCAAAAATACGACCAAGACAAACGTGTGGTTGCTTACGCGAGCAAAACACTCAACCCCGCCGAACACAAATACTCAGACTGCGAAAAAGCGCTGCTGTCGACAGTCTGGGCGATCAAACACTTCACCAGTTATGTCGGCGGACAAAAGGTGATCATAGAAACATGTCACCAGCCTGTGACTTTTCTGAAAAGCCAACGAATCCGTGAGGGTGCTGTACACAACAGCAGGATAGCGGCTTGGCTCATGACGCTGCAGAGCCATGATGTAGTAATCAACTACGCAAAAGCAAAGAACCTGCCTTTGGGCAGTGCTTTGGCGGTGTGTCAACACTGTGGTGACGATGAAACCGACTCCGGACCACCCCCGCGTGACATCGCTCCGCCATTGCCTTCGAACCATCACTATTTCGAAGAGAACGTGTGTCTCGACATGCCGATGGCATTTGTAGATGGCTGTTCTTACCCCCATCTAGACCACTTGCAAGCTGGGGTGGGATTGGTATGGCACAACGACATTCCGTGCAAACCACTTCAATTTCAGCTTGGCAACAAGACCAGCCAGTTTGCAGAAGTGGCTGGCGTGCTGATCACCCTGCAAACAGCGGTGAAACACGAAGTGGCAGAACTGGCGATCTGCACCGACTCTAACTACGCGAGACTCACCTTCTTATGCCACTTGCCGTTTTGGAAACAAAAGCACATGACTACTTCAAGTGGTAAAGAGGTGAAAAACAAAGAGCTCATTCTAGCTTGTGATGATCTCATCACCAAACACGACATACAGGTGTATTGGAAGAAAGTCAAGGGACACTCCAAATCACCTGGTCGTGACAAACTTGGCAACGACCATGCTGACAGCATGGCAAAATCTGGTGCAATTCACGGCACCCCTTGGGTGTTTGCTGCTCGAGACGAAAAACCCACTGAGGAAGCTATGGTGTCTGCGGTAACGCGTAGCCATGTAGCACCATGGAAAACGTTGTCGCACAAACATAATGTGTTGCTAACGCATTCATTCATGAATGGCGACCTGGTAGCAATGCAACACCAAGATGAGTCCCTCGCCACGTGGATGGCATTCCCGTCGGATCCTGTCAACCACCCAGTGTCCGAACTGGCTTTGGCAGGTTCACACGACTTGCGTTCCCTGTACGCAACTAAACAGCACCTCACACTTGTAGATGACCTATTGGTGTATGTTTCAGAAACCGACACCGCTCGAAGGTGGGTGGTTCCTAAAACACAGAGGGGGATAATGATAGCTCATGCCCACGACGAGCCATGTGGAGGCCATAGGGGGGTCAAGGCTACATGTGAAACATTGCGACAGGTGGCCCACTGGCCTCACATGGAACAAGACGTGGCACGATACGTGAGGGGGTGTCTAGTTTGCTGCCAGTTTCAACCCACCAAGCCACTTCACAGAGCACCCCTGCAACGCAAGGGTGTGTCTTACCCCTGGAGCTCGATCCAGATCGACTGGGTCGGCCCAGTTGCCAGGTCTGCCAGAGGCAACAAGTACCTCCTCACAGTGACTTGCGCATTCACAAAGTGGGTGGAGTGCCTGCCGGCGACCAATGACACAGCGGAAACCACTGCCGTTCTTTTGCTAAACCACGTTTTCAGTCGTTTCGGCCTGCCAGGAGAAACCGTGGACAGCAACAGAGGAACCCACTTTTCGGCAGCTGTAATGACCGAACTGTGGAAGCTCCTGGGAGTCAAAGCTAAACTCCACATCGCGTGCCACCCTAGGAGCTCGGGGGGGGGGTAGACCAGAGCAAACAATCAATTGTCAGAATCTTGAGGAAATATGTGGCAGCCAACCACAAAGATTGGGACCTCAAACTCCCATTGGTACTGATGGCAATCAGAGCCACACGCAACAAGTCTACGGGAATGACACCCTTTGAGATGATGACGGGCCGGCAAATTACCCTTCCTCTGCATCTCCTGTACCAACCGGGAGATGTCGCCGCAGCCACCGCCTACACGGCTCATCAATACGTGACCGACCTGCGGAACCATCTCCAGACTACCTTTGCGTACGCTCAAGGACAATTGGAAAGAAGTGCAGAAGGTGACAAGACCTATTACGACAAAAAAGCCTCACACCAGGTGTTCGAGGTCGGAGATAAGGTGTGGTACTACATATACACCAAACCCGCGGGCGTTGCAACAAAGTTCCTGCCCCACTGGACGGGGCCACATGAGATTGTGGTGAAGCTATCACCTGTAGCTTACCAGATCAAAATCAGCAAAGGTCAACAAAACGCCACATTAAAGTGGGTCCACCGGAACCAAATCAAGTTGTACACTCCCCCCATGGGAATAGAAGGGGTGCTAGCCAGCACCGAATAGATAAAAACCCTAGGAAAAAAACAGAGGTACTAAGAAAATTCTTAAGTACCCTCAGCTGATCCCTTCCAGGAGACCAGTACGTTGCACCTAATATATTTTATTCTCTTCCCAGCTACCAGATATACATCTGTTGTCACTAGTGATATCGTCCTGCGCTGTACTGATTAAAAATAAGAAAAACAGAAAAATAGTTGTCAAAACAATTTTTGTTTACGAATACAAATAACTGAAATAATCCAACAATCTCTGATTATGCGTTTCTGTAGGATGGAGTTCCTTTGGATGATCCTGACACTCTGCGCCCTGGTCAAAACCAACCCAGCAGACGTAATCACGAACGGACCCCCTACGGGAATCGTTCTCCGCGACGATCCAGGACGCAGAGGGTATATGTCCGCCTAGATGCAGAGAATGTGTACCGCCAACACATTCCACCTGCGGCGCATTTGAGTTGGGCCGGGGCTGACTGGACCAGCCAGGCAATTAAGCACGCCCAGCTAGACACTGCCCATATGTTGGCCCAACTCCAAAAGTTCACAGTAACCCAGTCAGAACTAGCTGAGCCCAGGCGAGAAAAACGATTCGTCGGGGCGCTACTATCGATAGGGGCAGCCGTAGGGTCACTATTTGCCCTAGGTACCACTGCCGTCAACGCAGTCAGTCTAGCCACAGTCAAGAGGAATGTTAGGGAGATTACTGAAGAGATGCCACTTATCCAGCAGCAGATGAAGGCACAGGCCCTTAGGTTGCAACATGTGGGAAAGTCTCTCCAGGACACTATTCTGGTGGTCAACACACACGCTACTCTCCTGAACAAAACTATCCTGTCTGTAGGAAAGCTAGCAGAGGTCATGAACCATGACTATGCCCATGTCCAATTGGTTCGATTGTTACTGGAGGATTTTCTCCGTGAAGTTAGCTCTTCTATGGACCACTTGGCCATGAATAGAATCCCCTCATATCTAGTGCCCCTCTCAATGGTGCACGACATATTGACCTCAGCTACTTCAACCACACTAAGGCCGTTACAATCACATTTGGCCTATAGTCTGGGGTCGGCCATCCCAATACACGTTGATGTTGATCGTAATGAAGTGGGTTTTCTACTGACGCTGCCGGTTGTTGAACTGGAGAATATCTATAGATTGAAAACGGTTCTCAATGTAGGATTTTGGCGCGACAGTACCCACGTAAAGATTGCCACGCCCCCAGTTGTAGCTTACCAGGAAAACAACCCAGATTTCTATCTCACCCCTAACCTGCTAATGTGTACTCTAACCAAAGATGTCCACTACCTTTGTCCTAGCAAACCATTTGTCAGGGATAACACTGAGCGTCTTTGTGGTATTAAAGCTATCACCAGCGAAGAACGCTGTAGAGCCAAACTAACAGCCAGGGATGGGGCCACCACCACACAAGTGGAGGTGGTAGGGAACCGATGGTTGGTCAACACACCGTTCGCGTCCGCCACTATGACTTACGAACGCCATGACTCCATCACCCAATTGAACCTCCCCAACCAGACTGTTTTTGTTACGGTACCAGAGGGGGCGATTATTCACGTAGACGACCTCGCTCTATACCACCTTCCCGACGACCGGATAGACACAGAGATTGAAATGCCGGACGCTTTTGCTAAACGTTCCCTTGAGTTACCACAAGCCATTCAATACCAAATCCAGTACGAGGGACCCATGACTGTCGATCTTAGAGTACTGGATGAGGCACTGTTAGTCGACCCGACTGACTACAGACCAAAAGATTGGTCTGTCGCCCGCTCTTGGACGGTGCCGGACAGTATCCTGACTGTTACCATGATCCTTGGTCTCATTTCCCTTGGCGTGTGCACCTACTACGTACACAGGCGCACACGTGCAATGGAAGACCTAATGAGGTCTTATACTAGGATCACCCGTGGGACGGAAGCGATCCCGATTTTTGGAAAGGTGGCAATGGATCCGGAAACCCTCTTACAGGGCCCAGTCCCAGCCTCCTCTCCCGAACTCGCTAGGTCAGCCCAGTAATGTCCCTAATGTAAGCTTTGGCCTTCAGGGGCCAAGTTTTTCCAAGTGCCTTAACTACCCACCTGCAAGTAGGATCAACCTAGACATGACATTAGAGACAATGCCATGATAGAGCTATTTAGCCAAGGCCTTGGACATATATAGAACATAGTCCATATTAGATGATTAAGGTGTGGTAGACATATTTTGTATACTTTTATGTTTTTATTCCAATTTTTCATTTCATTACCTTTGACACTTAGGAAGCCTTAGAGCCAAGACACCGCTCGTTTGGGGAGGAAATGTAATGATGTATTGCCTGAGTGTTGTGCGTTATTAACGTCTGCCAAGTTACTGCCTAGGTCCACTAACCGGGATAACCGGACGACGGGCCGGAACACAGAGCCGCTGCCAGACCTCCTTGATCCATTCTGGTGGTGATCCACAGCTTGCGGAAAGCCTACCAGGGGGAACCACTAAAGGGGGGGGGGCTGGTCTGATGATCCACAGACCAGGACATCCGATGGTCATTCTTATGGTGGGTTGCAACATGCAGAATCATTCCAAGTTGAACCTACCAGAGGGGGACTGTCATGACTGTCCTGATCAGGTCAGGGTACAGGAGACCACCACCCTACAGATTATCTCCCAAACCCCCAACAGAGGAGGAGAGATCTAGGGGTCTGAAGATGTGGGGGTTTTATGACACCTCATGCCCATAATACAGAGAAATTCCTTTGTCCTAACAATGGAGAACTGGCCTCAGAACATTAAACATGCAATAAAGGGACTTTGGAACAATGGTTTCCGTCAGCCACAATGGTGGTTATGACGAAAAGTGGAATATTAAAATGTATGTAACTCTTGTATTTGTTTTTAAAGGTTAAGAGATGACGTTATTATGAAAACATTGTACCTTTAAGAGTTTTCCCAGTATATGCCTGATGTTTATACATTGTACGCTGTTTGGAAAATATCCAAATCAAACAGAATGTTTTGATAAAGATGAAATGTGAAGTTAGTGTCTAAAATCGGATTTTTAGCCAAATCTAAGCCTTGCCCCCTTTACTTGGTCCGCCCAGAGAATTGCCCTAAAGGCTGTTACACCCACTTCTGACCCGAGGGTATAAGACAGGAGAGTGAAGAATTAACATAGAAGACTATTGACCCCAAGCTGCAGCTAAGGTCTAACAAAGTCGACGAACCCCAAAACGAAACACAAGGTTGAAGACAAAGAAATATTTTTCTACACGAGCTACGGACGAGTAGCTGTGTCTAAGCGGGTGAATTCAAGCCGAACCACCCAGCCTCCACTCTCCATTGAATCGTGGTATCGACACCATTTGAGCCGAAGCTGTGAGCTCTGAGCTACAGAGCTGTCTGTCCTCAGAAGACCCCTTTCCGATCAAGGGTGAGGATCAGACCACTTAGCCAAGAAGGACACTGACATCGTGAGGACAACCAGAGAGTTGCGCCGGAGAACTGCGTCATTTAGAAGCCTAAACGACCCACGCGGAGCTTCCCACCTGAGAACTCCAACACGTAATTACATCATTATATTCTGACCCATAAGAGCGGCAGTTCGGGGCAAGGCTAATTTTAAATAAGCATGGCTGACAAATGAACCCAAATGTATATTTCTCTCGTGTACTTCCTTTCTTTCTCTCTCTTTAAAATCCCCATTTTGGGTAACAAGCGCCATAGTGTGTTGGCCCGTTATACTAAGTCCTAATCGATAGCTAGACTGTGTTTTGTGTATGTGCATTTTTATCATCATTTTAGCTTGCTAGTAAATAAATAATCAACTAAGATTGGTGTGGTAAATTCAGTGGTAAAGCCCGGGTCCGTGCAGATTCCCGGATTATACGACTTTCAGATTATGAGACTGTAGAGGAAATTGATTAATTTAGCGACTGTTGTAATCGATATTCTGATATCCTTTGAGTTAATTTGGGAAATAGAAACTCAATCAAAACAATGTTCCCATGGTGCCCCAGGTTAATGAGTTAATAATTGCTTGATTCATTGCTTAATTCATTTAATCACGTAATTATAAACCGTTAATCATTCGATGAGCAACAGTCGTCACATTAACTAATACAACGTCACGACACAACACAACATCCATAGTCAGACTATTGTAGTATAATATAGAAAACCTAGCACTATCTATACTAGGTTTTGACAAGATCCTCCCGTGTAGTTCTGGGCTGATTCCTCACCGTTCTCATGATCATTGCAATTCCACGAGGTGAGATCTTGCCTGGAGCCCCAGGCCAAGGGAGATTGACAGTTCTTTTGTGTTTCTTTCATTTGCGAATAATCGCACCAACTGTTGTCGCCTTCTCACCAAGCTGCTTGGCGATGGTCTTGTAGCCCATTCCAGCCTTGTGTAGGTCTACAATCTTGTCCCTGACATCCTTGGAGAGCTCTTTGGTCTTGGCCATGGTGGAGAGTTTGGAATCTGATTGCTTCTGTGGACAGGTGTCTTTTACACAGCTAACAAACTGAGATTAGGAGCACTCCCTTTAAGAGTGTGCGCCTAATCTCAGTCAAATACTTATTTCCCTCATTAAAATGCAAATCAATTTGACATGTGTTTTTCTGTATTTTTTTTGGTTATTCTGTCTCACTGTTCAAATAAACCTACCATTAAAATTATAGACTGATCATTTCTTTGTCAGTGGGCAAACATACAAAATCAGCAGGGGATCAAATACTTTTTTCCCTCACTGTAGACAACTGCTTATCATGGTCGTCTCATAACTAATCTGTAAACATTTTTTTTTTTATTAAAACAGCATGCATAATCAGAAGGATAGCTAAATATTTACCAGGAACAATTCTTAAGCAAATAACACAAGCATTAATTGAGTCAGGTGAACTACTGTTCTGTGGTCTGGGGAAATGCATCAAGTGAAGTTAGGAGGCTGCAGATTGCACAGAACAAAGCAGCAAGGATTGTTTTACGGTGGACATATGGTTCTTCTGTTGCAGTCATGCACAATGTTCTTGGTCATCAATCGACAAGATAATTGAAAAAAAAACATGCTTATTTCATTATATACATAATTTAAAACGGTATTCAGTTGGTAAGAGACAGACATTCCGTAAATACTAGGAATAGATTGTCCACCATCTATGCGTTATCCAGACAAAAGAGAAATAGGCAAAAGAACATGTCGATTTAGAGCAATAAAGAAATGGAATAAATTAACTGAGCAAACCAGAAACCTTTCAATGTCACGCTCTGACCTAGGAGAGCTGTGTTTTCTCTGTTTAGCTAGGCCAGGGTGTGATTAGGTGGGTGGGCATTCTATGTTTTGGCCGGGTTTGGTTTCCAATCAGAGGCAGGTGTCTATCGTTGTCTCTGATTGGAAGCCATACTTAGGCAGCCTGTTTTTCCTTTGTTTTTTGTGGGTAGTTTTCCGTTTTGTCAGTGTACCTTACGGAACTGTTGTCAGTCGTTTTATTGTTTTGGTTCAAGTGTCTTCATTAAAAGTTTTAAAATGAGCACTATACACACTGCGCCTTGGTCTACTCATTTTGACGCCTGTGACATTCAATATAGAAATTGAAACATTATTTTAAAACGATTTAAATATAATACACAGAAATGTTGTGGGATTACAGTAGATGAAGAATCAATATTTTTTAGATTGAGTATTTATTGGTTCATTATGTTAGTATTTTATGTATGTCTGTAATAGTGTGTTATATGTGAAAATGTGTTCGTATATAAATTGTATTTTAATGTTTATGGACTCTTGGAAGATTAGTCCAAATGGGGACTAAAAGAGATCCAAATCAAATCAGCATAGTGCAGCTCAAGAATCCACTCCATCAAAACCTTGGTGGTTGCTTGGAACCTCCTGATGTTAAATAGGTTTCCCTCCAGCCTGAAGTCCATCGCAACACCGCTGCTGTGCTCAAGCTCTTTGTGGAGAAGCTGGATGACACATAGGAGGAAGATGTTAAAGAGTGCCGGTGCCAGCACACACCCCTGCCTCACACCTATACTTACTCCAAAGGGCACTGACTCCTGCCCTCCTATGGCCATCTGAGCCATCATCCCATCATGGAACTGGCAAAGGATGTTGACGAATTTGTCTGGACAGCCAAATTTGAGTAGAATGCCCCATAGTAGTCCATGCTTACAGTGTCGAAGGCCTTTTAGAGGTTGACAAAGGCCATGAAATGGTCCTGATGTTATTCACAACACTTTCTGGAGTTTCTGTGCCGTGAATATCATGTCGACCGTACTCCTGTTCTATCTGAAGCCGCATTGTGACTCTGGCAGCAGTTCCTCTGTGATGTTGTTCACCAGAGTGTAGCATCAACTTGGCCAGGACGTTGCCGGCAACAGCCAGAAGGGATATCCCCCGGCTGTTGCCGCAGATGGACTCGTCACCCTTGTTCTTATAGATGGTGACAATCTTTGCATCCCGCCACTGTTGGGGGACGATCTCCCGGTCCCAAACCTCAGTGATGTACTGGTGAAGCGTTTTGGTGCAGAAGTAACCTCCCTTCTTAAGAAGCTCTGCCGGGATGCTGTCAGCACCGGGAGTCTTGTTGTTCTTGACGGAACGGATCGCTGATCACACCTCTTGGAAGGTTGGCGAATGGTTGAGGTCTTGAATGGGAGGACGGACAGGCAGTTCTTCCAGGATGGAGTGGTCTGTAGGAGAATGCTGATTGAGTAGTGCTTCAAAGAGGCCAGCGGAACTCATCAGGATCTAGAGAATCAGCCCATCAGCTGTTTTCATTGGGGTGATGAAGCGACTCCTAGGGCCATAGAGAGCTTTAGTTGAGTTGTAGAAATTGTGCATGTCGTTTTTGTTGGCATAAATTTGGATTTCCTGTGCCGTATTTGTCCACAATTCGTTCTGCATTGCACGCAAGGTTGTTTGCACTTCCTTGCATGATGCACGCCATTGCTTGCTAAGGGTAGCAGATGTGGGGCTGTTGAAAGTAGCCCTGTGCGCTTTGTGCATAATGTCCAGTAAGGCTGTGATGGTGTCAGAGTTCTCATCGAACCAGTCCTGATGTTTTATACCTCTGTAGCCAATGAAGTGGGCCGCTGCCTGATATAGAACTGAGCTAATAGATACCCACTTCTGGTCCATGGGGTCCTCTGCGCTCAGAAGAGGCTCAGTCTCCCTCAGCCTTTCAGCGAGAGAGCAACGGAACTCGTCCCTTACTGCAGCTTTCTCAAGCCGGATACAGTGCAGACGCCTCTTACTGGACTTCTGCAGGCGTTGGAGGGGACGTATTCTCACCTGGAGTTTAGCCAGTATCCTACAATTATCTGTCCAGCATTCTGTACACTTCATGGCACGTGTCAGCAGGACGTCATTAGTGTCAGAATGTCTCACTATGATGTAGTCAATTAGGTGCCAGTGTTTGGAGCGTGGGTGCATCCATGATGTTTTATATTTGTTCTTCTGCTGGAACAAGGTGTTAGGGATGATGAGATCATGTTCGGCACATAGAGTTAGCAGTCTCATGCCGTTCTCATTGAACTGGCCAACACCATGCCTACCCAGCGCTCCATATCCTGTTGTTCTGTCCCACCCTAGCTTTGAAGTCACCCAGCAGAAAGATCTTGTCATTCCTGGCAATGCGGTGAAGGGCCTAATCTAGTGACTGGTAGACGCAGTCCTTTGCCTCATTTTCAGATGGTAACGTTGGTGCGTATGCACTGAGAAGAGTAGCATAACGCATGTTGGCTAGGGGATACGGAGAGACATGAGTCTTTCACTTATACCGACAGGTGTTTCGTTCAAGCTGGGTAGAAGACTGTTCTTAATTGCCAGTCCCACACCGTGCTGGTGTTGTCCACCAGGGGCACACCACAACACGCAGACATAATTTACAAATTAAGCATTTGTGTTTAGTAAATCCCCCAGATCAGAGGCAGTAGGGATGACCAGGGATGTTCTCTTGATAAGTGCGTGAATTGGACCATTTTCTTGTCCTGCTAAGCATAAAAAATGTAACGAGCACTTTTGTATGGAGTAAAAAAGCACATTATTTTCATTAGCAATGTAGTGAAGTAAAAGTTGTCAAAAATATAAATAGTAAAGTATATTACAGATATATTACAAAAAACAATTTAAGGAAAAATACTTTAAAGTACTACTTAAGTATTTTACACCACTGACTGTACTAAACAGTGTGTAAAAAGAGAGCTTATGTTGATAGCTACTGACAGCAAAACAACTTATTCGTTTGTCATTTAGTCCTGGTCCAGCTGGTCTAGGCTGCGGCCACTACTTGCTGGTCTTGCAATTATTTTTCTCGCAGTCTCAACTTGTCTTCAGTGTATTCCGGCTCAAATAAATAGGGCTGTATGTTCCTATGTAAAAGAACATAAAAAAATGTTTTGTCGTCCACCTCTTGGAAAGAAGAATTTTCAGAAGTAGCCATTGTAGCTAATTATTTAGCAATCTCGGATAGACAGTGCACGATAACATACTGTAGCTCCTGTGAACCTGTAAACCAGTACCACCCCTGTTTTGAAAAGCCTGCCTTTAAGGCTGGTAACAAGGAAGTATGGCTCCCGGCAGGCTGTAGTCTTCACAAAGCCAGGGAAAACTAGTCAACCTAGATATCCTGTAATGTCCTTGCCGATAGGAACATCGTTGAGACAAGTCCAGTGGCTCTATTGAACAAGGATAACCATATCTACTCACTGCTTGTGTGATCGTACAATCGGCGAAACACAAAGGCCACAATAATTGCTACAAAACATGTCTCCATTCATTTGTAGATTAGAGGGCAGGCTCAATCAACCATTGACATCATTGGTTGAACTCTCCCGGCATGAAAAATACAAACTATAGTGCATAATTATGTCTGAATCACCCTCTCATCACTCTTAATTAGGTAGGACGACTGGAAAAACACCCCAAATAGTTTCCCTTTAACAAGCATCATCCTCTCAGTTATTGCTTTAACTGAGGCTGGGCTTTCATGTCAGTGAAGAGATGGAGGAAAGGAGACAATGACAGAGGAAGCCTGTTGAAACTTTTAAACCACTTAGGACTCCCCATTCAGTACTATTGGTCTTTGTGATTTTGGTGTCTGGTTCAGTTGTTGTAGCTTTTGATGAGCCGCAGCTGTGGTAAACTCATTACAGTTGACCATCCTCTCCTTGGATAAAATATTTATATGTGAACATATTCCTTTTTGATGAACTATTTAAGACTTAAAGAAATGTTGATTTGAAGGTCTAGGGTGGAACATTTGAGACTCTTTAAAGGGAGATTAGATTAGTTCAACCAAATTACAAAATTATACATTGGTTTCCTTACCCTGTAAGCAGTCTATGGACAAGGTATGACAGCAATCCATGATTGTGTAATTTGGGTGAACTATCCCTTAAATAACCATAGTGATTGCACACAAGTAAAAGAGTCACAAATGAAACGGGCTGAGTCCTTGTGAACCACGACCTTTGTTAAGAGACACCCCTACAGCAGAGTCTCCTAAACCTTTTGAAGCTGCAACCCTTCTCAATTCATTTAAAATGTACTGATAAAGAAAACAATATTTCTAGGAATATATCCCTCAGACTTTAGCTGTGTGACAGAGACTGGAACTAGCTGTGACCCACCGGTTGTGTAACACTGCTTTGAAGAGAGCATTCAGAGTATCAAAGCTAGTTGAACATATACGGTAGAGAATAACCTGTCAGATCTCTGATGATTGCCTCTGGGCTCATAAACCTCTTGACATTTAAGACTCACTGGACTGGTGCTGGGCTCCTCACTAGGCTATACGGAGGGACCTTGGAGCAAAGACAGCATTGTAAGACTCTCCCCAGCTCTGCTCTACCTTAACTGTTATATCAGTAATTTTGTATAACCTCCACTACTGCTTAGCCAAAGTGCATGATTTATAACATGTCAAATGGCTCCCTAGATGTTTAACTGGATATACTGTACATACTGTTTATACTGGGTTTACTGGATAACAGATATAAATTGTGTTTGTGAAGGAGTAAAAGCATTATCCATGTAAGGACATTGGAATTATTATCCTGTTTTGCTTTCTGAAAAGCATCCAATAGATTCTTGAATCTGGACCGAGAGTAAATCTGTTTTTCATCTCATAGTTACCATGTGAGGTTAAAGCTCCTCTTTTAACGGTTGAGCACTGAAGACATTAGAGAGGAAAACCTGTCATGATTAAAGCTTTGTGTTACATTACTTCCCAGGCAAACACATAAATGACCTAATAACTGGGCTGACGTGCGTGTGTGCGATATGTTACCTTAGCACCTGTGTATGTGTGTGTGTGTGTGTGTGTGTTGTGTCCTGAGTTGCTTGTCCGCAAACTCGCATGCACTCCCTTGAAGTTGTAACCAAACAATCAAACTGTCCACTGCTGACAATAGCGATGCATGGGTAAAATCACCTGGGAAGCAAAGCCAGGAATAAATTGCCAAATTACAACCTACAGTGGTAAGAAAAAGTATGTGAACCCTTTGGAATTACCTGGATTTCTGCATAAATTTTACATAAAATTTGATCTGACCTTCATCTAAGTCACAACAATAGACAAACACAGTGTGCTTAAACTAATAACGCACAAATTATTGTATTTTTCTTGTCTATATTGAATACCTAATTTAAACATTCACAGTGTAGGTTGGAAAAAGTATGTGAACCCCTAGGCTAATGACTTCTCCAAAAACGAATTGGAGTCAGGGGTCAGCTAACCTGGAGTCCAATCAATGAGACGAGATTGGAGATGTTGGTTAGAGCTGCCTTGCCCTATAAAAAAACACTCACAAAATTTGATTTTGCTATTCACAAGAAGCATTGCCTGACGTGAACCATGCCTCGAACAAAAGAGATCTCAGAAGACCTTAGATTAAGATTTGTTGACTTGCATAAACTGGAAAGGGTTACAAAAGTATCTCTAAAGGCCTTGATGTTCATCAGTCCACGGTAAGACAAATTGTCGATAAGTGGAGAAAGTTCAGCACTGTTGCTACTCTCCCTTGGAGTGGCTGTCCTGCAAAGATGACTGCAAGACCACAGTGTAGAATGCTCAATGAGGTTAAGAAGAATCCTAGTGTCAGCTAAAGACTTACAGAAATCTCTGGAAGATGCTAACATCTTTGTTGACGAGTCTACAATACGTTAAACACTAAACAAGAATGGTGTCCTTGAGAGGACACCATGGAAGAAGCCACTGCTATCCAAAAAAAACATTGCTGCACATCTGAAGTTCGCAAAAGAGCTCCTGGATGTTCCACAGCACTACTGGCAAATTATTCTGTGGACAGATGAAACTAAAGTTGTGTTGTTTGGAAGGAACACACAACACTATGTGTGGAGAAAAAAGGCACAACACATCAACATCAAAACCTCATCCCAACTGTAAACTATGGTGGAGGGAGCATCATGGTTTGGGGCTGCTTTGCTGCCTCAGGGCCTGGACAGCTTGCTATCATCGATGGAAAAATGAATTCCCAAGTTTATCAAGACATTTTGCAGGAGAATGGAAGGCTATCTGTCCACCAATTGAAGCTCAACAGAAGTTAGGTGATGCAACAGGACAACAACCCATTAGACAGATGTAAATCAACAACAGAATGGCTTGAACAGAAGAAAATACGCCTTCTGGAGTGGCCCAGTCAGTCATGACCTCAACCCGATTGAGATGCTGTGGCATGACCTCAAAAGAACGGTTCACACCAGACATCCCAAGAATATTGCTGAACTGAAACAGTTTTGTAAAGAGGGTTCACATACTTTTTCCACCCTGCACTGTGAATGTTTACATGGTGTGTTCAATAAAGACATGAAAATGTATAATTGTTTGTGTGTTATTAGTTTAAGCAGACTGTGTTTGTCTATGGTTGTGACTTAGATGAAGATCAGATAAAATGTTATGACCAATTTATGCAGAAATCCAGGGAATTCTAAAGGGTTCACATACTTTTTCTTCCCACTATATGTGTTGTGATAATTGCATTGTTTGCTATGTAACCTGTTAGTTCATATGCCTTGATACCTTGATGGGCCTAAGGCAGAGACAATAATAAGGCACAGCAGCACAATAAATTCAACCACACCTTTGTTTTATCACAAAGACAGTGACCAAAATCTGTCTGGTGAAGTGTGTGTGTTAGGGTTGAATATTTTCTCAGTATTTTACAAATGTTCCATCCCGAGAATAAATCACTTTTCTCCCGGGTAACCCGGTACTTCCCGCCAACGCCGGAAGTGTCATTCAAAAGCATTATAAAGCATATACTGTAAATAGGCCTATGTCTGGATTTGATTAGAGCTTTGATCGAAAATTCAATCCCGACGCTACCTGAGCCCGATGAGCAATAAATTAAATACATTTTATGAGGCCTACATTAAAGTATTTTTAATGAGCCCAAGCCCAAAAAAAGCCGAAATGATTGTGCCTTTATCCAATATGTATATGATATAGTCTACTGCACATTACGCACAACAGAAAAACATACAAGCCCATAGATGTAGCTAGCTATATGTTCTCTTGGATAAATAAATTAAACTAGCTCCAGTAGGCTAATCTTTTTGATTGTGAACTGTATTACGGTATTGTATTATATGGACTGGAATTACACACATCGTTCAAACCATGATAAAGCAGGGGGAGAATGTGCGATTCTGGTGCAGTATTTAAATGTAACCTTTATTTAACTAGGTGTAACAGTATAGCTTCCGTCCCTCTCCTCGTCTCGAACCAGGGACCTTCTGCACACAGACAACAGTCACCCTCGAAGCATCATTACCCATTGCTCCACAAAAGCCACAGCCCTTGCAGAGCAAGGGGAACAACTACTTCAAGGTCTCAGAGCAGGTGACGTCACCGATTGAAACGCTATTAGCGCGCACCCCGCTAACCATTTCACATCGGTCACATAGGCAAGTCAGTTAAGAACAAATTATTTACAATGATGGCCTACAGGGAAACAGTGGGTTAACTGCCTTGTTCAGAGGCAGAGCGACAGATTTTTACCTTGTCAGCTCGGGGATTCGATCCAGCAACATTTTCGGCTACTGGCCCAACACTATAACGGCTAGGCTACCTATCGCCCCATGTCACGTCCTGACCAGTAAAGGGGTTATTTGTTATTGTAGTTTGATCAGGACGTGGCAGGGGTGTGTTTGTTTTATGTGGTTCAGGGTTTGTTGATATATGTGTTTATGTAGAGGGGTGTTTGTTTAGAGTATTCCGGGGTTTTGGTTATGTTCTATGTTGTGTATTTCTATGCTCTATCTATGTTGTGTATTTCTTTGTGTTGGCCTGGTATGACTCTCAATCAGGAACAGCTGTACATCGTTGTTGCTGATTGAGAGTCATACTTAGGTAGCCCTGTTTTCACCTGTCCCTTGTGGGAAGTTGTTTTTGCACTGCTGTGTTAGCCTGCAATACTGTTCGGTTTTGTTTTGTCAGTGTCACAATAAAAGATAAAATGAGCACTCAACCCGCTGCGTCTTGGTCCAGCATATATGACGACGTTACACCCCAATAGGCTAGCAAATGTGATTTTAGTTTTGAAATAGGGCTTAATTGAATTATTAGTAGACTGACGCATATATACCGTTCATAATATTTTCTCTAATGTTATTAGGCTACCTCCTCTTTCTCTGTCTATTGTTGCTTTATTCCTTCATCGCTTTCAACAGTTAAGGACAACAAAACTTCTCATTTATCTTCATCATTCTAATAACACCCTTGAATAATATAGGACTATAATTAGATGGCTTTCAATTATTTTCAAGAAGATTGAATGGTTACTGTCTGAATAAATAACTGCTATAGACAACCTCCATGCTATAGACAACCACTACCTGTGAGTTTTATTGGCTGCTTTATTTAACAATCAGCAAGCTCTTGCTGAATTTTAAATAAAGCAGCCAATAAAACTAACGAGGAGTTTGAAAGAAGAGAACATGGCGGTAAGCTACAGCAGTTATTTATTCAGACACATCCAGTAACCATTCAATCTTCTTGAAAATAAGCATTTTTTTAAGGAGAGGCCAGAGGAGCACAGGTGCGTGCATATTGCGCTAGAGACAGAGGCTATAAGTTAGAAGCTTATTATGCATAACCCATCGTTAATTAGCTAAATATAAGGCCAATACTGCATTGAATTTATTACCTGAAAAATGTAGTCTAGGACATCTCTATATAGAGCTATATATCAATCTAGAACAGGATTATATATTTTGGATGCCATTTCAATGGAGTTGATGGAGAGAGAGAGAAAGACTGCAAGAGAGTGCTCCCGTGTACACTGATTTAAAGCAATGATATTTGAGTGATAGGCTGTTTTAAAATTGCAGCTGAAATGTAAAAAATAATAATCTTTACAATAAAAAAATAAGGTGACCCCTGAAAGCCAGATGGAGATGGGTAAATTAGAGGCGTTTTCTGTATTTATTGTCACGCCTGCTACCGCTCTTCTCCCCAGCATTGCACACTCCTGCCATCATCATTGCGCACACCTGCCTTCCCCCCCGTCACGCGCATCAGCGACTATTGAACTCACCTGGACTCAATCACCTCTGTCATTACCTTCCCTATATCTGTCTGGTTCCCAGCTTCAGCATTAATGTTCATATGTCCTTGTATACCAGTGTGCTGACGCTGTTTCTGTCCTGTTAGCTGTCTGTTCCTATTAAATGTTTGACTCCCCGTACGTGCGTCTCATCCCCGGCGTCGGTACTTACATTGATATTACTATAGCATAGGCTATGCTGCAGCAAATGTGGCCAACCTGGCACAAGAAAAAAAGTTACCATAAGATGATAGGTCTACATATTGAGATGGGCTGTCTGTCCCCACCCTGAGCGTTGATGATTCATGATGCAGAGGCCGTAGATAAGCCAGATTTAGACATCACACATAATTGAACAGTTCTATTTCACGCCATGCTGTTCATAGAAATCATTTACCGGTTTCTCACAGTTATTTATCCCAGGAAAAGAGAGTGGTTTTGGGCAGTAATTCCCGGTAAATCTCGATAACCTGGTTCCCGCCATTTAACCCTAGGGTGTGTGTGTGTGTGCAAGTAGAAAACACTTGTTGACTCACCCTACTTGAAGAGAAACGCCAATACCATTCTCCTCTTTTTCATGTTACTGAAAAAGGTCTATGACTCTGTCACACATTACAGGCTTTTATTTTTTGTTGTCCTAGGCTACCTGGCTAAAATGCTTACTCGCTAGCCTAACTTCCTTTCATGGGCAATGATGCGCCAGGCCAGTCAAACTACATGTTGAACTACTGAACAATATAAAAGAAAAATATAAAAGCAACATGCAACAATTTCAACAATTTTCCTGAGTTACAGTTCATATAAGGAAATCAGTCAATTGAAATAAATTCATTAGGCCCTAATCTATGGATTTCATATGACTAGGCAGGGGCGCAGCCATGGATGGGCCTGGGAGGGCATAGGTCCACCCACTTGGGAGCCAGGCCCAGCCAATCAGAATTCGTTTTTCCCCACAAAAGGGCTTTATTACAGACTGAAATACTCCTCAGTTTCATCCGTTGTCCGGGTGGCTGGTCTCAGACGATCACGCAGGTGAAGAAGCCGGATGTGGAGATCCTGGGCTGGCGTGGTTACAGGTGGTCTGCGGTTGTGAGGCCGGTTGGACATACTACTAAATTCTCTAAAACGATGTTGGAGGCAGCTTATGGTAGAGAAATGAACATTCAATTCTATGGCAACAGCTCTGGTGGACATTCCATGCTCCCTCAAAACTTGAGACACCTGTGGCATAGTGTTGTGTGACAAAACTGCACATTTTAGAGTGGCCTTTTATGTTCCCCAGCACATGGTGTACCTGTGTGTCACGTCCTGACCAGTAAAGGGGTTATTTGTTATTGTATTTTGGTCAGGATGTGGCAGGGGGTGTTTGTTTAGAGTGTTTCGGGGTTTGTTGGGCTATGTTCTTATGTAAGAAGGGTGTTTGTTTTATGTGTTTCGGGGTTTGTGGTTAATGTTCTATGTTAGTATACTTCTATGTTCTTTATAGTCTTTCTATTTCTATGTTTAGTTAATGGGGTTGACCTTCAATTGGAAGCAGCCGCTCCTCGTTGCTTCTAATTGAAGGTCCTATTTAAGAGGGGTGTGTTTTCTATGGGATTTTGTGGGTAGTTGTTTCTTGTTTAGCTGTGTGCCTGACAAGACTGTTATTGTCGTTGTTTTGTATACGTGTGTTTTGTTTCAGTTTTCCTTCTTTCTGCCGAATAAAAGAAGATGAGTATACACATTCCCGCTGCATTTTGGTCAAATCCTTACAACACCCGTGTCACGTTCTGACCAGTAAACGGGTTATTTGTTATTGTAGTTTGGTCAGGACGTGGCAGGGGGTGTTTGTTTTATGTGGTTCGGGGGTTTGTTGGGATATGTGTTTATGTAGAGGGGTGTTTGTTTAGAGTGTTCCGTGGTTTTGGTTTATGTTCTGTTAGTATATTTCTATGGTCTAGTCTTTCTATTTCTATGTTTAGTTGATGAGGTTGACCTTCAATTGGAAGCTCTTCATTGCTTCTAATTGAAGGTCTTATTTAAGAGGGCTGTTTTTGTCATGGGATTTGTGGGAAGTTGTTTTGCACTGCTAGGGTTAGCCTGCAAAACTGTTTAGCTGTCATTCGTATTCTTTTTTTTGTTACGTGTTCAAGTTTATTAAAATAAACGTTCTAATGAGCACTCAACCCGCTGCGCCTTGGTCTACTCCCTTTGACGGCCGTTACAACCCGTGACACTGTGTAATCAGTTTCTTGATATGCCACACCTGCCAGGTGGATGGATTATCTTGACAAAGGAAAAATGCTCACTAACAGGGACATAAACAAATTTGTGCACAACATTTGAGAGAAATAAGCTTTTTGTGGGTATGGACATTTTCTGGGATAGTTTATTTCAGTTCATGAAACATGGGACCAACACTTTGCGTTTTTATTTTTGTTCAGTATACATCTAGCTACATGTTAAACTTCCATCCTATCAGGCCAGGGGCACAATGTATGAATTTATGGTTGGATCAGAATCACTATAATAAAGTCCAAAACCCTATATCCATCCATGGCTATTTAGGAAGGGGCTGATTATTAAAACGTTTTTGCTAGCCCCCAGAGGACGACACAACAAGAGGTTAACAATTAAAGTTTTTTTCTGTCATTACGTTTTGCTGTGATGTGATTTGTGTGAAGCCAAATCCAAACTGGCTTCCCTTGACACTTTTTTTATTGGTGCACCAGGACCATTCACAGTTGAACTTAGTCAGTTTAGCTCAACGCTGATTGGCTATTATATATATATACAGTTGAAGTTGGAAGTTTACATACACTTAGGTTGGTGTCATTAAAACTAGTTTTTCAACCACCACAAATTTCTTGTTAAAAAACTATAGTTTTGGCAAGTCGGTTAGGACATCTACTTTGTGCATGACACAAGTCAATTTTCCAACAATTGTTTACAGACAGATTATTTTACTTATAATTCACTGTATCACAATTCCAGTGGGTCAGAAGTTTACATACACTAAGGTGACTGTCCCTTTAAACAGCTTGGAAAATTCCAGAAAATTATGTCATGGCTTTAGAAGCTTCTGATAGGTTAATTGACATAATTTGAGTCAATTGGAGGTGTACCTGTGGATGTACTTCAAAGCCTACCTTCAAACTCAGTGCGTCTTTGCTTGACATCATGGGAAAATAAAAAGAAATCAGCCAAGACCTCAGAATTTTTTTTGTGGAACTCCACAAGCCTGGTTCATCCTTGGGAGCAATTTCCAAATGCCTGAAGGTACCACGTTCATCTGTACAAACAATAGTACGCAAGTATAAACACCATCGGACCACGCAGCCGTCATACCGCTCAGGAAGGAGACGCATTCTGTCTCCTAGAGATGAATGTAGTTTGGTGTGAAAAGTGCAAATCAATCCCAGAACAACAGCAAAGGACCTTGTGAAGATGCTGGGGGAAACAGGTACAAAAGTATCTATATCCACAGTAAAACGAGTCCTATATCAACATAATGTCACGTCCTGACCAGTATAGAGGATATTTTGTTATTGTAGTTTGGTCAGGACGTGGCAGAGGGTAGTTTATTTATGTATTACGGGTTTTTTTGGTCACTGGTCTATGTTTGTATTTCTATGTGTATGTTCTAGGGGAGTTTTTCTATGTGTAGGTTGGGTGCTGGACTCTCAATTGGAGGCAGGTGTTTCTAGTTGCCTCTGATTGGGAGTCCTATAAATAGGTGTGTGTTTTGTTTGTCACTTGTGGGTAGTTGTTTGAGAGCACTGCTTTTGTTGAGCCTGCTTCTCTGTTCCTGTCGTTAGTTTGTTTATTGTTTTTCCGTGGTGTTCGCATTTTTAATAATAAATATGTTGAGCACGCAACCCGCTGCGCCTTGGTCCCATTCTCTCTTCCACGACAGTTGTGACAGAACTACCCACCACAACAGGACCAAGCAGCGGAGGAAATCTGGCGAGGACCGGGGAACACGGCTGGTAAGGGAGCCCGAGAGGCAGCCCCAATAATTTTTTGGGGGGGGGCACAAGGGCAGTTTGGCGGGGCGAGGATGGAGCCCCAGGCCAGCTCCCCGTACCCTTTTTGGGCAGAGACATACTGGACAGGTCCCGTGCTTTGGGGTGATGGGTGCTGTGGCGAGGCCGGGTATTTTCAGGCCGGTACACGCAGTACCAGCGCCCCGCATGTGCCAGGAAAAGTGGGCATCCAGCCAGTAGGGGTGATGCCAGCCCTGCGATTGAGACCACCAGTGCGCCTCTACGGTCCAGTGTTTGCCGCTACACGCACTAGCCTTGAGGTGCGTGTTTCCAGGCAGGCACGTCCAGTACCAGCCCCACGCATCAGGCTTCTAGTGCGTCAACCCAGTCCGACTCGGCCTGTTCCCGCTACCTGCACTAGCCCTGAGGTGCGTGTGCCCAGACTGGCACATCCTGTACCAGCACCATGCATCAGGCTTCTAGGGCGTCAGCCCAGCCTCGCCAGTCTGGTGCCGCCAGAGCCGCCCGCCAGTCTGGTGCCGCCTGAGCCGCCAGCCAGTCTGGAGCCGCCAGAGCCGCCAGCCAGTCTGGAGCCGCCAGAGCCGCCAGCCAGTCTGGAGCCGCCAGAGCCGCCAGCCAGTCTGGAGTCGCCAGAGCCGCCAGCCAGGCCGGAGCCGCCAGGGCCATCAGCCAGGCGAGCGCAGCAAGAGTTGCCCACCAGCTGGGCGCAGCCAGGGTCGCCCGCCAGCCGGGCGAAGTCAGGGTCGCCCACCAGTCCTCCGGAGCGGCCAGGGGCGCCACCTAAGTGGGCGATGCCGAGGGTGGAGCGGGGTCCACGTCCCGCACCTGAGCCGCCTCCGATATAGGTGGGTTGGGGAGGGGGGGTGTAGCACAGTGCCGTCGTTGACGGCAGCCACCCTCCCTTCCCTCCCTTTAGTTTAAGGGGGATTTTTCTGTTTGTTTTGGGGGTTTTCTGTGTTTTGTGTAGGTGCATCCGGGGTCTGCACCTTTGGGGGGGGGGGGGGGTACTGCCACGTCCTGACCAGTATAGAGTATATTTTGTTCTTGTAGTTTGGTCAGGATGTGGCAGAGGGTAGTTTATTTATGTATTACATTTTTTTTTGGTCACTGGTCTATGTTTGTATTTCTATGTGTATGTTCTAGGGTAGTTTTTCTATGTGTAGGTTGGGTGCTGGACTCTCAATTGGAGGCAGGTGTTTCTAGTTGCCTCTGATTGGGAGTCCTATAAATAGGTGTGTGTTTTGTTTGTCACTTGTGGGTAGTTGTTTGAGAGCACTGCTTTTGTTGAGCCTGCTTCTCTGTTCCTGTCGTTAGTTTGTTTATTGTTTTTCCGTGGTGTTCGCATTTTTTATAATAAATATGTTGAGCACGCAACCCGCTGCGCCTTGGTCCCATTCTCTCTTCTACGACAGTTCTGACACATAACCTGAAAGGCTGCTCAGCAAGAAAGAAGCCACTGCTCCAAAACCGGCCTAAAAAAGCCCGACTACGGTTTGCAACTGCACATGGGGACAAAGATCATACTTTTTGGAGAAATGTCCTCTGGTCTCATGAAACAAAAATAGAACTGTTTGGCCATAATGACTATCGTTATGTTTGGAGGAAAAGGGGGAGGCTTGCAAGCCGAAGAACACCATCCCAACCGTGACGCAAAGGGGTGGCAGCATCATGTTGTGGGGGTGCTTTGCTGTGTGCGTCATACCCACTTCATCATGTTTGACTGCCGGTTAATGACTGCCATAGGCCAGAGAGTGAAGTGCGTATTAAATTGTTCTTATTATGACAGCCATGTAACATACTGTGTGTGCTGTGCGTAGAGAGTGCGAAGTGAATATGGAGAGTACCAGGTGATTGAAATTCCTACCGATAATGTAAATGTCACAACTATGAATCTGATCTGAAATGTTTCGGTCTGTTTGAAATTCCACTCTGTTTTTCAGTTATACAGTATCTCATTGCTGATATATAATGTGTATTGATGTGTATTAAAATGCATATTGATATTTTGTCTGTGTAAAATCCATTTTAATATTAATCCCTCCTCCAAGCACTTTATATGCCTATTTATCAAATATGAGTAATTTGTATATAGCGAGAGATGAAAAGGAATCGATTAAACTGCTCTGCTGCTGTGAAAATGAGAGCCAAATACACAAAAACTGTTTTCAGGAAAACAGTTTGAATGAGATTAATTAGAGATTAAAGCCCTTGATAGAAACAGTAATCATTCCTTCTCTGTGAGAACATTTTCAAATGCTTGTTGAAATAAAGGATAAACACCTCAGCCTTGTTACAAAACCCTCACCTGTCCACCTTTATGATTGAAACTAGGACCACAGTAGCTAGCACTCTGAAAACATCTCCCTCTCGCTCTCTCGCTTGCTCTCTCACTCGCGCTCTCTCTCCCTCTCTCTCTTGCTCTCTTTCTCTTGCTCTCTTTCTCATTCTTCCCTCTCTTTTATCCCCTTTTCAGTTTCTTTAGGTCTCCTATGCTCCTTTCTCCCCATTATCCAGTCCCACTCTTTCTCTCACTTCCTGATTTAATCATTTCATAGACTGACACAAGCTCAGTCCCTAAAAGAAACCATTGAGAATAGGATAGGTGCCTACCGTACTCTTTCTCCTCTCTCCTCTGTCCTTCTCCCTCCCTCCTTCCCTCTCCTCATATTTCGAATCAATTCATCCCTTCTCCCCACCCAGCTCTGAAGGGATTCCAGTGGAATTGTTGAATTAACGTGACCTTAATGAAACCCCTGCAGCTCTCTCCTCGACTTCTCCTAACGTTACCATAGGTTACTGAGTCATGTTATGATGTAAGAGAGGGAGGACCATCTGACCACAGTCTCCAGGCTGGGAATGGCCTTCATGTTGTAACTATAATGTATCTATTATGTACTTAGGTTGGGTTTTAAGTAATGCTGATTGGGCCATTTTTGGTCTTTTTATTTAACCTTTATTTAACTAGGCAAGTGACATTTGGGACATTTGCTCTTTTCTTGATGGCACATGACCTGTTCCTACGTCTTGTTGGAGAATCATCCAGGTACTGTATGTTGTTAAATGGTGAAGAAGTTATAATGATCAGGCTGACAGCCTTTGTGAATAATGTAGTGGTGAGGGGGTAACTTCAATGAAGAGGCATTGGGGAGCATGAAAGGTGGGTTAAGAGATGGGTGAAGGGTAATTATGTGTGTGTGTGTGTGTGTGTGTGTGTGTGCGTGTGTGTGTGTGTGTGTGTGTGTGCGCGCGCATGGGCGCGCGTCCACATAGTGCTCTAAGCTAATTCTAATACATAGTAGCCACGGGACTAGCGGTTCACGCCACCACACACTGCCTTTATGAATATGACTCATACATTAATGATCATCATTATCTCATAAACATTATGAGACACTTGATCAGACATTCACCCAAACAAGCACTCAAACTTTCACATGACAAGCAATTTAATTGCATCACACACACACACACACACACAGACAGACAGACAGACAGACAGACAGACAGACAGACAGACAGACAGACAGACAGACAGACCAGACCAGACCAGACAGACAGACAGACAGACAGACAGACAGACAGACAGACAGACAGACAGACAGACAGACAGACAGACAGACAGACCAGACCAGACCAGACCAGACCAGACCAGACCAGACCGACAGACAGACAGACAGACAGACAGACTCCCCTACAGGCACAAACAGCTTCACTTTTTAGAAGTGCTGTGAATATTTATTTTGTGTCACTCAGTCTGTGTGTGATAATCAGATGGAAGCAGATTGAAAACACAGTCATAGGCTTCTCTAATTTATTCAAATCACAAAAGTGTGTGTGTACGTGCGCACATGTGCGTGAGTGTGTCCATTCATGTGTAAATCTATCCAATAAGTGTTACCGAACAACACGTTTTATCCCCCAAGTGTTGAGGATAAAACTCCTAAATGAGATGTTAGTTTGGCAACACTTTATTTTAAGGGTCCGTAATAAACAATTTATTAAGCGTGTGTTCACCATTTATTAATCATTACTCCCACATTAATAAACCATTTACTAATCATTGGTAAAGTATTGTTGCAGCCCCTAATCTAAAGCGAGCGCTATTTATGCTTCATAAATACTTCATAAATGTTTTGAGTGACCAGTGTAATTGAAACTATGAGATCAGGTTGCAGCTTCTCACAAAACGATGGGCATGCCATTGGTAGACATTCCTGCAGTACCTGGTAAAAGAACAATCACACAACACAGGATGTTTAAGGAAATATGTATACATTTATCAACAACTAGCTTACTAACATTTACAAATGTGGGAGTAATGATTAATAAATGGTGAACATACTGTTTGTAAATACCTGAAATGTTTTGTAATCCCTTAGAAATGGTTTATTATTAAAGTGTTATCGTACTTTGCCCAAACACTTGGTCTCCTTGGTCTGCAGTTAAAAACCAGGTCTGCTTTGACCAGTCAGACATACACACTAAGAAAATGACTACCACACACTCATAAAGGCTTCAATTTCTATTTTACTTTGATCGGAAACAGAAATCATTTCATTTGTGTCAAGAAGAAAGTGGTACGTTGGCTGGTAATATCGATGCCACAGTAAACTCCATCAAATAACACCAAACTCTTTCCACTGGAGTTAGACGTGATTACCCAGGCAACATCAACATTTTATTGAAGATATTTTTTCAAATATATATATTTTTTAAACATCAGTTCAACGCTTGAGTAGGGTTGAGATCAAAGGACCTCGTAGTAAAGTCGAGATGGTGGGTTTCCTAATGAATAAGAGGGAGGAGTTATAACAACAGATCACATCAATCATACTGTAGGTACAACAACACTTAGTTCAAATGAGTCCCATGCCTTTAAAGTAAGGTTGTTTAGTCCATTGAGCTATGCTTAGGAATCCCTCAACATATCTTCATTTAGCCTACATCCCACCATTACACATTTCTGTATTTTAATACCGCGTCAAGGAAAACACAAGATCACAAGATAGGTCTTTCTCTTCGGTTAATGACTTTTCTTTTTTTACATCCATTATTAGACAGTGGCAACGCGGAACACTAATTTAACCCACACATTTTCTAGAGGGACGGCTTTAGGCGGAACACAACAGTATCGTACCACATGCAAAACGATATGACAACAATAACGTCCAATGTAACTGGCCCCTCTAACAGTACAACTGGCCCCAGCTTACAGCTTGCCCCCCCCCCCAGTTGAAATGGTCTAGAACTGCCACTGCCAGCACAGGAACCCCCGTTCCCAGTGTTTCCCTCCCAAAACAAGATTGACATGGGAAATCTAATAAAAACCCAGCACATTCCACTAGGATTATGGGAGATTGAGTCCTTACAGGCTCACAGCCTCACACACAGCTGATGCTCTCATCTTTGTCCCTGGTTGCCTTGTGTTTGTCTGAGTTTGATTTGGTCCTCACAAGGTTTCGAAGGGAGTCCCTGGGTCCTCCACTGCTGTGGACCCCATTCCTGAGGGACCCCATTTCCTCCAGGGGCAGGTGGGTGGAGTTGTAGGCCAGCGGAGGGATGGTGTTAACCAGTATGAGCTGCAGAGGCTTCCTCTCTGGGCTGTACTGGCAGCGTACGTAGCGGGAGAAGGCTGCACGGTACGTCTTGTTGAACAAAGTGTACACCAGAGGGTTGATGGCTGAGGAGAGGTATCCCACCCACACAAACACATTCAGCAGCCCCCCCATCACCCCCGGATCACAGTTCACAGGGTCGCACACCACCGCCAACACATTGGTGATAAAGAAGGGACACCACATGACCACAAACAGGAAGAAGACCATTCCCAGGACCTTGGAGGCCTTCTGCTCGTTGCTGATTGACTGCATGGTGCGACGCCCGTACCGCGGGTCCACACCGGCCCCGCCGACCCCTCCTCCTACCCCTCCCGTGTCACGGCTGAGCGAACGCCTGAAGAAGAGCTTCTCTGAGGATAGTGAGCCCTGCGGGAGGAAGCCCAGGGTCAGGGTGGCGATCCTCTTGGGCCGGGGCACCAGCTGGTCCAGGCAGAGAGTAGCCTCGTTCTGCAGGGCGCTGATGGTGAGGAAGTAGGTGACCACCATGATGGTGAGGGGGACGAAGAAGGCCACGAAGGAGCCCACCAGGACAAAACTGTCGTCTGTCAGCAGGCAGCTGCCCTCTTTAAACACCTTGGTGTGGTCCCGCAGGCCTAGGACGGGGATGGGCATGGAGATACCTACAGAAAGACACAGAGGAGAGAGAGGTTAGTTTAGTATGAGGTGTGTGTGTGTGTGTGTGTGTGTGTGTGTGTGTGTGTGTGTGTGTGTGTGTATGTGTGTGCATGCGTGTTTACATGTGTGTGTGTATGTGTGTTCCACTTCTTATTTAAGATTTCAAATTGAAAAAGTAAAAGCAATTTTGTACAGCTTGTCTCTGCCTAAACGGTAAATAGCACTGTGGCACTTCAAGATTGTGCCAGTAATATCAAAAAGTCTGGCCCTATAATGTACAGATCATTCTACGGGCAAAGCACACCTGTTGCTCATTCCCACCATAAATCAATCCACCACGGCTGGATTCTCTGGCATCAATAATGCAATAGTCCTCATATCACCACTGTGTGCCCACCAGGACAGATAAACCCTGCAATTTCCCCTCACAGGCCCAGCATTAGTGTCATTAGTGTCCAATAACTGGATTTGTGAGGGAGAGGGACAGAAGCATCTGGAGCCATTCACTAAGGCTTTCATCCCCATTGCAACACAGTGAAACGCAAAGACTAATAACCTTAGGGAGGGAGTGCAACTGGCCTGAAACTGACGGCCATTTTGGGGCTTAGACCAGGAAAATAGACGGGACGGTTGCCAGAACCAGCTCCAATTAAGATCACATCGCTTTAGGCTTTGGTAACAGATTCAATGATTTACAACCTCACATTTGCAAGGGCATTAGCCTATTTCCCCAATTCTGTCTGGTCTGGCATCCAGATCTGAAGGAATTAAATAGTCCCTCGTTTTTTCACAATTTTACTACAGACCTGTCAAATTTAAGAGGCAAATATCCATCAACACGCTTGCAGAATTCTGAAATTAAATAGACATTTTGCCTCTCTTTCTTTTCCCCCTGACAATCTCCTTCCTCTAGAGGGGCTTGGAGAGAGAAAGGTGGAGTTTTTCTTTGAGTTGATGTTTTCTTAACCACGATTTTTTGGCTGGCTTAGAGAAAATGCAAAAATGCAATTTCGTCAAGAGTATTAGCAAGTTGAGAAAGAGATTTCTTATTGTGTGTGGGTTGGGATGTGGAAGCAGTTGAAAGAGTCAAGACAATATTTTGCTACCAGATGGCCATGGAACCCTGAATCAATCATATGACTTAAGTCCAACATTTCTTAATGTAAGCCTTTGTTTATGTTCCTGTATCTTTACTTCATTCTTCCCTAGTATTACAGGTTGTTTGGACTAGCTTCACATTGCCCTGGGTGTGTGTTCAGTGGTGCCCTGGGTGTGTGTTCAGTGGTTCCCTGGGTGTGTGTTCAGTGGTTCCCTGGGTGTGTGTTCAGTGGTTCCCTGGGTGTGTGTTCAGTGGTTCCCTGGGTGTGTGTTCAGTGGTTCCCTGGGTGTGTGTTCAGTGGTTCCCTGGGTGTGTGTTCAGTGGTGCCCTGGGTGTGTGTTCAGTGGTGCCCTGGGTGTGTGTTCAGTGGTTCCCTGGGTGTGTTCAGTGGTTTCTGTAAAGCAGAGCAGCACCCCCTGGCCCAGCAGTTGGAGACAGGCCAAAGAACACACACCTGATCCAGACATCTCAACCATCTCTGCCATGTTTCCACACTAACACGTCAACACCAGAGCCACAGATACACTGAGCTCCAGGTTAGAGATCACACTAGACACAGACCTAGGATCAGCTCAACCTTCCCAAAACTTGAGCTTAACCTTAGGAAGAAGAAATGCTAGGAGGAGAAATTTATTCCAATAAATACAGCTCAGCTAATTATCCCTCCATGTTTGCACAAAATCTTTCTGTGGCAGTTACATTGACATTGAACTGCTGATGCCAACATGTACATTGTTATGCCTTTGGTAATTGCGTGTTGCTTTGCTCTAGGAAGCTATACCCAGTGTGTCTGAAGAGAGAGAGATACAGCTCCAGGGAAGACACATCACAACATGACAGAAATACAGGAAGCTGTAGGAAGCTCCTGAATGATTTAATAGAAAGAGAAAGACTGCAGGTTACAAAGACCAAAGAGTATTATTATTTAATTGAGCTTTGCAGTCTTACAAAAATGATTAGTTGATATTATTTTTTTTTAATGTCCTGGTCATGGCCCAGGAACTTTCCTTGGTCATGGCGATTTGAGGTGTGTGTCAGTGTGAGGGTGTGTGTGTGTGTGTGTGTGTGTGTGTGACTTTGTTAGTGCGTAATATGTGTACGTGCTTGCACACATTCGTTGTACAGGATGAGGTGTGTACGTGTAGACGTGTGTTCTGTGTATAGGTGGGATTTTGTAAGGTCTTCAGTGATCTCTCTCTGTGGTAGGAGTCTTGTACATAGGCTGGGCAGTAGCAGCACTGTGTTCCAGGGTTTGTTTAACAGCATACATCATCTCAGTTCTGTGTAACATCAGCTACACTTCAGCTTCTATTTCTCTTCTCTCTTTCTCGGTCTGCCGTGTACAGATGGTCGAGAGGAGAGGGGGATGATACATAACATGAAGATAAGCAGCAGTGACATAATCTTATTTAATTTGCAGGCAGCAGCGTATCATATGATAACTTTCCACCTGGGGCCTGGAACCTGTGGAATGGTGAGTCATATCAGGGGTTCATTCCTCCCCACGTTGTGTGTTGTCTCTCTCTGCTTCCCTGGTTCTATGTGACAATGTCTCTCCCTGCCTACCTGGGTCTACACAGCATGACTGGATCATTTGTGGTGGTATTGACCAGCATGACTGGATCATTTGTGGTGGTATTGACCAGCATGACTGGATCATTAGTGGTGGTATTGACCAGCATGACTGGATCATTTGTGGTGGTATTGACCAGCATGACTGGATCATTAGTGGTGGTATTGACCAGCATGACTGGATCATTTGTGGTGGTATTGACCAGCATGACTGGATCATTAGTGGTGGTATTGACCAGCATGACTGGATCATTTGTGGTGGTATTGACCAGCATGACTGGATCATTTGTGGTGGTATTGACCAGCATGACTGGATCATCAGTGGTGGTATTGAGGCATTGGTTTGAAGCAATGGAAAGGAGCCACACAAATCTGACAGGCAGTTTTTATTTTTGATCTGATCGACCCTCTAATATTCTTAAATTATATACAAATTTACGTCTGGTTATTTGAACCCTAAAAGTTGATGAAACTCCTACAGCAGGGCATGTCTCATTTTAGCAGCAGCTTCAGCTTCGATACAGAAATAGTTAGGTGTGCTGGCTTTCTGCATAAATTGGTCATAACATTTTATCTGATCTTTATCTAAGTCACAACAATAGACAAACACAGTCTGCTTAAACTAATAACACAAACAATTATAATTTTTAATCTCTTTATTGATCACACTGTGTAAACATTCACAGCGCAGGTTGGAAAAAGTATGGGAACCCTTGGATTTAATAACAGGTTGACACTCCTTTGGCAGCAATAACCTCAACCAAACGTTTTCTGTAGTTGCGGATCAGACCTGCACAACGGTCATGAGGAATTTTGGACCATTCCTCTTTACGAAACTGTTTCAGTTCAGCAATATTCTTGGGATGTCTGGTGTGAACCGCGCTCTTGAGTTCATGCCACAGCATCTCAATCGGGTTGAGGTCAGGACTGACTGGGCCACTCCAGAAGGCGTATTTTCTTCTGTTCAAGCCATTCTGTTGTTGATTTACATCTGTCTAATGGGTTGTTGTCCTGTTGCATCACCTAACTTCTGTTGAGCTTCAATTGGCGGACAGATAGCCTTCCATTCTCCTGCAAAATGTCTTGATAAACTTGGGGATTCCTTTTTCCATAGATGCTAGCAAGCTGTCCAGGCCCTGAGGCAGCAAAGCAGTCCCAAACCATGATGCTCCCTCCACCCTAGTTTACAGTTGGGATGAGGTTTTGATGTTGGTGTGCTGTGCCTTTTTTTCTCCACACATAGTGTTGTGTGTTCCTTCCAAACACCACAACTTTAGTTTCATCTGTCCACAGAATAATTTGCCAGTAGTGCTGTGGAACATCCAGGAGCTCTTTTGTGAACTTCAGATGTGCAGCAATGTTTTTTTTGGACAGCAGTGGCTTCTTCCATGGTGTCCTCCCATGAACACCATTCTTGTTTAGTGTTTAACATACTGTAGACTCGTCAACAAAGATGTTAGCATCTTCCAGAGGTTTCTGTAAGTCTTTAGCTGACACTCTAGGATTCTTATTAACCTCATTGAGCATTCTGCGCTGTGCTCTTGCAGTCATCTTTGCAGGATGGCCACTCCTAGGGAGAGTAGCAACAGTGCTGAACTTCCTCCATTTATAGACAATTTGTCTTACCGTGGACTGATGAACATCAAGTCCTTTAGAGATACTTTGTAACCCTTTCCAGCTTTATGCAAGTCAACAAATCTTAATCTTAGATCTTCTGAGATCTCTTTTGTTTGAGGAATGGTTCACATCAGTCAATGCTTCTTGTGAATAGCAAAAGCAAATTTTGTGAGTGTTTTTTTATAGGGCAAGGCAGCTTTAACATCTCCAATCTCATCTCATTGATTGGACTCCAGGTTAGCTGACTCCTGACTCTAATTAGCTTTTGGAGAAGTCATTAGCCTAGGGGTTCACACACTTTTTCCAACCTACACTGTGAATATTTAAATGATGTATTCAATACAGACAAGAAAAATACAATAATTTGTGTGTTATTAGTTTAAGCACACTGTCACGTCCTGACCAGTAAAAGGGGTAATTTGTCATTGTAGTATGGTCAGGGTGTGGCAGGGGGTGTTGTTTTTGTGTGTTTTGGGGTTGGTTTGTTTCATGGGGATTTGTTCTAGTTTTCATTTTCTATGTGTGGCCGAGTATGGTTTCCAATCAGAGGCAGGTGTCTTTCGTTGTCTCTGATTGGAAGCCATACTTAGGCAACCTGTTTTTTCCTGTGGGTTGTGGGTGGTTGTTTTTCGTATAGTCCGTGTACCTTACAGAACTGTCGTATGTCGTTGTGTTATATTTTGTTTAAGTGTTCACTTTATCTAAATAAAAGAAGATGAGCACTCAACACGCTGCGTTTTGGTCCGCTCCTTCCGACAGATGTGACACACACTGTGTTTGTCTACTGTTGTGACTTAGATGAAGATCAGATCAAATTTTATGTCAAATTTATGCAGAAATCCAGGTAATTCCAAAGGGTTCACATACTTTTTCTTGCCACTGTATATGACACATGTTTGTTCTGTATGGAGCTAAGTCTGACGGTTTGATGCACCAGACTGTATTAGTGGCTCAATGATTTCCTTTTCATGCTAGGCCATTGACTTGATCAGCTGGATATCAACTAGGCCATTATAAAGTCCTGATTGTTCAGTCGCCTTGGCTTTTACACTAAATAATATAGACCTTGAAACTCAAATTACAGTTGCTTATGAGTCATTCTCCTTTCATTCCCTCATTCACAGCCTCCATCCCTCCTTTGCTCTCACCCAATGGCGCCTGTTGCCTTGCCCATATCCAACAGTAAAATGTTCAAATGTGGGGAAGTTTTACAAACACTTGGTTCTAAATATGCCCCTCACCCGACGACCACACTTTATATTAACAAATACAGACATATGGTCTCTGTCTGTCTCTCTCAAGGGAGCAGCATATACACTACCATTCAAAAGTTTGGGGTCACTTAGAAATTGCCTTATTTTTAAAAGAAAAGCACATTTTTTGGTCCATTAAAATAACGCCAGTTTTATTGCTTCTTTAATCAGTACAACAGTGTTCAGCTGTGCTAACATAACTGCAAAAGGGTTTTATAATGATCAATTAGCCTTTTAAAATGATAAACTTGGATTAGCTAACACAACGTGCCATTGGAACACAGGAGTGATGGTTGCTGATAATGGGCCTCTGTACGCCTATGTATATATTCCATAAAAAATCAGCCGTTTCCAGCTACAATAGTCATTTACAGCATGAACAATGTCTACACTGTATTTCTGATCAATTTGATGCTATTTTAATGGACATGAAATGTGTTTTTCTTTCAAAAAACAATAACATTTCTAAGTGACCCCATACTTTTGAACGGTAGTGTAACGTCCGTCGTTAGAGTGAGACCAAGGCGCAGCGTGGGTTCGGTTCATCATATTTTAATATAAACGGTGAACCAGCAAAACAATAAACAAGAAGCAACACAACGAACGAACAGTTTCTCAGGCTACAAACAGCAATGCAAAATCAACTTCCCACACCAGACAGGTGGAAAAAGGGCTACCTAAGTATGGCTCCCAATCAGCGACAATGAAGTACAGCTGTCCCTGATTGAGAGCCATACCAGGCCAAAACACAGAAATACAAAACATAGATAGGGAACATAGAATGAACATAAAAATAGAAAATATAGAACACACATCAAAACCACGAAATACACAAAACAAACACCCCCTGCCACGCCCTGACCAAACTACTATAACAAATAACCCCTTTTACTGGTCAGGACGTGACAGGTAGTGTACTTGTACAGGCTTTTCTTCCTGTTTCTTACCCACAGAGATGGTCCAGACAGCCATGATCTTGAGGCGGGCCTTGGTTCGGGAGTTGAAGCGGCTGTGGTGGAGGGGGTTTCTGATGGCGATGTAGCGGTCCAGAGAGATGGCACACAGGTGCATAATGGAGGCTGTGGAGAACAGCACATCCAGATAGATCCAGACAGGGCACAGGTCAGAGGGCAGGGGCCACCTGTAGTCTGTAGGTGGGAACACAGAGAAAACAATTAACTCTTTCTTTTTTTACAGCGGAATTAAACAGAGATTACACAAGGCTGTCTTGTAATGGGAATACCAGTTACACAATATACAGTATGTGAGACTTTTAACACAGATTAGTTTTTATGAAATTGGAGTTGGTTGTAAAACACATTTGCAGTGGCATTGTGACATTTTTAACAGAGTTGTTGGGTAATAATATCCACTAAAAAGCCTCTTATGAGGTGACCAAAACACATCAAATAGAAAGCCTCAGATGCGTGAAACCAAACCCTCTAAAACAAAGACTTAAGCTACTTTAAAACACATACACACTGAGGTTAACACACACAGCGCAAGGCAGCCTTTCACAGAATGGAGAAGGCTTTTTATAATAAAATATTACTCTTGAGAAACTGTAACTACATCCCCCACAAAGACAAAACTTAATGCAACCTCCAAATTAAACTTTTACACAGTAACGTGCCGAATAAAGACCAGGCAGCAGAATCTGATAGTATGCGACAGATCCCCACACCAGGCCAACACAAATACACTGCCTGGATAATAGCCTGGAGATAGGGAATGTCACTTTTGCATCCACAGTCAGACGTGGCAGTTACACTGTTTCTCCATTTTATCCTCTATTTCTCTCTCTCCATGGGGAAGTCACAGACTCCCTCGCTCCTCTCCTCCAGGTGAAGGAGAACCTTACATAAAGCCTGTTTATTTGGACTCAGTGACTCATTGTCATCACCATGGTCACGGACTGACTATGTGTGTCTCTTTCTCTTCTTCCCTCTCTATCGCTCTGCCTTTCTCGTTCTCTTCTTTCCTTTGCATGTCGTTCGTCCTTTATCCCTTCCTTCCTTTTTCTCTCTCTCTATCTCCCTCTTTCATCTTTCTGAGATAGAAAGTCATTAGACATCCAGCTGTCTCAGCATGCACCTCTCTGTGGTAAGATATTTTGGTCTGCCCATCTGAATGTTGAAATGGATGGAGGGAAGATAGAGGGAATAGGGTAGGGGGGATAAAATGGTGGCAGTCCATGTTTGCAGATTAGGATCTTATAATGATGATGTGTCACCTGCAGCCAATATAGTGTAGTACATTCCTTTATCTCTAATCAGTCTGCCTGAGTTGTCTCCATCCCACCCTGTAGGATTTAGCCTAAATTAGTCTTTCTGACCTGCAGCCAGAGAAGCAGAGAGAGCCTAATGATGCTGGTTTAAGGCCTTGCAGAGCAGCCACAGTGAATAACCCTTCAGTGCTGTTCGCAGAGCGACCAATAATCCCAGTGAAAAGAAGACTGCTGAAAAGTAACATATTTTCACTCCTACTTTTCAGAAACCCAAAAACACTTGACACTGCAGTATTTCCCAGCTCAGGCAGAGAAGTGCCCACGCTTGTCTGAACACCCTAAGAAATAGGACATGTTCGGTTAAGTTCCACAGAGGGAGGCTGTATATGTCCATGCAGATATTGGCAGGGGCATCAATCTGGGAACTGGAGACAAATGAAAGAGCTTTTCTCCTCAAACTTGCTGACAGCTTCAGGCTTGTTTGCCTTTCCCCTGACCAAAGCTGCATTTGTATTTCCTACCAAACAGAGTGAGGAATGGTGAGAGAGAAAGAGGGAGAGAGAGAGAGAGGGGTAGAGAACGGGAAAGAGAGAGGACCAGTGAAAGATAAAGTGGGAGAAGGAGAGAGGAATAGACACGGTGAGTTAGAGACATGGTAAGCTAGGGATCTTCATGACCACACAGTGTATACACCAAGTCTTTCATCAATGACAGACACAAAGAGTATCTCCAGAGACCGCTAAAGGATTTGTTAAGTTATGTGGACCCAACCGGCATAAAGAATTTTGAACAGGTTTTCTTTCTGACTTTATCTGGTTTAGTACTTCCTCAGTGCTGCCCTGTGTCAGGGGTGAATAGTGTATTTCTAACATGTTTCGCTTTACTCTATTTCTCCATCTCCCTTTCTCCCCCTCCTCCTCTCTCTCTCTGCCTCTGTAGGTCTAGATCAGGGGTGTCAAACTCATTTTGCACCCGGGGGCCACGTTTGGTCTTCAACGAGGTCCGGATGGCCTCACTGAAAATGTGTTATATTTCCTCGCCGTCAGAAGAGGCAAAAAATAGTCCTCTATCCAACGTTTTGGGAATTTCCGATGCTCCCTGACTGTCTTGCTTTCATTCCGGGGATTGTTAGCAAGCTGGACACAGTCAAGAAACTGTATGAATGTAGGTCCATTATTATTTCTAGACAGTTTAGATTTTGTTTTAAAGTAAATTGAGTTTGCTCCCCCCCAAAATATATATTTTTATTTTTAAAACGCTAGCCATATGTTTGACACTACTTTTGGCCAGATTCCCCTTAAGTCCACTTGGAAAAGACCATCTGTAGAAATTCAAAAAGGTTACCATACAGAATTAATCCAACTTAATAAAGCCTATCTCTCCAAGAACATGTAAAATCAACTCATTGACATGAAAGCTCAAAGAACTCTAATCCACCAGGGCCAATACAATGGGTAAAAAAGTGAAACAATGACAGGTTATTCCAACAATATGTCTGTGTTCTGACAAAAACGATCCTGTATAATGGCTGGAAGGCCTTTAGATTGTGATTCTGATTCAGAACATCAAGAGGTCTGCTCCTTTGAAAAGACTAGAATCACAGTTATTACATTCGGTGCAGAACCTAGAAACACACTGTTGGACCATGTGAGTGTGTGTATGTTGAAACAGCCAGGAAATATGTTTGTAATGATAATACTACGCGTTAAATCAGGTGTGTCTTTAGAAGGAGAGCTGGAGAGAATTTGGAGATGGGAAAGTGGGTGAATATTTCTGTGATAGAATAGAGGAGAGTAGAAGGCAATTTGCCAATGTGTCATCTTCAGGCTCAAAGAGTGTCAGTCTATTCCACGCTGCTCTGATGGCACAATGACAGGAATAATAGTCCAAATGAACAAGTTGCCTGAGAAAGAAGGAGGGAGAGCAGAGGGGAATTCATCCGCCAATTCTGTTGCAAAACGTTTCTTAAACGGAAACGAACGAAACGGGGAGGGACCTACAGTGCATTCGGAAATTATTCAGACCCCTTGACTTTTTCCACATTTTGTTACTTTACAGCCTTATTCTAAAACTGATTAAATAGTTTTTCCCCCTCATCAATCTACACACAAAATCCCGCAATGACAAAGCAAAAACAGGTTTTTCAGAATTTTTGCAAATGTATCCCAGAACCCTCCCGGAAATATTACATTTACATAAGTATTCAGACCCTTTACTCAGTACTTTGTTGAAGCACCTTTGGCAGCGATTACAGCAGGGATGTCAAACGTCCGGCCCGCGGGCCTGATCAGGCCCGCAAAGGGGTTTAATCCGGCCCGCGAGATGATTTTGTAAAGTATAAAAATGAGCTGCAATTTTTCAATAAAATAAACTGCTGTTCCAATTGCATCCACTGGATGGCGGAATAGCAGTTGTGTTAAGCAAGCAAACTGTTTATACCAGAGCAGAGCAAGTAGGTCAAGCAAGTGCAGCCAGTCCGGATGAGCTACTTTGTTTTGCCCGCGATATTTAATTCGGCTTCTACTTTTAACATTATTTTCTTTGGCACCCACATTGCCCCAATATGTCTCTGTCAAAAAAGATACAAGTGGACGCGGGTCTGGCGGGTCTGAAGAAACAGCAGTCTGTGTTTACTCACAGCCGAGACATCAGTGATGCTGCAGTGAAAGCTAGCTACCTCATTGCTAATGAAATCGCAGTGGCTTCAAAACCATTTAGTGAGGGTGAATTTGTAAAAACATGCATGATGAAGGCAGCGGAGATTGTGTGCCCTGAAAAGCGCCAGGCTTTTGCAAATATCAGCCTGACAAGAAACACAGTTGCAGACAGGATTTCCGATCTTTCAGTGGATTTGGACAGCCAGTTGAAGCAAAAAGTAAAGTCATTTATTGGGTTTTCAGTTGCAATTGATGAAAGTACGGACATTACAGATGTTGCACAACTGGCCATTTTCATCCACGGAGTTGATGACACATTGACCGTCACCGAGGAGTTCGTGGAGTTGGTGCCGATGACAGATACGACAGCAGCTGATATTTTCACCGCACTCGTCGGCGCGCTGGACAGGGTCGGAGTGGAGTGGTCCCGCTCTGTCAGCCTGGCTACAGATGGTGCGCCCTCAATGATCGGGAAAAAAGCAGGCGTTGTGACAAAGTTCAGAGAGAAAGTGCAATCTGCAAATGGAGGACGTGATTTTTTGACTTTTCACTGTATTTTGCACCAGGAGGCTTTGTGTTGCAAGTCATTAAAGATGGATAACGTCATGAAGGTGGTCATCCAAACTGTTAATTTCATCCGATCCAGAAGCCTGAATCACCGTCAGTTTGACAGCCTTCTCAGAGAGAAAGACCACATCTATGGCCTGCCATACCACACTGAGGTAAGATGGTTAAGCCAAGGTGCTGTGCTTAGGCGTTTCTTTGATTTACGAGAAGAAATTGAACAGTTCATGGAAGAAAAGGGCAAACCAGTGTTAGAATTTCATTCCGCAGAATGGATGCAGGACCTTGCATTTATGGTGGATGTTACAGAGCACCTGAATAACTTGAACAAACAGCTGCAAGGGCGCAACAAAGTCGTCACGCAGTATTATGACAGCATACGTTCTTTCAAGTTGAAGCTGTCATTGTGGGAGACGCAACTCGCCGGTGGTGATGCAGCTCACTTCCCCTGTCTGAAAAATGTGTGCGCGACCCAACATGTGGCAGACATGAAGCGGTTCAAAGATAAAATAACGGCACTGTTACGGGAGTTTGAGCAACGCTTTCAGATTTTTGGTGAACTGGAGAAAGACTTCAACGTTTTTTGCTCGCCAGTCACCGTGAATCCCTCTGATCTGCCCGTCAGCATCCAACTTGAAATAATAGACTTACAGTGTGACTCGGATATGAAGGGCAAATTTGCCGCAGCTGGCTTGGACACATTTTATCAGAATCTCTTGCCAGGTTACCCCAACTTGACAGCCCTCGCTGCAAAACTGTTGTGCATGTTTGGAACCACATATCTTTGTGAGCAAGTTTTCTCTGTAATGAGCATAAATAAAACAAAGCTGCGCTCAAGGCTCACGCACAAGCACTTGAATCACATCCTGAAGTTGGCTGCCACTCAGGATGTGACGCCTGATATTGATGCGCTGGTGAAAGCTAAAAGATGCCAGGTATCAGGAGTCAAATAAACTATGCAACCCCACTTAAAGTGCTGCATGAGACACCCTGATATAGTTCTGTGATCTGTGATATACTTCTGTGAATCACTGAGGCATTGTGTGTTTGTGTGTTCTTTTTCTTTAGAATTTTCAAATAAACTTGAGGTGTTTTATGATTAATAGTGATGTTGTGCTTGTACTATTGTGGACACACTGTCCTCAGGCTCCAGCTTTATGTTTTATGTTGATCGTATTAAAACAAAGAAAACAATCTAAAGTTGTTGTTTTTAAGTTATATATACCATGATTTTACCGGTCCGGCCCACTTGGGAATAGATTTTCCTCCATGTGGCCCCTGAGCTAAAATGAGTTTGACACCCCTGGATTACAGCCTTGAGTCTTTTTGGGCATGACACTACAAGCTTGGCACACCTGTGTTTGAGGAGTTTCTCCCATTCTTCTCTGCTCTTCTCTGCAGATCCTCTCAAGCTCTGTCATGTTGGATGGGGATCGTCTCTGCACAGCTATTTTCAGGTCTCTCCAGAGATGTTCGATCGGGTTCAACTCCGGGCTCTGGCTGGGCCACTCCAAGCGGGCTGTCATGTGCCTTTTACTGAGGAGTGGCTTCCGTCAGGCCACTCTACCGTAAAGGCCTGATTGGTGGAGTGCTGCAGAGATGGTTGTCCTTCTGGAAGGTTCTCCCATCTCCACAGAGGAACTCTGGAGCTCTGTCAGAGTGACCTTCGGGTTCTTGGTCACCTCCCTGACCAAGGCCCTTTTCCCCCGATTGCTCAGTTTGGCCAGGTGGCCAGCTCTAGGGAGAGTCTTGGTGGTTCCAAACTTCTTCCATTTAAGAAATTATGGAGGCCACTGTGTTCTTGGGGACTTTTAATGGTGCAGACATTTTTGGTACCCTTCCCCAGATCTGTACTTTGACACAATCCTGTCTCAGAGCTCTACGGACAATTCCTTCGACCTCATGGCTTGGTTTTTGCTCTGACATGCGTTGTCAACTATGGGATCTTATATAGACAGGTGTGTGCCTTTCCAAATCAAGTCCAATCAATTTAATTTTCCACCGGTGGACTTCAATCAAGTTGTAGAAAAAAGTATAATTTAATCCATTTTAGAATAAGGCTGTAAGGGGATCTGAATACTTTCCGAATCCACTGTACCTGAATCTATCCAACTGGAAACTGGTTTGCTCTGTTGTCTTCCATTTGGTTCTGAAATGGTAAACCGAATACACCCAGGCAAGAGACCGGAGACAGAGAGTGGGGAGGGAAAGTGAGAGCATAGATGTACAGTAACTCATATCTCACATTGCCCTCTTTAGCTGGTTGGGTTCTCTCCTCTCTCACCTTTCTGATTTACATTTACATTACATTTACATTTACATTTAAGTCATTTAGCAGACGCTCTTATCCAGAGCGACTTACAAATTGGTGCATTCACCTATAATATCCAGTAGAACAACCACTTTACAATAGTGCATCTAAATCTTTTAAAGGGGGGGGGGGGTTAGAAGGATTACTTTATCCTATCCCAGGTATTCCTTAAAGAGGTGGGGTTTCAGGTGTCTCCGGAAGGTGGTGATTGACTCCGCTGTCCTGGCATCGTGAGGGAGCTTGTTCCACCATTGGGGTGCCAGAGCAGCGAACAGTTCTGACTGGGCTGAGCGGGAACTGTGCTTCCTCAGAGGTAGGGAGGCGAGCAGGCCAGAGGTGGATGAACGCAGTGCCCTTGTTTGGGTGTAGGGCCTGATCAGAGCCTGAAGGTACGGAGCTCCGTAGGCAAGCACCATGGTCTTGTAGCGGATGCGAGCTTCAACTGGAAGCCAGTGGAGAGAGCGGAGGAGCGGGGTGATGTGAGAGAACTTGGGAAGGTTGAACACCAGACGGGCTGCGGCATTCTGGATGAGTTGTAGGGGTTTGATGGCACAGGCAGGGAGCCCAGCCAACAGCGAGTTGCAGTAATCCAGACGGGAGATGACAAGTGCCTGGATTAGGACCTGCGCCGCTTCCTGTGTGAGGCAGGGTCGTACTCTGCGAGTGTTGTAGAGCATGAACCTACAGGATCGGGTCACCGCCTTGATGTTAGTGGAGAACGACAGGGTGTTGTCCAGGATCACGCCAAGGTTCTTAGCACTCTGGGAGGAGGACACAAGGGAGTTGTCAACCGTGATGGCGAGATCATGGAACGGGCAGTCCTTCCCCGGGAGGAAGAGCAGCTCCGTCTTGCCGAGGTTCAGCTTGAGGTGGTGATCCGTCATCCACACTGATATGTCTGCCAGACATGCAGAGATGCGATTCGCCACCTGGTTGTCAGAAGGGGGAAAAGAGAAGATTAATTGAGTGTCGTCTGCATAGCAATGATAGGAGAGACCGTGTGAGGATATGACAGAGCCAAGTGACTTGGTGTATAGCGAGAATAGGAGAGGGCCTAGAACAGAGCCCTGGGGGACACCAGTGGTGAGAGCACGTGGTGCGGAGACAGATTCTCGCCACGCCACCTGGTAGGAGCGACCTGTCAGGTAGGACGCAATCCAAGCGTGGGCCGCGCCGGAGATGCCCAGCTCGGAGAGGGTGGAGAGGAGGATCTGATGGTTCACAGTATCAAAGGCAGCAGATAGGTCTAGAAGGATGAGAGCAGAGGAGAGAGAGTTAGCTTTAGCAGTGCGGAGAGCCTCCGTGACACAGAGAAGAGCAGTCTCAGTTGAATGCCCAGTCTTGAAACCTGACTGATTAGGATCAAGAAGGTCGTTCTGAGAGAGATAGCAGGAGAGCTGGCCAAGGACGGCACGTTCAAGAGTTTTGGAGAGAAAAGAAAGAAGGGATACTGGTCTGTAGTTGTTGACATCGGAGGGATCGAGTGTAGGTTTTTTCAGAAGGGGTGCAACTCTCGCTCTCTTGAAGACGGAAGGGACGTAGCCAGCGGTCAAGGATGAGTTGATGAGCGAGGTGAGGTAGGGGAGAAGGTCTCCGGAAATGGTCTGGAGAAGAGAGGAGGGGATAGGGTCAAGTGGGCAGGTTGTTGGGCGGCCGGCCGTCACAAGACGCGAGATTTCATCTGGAGAGAGAGGGGAGAAAGAGGTCAAAGCACAGGGTAGGGCAGTGTGAGCAGGACCAGCGGTGTCGCTTGACTTAGCAAACGAGGATCGGATGTCGTCAACCTTCTTTTCAAAATGGTTGACGAAGTCATCCGCAGTGAGGGAGGAGGGGGGGGAGGGGGAGGAGGATTCAGGAGGGAGGAGAAGGTAGCAAAAAGCTTCCTAGGGTTAGAGGCAGATGCTTGGAATTTAGAGTGGTCGAAAGTGGCTTTAGCAGCAGAGACAGAAGAGGAAAATGTAGAGAGGAGGGAGTGAAAGGATGCCAGGTCCGCAGGGAGGCGAGTTTTCCTCCATTTCCGCTCGGCTGCCCGGAGCCCTGTTCTGATGAGTGACGGATCATGTGACCCTCAGACGTCTGGTGCCATGGGAACACATCTGCTGTCTGTCCAATAACTCAACCTCATACTGCCTGTATGAGATACTATAATAAAACCATATACTCTAGTATTTCTTACGAGATCCTATGAAAAAAAACATGTTTTTATTGTCTGAATTCAAACTTGAGATGTGTGACTCTTGAGTAAATTATGCTTGGAAACTCAAATGCAATTTAAGTTACAGTACCCACGTGGATTTAATTTAATTTACTGTTGAAGTCGGAAGTTAACATACACTTAGATTGGAATCATTAAAACTCGTTTTTCAACCACTCCACAAATTTCTTGTCAACAAACTATAGTTTTGGCAAGTCGGTTAGGACATCTACTTTGTGCATGACACAAGTCATTTTTCCAACAATTGTTTACAGACAGATTATTTCACTTATAATTCACTGTATCACAATTCCAGTGGGTCAAAAGTTGACTGTGCTTTTAAACCGCTTGGAAAATTCCAGAAAATGATGTCATGGCTTTAGAAGCTTCATCATTTGAGTCAATTGGAGGTGTACCTGTGGATGTATTTCAAGGCCTCTCTTCAAACTCAGTGTGTCTTTCCTTAACATCATGGGAAGATCAAAAGAAATCAGCCAAGACCTCAGAAAAACAATTGTAGACCTCCACAAGTCTGGTTCATCCTTGGGAGCAATTTCCAAACACCTTAAGGTACCACGTTCAACTGTACAAACAATAGTACGCAAGTATAAACACCATGGGACCACGCAGCCGTCATACCGCTCAGGAAGGAGATGCGTTCTGTCTCCAAGAGATGAACATACTTTGGTGCGAAAAGTGCAAATCATTCTCAGAACAACAGCAAAGGACCTTGCGAAGATGCTGATGGAAACAGGTACAAAGTATCTATATCCACAGTAAAAGGAGTCCTATATCGACATAACCTGAAAGGTCGCTCAGCAAGGAAGAAGCCACTTCTTCATAACCGCCATAAAAAAGCCAGACTACGGTTTGCAACTGCACATGGGGTCAAAGATCGTACTTTTTGGAGAAATGTCCTCTGGTCTGATGAAACAAAAATAGAACTGTTAGGCCATAATGACTATCGTTATGTTTGGAGGAAAAAGGAGGAGGCTTGCAAGCTGAAGAACACCATCCCAACCGTGAAGCATTGGGGTGGCAGCATCATGTTGTGGAGGTGCTTTGCTGCAGGAGGGAGTAGTGCACTTTACAAAATAGATGGCTTCATGAGGCAGGAAGATTATGTGGATATATTGACGCAACATCTCAAGACATCAGTCAGGAAGTTAAAGCTTGGTCTCAAATGTGTCTTCCAAATGGACAGCGAACCTTAGCATACTTCCAAAGTTGGGGCAAAATGCTTAAGGACAACAAAGTCAAGGTATTGGAGTGGCCATCACAAAGCCCTGACCTCAATCCCATAGAGAATTTGTGGGCAGAACTGAAAAAGTGTGCGCGAGCAAGGAAGCCTACAATCCTGACTCAGTTACACCAGCTCTGTCAGGAGGAATGGGCCAAAATTCACCCAACTTATTGTGGGAAGGTTGTGGAAGGCTACCCGAAAAGTTTGACCCAAGTTAAACAATTTAAAGGCAATGCTGCCAAATACTAATTGAGTGTATGTACATTTCTGACCCACTGGGAATGTGATGAAAGAAATCAAATCTGAAATAAATAATTATCTCTATGTCACGACTTTCGCCGAAGTCGGCTCCTCTCCTTGTTCGGGCGGCGTTCGGCGGCCGACGTCACTGGCTTTCTAGCCAACACCGCTCCATTTTTCAAGTATCCATTTGTTTTGTCTTGTTCCCTGCACACCTGGTTTTCATTCCCCGATCAATCTACATGTATTTATTCCTCTGATCCCCATCATGTCTTTGTGAAAGATTGTTTGTGTTATGTGTTTATTGTTGACGCGCCAGACTGGTTTGTTTTTTCCGTGGTATTTCCCGAAGATGTTTATTGTTAAACATAATTCTTGTGACTGTTTTGCGCGTTTTGCACTTTTGCCTCAATAAAGTGTGCGCCTGTTCACAAATCTCTGCTCTCTTGCACCTGACTTCGCTACCAGTACGCACACACCTGACACTCTAACATTATTCTGACATTTCACAGTCTTCAAATAAAGTGGATATCCTAACTGACCTAAGACAGGGAATTTTTATTAGGATTAAATGTCAGGAATTGTGAAAAACTGAGTTAAAATGTATTTGGCTAAGGCGTATGTAAACTTCCGACTTCAACTCTACATGATGAACATGAGGTCTGATGGGGTGAAAAATCAAACTATCTCTTCCCACACCTTGTATCAGACATTTTCTTTTATGATCTTCATCGACAGTTCAGTATATGTAACTAACTCTGATTATATCCACTGATCAAAAATATAAACGCAACATGTAAAGTGTACATTTTATCGATAGCAATTTGAATGCACAGAGATACCGTGTTGAGATCCTGAGGCCCATTGTCGTACCATTCATCCGCCGCCATCTCCTCATGTTTCAACATGATAATGCACGGCCCCATGTCGGAAGGATCTGTACACAATTCCTAGAAGCTGAAAATGTCCCAGTTCTTCGATGGCCTGCATACTCACCAGACATGTCACCCATTGAGCATGTTTGGGATGCTCCATATTGTCATGTGCGACAGTGTGTTCCAGTTCCCGCCAATATCCAGCACCTTCGCACAGCCATTGAAGAGTGGGACAACATTCCACAGGCCACAATCAACAGCCTGATCAACTCTATGCAAAGGAGATGTGTCGCACTGCATGAGGCAAATGGTGGTCACACCAGATACAGGCTTTCTGATCCACTCCCCTACCTTTTTTTTAAGGTATCTGTGACCAACAGATGCATATCTGTATTCCCAGTCATGTGAAATCCATAGATTAGGGCCTAATGAATGTATTTCCATTGACTGATTTCCTTTGAAAATGGTTGCAAGTTGCGTTTATATTTTTGTTTAGTATATATCACAGGCAGACCCCTAGAACGGTAAAAAGGTTTACTTCCACGTTTGGAACCTGAAGAGTGTCCACTGTCCTCCTGCTGCTTGATGGACAGACACAGTAATCTAAACTCCTCGTATCTCTGATGTACATGTATCATGTACAGTATATATCCAAGTTGAATGATAATGATCTGGTCCTCTGGGATCATTTCTCTGGTCTGATCTAGGCTCGTTGCTCTGACTTTGAGGTTACTGAGCCCTGTCTTCACAGCTGGAAACAGACTTTGCAGGGGAAGATAGGGAGTTTAAGGAAGTGTAAAGTCATCTGGTGACGAGGCTGATATCGAAGGCTTTATCCACAGAAGCAGGAGAGAGTAAATTCATGCTTTGTCACATGCAGAGAAAACATCACACACGGTCTTGTCATCAGGGGAACTCAGGTCAGAGACCCTGGGGTAGGGATGTACGACAGCAGGGTATGAGTGAGGAAAAAGAGGGAAACTTATAATTAAGATGAACTCCATCCATGTTTTGCCTTTTTAACTCACAATCTAATTAAACAGCCAACTGCCACTATAATTTATGAGAGAGATAGAAAGAGCTGTTGAAGGACAAGGGACTATCCATCTGACAGACAGAGAGTTCTTGAAACCGGTGCTAATTGTGTATGTGTGTGTGTCCATGCTTGCGTGTGTGTTAGTGTGTGTGCGTGCAGTTGTGTGTCTCCTTGCGATCACTCTTGTGTGTGTGTGTCTAGTCTTCCGTGTAAGCTTATCAATTTGTCTGTTGAAGGGAGGTTTGTGGGGGTGTTGGCATTTCACGATTTCAGTTACTGCAGCTCACCACCTAAGCCCTCATTAAAAGGAAATTATGAACTCATCTTCCACCTCGTTAAATCTGGGATGCTAATTAGGCGACAGACATGATATCGGTGATGGTCAAGACATAATTTCAATTTTTTTTTATTGTGAAACCACACTTTCTGCACTGTTGTTCAAATAATGTGTTTTATTTAGTGTAGAATAAGCTTCTGTCTTGTCTGCATTCATCAATTTTCGGTTCTATGGACTATATATTTGAATGTTTTTTTTGTATGATAATATATTAACTTAGGAGCTCACAGGCACCGACGACGTGGATGTCAATTATGGCAGCCCCCCGCAACTCTCTGATTCAGAGGGGTTGGGTTAAATTCGGAAGGCACATTTCAGTTGAATGCATTCAGTTGCACAACTGACTAGGTATCCCCCTTTCCCTTTCCACTTGGTGAACTCAACAGGACCAAAAATGGATGAATGCAAAAACCATGTCTCTGTAACTAACAAATACAGTCATGAGTGGTAACTCTACAATTTACTCAAAAAGGCAAGGCACTCTGGGAAATATTTGAAAAATGCTTTACACTAAGCACTGTGTTAATTTAACACTGTTCCAGTGTCTGTATGGGTCCACAGACTCAACAAGTTCAGTGTTGATTTAACACTCTGTGTTCATTTTTAACACCGGAGAATTTGCTGTGCATTTGCAGAATGCTCAGATAGAAATGTATTGTGTAGATCAAAAATGACTGCCAAATATATTGGAAAAGTATAGAAGATTGTGTGTGGTTTATTCATGCTATTTCTATAGTCAACATGCAGTTCCAGTTCCATTATTTGAATGCGTCCAATCCAATAGTTTCAGAAAAGTAGTCACTACCTGAGATTTGTATTCAAATATATATTTTTAAGTAGTTGCTTTCACATATCTGTATTCAAATCGTTTTAAAAAGTAGTTTATTTCTGAGATCTGTATTCAAATAGTTATTAAAGTAGTGATTTTGGGGGATCTCTATTAAAATAGTTGTAGTTACCTCCAAAGTGAGTATTTGCTCCCCCAGAAAAATTGTTACTTTCAACAAAGCATAGATAAAACTATAGATATCCCAGGTCTTGTGTGTGTGTGTGTGTGTGTGTGTGTGTGTGTGTGTGTGTGTGTGTGTGTGTGTGTGTGTGTGTGTGTGTGTGTGTGTGTGTGTGTGTGTGTGTATGTCAGGAGGAGTGTGTGTGTGTACAATACGTCATGGTTGATGTCCCTATTCCTGGTCTTGACGTTGGTGTAAACAGGGTTCTAGAACAAGTTACAAGAAGACTGGAAGCAGTCAGACTCCATAAATCAACACACAGCAGTGTAAATAAATACATCCCCAATCCATCACCTCTAACTGCTGCATTTACACAGTAAACCACTGGTGGGCTCCAGTAGGTAGAATGTGAAACTACTAGTTATGTATAAATAACGGTGGGAGGATAAGCAAGAAAAGCTCTAATCTAATCCTCCTTTTCTCTTTCTCCCCTTACAGAAAAACCACATGACATTTCACATGTGAAACCAGCAAACATGAGTTGTTATGATACGCACACAGTGCTTTTAACTTACATATTTGACTCACATTGCGTATGTTTATTTATACAGTAATTATTATCTAACGTGCATTCCAATCTTTCTGCCACGCCTTCACGTCTGTGTCAACAACTGATTTAACCTGTCTTCCTACACTTTTCACTTCAAAGTAAATCTCAGCTTTGTTAAAAATATACTCAAGAAAAACTATTATATTTATCATAGTGATTCTAGAGTAGCATTGAAACATAATAATATGCCCCACCAACATCAGACAACTATACAGAAAACCCTCAAATTGCAGAAATAAGTCAATTAAATCAATGATGAGAGTAGTCAGTTGAATTTATAACTATATAAAACAGAAGTTCAGACTTCAGATGGCACACTTCTGCTATATGCAGAGATGTATTATAGGTAAGAAATGTGTAGGGGAATGTAACAGGCTTTGTGGTGCAGCAGACAGATCAGTGCACCTGAAATCCAGAGATTGTCAGTTCAATTCTCAGACTAGGTCATATTTTAGCTGAACAGTGTACCACTTACTTTAAAACAACCATACCATTACTTTACTTATAATGGCTTGGGACCATCTGGGACCATCATGTGATGTCCTGATGACTGGTAAAACAAATGTCTTGAGAACATCTTCGAAAAATCCTAACATTCCTCACTCAGCCAGTTTATGCTTGATCTGAAAATGTGGTCAGAGGCTTTGTATGGAGGGTGTAACAGAATTGTGGAGCCTCAGGAGGCATGCAGAGGCCAAATCAAGCTCCGTACCTCATCGCTGTAAACCTTTCACATTTTGTAACAATGCGGAGGGCTCCGTATAGCTCCGCATTGACATTATTGGTTGATGGTAGGTGGGGGCTGGAAGTCCTGTATAAACAGAAACTAATTTCCTTGGCAAGTTCCTTCACAACAGCACTGCTCTGCTCCGCGAAGCACAAAAAGTATGTTTGCTCTGACTTCTGCGGGGGATTGACCATGCAGAGCCCTTTAGGGAAAAAACATGAATTTCATGTGATCACGTTTTCACGTGAAATGTCACATGTGAAGTGTTCCAAAAACACATGATTTCACATGTGAAATGTCACACGATATGTTCCAAAAGCACATGTTTTCACATGTGAAATGTCACATGTGAAGTGTTCCAAAAACACATTTTCTAATGATTTTCTACATGTAAAATTATGTGTTTTTTCTGTAAGGGAGATGCCAGCAACATGATTTTTTGTTTGCTATACCACCGGGTCTGTGGCCATGACAGAGATCTGCCACAGAATTATTGGAAAAAATACATTTCTGCACTGTTAAAAGGTGCCCAGAATCAAGTCAATAATTGTGTGATTAAGTAGCAGTGCTCAGGGACACTTGACGTTAAGTGTGCATAAATGCTCTGGGGATTTGAACTTGCAACATTTTGGTCTGGAGTGCATTAAAGGGATACTTCGGGATTTTGGCAAAGAGGCCTTTTATCTACTTCCCCAATGTCAGCAGATACTAGCAGATACCCATAGACTCTAGTCATTGTGCTAATGCTAGCATGGGCTCACAAAAGTAACTCTAACTTCCTTCATACTAGACACAGAGCCATAAAAAGGATATCCACAAGTTCATCTGACTCGGGGGAAGTAGATAAAGGGCCTCGTTGCCAAAATTCTGCATTATCCCTTTAATGTCTCAGCAGGGTTACCAGGTACATTTAAAAAAAAATTTTTTTTTTACCAAGAACATACAGTACCAGTCAACCCAATTGAGATGGTTTGGGATGAGTTGAACTGCAGAGTAAAGGAAAAGCAGCCAACAAGTGCTCAGCAATTGTGGGAACTCCTTCAAAAGCATGTTGGAAAAGCATTCCAGGTGAAGCTGGTTGAGAGAATGCCAAGAGTGTGCAAAGCTGTCATCAAGGCAAAGGGTGGCTACTTTGAAGAATCTCAAATATAAAATATATTTTGATTTGTTTAACCCTTTTTTGGTTACTACATGATTCCATATGTGTTATTTCATAGTTTTGATCCCCTCCCTGTTATTCCACAATGTAGAAAATAGTAAAAATAAAGAAAAACCCTTGAATAAGTAGGTGTGTCCAAACTTTTGACTGGTACTGTATGTCCACATTCTCTAAAAAATAAGAGTACGGTTACGGTACAATGTTGCTCCCTGGTGTACAAAAAGGTCAAAGGTACCTTCAGTGGTACACATAGGAAGTCACATCATACTGGTCGGTATCTTTTAGGGTTCATGTGACTGTGAGGATAATTTAGTATAGTGGTACGTTTGTCTACCCAATATATTCAATATAAGGTACAATATAATGCAATTTGAAATGTAGGTGGGAGCAATGTATTGGCGGGGATTCATTAGCATATTTGGGGGAATAGTCTAAAATATGTTGTATCTGTGCCAACCGTCAGCATAAATCTTGTACCAGTTTAAGGGATTTATTGTAATGTTGAAGAACATGGGCACCTCTTTTGTCAAGGTCAGTGCTACAATCTGTGTAAATCTTTTGAGTATCACATGCTTCCCTGTTATGAGCTTACTGTGCATTTTCAGTAGCTTAATTCCAGCTGGTTCACATAAAGTTCATGTTTAATTTTCAATAACTTTCTTTCAACTAGCTGCAAGTGGGTTATTGTAATATTCACAGTTATTTACTGTAGCTAATCTGTCACACTCACTGACCTGATGGTGTAGCTACAGTAAGCCACAGTAAGTTCTTGGCATGTAATGCTAGTGGCAGCAAGTTGCCTGTAGGTGACTGGCAACATTTTGATAGTAAGTTATTGTGAATTTTACAATAACTTACTGACAAATTGTTTTCAGTTAAGAAATGACAAATTCACACTGGTAACAAGTTGCCATTGAGTTACTGGAAAAAGCACAATAACCTCTACAGTGCAGCTCATTACTGACACATTCTCTTACAAAGTTTGCAGAACAGACAGTGTCAAAAGAGGTGCTTGACTTGCATCGGCATAACCATCAAACACTTAAACTGCTACAACACTTTCACTTATGGTTGTACATTGCCCTCAACCATCAAAGCACTGAGATGATCGTACCTTATATTACAAATATTGCGTAGAAAATGTCACATTATACCTGCAAGGTACCGAGCTGTACCATGTGAGTTCATACGCTACATGACCAAAAGTATGAGGACACCTGCTCGTCGAACATCTCATTCCAAAATCATGGGCATTAATATGAAGTTGGTCCCCCCTTTACTGCTATAACAGCCTCCACTCTTCTGGGAAGCCTTTCCACTAGATGTTGGAACATTGCTGCAGGGACTTGCTTCCATTCAACCACAAGAGCATTAGTGAGGTTGGACACTGATGTTAGGCGATTAGGCCTGGCTCGCAGTAAGTGTTCTAATTCATCCCAATGGTGTTCAATGGGGTTGAGGTCAGGGCTCTTTGCAGGCCAGGCAAGTTTTTCCACACCACTCTCGAAAAAACATTTCTGTATGAACCTCAGTTGGACTGCCAGATGGTGAAGCATGATTCATCACTCCAGAGAACGCGTTTCCACTGCTCCAGAGTCCAATGGCAGCAAGATTTACACCACTCCAGCCGACCACTCCAGCCGACGCTTGGCATTGTGCAGGCTTGTGTGCGGCTGCTGAGCCAAGGAAACCCATTTCATGAAGCTCTCGAGGAACAGTTATTGTGCTGACGTTGCTTCCAGAGGCAGTTTGGAACTCGGTAGTGAGTGTTGCAACCGAAGACAGATGATTTTTACGTGCTTCAGCACTCGGCGGTCCCATTCTGTGAGCTTGTGTGGCCTACCACTTCATGGCTGAGCCGTTGTTGCTCCTAGATGTTTCCACCTCACAATAACAACACTTACAGTTGAATGGGCCAGCTCTAGCAGGGCAGAAATCTGATGAACTGCCTTGTTGGAAAGGTGGCATCCTATGATGGGGCCACATTGAAAGTCAATGAGCTCTTCAGTAAGGCCTTTCTATTGCCAATGTTTGTCTATGGAGATTGCATGGCCGTGTAATCGATTTCACAGCCGAATCCACTCATTTGAAGGGGTGTCCACATACACTGTATATACAAAAGTATGTGCACCTGTGACTTTTTTTTGTCCTAGGGAACAACACTGTACCCTAACATACTGTCCATGAACACTTTCATTTAACTGTAAAAATGCAGATCTTCTTGTAGATTTACATTTACATTTTAGTCATTTAGCAGACGCTCTTATCCAGAGCGGCTTACAGTAGTGAATGCATACATTTAATTTCATGCATTTTATTTTTTTTGTACTGGCCCCCGTGGGAATCGAATCCACAATCCTGGCGTTGCACGCACCATGCTCTACCAACTGAGCCACAGGGAAGACTGCGGCAAGTCGCTTCGAGGCAAGCAACACTGAAGCATGCACGAGAGCACCAGCTGTTCTGGATGACTGTGTGATTTACTGCATTTTCACCGCAACTAGACGAAAACCTCAAGGAAACCATTACACAATGTTCTAAGAACATTCTAAAAATGTTCTTGGGAACATTTCTGGAACAAACCGGGAACAAGATACAACCTGCAGGGGACCATGACTGTTTAAATTGAATTAATGCCAATTATGCCTTTTAAGGTAAGATATTTTCAATTACATTTTGACACCTGGGTCTTTGCATGTGCAAACATTTTGACACATATAGTTCATGGGATCACATAATCAAATTTTGCATCCCCATGTTGTCACATTTATATCACATGAGATCATGTTTCCACATGTGCTCAAATGTCACATGTGTAGTTTCATGTTATCACATTGCACATTTTATCACATTAACTTCACATAAAATCACGTGATCAAAAGGGTCTGTCCGTTTACTAAATATTTTTTTAAACTGCCCCCCTATCACATACACTCAATTTCATCTTCACCCTGTCTCTCACCCTGTCTCTCCAGACCCCTTTTTACCTGGTTCTAACATGCATAATATGTCCTGATCTTGTCCACAATCTGACAAGATCAGGACAAATGTGTGTCCACATTTTTAGATGGGTGTAGACAACCTTAGGAGGTAATCAGGTACGCATTGTGTCTGGATATCTTACAAGTCGCTTCGAGGCAAGCAACACTGAAGCATGCATGAGAGCACCAGCTGTTTTGGATGACTGTGTGATAATGCTCTCGGTTGCCGATGTGAGAAAGACCTTTAAAAAGGTCAACATTCACAAAGCCGCGAGGCCAGACGGATTACCAGGATGTGTACTCAAAGCATGCGCAGACCAACTGGCAAGTGTCTTCACTGACATTTTCAATCTCTCCCTGACCGAGTCTGTAATACCAACAGGTTTCAAGGAGACCACAATAGTCCCTGTGCCCAAGGAAGCGAAGGTAACCTGCCTAAACGATTACCGCCCCGGAGCACTCACGTAAGGTAGCCATGAAGTGCCTTGAAAGGCTGGTCATGGCTCACATCAACCGCATCCTCCCGGATACCCTAGATCCACACCAATTCACATACCACCCCAACAGATCCACATATGACGCAATCTCAATCGCACTCCACACTGCCCTTTCCCACCTGGACAAAAGGAACACCTATGTGAGAATGCTGTCCATTGACTACAGCTCAGCGTTCAACACCATAGTGCCCACGAAGCTCATCACTAAGCTAAGGACCCTGGGACTAAACACCTCCCTCTGCAACTGGATCCTGGACGTCCTGACGGGCCTCCCCCAGATGATAAGAGTAGGCAACAAACGTCTGCCACGCTGATCCTCAACACGGGGGCCCCTCAGGGGTGTGTACTTAGTCTAATCCTGTACTCCCTGTTCACCCACGACTGCATGGCCAAACACGACTCCAACACCATCATTAAGTTTGCTGACGACACAACAGTGGTAGGCCTGATCACTGACAACGATGAGACAGCCTATAGGGAGAGGGTCAGAGAACTGTCAGTGTGGTGCCAGGACAACAACCTCTCCCGCTATGTTAGCACCAGGTATAAACGAGGCTGTTGTCTCTTCCCTCCTCTCTGGCTCTCTCTGATGTTTCTCTCCCAGTCCCTCCCTTGATTGAAGCATCAGGAACTCTGTCATTCCCATCGCTTTTTTTTTGCCTCTCGAAACCACTTGTTTATTTTCCTCTGCTTGTCTCTCTCCGTCTGTGAATGACCTGTTGCCCTGCAATCACACATCTGGTTCTCTGACAGCAGATAATGACATGGCTTTGTTTTGTTCTGTGTGTGGTCGTGTCTGAGAGGAAGCTGCTGAGGCTCATTCTCATGCCAGCTGATTCTTGTTTTGCTGCTGCTGGATTGACATGAACTCTACCCGTGTCTGGCTAAATAGCTGAGCACAAAACCAAGTTTCTAACCCTAGCCAAACAAACACTACACACATTTGTGTTTCTCTCTCTCTCTCTCTCTCTCTCTCTCTCTCTCTCTCCATCCATCCATCCATCCAAGGGATTAGTTAAATTTTTACCAAGGGGGCAATCTTCCTCTCATAAAGACAGTAAAGAGTGAAGGTCTGAGGATAAGGGGATTATATGTAACACATCTTCCCCTAGTTCAGCAGTTGTCAGAAGATGGCTGTATGTTCTCCATCTCATGATCTAAGCGACATATTTTCATCCGAATATTCAAAAATCTGCATAAAGAAATGTCATTTTCCAACTAGTGGTGTTTCCACCAAACTGACTTGTTGCAGATAAACATCAGTGCACGATGACGTGCTTTTTTACTTAAGTTTTCATGTACCGCATATACATCTAATGTTCAATGTGTTTCCATCGCATTTTCAACTCTACCAATAGTTTTGTCCCAAATACTGTTTCCTTAAATAGCAACTGTGACTACTCTGGTCTTGGCACCTGCGTGCTAGCCAACAGCTCGCAGTTACAGTGCAGGTACTGTAGGCTCTGCGGGTAAGCTAGTCTACATGAAAATATTCTGGATATGAGCGAGAATGTTTTAATTTGTCAAAATGGCAGTCAAACATTGATCATCACTTCACCAAAAAAAGACACCCGTATGTCTGCATGCTGTGTCTGAGCCTGTATGTCTGCATGCTGTCTGAGCCCGTATGTCTGCATGCTTTGTCTGAGCCCGTATGTCTGCATGCTGTGTCTGAGCCCGTATGTCTGCATGCTGTGTCTGAGCCTGTATGTCTGCAAGCCAAAGGCACATTTCCATTGTTACTCAAACGATGGGACAATTACATTTTTGAGCTTGAGCTGGAACTCACTCACCATAGAGAATGGTGACCATGGAGACGGGCATGACCAGGATGCCCAGAAGCATGTCAGCAACGGCCAGCGACATCAGGAAATAGTTGGTGGCATTCTGGAGCTTCTTCTCCAGAGACACAGCCATGATAACCAGGATGTTACCCGTCACCGTAACGGCGATGACCGCCAGGATCAGCAACGCTGCCCAGTTCTTGTCCACTGCCGTCATCCCCGTTGCACACAGCGATGATGCCAGGATCCTCCCTTCCTCACTGTAACCCCTGACTCCATGAGTCCAGTTGCCTGACGGAAAGTAATTCACATCGGCGTTTTCATTCCTGTTACACCCGTTTGAAAAATTCCTGCCTCCATTTCCCAGAAGTCCCTCTGACCCGGGAAGCCAAGGTTCAGGGTTAAAGGGCGGAATAGTTATAGCTTTGACAGCAGACGAGATCAACTCCGATACGTTCCCGTGCAGGTTCATTATGTCAGTTCCCATACACCTCCAGCACTTTACTTACAACAACACACTTACTCCTACAGTCGGGTCCTTAAAAGTCTCCACATGGTCTCCATCATTGTGCTCAGAGCAACGTGTCAAAAAACGCCACAGAACAATAGAGAGGTCTATGACTTTCGCTCTGTTGCAAGTATCCTAAACCAGAGAGCAATTACCCTAAACTCTTTTTCTCACATTCAATCCTTTTCTCAGGTCCACATTATCACCTGTTGATCAGAGATTGAATCCATTTGGATTCAGGAAAGTAGAATCATTAGAATGTGCTCAACTCTAGCATGCCAGTTTGGTGAGAAAGGTATCCACACTGTCAGATGGCACCGATTGCTCGGTTAAATCCTTACGTCATCTTAGCGATGGAGAAGATTAGACATGAGATGTGTGTGTGTGTGTGTGTCAGATAATCCTCAGGTGTCTTTGCTGCTCCTGCTAGGGTTTACAGCTGTGTGTGTGAGTGCTATGGAAATTATTCAGAAGCATGATGAGTGACGACAGGTGTCACACACACTATCTCTCTCTTTCTCAGTCACACACACACATTCACACACATATACACACACACACACACACACACACACACACACACACACACACACACACACACACACACTTCCAGCCAGGTCCGTCCTCTGAGCTGGGAGGGAGACGAGTTTTGCCAGATGTGATGGATGGAAAATCCTAGTTTGGGAAAAACAGTCACCCTTAAAACATTCCTCTACTTTTGTTCAATTTTTCCTTTTTTTCTTCCTTATTCCTTCAGCCCTTTAATCCAGCCTTAACAGAGCCTACATTGTTTTCTTTCTTATTTGACAAGTGACAGGTTCTTCAGGTCCCCTGATTATTAGGAAGTTCCCACTTCAGCCGTCAATTACTGAGCAGTATTCCACGGTGTGCTGTTTCTGCTTTCTCACAGACACTCACATACGCTCTCCGTGCCTCACATTCTCTCTCTCTCGCTCTCTCACACACTTTCTGTGTTCTGTTCCCCTCTCCATGCACCTTTCTCTCCCTCCCTCTTTCACACTCTCTCTCTCACTCCCTCTTTCACTGCCCCTCCCCTCCCCTCTTTCACTGCCCCTCCCCTCTTTCACTCAATTTGCGCGCTCTGTCTCTCTCTCTCTTTCTCTCTCTCCCTCTCTCTCTCGACACAGTCCAGTTCACTGTAGGTCTTCCGTATACATACAGTAGCATTAGAAGTTGTTATGTGAGAGCTCATAAAAGTACTGCTTTGCATTGATAAATAAGCTGAATCCAGGGAGCATGGTGTGCATACAGGGGTTCTTCTGAGTGCTGTCTGAGCACAATAAACCATCTGCTGTACACACCGAAGGACCAGTCTGAGCACAATAAACCCCCTGCTGTACACACCGAAGGACCACCTCTTTCCCCCCACTCTGGTGGCTTTCACACACTTGCTTAAGCAGAAACATGTAGGAGGACATAAAGTACAAACACACAACTGGGTCCTGGACTTCCTGATGGGCCGCCCCCAGGTGATGAAAGTAGGAAACTACACCTCCACATCGCTGATCCTCAACATTTGGGCCCCACAAGGGTGTGTTGCTGAGCCCCCTCCTGTTCTCCATGTTCACATATGACTGCGTGGCCGCGCATGCCTCCAACTCAATCATCAAGTTTGCAGACGACGTAACAGTAGTAGGCCTGATTACCAACAATGACGAGACAGCCAACAGGGAGGAGGTGAGGGCCCTGGGAGTGTGGTGCTATGAAAATAACCTCTCACCCAACATCAACAAAACAAAGGGGCTGATTGTGGACTTCAGGAAACAGCAGAGGGAGCACCCCCCATCCACATCGACAGGACCGCAGAGGAGAAGGTGCAAAGCTTCAAGTTCGTCGGCATACACATCACTGACAAACTGAAATGGTACACCCACACAGACAGTGTGGTGAAGAAGGCGCAACAGTGCCTCTTCAACCTCAGGAGGCTGAAGAAATTTAGCTTGGCACCTAAAACCCTGACTAACTTTTACAGATGCACAATTGAGAGCATCCTGTCGGGGTATATCCCCGCCTGGTACGGCAACTGCACCGCTCACAACTGCAGGACAATCCAGAGGGTGGTGCGGTCTGCCCAACGCATCACCGGGGGCAAACTACCTGCCCTCCAAGACTGTCATCCAGAAGGTGAGGTCAGGTGCATCAATGCTGGGACCGAGATACTGAAAAACAGCTTCTATCTCAAGGACATCAGACTGTTAAATAGCCATTACTAGCACATTAGAGGCTGCTGCCCTATATACAGTTGAAGTCGGAAGTTTACATACACTTAGGTTGGAGTCATTAAAACTCGTTCTTCAAACATTCCACAAATTGCTTGTTAACAAACTATAGTTTTGGCAAGTCGGTTAGGACATCTACTTTGTGCATGACACAAGTCAATTTTCCAACAATTGTTTACAGACAGATTATTTAACTTATAATTCACTGTATCACAATTCCAGTGGGTCAGAAGTTTACATACACTAAGTTGACTGTGCGTTTAAACAGCTTGGAAAATTCCAGAAAATGATGTCATGGCTTTAGAAGCTTCTGATAGGCTAATTGACATCATTTGAGTCAATTGGAGGTGTACCTGTGGATGTATTTCAAAACCTACCTTCAAACTCAGTGCCTCTTTGCATGAGATCATGGGAAAATCAAAAAAAATCAGCCAAGACCTCAGAAAAAAATTGTAGATCTCCACAAGTCTGGTTCATCCTTGGCAGCAATTTCCAAATGCCTGAAGGTACCATGTTCATCTGTACAAACAATAGTACGCAAGTATAAACACCATGGGACCACGCAGCCATCATACTGCTCAGGAAGGAGATGCGTTCTGTCTCCTAGAGATGAACGTGCTTTGGTGCGAAAGTGCAAATCAATCCCAGAACAACAGTAAAGGACCTTGTGAAGATGCTGGAGGAAACAGGTACAAATGTATCTAAGTCCACAGTAAAACGAGTCCTATATCGACATAACCTGAAAGGCCACTCAGCAAGAAAGAAGCCACTGCTCCAAAACCGGCATAAAAAAGCCAGACTACGGTTTGCAACTGCACATGGGGACAAAGATCATACTTTTTGGAGAAATGTCCTCTGGTCTGATGAAACAAAAATAGAACTGTTTGGCCATAATGACCACCGTTATGTTTGGAGAAAAAAGGGGGAGGCTTGCAAGCCGAAGAACACCATCCCAACCGGGAAGCATGGGGGTGGCAGCATCATGTTATGGGGGTGCTTTGCTGCAGGAGGGACTGGTGCACTTCACAAAATAGATGGCGTCATGAGGAAGGACAATTATGTGGATATATTAAAGCAACATCTCAAGACATCAGTCAGCAAGTTAAACTTGATCGCAAATGGGTCTTCCAAATGGACAATGACCCCAAGCATACTTCCAAAGTTGTGGCAAAATGGCTTAAGGACAACAAAGTCAAGGTATTGGAGTGGCCATCACAAAGTCCTGACCTCAATCCCACAGAAACTTTGTGGGCAGAACTGAGAAAGCGTGTGCGAGCAAGAAGGCCTACAAACCTGACTCAGTTACACCAGCTCTGTCAGGAGGAATGGGCCAAAATTCACCCAACTTATTGTGGGAAGCTTGTGGAAGGCTTCCCGAAACGTTTGACCCAAGTTAAACAATTTTAAAGGCAATGCTACCAAATACTAATTGAGTGTATGTAAACTTCTGACCCACTGGGAATGTGATGAAAGAAATAAAAGCTGAAATAAATAATTCTCTCTACTATTATTCTGACATTTCACATTCTTAAAATAAAGTGGTGATCCTAACTGACCTAAGACATGGAATCTTTACTAGGATTAAATGTCAGAAATTGTAAAAACTGAGTTTAAATGTATTTGGCTAAGGTGTATGTAAACTTCTGACTTCAACTGTATCACTGGCCTCTTTAATAATGGAACACTAGTAACTTTAATAATGTCTACATATTTTGCATTACTGATCTCATATGTATATACTGTATTCTATACTATTCTACTGTATCTTAGTCTGTGCCGCTCTGACATTGCTCATCCATATATTTATATATTCTTACTTCTATTCTTTTACTTTAGATTTGTGTGTATTGTGTGTATTGTTATGAAATTGTTAGATTTTACTTGCTAGATATTACTGCACTGTTGGAGCTAGAAACACAAGCATTTCGCTACACCCACAATAACATCTGCTAAACACGTGTATGTGACCAATAACATTTGATTTGATGTGAAAGATAAACACACACATAACATATTTAGATACAAACTCAAGCATACATACATGTATGCACGCATGCAGCCAGACAGGGACAAGGAACACAGACATTTCTCTGCAGCCAACAGCATGAGCTTGAGTCATGAAAGAGATAGCGGTAATGCTAGGATAAAATGGGATTAGGATGATAGAGATAAATGATTGAATGAGCCAAAAAAAAGAAGAGGGAGAGAGAGAACAGATGTGTCTTTGGCTGACTGTACGTGTGTTGAACCTGAAAGCAAGCATGATACAGAATCTGTGTTTCTAATGGGGACATTATTTACGTAAGCCAGTGTGGGGTTGAAAGGTGTTTCTGTTTTGTATGTTAGTGTTTCATGTGTCTTAAGTAGATTCCTTCCCATTTTTACATTTTAGTCATTTATCCAGAGCGATGCACAGTTAATGCATTAATCTTAAGATAGTGGGGTGATATGTCTTCTCCTGTCACTGTCCTGGAGATTCATTATCTCCCTCATTAGTGGAGTAGTGAATAAATACAATGGTGTATTGTCACAGTGAAATGTGTTGTTTTACAGTGTCAGTCACAGTAGTACAGCACCCCTGGAACTAATTGGGGTTAAATGCCTTGCTCAAAGGTACATTGACTGATTTTCCCCTTGTCTGCTCAGGAATTTGAACCAGTAACCTTTCGGTTAATTAATGGCCCAATACTCTAACCACTAGGCTACCTGCCACATAGTATTAGTAGGAGTCATGGTAGACACTATGAAGTTACAGCCAGCACCACATAACAGAGATGACTTGGCTAGTTTGTTTGCCCTTTCAATTAGCTATATGCTAATTCGTGTAGCAGAGCGCTATATACTGTAGCGGTGTTGGCGTGAATTAACGCTGAAAAAAACCTGATATGAGCGGAGGCTGGTGCCTGACAAAGATACTGTAGCTGCCTACATTTACACACACACGCCAGACAACACACACAGGCACACAGACACGGACATGAACATACACATCCCCATACACACAAACACATACTGTAGTGGTAAAACGTTGCAGTCACAGACACATTCACTATATTACCACTTTGACAGTCAGACACACACTCAAAGCACTGTTAACATAACAAGACTATTGAATGCTTCTGCAGCGAAAGCATAAATCATACAACTCATGCACAGCTGTTGGTCTTTGCCAACAGAAGTCTATCATAACAGAAGTATATCATAACAGAAGTCTATCATAACATTGCAATGTCAGCTACAGTGCACTATGGAATCCACTAGAAGGAATATTGAGACCTTAAGCCACAAATTCCATTGATAGAGGTGCCAGCTGAGAGTGTCCCAACCAAACGTATCCTATAGCTTGGCCCTGCTACCGCTGAGCTGGGTCACTTGCTGTGATTCCCATCGTACCAGTCCGCTCCTCTTACTGCTCTCTCACTCCTCTTTCGCTGCTCTCTCACTCTTCTCTCACTGCTCTCTCATTCCTCCTTCACTCACTCCTCCTGGCCAAATCATTTATCCCAGACAATGGAGGTCCATTCATTTATGACCGAAGCGCTTAATAAAAGTGCCAATAAAATCAAGCATTCGTGGAGATTTACTGTGATCCAGTGGAATAATGGAATCCTTTGTCATGATCCACCCAAAAATTATTCTAATTGGAATTTATTATTTTTCCTCCCTCTGCCATTTTTACAAGCGCTCTATATTCTAAATTGTGTTATCTAAAGTCCAAGTGGGCTGGGCTTAGTGACTTCCTCATGTCGTAAGCCACATGAATTTGATTGGCATCTAGATGTCAGATATTGGATGGGGCAGCGAAATGAGATCCAGCTCACTGTTTGATTGAATTACATGTTAAACAGATGAAATAAACAAAGCAATTAACAAATGGAAATACAAATTAAATACATTTTCACCACCAATTATCAGACTCTTGTGCTACTCAAGGGCTCTTAAAATGGAGACTGAATAATGTGTCTGAGAGTATTTAAAACAGCGAAAGGAAATGTAACTTTTAAAGAAATGAGTCAGGCTACTCCGTAGTCGTGTTTAATGTACATTTCCATATAGTTTCGAAGATATTCATAATAGCTACAATTTTAATTATCTCACAGGTTGTGAATGTATACTGTATGTCTTCAGAACGGTGCAAATGTCAATTTTGGCACCTAGCTGATGAATACTAAGGTGGTAAAACAGCAGATGGGACAAAGGAGAATATGTGAGGCCAAGCTTAATTTTTCACACTGGCCAGACAGGCTATGCTCTCACTTGCTGTTCGGCAAAGGTCACACTCACACACACACACACACACACACACACACACACACACACACACACACACACACACACACACACACACACACACACACACACACACAAATAGTCTAACATTCAGGAAATTATGCAGAAATCAATTTTTTTGCGATATTCAAAATGTGTTTTTATTAACCTTCATCTGGCCTTTTAGAGAGAGGAAGTCATCCAACCCCACTTCCAATTGTCATATTAATGGCAGAGGGCTTGATGGAGAGTTCCACGTTTACCATCACACCTTACCTCACTGTCTATCCTACATCAGTGTCATTTCAGATTATATGGAAGATTAACTTCAGTAAACTACTATCTGTACTGTATTTTACTGTAAGTCTGGGCACAAGGACGTTGCTCAAGGTACTGTAATCAATCTGCATTCCCCCATGTGTTACAGGTCATAATGACAGCCCCATGTCAGACATAACAGGTGTTCTGTCCTTGGGCTCATCTTTCAGGAGGCAGGTCAGGTGGCTCAGAAATATTGGTCAGTAAGGACAGTGATTTTCCCCTTTTTTGCCTACTGAAGCCTACCTCAGATAAAACAAATGTTGAGTGGATGACAGAGAGAACAGAGATTGACTCAATAGACCATAACATTCATGTTGCTGACTGTAGTCCTAAACAATGTCCTCCATCAACACTCCCCTCCCTTCTCCTCCACAACACTTCATCTTGATAAACAACCTGTCCTCGCTGTTCACAAAGACAGATACAGTCATCCATCCCTCCCTCCCTCCATCCCTCCCTCCCTCCCTCCCTCAACCCTTCCTCGCTCGTTTTATCTGCTTACACCATTAATAATGTGCGGATATACAGAAGTGATCGATAGCTATGAGAGGAAAAGTAAATAAACTGATGTAAAAAGTCAAAGGTCACACAGTTAAAAGACTTATGTTTAAATCATGTTGTTCTCAATCAACAGTTACTGACTGTGCTATGATATAATTCAATGAGACGAGAACGGAGGGAAGCAAACAGATGTTAAACCTCTGTAAATGTCAAAGGTCACTGTGATCCATCACATCCCATTGGAAGGCTGATTGCTCTATATCTCACAAGAGTTATAGATGGACATTGTAAACCAACAGTAACTGACTGGTTATCTAGATTTCACTGATCTAAGATACTATGCAACTGAGTGGCATTTCCATCCACATCGACATGGCCACATTGGAGAGGGTGACAAGCGTGCACATCACTGACAACATGAAATGGTCCATCCACTCAAACAGACAGTGAGGTGAAGAAAGCGCAAGAGTTTCCTACGGACATGACACTTGGCATTCAGGCCAAAGAGTTCAATCTTGGTTTCATCAGACCAGAGAATATTGTTTCTCATGGTCCGAGAGTCCTTTAGGAGCAGGCTGTCATGTGCCTTTTACTGAGGAGTGGCTTCCGTCTGGCCACTCTACCATAAAGGCCTGATTGGTGGAGTGCTGCAGAGATGGTTATCCTTCTGGAAGCTTCTCCCATACAGTGGGGGAAAAAAGTATTTGATCCCCTCCTGATTTTGTACGTTTGCCCACACTTACAAAGAAATTATCAGTCTATAATTTTAATAGTAGGTTTATTTGAACAGTGAGAGACAGAATAACAACAACAAAATCCAGAAAAACGCATGTCAAAAGTGTTATAAAATGATTTACATTTTAATGAGGGAAATAAGTATTTGACCCCTCTGCAAAACATGACTTAGTACTTGGAGGCAAAACCCTTGTTGGCAGTCACAGAAGTCAGGCGTTTCTTGTAGTTGGCCACCAGGTTTGCACACATCTCAGGAGGGATTTTGTCCCACTCCTCTTTGCAGATCTTCTCCAAGTCATTAAGGTTTCGAGGCTGACGTTTGGCAACTCAAACCTTCAGCTCCCTCCACAGATTTTCTATGGGATTAAGGTCTGGAGACTGGCTAGGCCACTCCAGGACCTTAATGTGCTTCTTCTTGAGTCACTCCTTTGTTGCCTTGGCCGTGTGTTTTGGGTCATTGTCATGCTGGAATGCCCATCCACGACCCATTTTCAATGCCCTGGCTGAGGTTCTCACCCAAGATTTGATGGTACATGGCCCCGTACATCGTCCCTTTGATGTGGTGAAGTTGTCCTGTCCCCTTAGCAGAAAAACACCCCCAAAGCATAATGTTTCCACCTCCATGTTTGACGGTGGAGATGGTGTTCTTGGGGTCATAGGCAGCATTCCTCCTCCTCCAAACACGGCAAGTTGAGTTGATGCCAAAGAGCTCCATTTTGGTCTCATCTGACCACAACACTTTCACCAGTTGTCCTCTGAGTCATTCAGATGTTCATTGGCAAACTTCAGACGGGCATGTATATGTATTCTTGAGCAGGGGGACCTTGCGGGCGCTGCAGGATTTCAGTCCTTCACGGCGTAGTGTGTTAACAATTGTTTTCTTGGTGACAATGGTCCCAGCTGCCTTGAGATCATTGACAAGATCCTCCCGTGTAGTTCTGGGCTGATTCCTCACCGTTCTCATGATCATTGTAACTCCATGAGGTGAGATCTTGCATGGAGGCCCAGGCCGAGAGATATTGACAGTTATTTTGTGTTTCTTCCATTTGCAAACAATCGCACCAAATGTTGTCACCTTCTCACCAAGCTGCTTGGCGATGGTCTTGTAGCCCATTCCAGCCTTGTGTAGGTCTACCATCTTGTCCCTGACATCCTTGGAGAGCTCTTTGGTCTTGGCCATGGTGGAGAGTTTGGAATCTGATTGATTGATTGCTTCTGTGGACAGGTGTCTTTTATACAAGTAACAAGCTGCGGTTAGGAGCACTCCCTTTAAGAGTGTGCTCCTAATCTCAGCTCGTTACCTGTATAAAAGACACCTGGGAGCCAGAAATCTTTCTGATTGAGAGGGGGTCAAATACTTATTTCCCTCATTAAAATGCAAATCAATTTATAACATTTTTGACATGCGTTTTTCTGGATATTTTTGTTGTTATTCTGTCTTTCACTGTTCAAATAAACCTACCATTCAAATTATAGACTGATAATTTCTTTGTCAGTGGGCAAACGTACAAAATCAGCAGGGGATCAAATACTTCCCCCCCCCACTGTATCTAAAGAGGAAATCTGGAGCTCTGTCAGAGTGACCATCGGGTTCTTGGTCACCCCCCTGACCAAGGCCCTTCTCCACCGATTGCTCATTTTGGCCGGGTGGCCAGCTCTAGGAAGAGTCTTGGTGGTTCCAAACTTCTACCATTTAAGAATGATGGAGGTCACTGCATTCTTGGGGACCTTCAATGCTGCAGAAATGTTTTGGTACCCTTCCACAGAGCTGTGCCTCGACACAATGCTGTCTCAGAGATCTACGGAGAATTCCTTCGACCTTATGGCTTGGTTTTTGTTTGACCTTATACAGACAGGTGTGTGCCTTTCCAAATCATGTCCAATCAATTGAATTTACCACAGGTGGACACCAATCAAGTTGTAAAAACATCTCAAGGATTATTCATGGAAACAGGATGCACCTGAGCTCAATTTCGAGTCTCATAGTAAAAGTTCTGAATACTTATGTAAATAAGAATGGTAGAAACTCCCCAAATACAGGTGTGCCAAGCTTGCAGCGTCAACCCAAGAAGACTCAAGGCTATAACCCGCTTGTCACGACACCGACGGATGGTGGCGCCCCTCCTAGACCGGGCGGCGCTCGGCCGTCGTCGCCGGCCTACTAGCTGCCATCGATCCTTTGTTTCACTTTCTGTTGGTTAGGTCTACGTAGGCACGCATCTGTTTTGGTTTAGTTATTAGTAGGGGGGGGTATTTAGTCTAGCGAGGTATGTCTGTGTTGTGCATGATTGTTCCTTGTCAGGTTTGGGGAAACTTGAGGAAACGTGTGGGTTTTCTTCCTCTGCCTGTGATTGTTTGTGTTTTTTCATCACAGAGGTATTTATGGGCTGCGTCCCTATTTTTGGACATCTAATAAGGGTTTGGAGCTTGGTATCTGTTTGGCGTCCTGCCCTGCCGTGTTGGGACTTTCCTTGTTTTGTGCATACGGATTAAAAGTGTGTTCAAGAATTTACTGTCTTCTGCGCTTGACTCTACCTCTCCTGCTTCCTTGAACTACATACTGACACCGCTGCCAAAGGTGCTTTAACAAAGTACTGAGTAAAGGGTCTGAATACTTATGTAAATGTGATATTTCCGTTTACATTTTTTATAATATATATATATATATATATGTGTTACTTTTTATTATTTGTTACTTTAGGTTATTTGGTAAATATTTTCTTAACTCTTTCTTGAACTGAATTGTTGGTTAAGGGCTTGTAAGGAATTATATCATGGTAAGGTCTACCCCTGTTGTATTTGCCGCATGTGACAAATAAAGTTTGATTTGATTTGTAACCACGCCATCCCAGGACTTCCACATCCGGCTTCTTCACTTGCGGGATCGTCTGAGACCAGCCACTCGGACAGCTGATGACACTCCGGGTTTGCACAACCAAAGAATTTCTGGGAAATTCAGATCAGGGAAGCTCATCTGCGTGCTCATCATGTGTCTTGACCTGACTGCAGTTCGGCGTCATAACCAACTTTAGTATGCAAATGCTCACCTTCGATGGCCACTGGCATGCTGGAGAAGTGTGATCTTCATGGATGAATCCTGGTTTCAACTGTACCGGGCAGATAGCATCGTGTGAGCGAGCGGTTTGCTGATGTCAACATTGTGAACAGAGTGCCCCATGGTGGCGGTGGGGTGTGGTTATGGTATGGGCAGGCATAAGCTACGGACAATGCAAACAATTGCATTTTATTGATGGCAATTTGAATGCACAGGGATACCATGACGAGATCCCGAGGCCCATTGTCATGCCATTCATCTGCCACCATCACCCGAGTAGTCAGTGCAAGAAGCGTTACTACAGTCCAGGCTGTATCACACCCGTCCGTGATTGGTCCCATAGGGCAGTGCATAATCATTTTCCTGATAACGCAGGGCCCCATGATGCAAGGATCTGTACACAATTCCTGGAAGCTGAAAATGTCCTAGTTCTTTCCATAGCATACATACTCACCAGAGATATCACCCATATTTGGGATGCTCTGGATCAACGTGTTCCAGTTCCCGCCAATATCCAGCAACTTCACACAGCCATTGAAGAAGAGTGGGATAACAGTCCACAGGCCATAATCAACAGCCTGATCAACTCTATGCAAAGTAGATATGTCGTGCTGCATGAGGCAAATGGTGGTCACACCAGATACTAACTGGTTATCTGATTCAGGCCCATAACTATTTTTAAAGGTATCCATGACCAACAGATGCATATCTGTATTCCCAATCATGTGAAATCCATAGATTAGAATTTATTTCCATTGACTGATTTCTTTATATGAACTGTAACTCAGTAAAATCTTTGAAATTGTTGCATGTTGCGTTTATATTTTTGTTTAGTGTATATATATATATATATATAAAATCATATCATATATATATATATATATATATATATATATATATATATATATATATATATATACAGTATACTAAAACTATATACAGTATATATTAAACTTCAAGGACACCTGCTCTTTCCATGACATAGACTGACCAGACGAATCCAGTTGGAATATATTATCCCTTATTGATGTCACTTGCTAAATTCACTTCAATCAGTGTAGATGACAGGTTAAAGAAGGATTTTTATGCCTTGAGACAATTGAAACATGGATTATGTATGTGTGTCATTAAGAGGGTGAATGGGCAAAATATTTAAAGTGCCTTTGAACAGGGTATGGTAGTAGGTGCCAGGCGCATTAGATTGGGTCAAGAATTGCACTGCTGCTGGGTTTTTCACGATCAACAGTTTCCTGTAGGTATCAAGAATGCTCCACTACCCAAGGGACATCCAGCCAACTTGACACAACTCTGGGAAGCATTGTGGTCAACATGGGCCAGCATCCCTGTGGAACGCTTTTGACACCCTGTAGAGTTCATGCCCTAACAAATTTGTAATTTATTTCATTTCACCAGGTAGGCTAATTGAGAACAAGTTCTCATTTACAACTGCGACCTGGCCAAGGTAAAGCAAATCAGTGTGACACATACAACAACACAGAGTTACACATGGAATAAACAAACATACAGTCAATAACACAATAGAAAAAGTATATATACAGTGTGTGAAAATGAGGTAAGATAAGGGAGGTAAGGCAATAAATAGGCCATAGTGGCGAAATAATTACAATTTAGCAAATAAACACTGGAGTGGTAGGTGTGCAGAAGATGAATGTGCAAGAAGAGATACTGGGGTGCAAAGCAGCAAAATAAATAAATAAATAACAATATGGGGATGAGGTAGTTGGATGGGCTGTTTACAGATGGGCTATGTACAGGTGCAATGATCTGTGAGCTGCTCTGACAGCTGGTGCTTAAAGTTAGTGCGGGAGAAATGAGCCTCCAGCTTCAGTGATTTTTGCAATTCGTTCCAGTCATTGCAGCAGAGAACTGGAAGAAAAGGCGGCAAATGGAGGAATTGGTTATGGGGGTGACCAGTGAAATATACCTGCTGGAGTGCGTGCTACGGGTGGATGCTGCTATGGTGACCAGTGAGCTGAGATAAGGCGGGGCTTAACCTAGCAAAGACTTATAGATGACCTGGAGACAGTGGTTTTGGCGACGAATATGAAGCGAGGGCCAGCCAACGTGAGCATACAGGTCGCAGTAGTAGGTAGTATATGGAGCTTTGGTGACCAAACAGATGGCACTGTGATAGACTGCATCCAATTTGCTGATTAGAGTGTTGGAGGCTATTTTGTAAATGACATCGCTGAAGTCAAGGATCGGCAGGATAGTCAGTTTTATGAGTGTGTTTGGCAGCATGAGTGAAGGATGCTTTGTTGCGAAATAGGAAGCAAATTCTAGATTTAATTTTGGATTGGAGATGCTTAATGTGAGTCTGGAAAGAGAGTTTACAGTCTAACCAGACACCTAGGTATTTGTAGTTGTCCACATATTCTAAGTATGAACCGTCCAGAGTAGTGATGCTGGATGGGCGGGCAGGTCTGGGCAGCGATCGGTTGAAGAGCATGCATTTAGTTTTACTTGCATTTAAGAGCGTTGGAGGCCACGGAAGAAGAGTTGTATGGCATTGAAGCTTGTCTGGAGGTTAGTTAACACAGTGACCAAAGAAGGGCCAGAAGTATACAGAATGGTGTTGTCTGCGTAGAGGTGGATCAGAGAATCACCAGCAGCAAGAGCAACATCATTGATGTATACAAAGAAAAGAATCGGCCTGAGAATTGAACCCTGTGGCACCCCCATAGAGACTGTTCTGAGGGTAAAAGGGGATGCAACTCAATATTAAGAAGGTGTTCCAAATGTTTTGTACACTCAGTGCATATATATATATATATATATATATATTTTTATATTCCAGACTCTGCTCGACATTGCTCGATCTCATATTTCTTAATATCTTTATTTTTATTTCTGGGATTTGTGTGTATTGTTTTGTATTGTTAGGCATTTTGCTGCACCTGCGAAAACATCTGCAAAATATGTGTACGTGACCAATAACATTTGATTTGATTGGATTTGCACGAGTTGACTGACTTTTAAATGCAATGCTGTGCAACATGTAGAGAACTGAACAGAGTGACATTGGTATCAATAAGTTGTTGACCTACGGTAGTACATAAGGCCTGTAGATAGCAACACCAGAACCTTACTCATAGATCGTCAACAAATAGCCTGTGTTAAAGGCCCAATGCAGACGTATTTATATTAATATCAAATAATTTCTGGGTAACAAGGAAGTTCCTTACTGTAATAGATTTCCATTAAAATTGGCAAAAATAGACTTGGAGCAAAAAGTTATTTCTGGTGGAGTGGGGAGGGGGAAACTTAAAGCTGTTATTGGCAGAGAAGTTTGGAATTCTCTTTGTTATTGGTCTAGTAACCACTTTACCACATGGTGATGTCACCATGCAAAACCGAAACTCCCGCCCATGCAAACCTGCTGATTAGAAGTTCCTGTGTAGATTGTATTTTCAACCAACAACTATCAGGAAATAACACTGATCAAATGTTTTCACACTTTTAAAGTGTTAGTTTCATCAGATGTTGTACAATATGATATAAAACACAAGAAAAAAACTGCATTTTGACTGCACTGGGCCTTTAAGAGTTTACAGCTATTCCTGACCCTGAAGGACTGGAGACAGGGTGAGACGGGAACATTGCCTCAGGTGTCCTTCCTGAGAAAGAGAAAGAGAAAAAGAACATGACATTCACAAAGTCATAAAAGACAGCTTATATTGAGTAAGATTCTTTTTATTCACTTTCATCATGGGTGTATAGCCTCTACAATGATTCAGCTGAACACAATAATGAACCCTCTGAGTAAAATGACTTAATTGTCATGACCTTTCTCCTGTTATGGAGATGGGTGGGAGAATGATAGCTAAATGTCATTCACAGAGTCTTCACCTCAACTTACTCCCCTCTCCTCTCCACTCTTCTCCTCCTCGTCTCTCCTCTCTTAGCTCCAAAATCACTCTCAATTCCTCCCCCTCACACTCTAATCTTCCCCTTCACTCTCTTCCTTATTTTCTCTTCTCCTCTTTCTTTCTCCTCTCCTGTTCAATCTCCGGCATCATGTCACTCTCACATTCCCCCCATCTCTCGTGTCACCCAGAGGGGGACAGAGCTGCTCTGTACTGGGGCTTATGTCTCAACAGGACACAGAAGGTTGTTGTGTCCATGGGCAAGGTGCTGTGTTGGCTGCCGCTGCTGCTGCCATACTGTACCTGCCAGGCACACGATGAGTTGAGGGAGAGGTTCAATCGATGACATCTGAGACAGGCCCCTGAGACCCCTACCGTACATCCATGACTGGAGGAGTCCAAATGGATGTTTGACATAAACTCATGATAACACTGCCTCTCTCTCTCATACTAGGTCTCTTTTGCTCTTTCGCTTCCTTTACCTCCTCCCCTCCTTCTTTCTCCCTCTCTCTCTTTCTTCCCCCTCTTTTTCTCTCTGGCTAAGCCTGTTATGCTGTTTGTTTTCCTCAGCACCCGTGGGGCTAAATTAGGGTGCATTAGTTCCCAGCAGTGTTGGAGCTTTACACACACACACACACACACACACACACACACACACACACACACACACACACACACACACACACACACACACACACACACTCGTTAAGACCCTCTGCTCTTTCTTTCAGTTTACCACAAATCACAGAGCTAAATACCCTTGATTTGATTAATTAAAACAAAGTGCCTTCAGAAAGTATTCATACCCCTTGACTAATTACACATTTTGTTGTGTTACAGCCTGAAATCATAATTGATTAAATAAAACAATTTCTCATCCATCTATACACAAAACCCCATTTTGACAAAGTGATTTTTTGTTGTTGAAATGTTTGCTAATTTATTGAAAATTAAATACAGAAATATCTAATTTACATAAGTATTCACACTCCTGAGTCAATACTTTGTAGAAGCACCTGTGTGAGCGATTACAGCTGAGAGTCTTTCTGGGTAAGTCTCTAAGAGCCTTCCACACCTGGATTTTGCAACATTTCCCCATTATCCTTTATAAATTCTTCAAGCTAATTGGTTGTTGATCATTGCTTGACCACCATTTTCAGGTCTTGCCATAGATTTTCAAGTAGATTTAAGTCGAAACTGTAACTCGGCCACTCAGGAACATTCACTGTCTGGTGGAAAGCAGACTGAACCAGGTTATCCTCTAGGATTTTGCCTGTGCTTAGCTCCATTAGATTTGTTTTTTATCCCGCAAAACTCACCAGTCCTTAATGATTACAAGCATACCCACAACATGATGCAGCCACCACTATGCTTGAAAATATGAAGAGTGGTACTCAGTAATGTGTTGTATTGGATTTGCTCCAAACATAACACTTTGGACAAAAAGGACAAAAAGGGAAAAAAATGTTTTGCTTTGCCACATTTTTTTGCAGTATTACTTTAGTGCTTTGTTGCAAAAAGGATGCATGTTTTGGAATATTTTTGTTCTTTACAAGCTACTTTATTTTCACTCTGTCAATTAGGTTAGTATTGTGGAGTAACTATAGTGTTGTTGATCCATCCTCAGTTTTCACCTATCACAGCCATTAAACTCTGTAATTGTTTTAAAGTCACCAGTGGTGAAATCCCTGTGTGGTTTACTTCCTCTCCGGCAACCAAGTTAGGATGGATGCTTGTATCTTTGTAGTGACTGGGTGTATTGATACATCATCCAAAGTGTAAATAATAACTTTACCATGCTCAATGTGATATTCAATGTCTGCTTTTTTTTTACCCATCTACCAATATGTGCCATTCTTTGTGAAGCATTGGATAACCTCTGGTCTTTGTTGTTGAATCTGTATTTGAAATTCACTGCTCGACTGAGGGACCTTACAGATAATAAACACTATTATTGTACACAGAGTGAGTCCATGCAACTTATTATTTGACTTGTTAAGCACATTTTTACTTCAGAACTTATTTAGACTTGCCATAACAAAGGGGTTAAAAACGTATTGACTCAAGACATTTTAGCTTTTAATATTTATATAATTTGTAAAAATCTGAAAAAACCTAATTCCACTTTGACATTATAGGGTATTGTGTGTAGGCCATTGGAAAAAAACTCAATTTAATACATTTTTAATTCAGGCTGTAACACAACAAAAATTCAAGGGGAGTGAATACTTTCTGAAGGCACTGTACTTTTAGAGAAGACTTCTACGAGAAACTCACAAACTTTGATGTTGCTTTTGTCCTCCTGCCCTTGACTTGTACCCTCTGTGCTAGCCCTGTGCCCTGCCATGCTGTATTACAGGGTAATGGGATTTCACAACTAGGGAAGAACTGCATGGCACAAAGGTATACATGTGGATGGCCAGAGTTTTTGAGCTGTGAAGTAATTCACATAGCTTCAATAAACCAAACATAATGACATGTGTTGGCATACACGCCAACACACAAACAAAGTCACCATCATTCTCAGTGAAGTATTGTCTACTTTTCAAGTAACTGTGAAGTATTAAGGTTGAATGCCTAGTCAAGCTCTAATCCCAGACAACACCTGTAAAAGCATCAACTTGTGGACACATAATGGGTTTAGCACTTGTCAGGGGATTGATGTTTGTGGTGATGAGTGAAAGTGGACGGTAGTCTGAACTCATGGCAATATGTTGTTGATAAAGTTGAGATTTTACTTTGAATAGACTGTTATGCAGTGGCTTGGACTGTTTCTACTATGATCCACTCCACTTGTCATTACATACAGTAAACATGTACTGTCAGGTCCAAAATTATTGGCACCTTGATAAGCAAAAAATACTTCATAAAATAAATAATACAAATAATTATAATAATTTGCAAAGTTATACTATTGTATACTAATACAATAGTATTCGTTCAGATCAGATTGTTGCGTTGTGGCCATAGACATATAATCCAAAAAAAAAAGTATTTGATCCCCTGCTGATTTTGTACATTTGCCCACTTACAAAGAAATGAACAGTCTATAATTTTAATAGTAGGTTTATTTGAACAGTGAGAGACAGAATAACAACAACAAAATCCAGAAAAACGCATGTCAAAAATGTTATAAAATTATTTGGATTTTAATGAGGGAAATAAGTATTTGACCCCTCTGCAAAACATGACTAAGTACTTGGTGGCAAAACCCTTGTTGGCAATCACAGAGGTCAGACGTTTCTTGTAGTTGGCCAACAGGTTTACGCACATCTCAGGAGGGATTTTGTCCCACTCCTCTTTGCAGATCTTCTCCAAGTCATTAAGGTTTCGAGGCTGACGTTTGGCAACTCGAACCTTCAGCTCCCTCCACAGATTTCCTATGGGATTAAGGTCTGGAGACTGGCTAGGCCACTCCAGGACCTTAATGTGCTTCTTCTTGAGCCACTCCTTTGTTGCCTTGGCCGTGTGTTTTGGGTCATTGTCATGCTGGAATGCCCATCCACGACCCATTTTCAATGCCCTGGCTGAGGGAAGGAGGTTCTCACCCAAGATTTGACAGTACATGGCCCCATCCATCATCCCTTTGATGCGGTGAAGTTCTCCTGTCCCCTTAGCAGAAAAACACCCCCAAAGCATAATGTTTCCACCTCCATGTTTGACGGTGGAGATGGTGTTCTTGGGGTTATAGGCAGCATTCCTCCTCCTCCAAACACGGCGAGTTGAGTTGATGTCAAAGAGTTCCATTTCGGTCTCATCTGACCACAACACTTTCACCAGCTGTACTCTGAGTCATTCAGATGTTCATTGGCAAACTTCAGACGGGCATGTATATGTATTCTTGAGCAGGGGGACCTTGCGGGCGCTGCAGGATTTCAGTCCTTCACGGCGTAGTGTGTTACCAATTGTTTTCTTGGTGACTATGGTCCCAGCTGCCTTGAGATCATTGACAAGATCCTCCCGTGTAGTTCTGGGCTGATTCCTCACCGTTCTCATGATCATTGCAACTCCACGAGGTGAGATCTTGCATGGAGCCCCAGGCCGAGGGATATTGACAGTTCTTTTGTGTTTCTTCCATTTGCGAATAATCACACCAAATGTTGTCACCTTCTCACCAAGCTGCTTGGCAATGGTCTTGTAGCCCATTCCAGCCTTGTGTAGGTCTACAATCTTGTCCCTGACATCCTTGGAGAGCTCTTTGGTCTTGGCCATGGTGGAGAGTTTGGAATCTGATTGTCACGTCCTGGCCAGTATAAGGTTTAATTAGTATTGTAGTTTGGTCAGGACGTGGCAGAGGGTATTTGTTTTATGTGGTTCAGGGTGGTGTGTTTGTTAAAAGGGTGTTTGATTTAGTATTTCTGGGGTTTTGGTTTATGGTCTAGGTTTATGTATTTCTATGTGGAGTCTAGTGAGTGTATTTCTATGGTTGATTAATTGGGGTTGGGACTCTCAATTGAAGGCAGGTGTTTTCTCTTTGCCTTTGATTGAGAGTCCCATATATTGGGGTGTGTTTGTGATTCGTGGGAGATTGTTCTGAGTTTAGCCTTGTGCCTTGCCAGACTGTCTGTAGTTCGTTTCGTTTTGTTGTTTTGGAGTGTTCGTTTTGATTTAATAAATGTTCAAAATGAACAACCGCATGCCTGCTGCGTTTTGGTCCTCCTTCACCGACGACAACCGTGACAGAATCTCCCACCTAACCAGGACCAAGCAGCAGAGGAAGGAGCAGTGGGATTTCGAATTGGACAAACGAGAGAGATGGACTTGGGAGGAGATCTTGGAGGGAGAAGGCTCCTACACTTGGGAGGAGATCCAAGCAGGAAAAGATCGCCTTCCATGGAAACAGGTGGTAAGCGAGAGAGAGGAAAGGAGTAAGGCTGGTATGGACCGGGAACGTTTCCGAGGGACAAGACTGGCGTTGAAGCACGAGAGGCACCCCCAAGAAATGTTTGGGGGGGGCACACGGGTAGTTTGGCTAGGCCTAGGAAGAGCCGGAGGCCAGCTACCCGTGGTTATATGGAGGAGCGTATGAGGTGGGGAGCGCCAAGTTTCGCTGAGGAGCGCACTATCTCACCCATACGCACGCACAGTTCGGTGCGCGTTATTCCAGCCCCTCGCAGGTGCCGTGCTAGAGCGGGCATCCAGCCTGGTAGGAGGATGCCTGCGCAGCGCATCTGGTCGCCGGTACGCCTCCGAGGACCAGGCTACCCAACTCCCGCTCTACGCACGGCTACCATCAGGCCCCTGCACAGCCCAGTCCGCCCTGTACAAGCACCCCGCTCGTACAGGGCTACTAGTTCCATCCAGCCAAGATGGGTTGTGCAGGAGGTAAGATCAAGACCGACTGTGCGCCTCCATAGCCCTGGGTTTCCAACTCCTGTCTCTCGTGCGGACCCGGAAGTGCGTCAGCCCAGTCCGACTCGTCCTGTTCCCGCTCCCCACACTAGCCTGGAGGTGCGTGTTCCCAATCTGGTACGCCCAGTACCAGCACCACGCACCAGGCTTCAAGTGCGTAAACCCAGCCTCGCCAGTCAACAGTCACCAGAGCCGCCCGCCAGTCAACAGTCGCCAGAGCCGCCCGCCAGTCAACAGTCGCCAGAGCCGCCCGCCAGTCAACAGTCGCCAGAGCCGCCCGCCAGTCAACAGTCGCCAGAGCCGCCCGCCAGTCAACAGTCACCAGAGCCGCCCGCCAGTCAACAGTCGCCAGAGCCGCCCGTCAGTGAAGAGTCGCCAGAGCCACCCACTAGTCAGGAGCTGCCAGAGTGGCCAGACTGCCCCGAGCTGCCAGACTGCCAGAGCCGGAGCCACCTCCAGATATAGGTGGGTTGGGGAGGGGGGGTGTAGCACAGTGCCGTCGTTGACGGCAGCCACCCTCCCTTCCCTCCCTTTAGTAGAGGGGAATTTTTGTTTTGTTGTTTGGGGTTGTTGTTTTTTTTAGTTTTTTTTTTAAGGTGCTTCCGGGGTTAGCACCTTTAAGGGGGGGGTACTGTCACGTCCTGGCCAGTATAAGGGTTAATTAGTATTGTAGTTTGGTCAGGTGTCACGGTTGTCGTCTTCGTCTTCTGACGATAGTGCGAAATCGTCATCAGAAAAGGTAGACCAATACGTAGCAGGTACGTGTATGCTCATTTTGACTTTTATTTAACTATCAAAAGAACACTCCAAAACAACAAAACACGAAAACGAACGAACAACAAACAGTCTGGCAAAGCCTAGGGCTGAACACAGCACAATCACCCACAAATCCCAAACACAAACACACCCTACTATATGAGACTCTCAATCAAAGGCAGATAGACAACACCTGCCTTCAACTGAGAGTCCCAACCCCAATTAACCAAACATAGACATACATTCACTAGACTCCCCATAGAAATACCTAAACATAAACCAACATCCGGAATTACTAAAACAAACACCCTTTTAACAAAACACACCACCCTGAACCACATAAAACAAATACCCTCTGTCACGCCCTGACCAAACTACAAAACAATTAACCTTATATACTGGCCAGGACGTGACATCAGGACGTGGCAGAGGGTATTTGTTTTATGTGGTTCAGGGTGGTGTGTTTGTTAAAAGGGTGTTTGATTTAGTATTCCTGGGGTTTTGGTTTATGGTCTAGGTTTATGTATTTCTATGTGGAGTCTAGTGAGTGTATTTCTATGGTTGATTAATTGGGGTTGGGACTCTCAATTGAAGGCAGGTGTTTTCTCTTTGCCTTTGATTGAGAGTCCCATATATTGGGGTGTGTTTGTGTTTGTGATTCGTGGGAGATTGTTCTGAGTTTAGCCTTGTGCCTTGCCAGACTGTCTGTGGTTCGTTTCGTTTTGGAGTGTTCGTTTTGATTTAATAAATGTTCAAAATGAACAACCGCATGCCTGCTGCGTTTTGGTCCTCCTTCACCGACGACAACCGTGACACTGATTGATTGCTTCTGTGGACAGGTGTCTTTTTTACAGGTAACAAGCTGCGGTTAGGAGCACTCCCTTTAAGAGTGTGCTCCTAATCTCAGCTCGTTACCTGTATAAAAGACACCTGGGAGCCAGAAATCTTTCTGATTGAGAGGGGGTCAAATACTTATTTCCCTCATTAAAATGCAAATCAATTTATAACATTTCTGACATGCGTTTTTCTGGATATTTTTGTTGTTATTCTGTCTCTCACTGTTCAAATAAACCTACCATTCAAATTATAGACTGATCTTTTCTTTGTCATTGGGCAAACGTACAAAATCAGCAGGGGATCAAATACTTTTTCCCCCCACTGTATAAGTAAATAGCTACCTCAATTATCTTGTATCCCTGCACATGGACTCTGTACTGGTACTCCCTGTATACAGCCATGTTATTATCTCGTACTCTTGCACATGGACTCTGTACTGGTACTCCCTGTATATAGCCATGTTATTATCTCGTACTCCTGCACATGGACTCTGTACGGGTAATCCCTGTATACAGCCACTTTATTTTTACTCATTATTGTCATTCGTTACTCACTGTGTATTTATTCCTTGTGTCACTATTTCAATTTTTTATTTAAATGTTTTATATTTATCTTTAACTTTACATTGTTGGAAAATGACCCTTAACTAAGCATTTCACTGTTAGTCTAGACCTGTTGTTTACAAAGCATGTGAAAAATACAATTTAATTTAATTTGGGAAACTCATGGGTAGCTGGGTACAGTAGCAATGGCTGCCAGGCCTGACTTGAATGAGAAATCTATGGATTATATTTCTATGGTTGGTTGAGGATGTCAGTTTGCCTTTGGCAAATTTTTTAATACAATCGTGAGAAAAGCGTACAGTTTGGAATGCAAATGCCTACTGCTGAAAATAGAAGACTAATGTGTCTGTAGAAGCTAAAAAAAAACTTTAAAAAACTTTGGAGCACTCTTTTTCAAAGTAGCTTCCCAATGGGTACATATGTCAATTCAATGTCTATTCCACGTTCAATTTCATTGAAATTATGTGGAAACAACACTGATTCGACCAGTGTGTGCCCAGTGGGTTATCTTGAGACCCTGCTTAAAAATGTTCCCCATGTGTGGAAGTCCTAAAAACCTCTCTGCTCAACTGTATGCCACCATGCAAATGTGATTATAGATGCATGCAATGCTTTATTATAAAGGGGATTTGTTATCATTAAATTGTACTCATTTTGCAATGGGAGACATTTTTGCAGTTTTAGAGCAATTTTTCTGCAGTAATATTTTTTTTGCAATGGGGCGAAGAGACATTTTTGCAATTTTATAATACATTTCATGTAATTCTACTCGTTTTGCAATGGGGCAGAGAGATATTTTTGCAATTTTAAAGCTCATTTCCTGAGATTCTATCCATTTTGCCATGGGGTGGAGAGAATTTGGGGCCAAGCTTCCTGCCATCCAGGACATATATACTAGGCGGTGTCAGAGGAAGAGCCAAAAATTTGTCAAAGAGTCCAGTCACCCGTTCTCTCTGCTACCACACGGCAAGCGGTACTGGAGCGCCAAGTCTAGGTCAAAAAGGCTCCTCTACCCCCAAGCTATAAGACAGCTGAACAATTAACCAAATGGCCACCTGGACTATTTACATTGACACACCCCTCCATTCGTTTTTTCACTGCTGCTACGAGCTGTCTATTTGCTATGCATACCGGTAGTCACTTTACCCATACCTACATGTACAAATTACCTTGACTAACCTGTACCCCCACACATTGACTCAGTACTGGTACCCCCCTGTATATAGCCTCGTTATTGATATTTTATTGTGTTACTGTTTATTATTCTTGACTTTAGTATATTTAGTAAATATTTTCTTAACTCTTTCTTGAACCCCATTGTTTGTATTTATTTATTTAAGTCATTTAGCAGACGCTCTTATCCAGAGCGACTTACAAATTGGTGCATTCACCTTATGATATCCAGTGGAACAACCACTTTACAATAGTACATCTAAATCTTTTAGGGGGGGGGTTAGAAGGATTACTTTGTCCTATCCCAGGTATTCCTTAAAGAGGTGGGGTTTCAGGTGTCACCGGAAGGTGGTGATTGACTCCGCTGTCCTGGCGTCGTGAGGGAGCTTGTTCCACCATAGGGGTGCCAGAGCAGCGAACAGTTTTGACTGGGCTGAGCGGGAACTGTGCTTCCTCAGAGGTAGGGGGGCCAGCAGGCCAGAGGTGGATGAGTGCAGTGCCCTCGTTTGGGTGTAGGGACTGATCAGAGCCTGAAGGTACGGAGGTGCCGTTCCCCTCACGGCTCCGTAGGCAAGCACCATGGTCTTGTAGCGGATGCGAGCTTCAACTGGAAGCCAGTGGAGAGAGCGGAGGAGCGGGGTGACGTGAGAGAACTTGGGAAGGTTGAACACCAGACGGGCTGCAGCGTTCTGGATGAGTTGTAGGGGTTTAATGGCACAGGCAGGGAGCCCAGCCAACAGCGAGTTGCAGTAATCCAGACGGGAGATGACAAGTGCCTGTATTAGGACCTGCGCTGCTTCCTGTGTGAGGCAGGGTCGTACTCTGCGAAAGTTGTAGAGCATGAACCTACAGGATTGGGTCACCGCCTTGATGTTAGTGGAGAACGACAGGGTGTTGTCCAGGGTCACGCCAAGGTTCTTAGCACTCTGGGAGGAGGACACAATGGAGTTGTCAACCATGATGGCGAGATCATGGAACGGGCAGTCCTTCCCCGGGAGGAAAAGCAGCTCCGTCTTGCCGGGGTTCAGCTTGAGGTGGTGATCCATCATCCACACTGATATGTCTGCCAGACATGCAGAGATGCGATTCGCCACCTGGTTATCAGAAGGGGGAAAGGAGAAGATTAATTGAGTGTCGTCTGCATAGCAATGATAGGAGAGACCATGTGAGGATATGACAGAGCCAAGTGACTTGGTGTATAGCGAGAATAGGAGAGGGCCTAGAACTGAGCCCTGGGGGACACCAGTGGTGAGAGCACGTGGTGCGGAGACAGATTCTCACCACGCCACCTGGTAGGAGCGACCTGTCAGGTAGGACGCAATCCAAGCGTGGGCCTCACCGGAGATGCCCAGCTCGGAGAGGGTGGAGAGGAGGATCTGGTGGTTCACAGTATCGAAGGCAGCAGATAGGTCTAGAAGGATGAGAGCAGAGGAGAGAGAGTTAGCTTTAGCAGTGCGGAGAGCCTCCGTGACGCAGAGAAGAGCAGTCTCAGTTGAATGACCAGTCTTGAAACCTGACTGATTTGGGTCAAGAAGGTCATTCTGAGAGAGATAGCAAGAGAGCTGGCCAAGGACGGCACGTTCAAGAGTTTTGGAGAGAAAAGAAAGAAGGGATACTGGTCTGTAGTTGTTGACATCGGAGGGATCGAGTGTAGGTTTTTTCAGAAGGGGTGCAACTCTCGCTCTCTTGAAGACGGAAGGGACGTAGCCAGCGGTCAAGGATGAGTTGATGAGCGAGGTGAGGTAAGGGAGAAGGTCTCCGGAAATGGTCTGGAGAAGAGAGGAGGGGATAGGGTCAAGCGGGCAGGTTGTTGGGCGGCCGGCCGTCACAAGACGCGAGATTTCATCTGGAGAGAGGGGGGAGAAAGAGGTCAAAGCACAGGGTAGGGCAGTGTGAGCAGGACCAGCGGTGTCGTTTGACTTGACAAACGAGGATCGGATGTCGTCGACCTTCTTTTCAAAATGGTTGACGAAGTCATCCGCAGAGAGGGAGGAGGGGGGGGGATTCAGGAGGGAGGAGAAGGTGGCAAAGAGCTTCCTAGGGTTAGAGGCAGATGCTTGGAATTTAGAGTGGTCGAAAGTGGCTTTAGCAGCAGAAACAGAAGAGGAAAATGTAGAGAGGAGGGAGTGAAAGGATGCCAGGTCCGCAGGGTGGCGAGTTTTCCTCCATTTACGCTCGGCTGATCGGAGCCCTGTTCTGTGAGCTCGCAATGAGTCGTCGATCCACGGAGCAGGAGGGGAGGACCGAGCCGGCCTGGAGGATAGGGGACATAGAGAGTCAAAGGATGCAGAAAGGGAGGAGAGGAGGGTTGAGGCGGCAGAATCAGGAGATAGGTTGGAGAAGCTTTGAGCAGAGGGAAGAGATGATAGGATGGAAGAGGAGAGAGTAGCGGGAGAGAGAGAGCGAAGGTTGCGACGGCGCAATACCATCCGAGTAGGGGCAGAGTGAGAAATGTTGGAGGAGAGCGAGAGGGAAAAGGATACAAGGTAGTGGTCGGAGACTTGGAGGGGAGTTGCAATGAGATTAGTGGAAGAACAGCATCTAGTAAAGATGAGGTCAAGCGTATTGCCTGCCTTGTGAGTAGGGGGGGAAGGTGAGAGGGTGAGGTCAAAAGAGGAGAGGAGTGGAAAGAAGGAGGCAGAGAGGAATGAGTCAAAGGTAGACGTGGGGAGGTTAAAGTCACCCAGAACTGTGAGAGGTGAGCCATTCTCAGGAAAGGAACTTATCAAGGCGTCAAGCTCATTGATGAACTCTCCAAGGGAACCTGGAGGGCGATAAATGATAAGGATGTTAAGCTTGAAAGGGCTGGTAACTGTGACAGCATGGAATTCAAAGGATGCGATAGACAGATGGGTCAGGGGAGAAAGAGAGAATGTCCACTTGGGAGAGATGAGGATTCCAGTGCCACCACCCCGCTGGCCAGATGCTCTCGGGGTGTGCGAGAACACGTGGGCAGATGAGGAGAGAGCAGTAGGAGTAGCAGTGTTATCTGTGGTAATCCATGTTTCCGTCAGCGCCAAGAAGTCGAGGGACTGGAGGGTAGCATAGGCTGAGATGAACTCTGCCTTGTTGGCCGCAGACCGGCAGTTCCAGAGGCTGCCGGAGACCTGGAACTCCACGTGGGTCGTGCGCGCTGGGACCACCAGGTTAGAGTGGCAGCGGCCACGCGGTGTAAAGCGTTTGTATGGCCTGTGCAGAGGGGAGAGAACAGGGATAGACAGACACATAGTTGACAAGCTGCAGAAGAGGCTACGCTAATGCAAAGGAGATTGGAATGACAAGTGGACTACACGTCTCGAATGTTCAGAAAGTTAAGCTTACGTTGCAAAAATCTTATTGACTAAAAAGACTAAAATGATACAGTACTGCTGGCTGGTGAAGTAGGCTAGCTAGCAGTGGCTGCGTTGTTGACTTTGTTTGAAAGTGTAGCTGGCTAGGTAACCTCGATAGTTTCAGTACTACACCATTATCATGATACAAAGGCAACTATGTAGCTAGCTAACATAACACTAATCAAGACGTTCCTTTGTAATGTATTTAGTTTCTACAATGCTGCTCGTCAGTAAAAGTTGGCTAGGTTTGGAAATGGCATCGCGGGGGACGAAAATAGCTGGCTAGCTAACCTCGATAATTACTCTAAACTACACAATTATCAAACTATGACAAAGACAACTATGTAGCTAGCTAACACTACACTACACTAAGCATTCACGGTAAGGTTTACACCTGTTGTATTCGGCCCATGTGACAAATAACATTTGATTTGACAAAGAAATTGTTAATTGACCACAAAATCTACATTTTGCATTGGCCATCTCAGTCTCCGGACTTGAACCCCATTACCCCCATACGCTCAGTCCATACGCTCAGATGAAGGATATCAAGGATCTGTAAAGATTCTGTATGGATGAATAATCTAAGATCCCTCTCAATGTGTTTTCCAATCTCATAGAACACTTCATAAAACATTTGCGGAATATTGAAAACAGGGGTGCCAATAATATTTACCTCTATCTTTTTTATCTTTTTTGTATTACTTGTTAAACAAAATCTATTTCGCTGAGCAATTGTATTATTATAAACTATATAATTTTCAAATGTTTTGGAGCATACAAGATAGCTCAATATTTGTAATATTTATTTTGTACAGTATTTTTTGCTCATCTTTATCAAGGGTGGCAATAATTATGGACCTAACTGTATATGATGCACACAGCCCTGAGACCTTTTTCCAGGAATTCTCTTTCACTATCCACATCTAAGCGTCTCAGTCAGAATATAGCTAGGTCCCTACAGAGCCACAGAGGCAGCCACCTCACTGAATTTATCATATGGCTGCTGGCATAGCTGTAATTGAAACTTTATGAAGTGAAGTGTGAAACCTTTTTCACTGTTTGAAAGTTTCCAATTAATTTTCTTCTACGCCTCTTCCATACAATTACATATCGCATTAAACTTCCACAATTTCCACTCCACCCCAAACAGCCAAGGCAACTGGTCTGGTTGCTTGAGTGTTGCTTCTGTTTGACGAGATGTTTTTGGCTGTGGTGGACATTTTAAACGAAGGGGAAAGGAATTAGTACATCTGTGCCAGAAGGGGAGAATATTATTTTGTCACATGTTTGTGTCCAGCTGTCTGTCTATTGCGTACAGGCATCTGCCAAAGAGAGAGAAACTATGTCTCTCTGTACGTCTTTCTCTCCGCCGCCATCACCCCGATTCTATTCATTAGCCTTCTGTTTGACCTTGGCCTCATGGCGAGTGCTCAGTATGTGGCCGGCTAGTGAGACTAATGGTGTTTACTGAATTACTGAAACTGTAGCAGCTCTCATCATCTTTTTATGACTGACTTCCTTCTCTGTTCCCTCTCTTTGGTTTTATGGTAGAAAAATGCAGATGCTGTAGACTATGAGGTAGGTTGTTCATTTTTTAAAGGATATAAACAGTATTTCATGTCTATGTTTCTAGCTGTAAGTGCATTTGTGTGTTTGAATACATACAATATGTGTGTCTGCGTTTCATACAGTGCATTCGGAAAGTATTCAGACCCCGTCCCTTTTTCCCCATTTTATTACGTTACAGCCTTATTCTAAAATGGATTTAAAAAATAAAAATTCTCATCAATCTACACAAAATACCCAATAACGACAAGGTGAAAACCGTTTTTTATTTATTTATTTTTTACATTTTTGTTAATTTATTACAAATAAAAAAACGAAATACCTTATTTACATACGTAATCAGACCTTTTGCTAAGAGACTCGAAATTGAGCTCAGGTGCATCCTGTTTCCATTGATTATTCTTGAGATGTTTGTACAACTTGATTGGAGTCCACCTGTGGTAAATTCCATTCATTGGAAATTAGTTGGAAAGGCACACACCTGTCTGTGTAAGGTCCCACAGTTGACAGTGCATGTCAGAGCAAAAACCAAGCCATAAGGTCGAAAGAATTGTCCGTAGAGCTCTGAGACAGGCTTGTGCCAAGGTACAGATCTGGGTAAGGGTACCAAAACATTTCTGCAGCATTGAAGGTCCCCAAGAACACAGTGGCCTCAATCATTCTTAAATGGAAGATGTTTGGAACCACCAAGACTCTTCCTAGAGCTGGCCGTCTGGCCAAACTCAGCAATCGGGGTAGAAGGGGATGTAGCCAAGAACTTGATGGTCACTCTGACAGAGCTCCAGAGTTGCTCTGTGGAGATGGGAGAACCTTCCAGAAGGACAACCATCTCTGCAGCACTCCACCAATCAGGCCTTTATGGTAGAGTGGCCAGACAGAAGTCACTCCTCAGTAAAAGGCACATGACAGCCTGCTTGGAGTTGGCCAAAATTCAAAGGACTCTCAGACAATGAGAAACAAGATTCTCTGGTCTGATGAAACCAAGATTGAACTCTTTGGCCTGAATTCCAAGCGTCACGTCTGGAGGAAACCTGGCACCATCCCTATGGTGAAACATGCTGTTGGCAGCATCATGCTGTGGGGATGTTTTTCAGCTGCAGGGACTGGGAGACTAGTCAGGATCGAGGGAAAGATGAACGGAGCAAAGTACAGAGAGATCCCTGATGAAAACCTGCTCCAGAGCACTCAAGACCTCAGACTGGGGCGAAGGTTCACCTTCCAACAGGACAACGACCCTAACCACACAGCTAAGACAACGCAGGAGTGGCTTCGGGACAAGTCTCTGAATGTCCTTGAGTGGCCCAGCCAGATTCATGAAAGGAAAAAAACTATTTTATCCATTACAATAAGGCTGTAACATAACAAAATGTGGAAAACGTGAAAGGGTCTGAATACTTTCGGAATGCAATGTATGTGTCTTATGTGTGCAACAAGCCCTTCTTCCGAATGGGGGATGTGCTCAACGCGGTGTTTTTGTGTTTGTTTGCGTGTTTGTCCTTTAATTTGACTCTCTCCCTCTGCTCTTCTAAATATTAAGTGTCAATCAAAGTGTGACCTGAACAGTGGCCTTCAGAAGGCAGTAGCAGTGGAGCACTGTGAGGATGTGATCTGATGGAGATCATCAAGAAATAACCACATAGATCATTAAATGAGAACCAGAAGGGACAGAACTGGCATAGAATAACGTGACACCAGAATCAACAGGCTTTCAAAAAGAGAATAAGCTTCACATACTCCAATAATTAATTTACTTTGATGTGTTTGTTTTTTTCAATTTGGAAGCGAGCGCTGTTACACGCTGTTACCAATTCATGAACTGGAGATCACTCTAATATAATGTATACTGTGCAGCCCGAGGCAGGCATTTCACAAATTTTGGATTTGATTTCTATTAATTTCTTGAAATGACAGAGATTTAATGGGATTCACCTATGGCAGGGGTGTCAAACTCATTCCATGGTGGGCGTAGTGTCTGCTGGTTTTTGGTTTTTCCTTTAAAACCTAGACAACCAGGTGAGGGGAGTTCCTTACTAATCAGTGACCTTAATTCATCAATCAAGTACAAGGGAGGAGCGAAAACCCGCAGACACTCGGCCCTCCATGGAATGAGTTTGACACGTGCTCTATGGCACAACCTCCCCGGCATCATAAGAAATCTAATAAAATCACAGCACCCCACAAGCAACACAACACAAAAACATAAACAAAGCACCACTATACAACACATTTCCCATGGTGATTAACATATGATCTCCACATTTTGTCAAACATTTCCAGTTTTTGTTTAACTTTAGAATATACAAAATCCAACAGTTTGTAGCTAGATAATTCAGTCCTCTAATTTGTTATTGAGGGTAAATAAGAGGCTTTCCAATTGATGGCAACACATTTCTTTGCAGCAATTAGACCTAGATTACAAAAATGTCTCTGATATTAAATCACCAATATTTACATTTCCCAACAGACATAATCTTGGAGATGGATGGATATAAATTCCTAGGCACAATGAAATGATAACACGTACAGTACATTATCCCAAACTGGTGTCAGCACCACAGCATATGTAATAAGGTTTGATTTTGCATTTTCAACAGAAATGTGACATTTCTGGTTGCATTACATTTATTCTGGCAGGAGGGTAGTAAGTCCTATGAATTGTCTTAAATTGCAGTAGCTTATGTCTTACGTTGTAGGAGCAGGTATGAACATTTTCACATATCTGTGACCAGATCTGTTTACCATTTTTTGGGACCATCAGGTACAGCTTCAATCAACCCTCGATATAACTTTGCAATCAACTTCTTTAGTGTAGCAAATTCTTTCAGTATTTTTTCTATGCTAGATGCCTTAGATTCTTCCAGATTCTGTTGAAGTGGTTGAATAAGATTTCGGAGTTGAAAGAATTTTAAGAAACCTTGAATAATCCTTTCGATAATACAAATATTTTTTGTAATTGATTGAATGACAGGAGAGAGCCATCATAGTACACATGTCCAAAATTCACGATGCTACTTTGGAACCAGGACTTAAAGGTTTTGTCATTAAACACTGGAGGTAAGGTGGGGTTATTCCAAATAGGTGTCCCTGGCGATATTGGTTCTTACCATCTCATGAATTTATGTACATTTCCCCAAACAAGAATGGAATGGAGAATCATTTGATTGTCTGTTTTTCTGTTCAACGCCTTGTACCAGAAGTAGTGAATTTATTTCAGATCATGAGGTATTATATCTATGGCTTCGATACTCCTCCATGCAAAAGGATAGTCTGCTGTCCATTGTTTAAGTGAACGCAGTTATGCAGCCCAGTAATACATTTTCCTAATACAGCACCATATCATGTTCCAAGATCGCGTAGCAGTCGGACGTGTGTTTTGTCTTGTCCCATCCTGTCCCGCGTAAATATCATTGTCCACAATTTCTTTGGAAATTGTAGCAGTAAAAGAGGGGTTGGCGGGTGGTGGGTGGCGGGACACAATGCAGATAGCCCGGTAGCCAATGTGCGGGAGCACTGGTTGGTCTGCCCAATTGAGGTAGTATGTACAGTGGGGGGAAAAAGTATTTGATCCCCTGCTGATTTTGTACGTTTGCCCACTGACAAAGAAAGGATCAGTCTATAATTTTAATGGTAGGTTTATTTGAACAGTGAGAGACAGAATAACAACAAAAATATCCAGAAAAACGCATGTCAAAAATGTTATAAATTGATTTGCATTTTAATGAGGGAAATAAGTATTTGACCCCCTCTCAATCAGAAAGATTTCTGGCTCCCAGGTGTCTTTTATACAGGTAACGAGCTGAGATTAGGAGCACACTCTTAAAGGGAGTGCTCCTAACCGCAGCTTGTTACCTGTAAAAAAGACACCTGTCCACAGAAGCAATCAATCAATCAGATTCCAAACTCTCCACCATGGCCAAGACCAAAGAGCTCTCCAAGGATGTCAGGGACAAGATTGTAGACCTACACAAGGCTGGAATGGGCTACAAGACCATCGCCAAGCAGCTTGGTGAGAAGGTGACAACATTTGCTGCGATTATTCACAAATGGAAGAAACACAAAAGAACTGTCAATATCCCTCGGCCTGGGGCTCCATGCAAGATCTCACCTCGTGGAGTTGCAATGATCATGAGAACGGTGAGGAATCAGCCCAGAACTACACGGGAGGATCTTGTCAACGATCTCAAGGCAGCTGGGACCATAGTCACCAAGAAAACAATTGGTAACACACTACGCCGTGAAGGACTGAAATCCTGCAGCGCCCGCAAGGTCCCCCTGCTCAAGAATACATATACATGCCCGTCTGAAGTCTGCCAATGAACATCTGAATGACTCAGAGGACAACTGGTGAAAGTGTTGTGGTCAGATGAGACCAAAATGGAGCTCTTTGACATCAACTCAACTCGCCGTGTTTGGAGGAGGAGGAATGCTGCCTATGACCCCAAGAACACCATCTCCACCGTCAAACATGGAGGTGGAAACATTATGCTTTGGGGGTGTTTTTCTGCTAAGGGGACAGGACAACTTCACCGCATCAAAGGGACGATGGACGGGGCCATGTACCGTCAAATCTTGGGTGAAAACCTCCTTCCCTCAGCCAGGGCATTGAAAATGGGTCGTGGATGGCAGCCCAGCATGACAATTACCCAAAACACACGGCCAAGGCAACAAAGGAGTGGCTCAAGAAGAAGCACATTAAGGTCCTGGAGTGGCCTAGCCAGTCTCCAGACCTTAATCCCATAGAAAATCTGTGGAGGGAGCTGAAGGTTCGAGTTGCCAAACGTCAGCCTCGAAACCTTAATGACTTGGAGAAGATCTGCAAAAAGGAGTGGGACAAAATCCCTCCTGAGATGTGAGCAAACCTGGTGGCCAACTACAAGAAACATCTGACCTCTGTGATTGCCAACAAGGGTTTTGCCACCAAGTACTAAGTCATGTTTTGCAGAGGGGTCAAATACTTATTTCCCTCATTAAAATGCAAATAATTTCATAACGTTTTTGACATGCATTTTTCTGGATTTCTTTGTTGTTATTCTGTCTCTCACTGTTCAAATAAACCTACTATTAAAATTATAGACTGTTCATTTCTTTGTAAGTGGGCAAACGTACAAAATCAGCAGGGGATCAAATACTTTTTCCCCCCACTGTACATGAATGTATAGTTAAAGTGACTATGCATATATGATAAACAGAGAGTAGCAGCAGCGTAAAAAGAGGGGTTGGGGGTTGCGGGGGGCACCCCTGGGGAGTTCCAGTGTTGAGAATCAGCATGGCAGATGTGTTGCCACCTACGCTCATCACCTGGGGGCGGCCCATCAGGATGTCCAGGATCCAGTTGCAGAGGTAGGTGTTTAGTCCCAGGATCCTTAGCTTTGAGGGTACTATGGTGTTGAACGCTGAGCTGTAGTCAATGAATAGCATTCTCACATAAGTGTTCCTTTTGTCCAGGTGGGAAAGGGCAGTGTGGAGTGCAATAGAGATTGCATCATCTGTGGATCTGTTTTGGCGGTATGCAAATTGGAGTGGGTCTAGGGTTTCTGGAATAATGGTGTTGATGTGAGCCATTACCAACCTTTCAAAGCCCTTCATGGCTACGGACGTGAGTGCTACGGGTCTGTAGTCATTTAGACACGTTGCCTTTGTGTTCTTGGGCACAGGGCTATGGTGGTCTGCTTGAAACATGTTGGTATTACAGACTCAATCAGGGACATGTTGAAAATGATAGTGAAGACACCTGCCAGTTAGCCAGCACATGCCAGGAGCACACATCCTGGTAATCTGTCTGGCCCCACAGCCTTGTGTATGTTGACCTGTTTGAAGGTCTTACTCACGTCGGCTACGGAGAGCGTGATCACACAGTCGTCCGGAACAGCTGATGCTCCCATGCATGCCTCAGTGTTGCTTGCCTCGAAGCGAGCATAGAAGTGCCTGGATTATCTTGGCAAAGGAATATTAACCTGTTAATGCTTATTAAAAATGTCTGGGATCTTTTATTTCAGCTCATGACACATGGGACCAACACTTTATATTTTGCGTTTATATTTTTGTTCAGTTTATACACTACTGTTCAAAAGTTTGGGGTCACTTTTAAATGTCCTTGTTTTCCATGAAAACTTACATGAAATGAGTTGCAAAATGAATAGGAAATATAGTAAAGACGTTGACAAGGTTATAAATAATGATTTTTCATTGAAATAATAATTGTGTCCTTCAAACTTTGCTTTCGTCAAAGAATCCTCCATTTGCAGCAATTACAGCCTTGCAGACCTTTGGCATTCTAGTTGTCCATTTGTTGAGGTAATCCGAAGAGATTTCACCCCATGCTTCCTGAAGCACCTCCCACAAATTGGATAGACTTGATGGGCACGTCTTATATACCATACGGTCAAGTTGCTCTCACAACAGCTCAATAGGGTTGAGATCCGGTGACTGTGCTGGCCCCTCCAGTATAGAAAGAATACCAGCTGACTGCTTCTTCACTAAATAGTTATTGCGTAGTTTGGAGCTGTGCTTTGGGTCATTGTCCTGTTGTAGGAGGAAATTGGCTCCAATTAAGCGCCGTCCACAGAGTATGGCATGGCGTTGCAAAAGGGAGTGATAGCCTTCTTTCTTCAAGATCCCTTTTACCCTGTACAAATCTCCCACATTACCACCATCAAAGCACCCCCAGACCATCACATTGCTTCCACCATGCTTGACAGATGGCGTCAAGCACGCCTCCAGCATATTTTCAATTTTTCTGCATCTCACGAATGTTTTCGTTGTGATCCGAACACCTCAACCTTAGATTAGTCTGTCCATAACACTTTTTTCCAATCTTCCTCTGTCCATTGTCTGTGTTCTTTTTCCCATCTTAATCTTTTCTTTTTATTGGCCAGTCTGAGTTATTGGTTTTTCTATGCCTAGAAGGCCAGCATCCCTGAGTCGCCTCTTCACTGTTGATGTTGAGACTGGTGTTTTGCGGGTACTATATAATGAAGCTGCGCTGCCAGTTGAGGACTTGTGAGGCATCTGTTTCTCAAACTAGACACTCTAATGTACTTGTCCTCTTGCTCAGTTGTGCACCGGGGCCTCCCACTCCTCTTTCTATTCTGGTTAGTTTCACTCTTCTGTGAAGGTAGTAGTACACCTCGTTGTGCGAGCTCTTCAGTTTCTTGGCAATTTCTCGCATGCACGCCTTCATTTCTCAGAGCAAGAATAGACTGACGAGTTTCAGAAGAAAGTTATTTATTTCTGGCCATTTTGAGCCTGTAATCGAACCCACAAATGCTGATGCTCCAGATACTCCAGATACTCAACTAGTCTAAAGGACAGTTTTATTGCTTCTTTAATCAGCAAAACAGTTTTCAGCTGTGCTAACATAATTGCAAAAGGGTTTTCTAATGATCAATTAGTCTTTTAAAATGATAAACTTGGATTAGCTAACACAACGTGCCATTGGAACACAGGAGTGATGGTTGCTGATAATGGGCCTGTAGATATTGCATAAAGAATCTGCCGTTTCCTGCTACGATAGTCATTTACAACATTAACAATGTCTACACTGTATTTCTGATCAATTTGATGTTATTTTAATGGACCAAAAATGTGATTTTCTTTCAAAAAGCAAAAAGAAGGATATTTCTAAGTGACCCCAAACTTTTGAATGGTAAAAATATATATATATTTTTTAATTCAAAAATATATATATAAAAATACAATAATAATACAATAATAAGTCCAATATTGCCCAACTAGGACTAAAGTGAGTGTCGGTAATATGTATCCATGATATGTGCAGTCAACTAGTATATTTAGGGTTTATGAAGTGAATATTGTGATTATTATTAAGTAGTCCTGTTTAAGGCTGGTTCAACCTTCTGAGATAGATGAGACCCTTCTAAAGTATACATTACTAATTTGTCCTGGCCAACGTCAGAGGCCTAACTCTTATTTTTTTTAAGCCAAAGGAAAGGAAGAGATTATCCCTCTCAGGGTCAATAACAAGAGAAAAACTACATAAAAAGCACTTGCCATCACTATGTTAATTGAGAATAAAATGAATTTGATTATTTAGGCATTAGGCATCATTATAGTATATTAAGAGAGAGATTCGTTCAACTCTCCATATAATTCTCTAATTAAATTAAGGCAAACAGATGTTGGGCTATAACTGCATACAGTTCAGCTGTACTGCACACAACCACATGTGGGAAGCACTCGTTTTGACCCTTTGGGACAGAGCGGGCAGCTCCTTAAGAGCAGGGTGATATAATGACTTGTAAGGTTAATGCAACATCCGTCCGCTCTGGGCACCGGTAGAGTCAAAAGGAATACCATCCATTCACTTAAATTTTCAGTTGGCCTAGCTACATTTCTTGTAAATTCCACCTTGCGATTCAGTTAATTGATTAATTTCAAAATAATTGTCTAACGAAGAGCTGGAAATAATAATTGAAAGGCGCATAATTGTGGGCTTCGCACACATACTGTAGCCTGCTTGTAGCTATCTCTCTTATTAGCTCGGCAATTGCCCATGTTTCTTCAACATTTATTCAACCAATTCATTAACATTATTCATTGTTCTTTCTATGGGAGAATAAAAAAAAAAAGGATAATCGACACGTGATGATATCATGTTGCCGACACTAATACATTTTTTTTAATTCATATATCAATTTCCCCATTATCATGGCTTAATTCGGACAAAAGTAAATTACATTTTTTTTAAAGAAGGGAGAGACAGCAATGGAAATGAATGTACTGTGTGCATAGAATTTCAGCGTCTTAGGCTGTATGACATTTGATCTCTCCTAGTGTATTTTCACGTGCCATTTAAATTCTTCCCACCCACTCAGGTCTTCATAGCTTATTTGCTGGGGAGCATTTCAAAATAATTGTCCAGATCATAGCAATCATCATGCTGCCTTGTTCACTTGTCAGTTTGTTACTTAAACAAATAGATCATGGCTACAGCCTACCAATGAATGGGTTTTCATTCATGCTACATAGCCAATAGTCATTAAAGTGTTATTCATTTAGACAGACCACCTGAATGGTGCTGTGATTGTCTTTTCAATAGGCGTGTAAGTGACGGCATTAACAACACATACCTTTCTCTTTTGTGTCTTTGATCAGTAGCTTGAACAGTTCAATAGTCCAGTGCCTCATCTGTTGTACATCGTCTGTTGACAGGCTGTCTTGTAGTCCATACATTTTATTCATTGCCATTTCCACTTTTCTCCTTGTCCAGGTTATCCAGGAATTGGGTAGCTTATTTTGCTAATTTCAGTGTGATGTCTCTTTCCTTCCGTTTGACACATAGTTGTGTGGGGTAGCATTACACCAAAGAGAACAGGATTTGTTTTTCCCATAGCTTTTTCTTTATGGGGTCAAATTCACTGCATTTCATTTAGAGGTCTCTGCTTATGTCAGCGTTAATTTGATATAGATCTAATGGCCCCAAATATCAATTGTCCGACTCACCTTTTTGGCTTGGATGGCCAGCCGTAGAACTTTATCTTTGTCCCTATAGTTAAGGAACTGGTTTGCTGCTTGTGTCTGAAGTCCTCCATCTCGTTTAATCGTTCAGTAAGCCCCATAATGATGTATTTTTGTTCACCCACGGTTTTCTGGAGCTTTTCTAGTGTTATTTTCTCCAGGGTTTTGACCTCCTCCATGTCTTTGCCCAGTTCAGTCATATCGGTTTTGATTATTTTTTATTCATCTACAGTTTTTCATTGCCAGTGCGAATTTCTGTTAGTAGGCCCTAGTGTCTCTAAGCTTACATTAGTCGAGTCGTCAGCTACTTGGTCCATGGTTGTGTTGTTTCAGTGTGTTTGTTTGTTATATTTCCATACCGGAAATCTGTCTACTGGCATTGTCAACTGACATCCTGATATTCTTGTTCAAACCAAAAGGAACTTGGTATGCAATGTAACACAGGGTTTGCATTGTGACACAACGTAAACGGTTGATGTTGTTGTCTTCAGATGTTTGAAGGCATCCAGGTTTGATTCCCTGAGACTGAGTCAGAGAGGGAGAATGTGAGTTAGAGAGGAATGGTTGCACGCCATAGCCAGACAGTGTGTTGAGACTGCCGTAGAGTCAGATGACTGATGGGAAATAGGGAAGTTAGAGAGAGAGACAAAGAGATAAAAGAAAGAAAAGAAAGAATGAGGCTGAGAATTTGTCCAAGAGTGACTTTTAGCTTTCCACCATGAGTGTCTACTGTTGGCTATGTGTACATTTATCTTTCATTGGCCATGTAACTGTTTTCACAACATAACTTAATACAAATGCATTCACAGCACTTTGTAATGGAAGAAAGGGGTCTATATTTTAAAGTGAGTGCACAGTGTAAGAGTGAGACTCCAGAGTGACCACAGACATGTATATGTGAGGTCTGTCCTTATTATTTATTCTTTAGCATTCACCCTCTGGTCCAACAGCTGCAACTGTGTTCTATTTCGGTTGGAGATAAATGAGGTGCCATGTGTGCAATAGGAATACACTATTATCAGGATGAAATGTCTGATGAGTGGATAGCGTGTGACTGGCTAGGAATAAAACTGACAGGTTCATTTTTCTCCACCCCCTCAACTGGAAATAACTAGCTTGGATGCCAGTTAGCCAGCTTAATTGTCACTGCATTGGATTGGCATAAGAAAGATGGTGGATCATTTGTCTACACCTATCTTAGACCACTGAGCTAAAGCCTCTGAATTAGCTGTTGGAGCTAACACAATACTAGCCGTATCAGGAATCACAGAACCGTAGTTCACTGAACCCCCTCTGTTACAATAAGGGCAACCCTAACCCTAGATTCATGTCCACAGCCTGATTCAACCCTAACTCTAGCCAAAGCCCTAACCCTAGCTATATGTCCACACCCTGGTTCAACCCTGGATTCGTTGTGCGTCGCACTGACAGGAATAAACATCTCTCTAGGAAGAAGAAGGGCGGGGGTGGATGTTTCATGATTAACATCTCATGGTGTAATTGTAACAACATACAGGAACTCAAGTCCTTTTGTTCACCTGACCTAGAATTCCTCACAATCAAATGCCGACCGTATTATCTTCAAAGAGAATTCGCCTCGGTTATTGTCACAGCCGTGTATATCCCCCCTAAAGACGATACCACGACGGCACTCAAGGAACTTCACTGGACTTTATGCAAACTGGAAACCATATGTCCTGAGGCTGCATTTATTGTAGCTGGGGATTTTAACAAAGCAAATTTGAGAACAAGGCTACCTAAATTCTATCAGCATAATGATTGTAGCACTCACGCTGGAAAAACACTGGATCACTGCTACTCTAACATCCGCGATGCATACAAGACCCTCCCCCGCCCTTTTTCAGCAAATCTGACCACAACTCCATTTTGCTAAGGACTATTCAACGCTGGTCTGACCATTTCGGAATCCAAGCTTCAAGATTGTTTTGATCACAGGGACTGGGACATGTTCCGGGTAGCCTCAGAGAATAATATTGACGTATACGCTTATTCGGTGAGTGAGTTTAAAAGGAAGTGTATAGGAGATGTTGTACTTACTGTGACTATTAAAACCTAGCCTAACCAGAAACAGTGGATAGTGGATCAACATTCACGAAAAACTGAAAGCGCAAACCACCGCATTTAACCATGGAAAGGTGACTGGGAATATGGCCGAATACAAACAGTGTAGTTATTCCCTCCGCAAGGCAATCAAAAAAGCTAAATATCCGTATAGAGACAAAGTGGAGTCGCAATTCAACGGCTCAGAGACGAGACTCATGTGGCAGGGTCTACAGACAATCACGGACTACAAAAGGAAAACCAGCCACGTCAAGGATATTGACGTCCTCAGAGCATGCGCAGATCAGCTGGCTGGTGTGTTTACGGACATATTCAATCTCTCCCTATCCCAGTCTACTGTCCCCACATTCTTCAAGATGGCCACAATTGTTCCTGTACCCAAGATGGCAAAGGTAACTGAACTAAATGACTATCGCCTCGTAGCATTCACTTCTGTCATCATGAAGTGCTTTGACAGACTAGCCAAGGATCATATCACCTCCACCTTAAATGCCACCCTAGACCCACTTCAATTTCCCATCTGGACAAGAGGAATACCTATGTAAGAATGCTGTTCATTGACTATAGCTCAGCATTCAACACCATAGTACCCTCCAAGCTCTTCATTAAGCTTGAGGCCCTGGGTCTCAACCCCGTCCTGTGCAATTGGGTTCTGGACTTTCTGATGGGCCGCCCCCAGGTGGTGAAGGTAGGAAACAACATCTCCACTTCACTGATCCTCAACACTGTGGCTCCACAAGGGTGCGTGCTCAGCCTCCTCCTGTTCTCCCTGTTCACATATGACTGCGTGGCCATGCATGCCTCCAACTCAATCATCAAGTTTGCAGACGACATAACAGTAGTAGGCTTGATTACCAACAACGACGAGACAGCCTACAGGGAGGAGGTAAGGGCACTTAGAGTGTGGTGTCAGGAAAACCACTCACTCAACATCAACAAAACAAAGGAGATGATTGTGGATTTCAGGAAACAACAGAGGGAGCACCCCCCTATCCACATCAACGTCAACAGTGAAGAAGCGACTCCGGGACACTGGCCTTCTATGCAGAGTTGCAAAGAAAAAGCCCTATCTCAGACTGGCCAATAAAAAAAGGGCAATGGGCAAAATAACACAGTCACTGTACAGAGGAACTCTGCCTAGAAGGCCAGCATCCCTGAGTCGCCTCTTCACTGTTGACATTGAGACTTGTGTTTTGCGGGTACTATTTAATGAAGCAGCCAGTTGAGGACTTGTGAGGTGTCTGTTTCTCAAACTAGACACTCTAATGTACCTGTCCTCTTGCTCAGTTGTGCACCGGGGCCTCCCACTCCTCTTTCTATCTGGTTAGAGCCAGTTTGCGCTGTTCAGTGAAGGGAGTAGTACACAGCATTGTACGATATCTTCAGTTTCTTGGCAATTTCTCACATGGAATAGCCTTCATTTCTCAGAACAAGAATAGACTGACGAGTGTCAGAAGAAAGTTCTTTGTTTCTGGACATTTTGAGCCTATAGTCAAACCCACAAATGCTGATGCTCCAGATACTCAACTAGTCTAAAGAAGGCCAGTTTTACAGTTGTATTGCTTCTTTAATCAGAACAACAGTGTTCTGCTCTGCTAACATAATTGCAAAAGGGTTTTCTAATGATCAATTAGCCTTTTAAAATGATAAACTTGGATTAGCTAACACAACGTGCCATTGGAACTTGGTTGCTTGGTTGCCATTGGGTGCTGATAATGGGCCTCTGTACGCCTATGTAGATATTCCATAAAAAATCTGCCGTTTCCAGCTACAATAGTCATTTACAACATTAACAATGTCTACACTGCATTTCTGATAAATTTTGTGTTATTTTAATGGACAAATATTTGCTTTTTAAAAAACAAGGACATTTCTAAGTGACTCCAAGCTTTTAAATGGTGGTGTATATATTCTTATTCCATTCCTTTACTTAGATTTGTGTGTAGTAGGTAGTTGTGGTGGAATTGTTAGATTACATGTTAGATATTGCTGCACTGTCGGAACTAGAAGCACAAGCATTTCGCTACACTCGCAATAACATCTGCTAACCATGTGTTTGTGACCAATAAAATTTGATTTGATTTGATAGGGGAACCACAATGCCCGAATGACTATAATAATGCTAACAAAGACATTATTTCTCAGTGAGATATTGTAGTGAGTGTGGAGTGTTATTTGAGTGGTCTGCATATTCATTTCAGGCAATACATTTGGAATTTTATTTCGGAATGTTGTTTGACACAGCAGCTTCGCTTGAGAAAAAACAGAGACCTACTCTCAGGAGGCAGACATTTCTTTCTGTTTCTGTCTCTCTCTCTATCGCTCTCTCTATATGTAAATGCCAGTGGTGGCGGTCCAGTGCCTGTTGGCAGCCAAGGTGTGTGTTATTGAAGATGAACAGGAGTCAGTTCCTGGCCAAATGGGAGAGGAGAGAGCGACCATGCTCCTGTAAGGCCGCAATGAGCTAACTGTAGCTGTAAGCAGGGCCCTGGGGCCCGGCCTGTGTTAATACTGTATAACCTTTAAAGATGTATTCCTCCCCAGTCTACTTCCATGTTGTATGAGTGTCTGTGCCTCTTCCTCTCCTCTCTCTTTCTCTCTCCTCTGTTTCTCCTGCTCTACTTCTACATCTCTCCTTTCCTCTTCCTCCAGCTTCTTCTGCGTCTCACTTAAAATAGTCAGATGATTCACTCAGAGAGTGTGTGTGTGTGTCTGTCTATTTAAATTGCCTTGGAGGTGGTAAATGTGGTGACTGATTGTGGTAAGTTTAATAACCCCCCCAAAACCAAGTTTGCTGCAATTCACACAATAAATAAATACATAGTAAATTGTATTAATGGCGCTGGAGGGGATGGCTGCCGTTTTACGGGCTCCTAACCAACTGTGCTATTTTGTTAGTTTTTTCGCATTGTTTGTAACTCATTTTGTACATAATGTTGCTGCTATCGTCTCTTATGACCGAAAAGAGCTTCTGGACATCAGAGCAGCGATTACTCATCTCGAACTGGACAAAAAAAATTATTTAACAAGTTTGATATACTGCTTTAAGGATATACTGCTTTGTCGAGACAAGGCCCAAATCCCCATCATCCGCATGAAGAAAATACAGAGAAAAAGGGGGAGGAGCGCAGGTGCCTTGTTAGATTTTGACGACGAGTAGGTAAACCACCATTACCCCCCGTATTATTAGCCAACGTTGCAATCATTGGTAAACAAACTGGACGATCTACGATTAAGACTATCCTACCAACGGGGCATTAAAAACTGTAATATCGTATGTTTCACCAAGACGTGGCTAAACAATGACACGGATAATATAGAGCTTGCTGGCTTCTCCTTGCATTGGCAGGACAGAGAAGCTACGTCTGGTAGGAAGTGGGTCGGGGTGTGTGTCTATTTGTCAATAACTGCAGGTGCGCAATGTCTAATATTAAAGGAGTCTCAAGGTATTGCTCGCTGCAGGTAGAATACTTCATGGTAAGGTGTAGACCAAACTATCTACCAAGAGAGTTCTCAACTTTATTATTCGTAGCCGTCTATTTACCACACCAAACCGATGCTGGCAATAATACCGCACTCAACGAGCTGTATAAGGCCATAAGCAAACAAGAAAATGCTCATCCATAAGCGGCGCTCCTAGTGGCCAGGGACTTTAAAACTTCTTAGGGATAAGGGATATTTTCCTGAATTTCCGCCTGACTAATGTGCCCAAAGTAAACTGCCTGTTACTCAAGCCCAGAAGCCAGGATATGCATATAATTGGTAGTATTGGATAGAAAACACTTTGGAGGTTGTAGAAATGTTAAACTAATGTATGAGACTATAACACAATTGATATGGCAGGCAAAAATCCAAAGAAAAACCAACCAGAATTTGTGCTCCCAGGGTCTTATAATGGAAAGCTATGGGTTCTATGTAATTCCAGCTCCCAGACTGCAATTCCTATGGCTTCCACTAGATGTCAAGAGTCTTTGTTCATTGTTTCAGACTAGTTTCTTCAAAAACGAGCAAGAATTTGGAGTTTTTGTACAAACACTCTGTACAATATCAGTCTGTTGGCAGACGATGTAAAGGACGCGCGCTTACTAATTTTACTTTTCTATTGAACATACTTCTTTCCATATGAAAAATTATACTTCATTTACATTTTAGGATACCTGAGGATTAAATAAAAACGTAGTTTAACTTGTTTGAATAAAGTTTAGCATTAGTTTTTTGAGCTCCTTTGTCTGCATGTTGAACGAGTGGATTACTGAAATCGATGGTGCCAACTAAACAGACTTTTTGGGATATAAAGAAAGATTTTATCTAACAAAACGACCATTCATGTTGTAGCAGGGAAACTTGGGATTGCAATCAGAGGAAGATTTTCAAAAGAAAGTGATTTATTTAATCGCTATTTGTGATTTTATGAAGCCTGTGCTGGTTGAAAAATATGTTGATCTGGGGCACTGTCCTCAAACAATTGCATGGTATGCTTTCGCTGTAAAGCCTATTGTAAATCTGACAATGCAGTGAGATTAACAAGAATGTAAGCTTTTTAACGATATAAGATACTTGTATGTTCATAAATGTTTAATATTACGATTATTTATTTGAAATGCGCGCCCTCCAATTTCACCGCTAGCGAGACGCCTAGCCTTAAGAAGTTTTAATGCAGGCAAACTTACATCCGTTTTACCTAATTTCTACCAGCATGTCACATGTGCAACCAGAGGACAAAAACTGTAGACCACCTTTACTCCATACACAGAGATGCATACAAAGCTCTCCGTCGCCCTCCATTTGGCAAATCTGACCATAATTCTATACTCCTGATTCCTGCTTACAAACAAAAACTAAAGCAGGAAGTACCAGTGACTCGCTCAAAACGGAAGTGGTCAGATGACCCGGATGCTACGCTACAGGACTGTTTTGCTAGCACAGACTGGAATATGTTCTGGGATTCATCCAATAGCATTGAGGAGTATACCACTTCAGTCACCGGCTTCATCAATAAGCACATCGATGACGACTCCCCACAGTGACCTGTACGTACATATCCCAACCAGAAGCCATGGATTACAGGCAACATCTGCACCGAGCTAAAGGCTAGAGCTTTCATTGAGTGGGACACTAATCCGGACGCTTATAAGAAATCCTGTTATGCCCTCGAACATCAAACAGGCAAAATGTCAATTCAGGACTAATATTGAATCCTACTACACCAGCCCTGACGCTCGTTGGATGCAGCAGGGCTTGAAAACTATTACGGACTGCAAAGGGAAACTCAGCCACAAGTTGCCCAGTGGCGTGAGCTGCCCAGTGACGTGAGCCTACCAGACGAGTGAAATGCCTTTTATGCTCGCTTCGAGGCAAGCAACACTGAAGCATGCATGAAAGCACCAGCTGTTCCGGACGACTGTGTCATCATGCTCTCTGTAGCAGATGTGAGCAAGACCTTTTAACAGGTCAACATTCACAAAGCCGTGGGGCCAGACAGATTACCAGGACGTGTACTCAAAGCAAGCACAGACCAACTGGTAAATGTCTTCACTGACACTTTCAACCTCTCCCTGACCAAGTCTGTGATAACAATATGTTTCAAACAGACCACCATAGTCCCTGTGCTCAAGAAAGCGAAGGTAACCTGCCTAAATAATTACCGCCCCAGAGCACTCACGTCGGTAGCCATGAAGCGCTTTGAAAGGCTGGTCATGGCTCACACCAACACCATCATGCCGGAAACCCAAGACTGACTCCAATTCGCATATCACCCCAACAGATCCACAGATGACACAATCTCAATCGCACTCCAAACTGCCCTTTCCCACCTGGACAAAAGGAACACCTATGTGAGAATGGTGTTCATTGACCACAGCTCAGCATTCAACACCATAGTGCCCACGAAGCTCATCACTAAGCTAAGGACTCTGGGACTAAACACCTCCCTCTGCCACTGGTTCCTGGACTTGCTGATGGGCCTCCCCCAGATGGTAAGGGTAGGCAACAACACATCTGCCAGTCTGATCCTCAACACGGGGGACCCTTGGTGGTGCGTGCTTAGTCCCCTCCTGTACTCCCTGTTCACCCACGACTGCATGGCCAAGCACAACTCCAACACCATCATTAAGTTTGCTGACAACACAACAGTGGTAGGCCTGATCACAACAACGATGAGACAGCTTATAGGGAGGAGGTCAGAGACCTTGGCAGTGTTGTGCCAGGACAACAACCTTTCCCTAAATGTGAGCAGGACAAAGGAACTGATTGTGGGCTATAGGAAAAGGAGGGCCGAACAGGCCCTCAATCTCATCGACGGGGCTGAAGAAGAGCGGGTCGAGAGTTTCAATTCCTTGTTGTCCACATCACCAACGAACTATCATGGTCCAAACACAACAAGAGAGTTGTGAAGAGGTCACGACAACACCTTTTCCCCCTCAGGAGATTGAAAAGATTTGGCATGGGTCCTAGGATCCTCAAAAAGTTCTACAACTGCACCATCGAGAGCATCCTGACCTGTTGCATCACCACCTGATATGGCAACTGCTCGGCATCTGACCATAATGCGCTACAGAGGGAGAGCGTACTGCCCAGTACATCACTGGGGCCAAGCTTCCTGACATCCAGGACCTACAGTGGGCTCCAAAATTACTGGCACCCCTGACTGGCAATGCACAAACAATGCTTGAACAAATATAAACAATATAATTATAGAGATAAACTCAAAATACCAACATGTGAGAAGTACTGTACTTTATTCATGTTTCAATGGAACCAACCAAAATAATTTATTGATTTAATTAAAAGTCAATGTCCTCCAAATCAAGGTTCACAATTAATGGCACCCTTAAAGATTATTGTAAATAACATCTACCAAAATTAAACCACACATTAAATTCCACTTATTTAAGTTTATCTAAGTCTTAAGGAACTATATTGAGCCATTACATCACTTCCTGTTTCACTAGGGTATAAAAATGAGGTAACACACATGCAATACCCCACTGTCATCCAACACCATGAAGAAAACAAAAGAACTGGCATTTCAAAAGAGACAGCTGGTCGTAGACCTTCATAAATCTGGTAATGGCTACAAGAAGATCCACAAACAATTGAATATACCACTGAGCACTGTCAGGGCAATTATTAAAACATTCAAAAGATATGGAACAGTTGAAAACCTCACAGATAGAGGACGCAAATGCATTTTTCTCCCCAGGATAGGGAGGAGGATGGTGAGAGAAGCAACAAAATCTCCAAGAATCACTGTGAAAGAATTGCAGGCCTTGGTGGCATCTTGGAGTCACCAGGTTTCAAAAAGCACCATCAGATGCCACCTCCACAACCACAGGCTCCTTGGAACGGTTTCCAGAAGAAAGCCCTTTCTGACCCCAAGACACAGACGCAAGCACCTGGAGTTTGCCAAATGTCATTTAAATTATGACTGGAAGAAGGTGCTCTGGTCAGATGAGACCAAAATGTAACGTTTTGGTCAGATACAGCATCGGCATGTTTGACGTCGAAACAGAGATGCATACAAGGAGAGGAACCTCATACACACGGTGAAATATGGAGGGGGGTCAGTGTTGGTTTGGGGCTGTTTTAATTCCAGAGGTCCAGGGGAACTGGTTAAGATTGATGGCATAATGAATTCCACCAAGGATCAGGCAATTTTGGCTGACAATCTGGTTGCCTCTGCCAGAAGGCTGGGACTTGGCCGTAGGGGGACTTTCCAACAAGACAATGACCCGAAACATACCTCAAGAGCCACACAGAAATGGTTCTGTGACAACAAAATCAATGTTCTGCCATGGCCATCTCAGTCGCCGGACCTCAATCCAATCGAAAACCTGTGGGCTGAGTGGAAGAGGGCAGTTGATAAGCTCAAACCCAAGAATGTGAAGGATCTTGAAAGGATCTGCATAGAGGAATGGTCCAAAATCCCTCCAAATTTGTTCCTTAACCTTGTCAAACATTACAGGAAAATACTCCATGCTGTTATCTTTGCCAGAGGTGGTTGCACTAAGTACTAAATGAGTGCCAATAATTATGAAACCTTGATTTTGGTCAAATTTATTTTGTATTAGATTATTGTATGCTTTTGGTTGGTTCCATTGAAACATGAATAAAGTACAGTATTTCTCACATGTTGGTATTTTGAGTTTATCTCTAAAATTATGTTGTTTATATTTTTTAAAGTATTGTTTGTGCATTGCCAGTCAGGGGTGCCAGTAATTTTGGAGCCCACTGTATATACTAGGCGGTGTCAGAGGAAGGCCCAAAAAATTGTCAAAGACTCCAGTCACCCAAGTCATAGACTGTTCTCTCTGTTACCACACTGCAAGTGGTACCGGAGCACCAAGTCTAGGACCAAAAGGTTCCTTAACATCGTCTACCCCCAAGCCATAAGACTGCTGAACAATTAATATAATGTCCACCCGGACTATTTACATTGACCCCCCCCCCCTTTGTTTTTACACTGCTGCTACTCACTGTTAATTATCTATGCATAGTCACTTTACACATTACCTCGACTAACCGGTACAGCCTCGTTATTGTTATATAATTTTCTTGTGTTACTTTTTGATTTCATACATTTAAAAAAATATATATTTTGGAAATATTTATTTATTGTACTGCATTGTTAGTTAAGGGCTTGTAAGTAAGCATTTCACAGTAATGTCAACACCTGTTGTATTCGGCACAAGTGACAAATAACATTTTATTTGATTAGATTTTTGCCATGGGGTGGAGAGAAGATTTAGCAATTTTTTAACTCATTTCATGAAATTCTACTCATTTTTCCATGGGGTGGAGAGGAAAATTAGGTGTTTTACAGCAAATTTCCTGCAATTCTACAGTATAAATAAATACATAGTGAATAACAAATAACAATAACTAGTTAAAAATATAGCTATTTACAGGAAGTACCAGTACCGAGTCGATGTGCAAGAGTACGAGATAATTAAGTTAGCTATGTACAGTGCCTTTGGAAAGTATTCAGACCACTTGACTTTATTCACATTTTCTTACGTTACAGCCTTATTCTAAAATTACAGCTTTGAGTCTTCTTGGGTTAACACTACAAGCTTGTCACACCTATATTTGGGGTGTTTCTCCAATTCTTATCTGCAAGTCCTCTCAAAGTCTGTCAGGTTGGATGGCGAGCATCGCTGCACAGCTATTTTCAGGTCTCTCCAAAGATGTTCGATCGGGTTCAAGTCCGGGCTCTGACTGGGCTCTGGCTGGGCCACTCAAGGACATTCAGAGACTCAAGGACATTCAGAGCCCCTCCTGCGTTGTCTTGGCTATATGCTTAGGGTTGTTGTCCTGTTGGAAGGTGAACCTTCGCCCCAGTCTGCGGTCCTGAGTGCTCTGGAGCAGGTTTTCATCAAGGTTCTCTCTGTGCTATGCTCCGTTCATCTTTCCCTCGATCCTGAGTAGTCTCCCAATCCCTGCTGCTGAAAAACATCCCCACAGCATGATGCTGCCACCACCATGCTTCACCCTAGGGATGGTGCCAGGTTTCCTCCAGCCGTGATGCTTGGCTTTCATGCCAAAGAGTTCTATCTTGGTTTCATCAGACCAGAGAATCTTGTTTTTCATAGTCTGAGAGTCCTTTAGTTGACTTTTGGTAAACTTCGAGTGGGCTCTCATGTGCCTTTTACTGAGGAGTGGCTTCTGTCTGGCCACTCTACCATAAAGGCCTGATTGGTGGAGTGCTGCAGAGATAGTTGAACTTCTGGAAGGTTTTCCCATCTCCACAGTGGAACTCTATAGCTCTGTTAAGGGTACCATCGGGTTCTTGCTCACCTCCCTGAACAAGGCTCTTCTGATTGCTCAGTTTGACCGGGCGGCCAGCTCTAGAAAGAGTCTTGGCGGTTCCAAACTTCTTCCATTTAAGAATGATGTGGGCCACTGTGTTCTTGGGGACCTTCAATGCTGCAGAAATGTTTTGGTACCCTTCCCCAGATCTGTGCCTCGACACAATTCCATCTCGGAGCTCTACAGACAATTCCTTCGACCTCATGGCTTGGTTTTTGTTCTGACATGCACTGTCAACTGTGGGACCTTATATAGACAGGTGTGTGCCTTTTCAAATCATGTCCAGTCTGTTTAATTCACCACAGGTGGACTTCAAATCAAATCAAATTTTATTTGTCACATGCGCCAAATACAACAGGTGTTGACCTTACCGTGAAATGCTTACTTACAAGCCCTTAACCAACAATGTAGTTTTAAGAAAATACCTACAAAAAAAGTAAGAGATAAGAATAACAAATAAATTAAAGAGCAGTTAAAGAGCAGCAGTAAATAACAATAGCGGGGAAATATACAGGGGTTGACGGTACAGAGTCAATGTGCAGGGGGCACCGGTGTCGAGGTAATTGAGGTAATACGTACATGTAGGTAGAGTTATTAAAGTGACGATGCATAGATAATAACAGAGAGTAGCAGCAGCGTAGAAGAGGGGGTGGGGCAATGAAAATAACCTGGGTAGCCATTTTATCAGCTGTTCAGGAGTCTTATGGCTTGGGGGTAGAAGCTGTTTAGAAGCCTCTTGGACCTAGACTTGGTGCTCCGGTACTGCTTGCTGTGCGTTAGCAGAGAGAACAGTCTATCACTATGGTGGCTGGAACATCTCAAGGATGATCAATGGAAACAGGATGCACCTGAGCTCAATTTCAAGTGTCATAGCAAAGGGTCTGAATCCTTATGTAAATAAGATATTTATGTATATAAAAAATGTTAGCTGACATGGGCTAATTGAATGACTATTAGTGACTGACATAACAGGAGAAAAACTGCTGATGCACAACAACATTTCAAAATTGCACCTTGTGTATTCAACTATTCTAACTTGCAACACTAAATTGAGACCCTGACTGAGTTTAAAAAAAAAACTAAGTCCCTGATCTAGGACAAGTTGAAAAAGTGTCAATGGAGTGTGTGCAGAGGAGAAACCATCCCGCTGCTCTTTTGAGACTTACTGTACATTGGAAGAGCAGTTAGGAACAAAGAGAAAACATGAAGCAACAGAGCCATTAATAGTCGGGAGGCATTTTGAGGTTGCATTTTCAGACCACCACAGACCTGTGGAGATAGAGAGTTCGGGTTCAATACTGAACCAAGCTGTGATTTTAATTCCACTGTGAGGAAGGGAGAAAGAAATAACATAAGGAAAAATCAGTCTTGTCTTTTGTTGGAAATGAACTCAGACTGAGTCACTTAGCCACTAGAGACAAAGAAAATTGGAGACAATGTTTCACATATGCTGAGATTTGGCATTTCACCTTTTATGGCAATATCTCTTCACACGTTGTATAATTTTGTCATTATATGACAAATGTTAATACAGCGAGCCAGATTACTCTGAGGATGAGCAATATATGTGTTTAGCTAATATGACTCTGATATTAAACATGCAATGGCACAGTGATTAGTTGAGGCAGGGTTAGTTGAGCCACCCCTTGTTTCTAGGAAACCATACACAAAATTAATCATGTGAACAAATATTTAGGAAGAGTTCATAATTTCATGGAGTCTGTGAAGGAAGAAACCACAAGCAAGTTAGGTAAAAAAATTAAAAGATTTTCACAATGTCAAATAAATTGAATGATGCTTGAATCTAAACCAAAGTAGGTTGTTTTAAAACTGTTTTATACATACGTTGGGGTCTCTATAAGCTACAATATGAGGTCCTTAACATAGCATGAAAGTGCATCCTTGTAGTTGCGTGTGCTAATATAGTCAAAATTGTGGCTTTGGGGTAAATTGTGCCAATTGGGCCATTGGGCCAGGGGCATATGAACTCAAGATTAGCATTTTTCAAAGGTGGTGGTAATATTTCATTCAGTAAAGAAATGTGTAGGTGTGGAACATCTTACTCCAAGGTGGCTCAACTTACCCGGTCCCTATGCTAAATTTACTCCATACCTGGGGAAAGTTGTACCAAGAGACCAGACAAGCTGTATTTTCACAACTGTTTGTTAAATGAATTCAGATTATTTCCAGGGATACAGAACATCCTGAAATATATTAAGAGTATACTTCCAAAACGCTATATGTGGTTTATATTCTTTCTTTTTTCCCCAGAAATTATTGCTTATTGGTACCGTTTTTGTTTTTGTTTGTTTTAGGAACTCAGTCCGGGTTTCAACTTACTCTTAAAAGTTGTAATAGTAGAATACACAAGGTGCAATTTCGAAATTGGGTACTGCATCATCATTTTTCCCCTTGTCATGTCAGTCATTGCATAGCTTGGAGAACTATTTATAACTTGTCAGAAATGCCCAGATCAACTATCCCATGTCAGCTAATGTTTTTTTTTGTTCCCCAATGCTGTAAGGGGGGCCTGAGTGCAAAAGTTTGGGAACCCCTGTGCTAAATGACTGAAATGTTAAATGTCAATGCTTTACATACAGATCTCCTATTACTGTATTGATTTATTTATATATATTGTTTACCTGGAATGGAATGGAATGTTCGTATACTGTATACTTGACTGTGACATGGGGTTGTCTCATCTAGGTTTTACACAGTCAAATGTAAAAAATAACAAAAACATTTATAAAGAACTGTACAAATTATACTATATATAAAACAAAATAATCATAAGAAACAAGGTTTTATAGTGTCTGTTCTATATATAGGAGATATATAGGAAAACTCAGGAAATATATACAGTACAATTAAAAAGTTGGGAAACTCCTTACAGACTATTGGAAAAGCATTCCAGGTGAAGCTTGTTGAGAGAATGCCAAGTGTGTGCAAAGCTGTCATCAAGGCAAAGGGTGGCAACTTTGAAGAATCTAAAATCTAAAATATATTTAGATGTGTTTATCACTTTTTTGGTTACTACATGATTCCATGTGTGTTATTTTATAGTTTTGATGTCTTCACAATTATTTTACAATGTAGGAAAACCCTTGAATGAGTAGGTGTGTCCAAAATGTTGACTGGTACTGTACATCTAATAAATCCCCATTCACATGCTTGTTACCATATGAGGCCTGACAGGTAGGCTGGGTGACAGTCTGTCAAAATGCATTCTGAGGTTTTTAAGGGTCTGGGTGGCAGGTTTTGGGAACCGCAGGATCTCTCGTCTGGGGATCTTCTGGAGGCAGCTGATAAGATCTGGTCGCTGTGTCTTCAGTTTCCATCTTTTCAAGTGCAAGCTGCCTTGGCTGCCTGTTCCGATTTCTGGGCCGCCACATACACATACATGCACGCACACATAAACACACGTACACGCACGCACGCACGCACACACACACTGAAAGGGCTTTGAAAATACAGTTGCAAGAAAAAGTATGTGAACCCTTTAGAATTACCTGGATTTCTGGATAAATTGGTCATAAAATTTGATCTGATCTTCACAAGTCACAACAATAGGCAACACAGTCTGCTTAAACTAATAACACAGAAACAATTATTTGTTTTCACATCTTTATTGAACACACTGTTTAAACATTCACAGTGTAGGGTGGAAAAAGTATGTGAACCCTTGGATTTAATAACTGGTTGACCCTCCTTTGACAGCAATAAGTAAACCAAAAGTTTTTTGTAGTTGCGGATCAGCCCTGCACAATGGTCAGGAGGAATTTTAGACCATTCCTCTTTACAAAACTGTTTCAGTTCAGCAATAATCTTGGGATGTCTGGTGTGAACCGATCTCTTGAGGTCATGCCACAGCATCTCAATCGGGTTGAGGTCAGGACTCTGACTAGGCCACTCCAGAAGGCGTATTTTCTTCTGTTCAAGCCATTCTGTTGTTGATTTTGGGTCGTTGTCCTGTTGCATCACCTATCTTCTGTTGCGCTTCAATTGCCGGACAAATAGCCTAACATTCTCCTGCAAAATGTTTTGATAAACTTGGGATCAAATGTTTCCTTCGATGCTAGCAAGCTGTCCAGGCCCTGAGGCAGCAAAGCAGCTCCAAACCACGATGCTCCCTCCACCAAACTTCACAGTTGGGATGAGGTTTTGATGTTGGTGTGCTGTGCCTTTTTTCTCCACACATAGTGTTGTGTGTTCCTTCCAAACAACTCAACTTTAGTTTCATCTGTCCACAGAATATTTTGCCAGTAGCGCTGTGGAACATCCAGGAGCTCTTTTTGAATACTTCAGATGTGCAACAATGTTTTTTTTGGACAGCAGTGGCTTCTTCCATGGTGTCCTCCCATGAACACCATTCTTGTTTAGTGTTTTACGTATTGTAGACTCATCACAAGAGATGTTAGAATCTTCCAGAGATTTCTGTAAGTCTTTAGCTGACACTCCAGGATTCTTCTTAACCTCATAGAGCGTTCTGCGCTGTGATCTTGCCGTCATCTTTGCAGGACGGCCACTCCTAGGGAGAGTAGCAACAGTGCTGAACTTTCAACATTTATAGACACTCTTACCGTGGACTGATGAACATCAAGACTTTTAGAGATACTTTTGTAACCCTTTCCAGCTTTATGCAAGTCAACAAATCTTCCTAGATCTCATTTGTTCAAGGCATGGTTCACATCAGGCAATGCTTCTTGTGAATAGCTAAATCAAATTTTGTGAGTGTTTTTTATAGGGCAAGGCAGCTTTAACATCTCCAATCTCATCTCATTGATTTGACTCCAGGTTAGCTGACCCCTGACTCCAATTCGTTTTTGGAGAAGTCATTTGCCTAGGGGTTCACATACTTTTTCCAACCTACACTGTGAATGTTTAAATTAGGTATTCAATATAGACAAGAAAAATTAAATAATTTGTGTGTTATTAGTTTAAGCACACTGTGTTTGTCTATTGTTGTGAATTAGATGAAGGTCAGATCAAATGTTATAACCAATTTATGCAAAAATCCAGGTAATTCCAAAGGGTTCACATACTTTTTCTTGCCACTGTACATCACATTGAGCTGCATGTATTGCTTGGACTATTTCATTCCCCTCCTAACCTCAACCTCCTTCCCTGTCTTAGCCTTTTTCAGAAAAAAAAGTGGGATGCATGCCAGAAAAGCCCCTACACAACACAACACAACACTAAACAATACATTAATTGCACTATAACAGTGACAAACGGTGCCCACAAACTGTTTGGCATACATATAGCTGTCCAAACAGCAGTCCCAACATCTTACCACTGTTACGCCTGGCTATTAGCGGAGCCTTGTCCGGCAGTGAAACAGTTCACTCAGCCTCATTTACTGCCTTTTAAAAAAACATAGCTGATAACTCTCTTTCTCTCTTCTCTCGGAGGACCTGAGCCCTAGGACCACGCCTCAGGACTACCTGGCCTGATCACTCCTTACTGTCCCCAGTCCAACTGCTGTCCCCAGTCCACCCCAGTCCACCTGCTGCTGCTCCAGTTTCAACTGTTCTGCCTGCGGCTATGGAACCCTGACCTGTTCACCGGACGTGCTACCTTGTCCCGGACCTGCTGTTTTCGACTCTCTCTCTACTGCACCTGCTGTCTCTAACTCTGAATGATCGGCTATGAAAAGCCAACTGACATTTACTCCTGAGGTGCTGACCTGTTGCACCCTCTACAACACCTGTGATTATTATTATTTGACCGTGCTGGTCATCTATGAACATTTGAACATCTTGGCCATGTACTGTTATAATCTCCACCCGGCACAGCCAGAAGACTGGCCACCCCTCAGAGCCTGGTTCCTCTCTAGGTTTCTTCCTAGGTTCCTGCCTTTCTAGGGAGTTTTTCCTAGGCACCGTGCTTCTACAACTGCATTGCTTGCTGTTTGGGGTTTTAGGCTGGGATTCTGTACAGCACTTTGTGACATCGGGTGATGTAAAAAGGGTTTTATAAATACATTTGATTGATATGGCTGTCACATCCTGACCATGGTAAGCTGGTATTTTCTGTGGTAGAGTAGGTCAGGGTGTGACAGGGGGGTTTATTCTATGTGTTCTATTTCTATGTTCTTATGTTCTAGTTTTTGTATTTCTATGTTGGTTTGTTTGGGATGATCTCCAATTAGAGTCAGCTGGTCCTCGTTGTCTCTAATTGGAGATCATACTTAAGTAGGGGTTTTTCTTCCTGGCTTTTGTGGATGATTATTTTTGAGTAGTGTTTGTTTCTCCTCTGCGTCACAGTTTGTTTTGTTTATTCAGTTTATTTATGTATTGCAAAGTTTCACAGATTAAATAAAATGTGTAACGACACACACGCTGCACCTTGGTCCTCTTATTCCTACGACAGCCGTGACAATGGCTGACTTGCTTAAGCAAATATGGTTTCTAATGACAATTGAGATTTACAAACTATGGCATAAGGGGATGACAAGCGCATAAGAGGCAATCCGTAATTTCGATTAAGACATTAATGAGCGAGCTAGGACGGACATAGTCAATATAATTATTTGTTTAGCACTTTTGAAATGTACAGTGACAGAATTCAGAACATGGGCCGTTCATACAGTGTTCTCCCTGTACACCAAGTCAGAACTGGAGGATAAATAAAGGGGGCATATAAGCAGACAATGAAAGCTCTTACAATATTTGATTACATTTAAAACAGGAGATAGGCTACATGTCAGAACAGTAGGCGAAATTAAGAGGGATAAATAGACCAAATTATTAGGGTGGGGCACATGGGCTACTAACACAACATACACTTAGTACTACTTTCTTTGGTACAGTATGCATATATCCCTGGCATATTACATAATATACGCAACAGCATATAATGCATTTTGTGCTGTGCTCACATGAATAGGAAGGTGGCGCGACGTTCCTTCATGGGCAAATTTTGTCATCAAAGTCTGGCATTCTCTAGATTAATGGTGCTTTCAAAACAACTGGGATCGTGGGAAAAAACATGGTTGAATCATGTTGATGTCATTGATCTTCAGGTCGTAGCTCTAGAAAGAGGCCGGATTTACAATTCCAAAATGTATTTTCCCAGTGGGAGCTAGTTTATTCCAACTTCCCAGTCGTCTTGAACTCACTGAAGTCAAGTTTTCGCAGTTCAGAGTTAAAAGTTGTTTTGAGCACGACACAAATCATCCCATAGGGCTGCGCACAATTGACCCAGCGTCGTCCGGGTTAGGGGAGGGTTTGGCCGGGGGGGGGGCTTTACTTGGCTCAAGAGCGTTCTAGCGACTCCTTATGGCTGGCTGGAGGCCTGCAGTCGTCAGTTGAACTGACTTCAGTCGTCAGTTGAACAGTGTTTCCTCCGACACATTGGTACAGCTGGCTTCCAGGTTAAGCGGGCGGGTGTTAAGGAGTGCGGTTTGGTGGGTCATGTTTTGGAGGATGCATGACTCGACCTTCGCCTCTATCGAGCCCATGGGGAGTTGCAGTGATGAGACAAGATTGTAATTGGATCACAATTGGATATCACAAAATTGGGGAGAAAAAGAGGGTTAAAATAAACATTTTTAAAAAAATCGAATCAAATTGTATTTGTCACATGCGCTGAATACAACAGGTGTAGACCTTACAGTAAAATGCTTACTTACCAACAATGCAGTTTTAATGCAGTTTAAGAGAAATACCAACCAAAACATTTATAAAAGTAACAAATAATTAAAGAGCAGCAATAAAATAACAATAGCGAGGCTATTTACAGGGGGTACCGGTACAGAGTCAATGTGCAGGGGCACCGGTTAGTCGAGTTAATTGAGGAAGGAAGTCCAGGATCCAGTTGCAGAGGGAGGTGTTTAGTCGCAGGATCCTTAGCTTAGTGATGAGCTTTGAGGGCAGTATGGTGTTGAACGCTGAGCTGTAGTCAGTGAATATCATTCTCACATAGGTGTTCCTTTTGTCCAGGTGGGAAAGGGCAGTGTGGAGTGCAATAGAGATTGCATCATCTGTGGATCTGTTGGGGCGGTATGAAAATTGGAGTGGGTCTGGGATAATGGTGTTGATGTGAGCCCCGACCAGCCTTTCAAAGCACTTCATGGCTACAGACGGTAGTCATTTAGGAAGGTTACCTTAGTGTTCTTGGGCATAGGGACTATGGTCGTCTGCTTGAAACATGTTGGTATTACAGACTTAGACAGGGAGAGGTTGAAAATGTCAGTGAAGACACTTGCAAGTTGGTCAGCGCATGCTCGGAGTACACGTCCTGGTCATACGTCTGGCCCTGCGGCCTTGTGAATGTTGACCTGTTTAAAGATCTTAGATTCTGTCTGGCGATTTCGAAGTCACCCAGCGTGGTTGGGAGAAGACAGACAGTTGAGCTCTGTGTGGGACTTGGATGCTGTGTGTTATGCATATGAAATGTCTCTCTATTCCTCTGTGAGATTCATATAGCTTCACAGAGTGGTTAGAAGCTCAGTGGTTCTATTCATGCTCCTCAAATATCTGGGAGCTCAAACATGCTGAAACACTCACGCACACGCACGCACGCACGCACACACACACACACACACACACACACTATAGAACATACTGTACTGCAACCACATCACATACAGTGTCACAACCGATGTTCACCCAGTGTCACTAACACATCAGTCACACGTCCTTGCTGAGGGGAGAACAAGTGTTCATTCTCACCAGGGCCGGACATAGTCACAGGGTAGGTTAGACATAGTCCCTGGGTACGTTGGACATTGGCCCAGGGTAGATTGGACATAGTCCCAGGGTAGGTTGGACATGTAGGTTAGACAGTCCCAGGGTAGGTAGGACACAGTCCAAGTAAAGGTTGGACACAGTCCCAGGGTAAGTTGGACATAGTCTCAGGGTCGTTTAGACACAGTCCCAGGGTAGTGTGGACATGGTCCCATTGTAGGTTAGAAATAGTCCCAGGGTAAATTGGACATAGTCCCAGGGTAGGTGGGACATAGTCCAAGTGAAGGTTGGACACAGTCCCAGGGTAGGTTGGACATAGTCACAGGGTAGGTTGGACATAGTCCCAGGGTAGTTTAGACATAGTCCCAGGGTAGATTGGACATAGTCCCAGGGTAGATTGGACATAGTCCCAGGGTAGTTTAGACATAGTCCCAGGGTAGATTGGACATAGTCCCAGGGTAGATTGGACATAGTCCCAGGGTAGTTTAGACATAGTCCCAGGGTAGATTGGACATAGTCCCAGGGTAGAGTGGACATAGTCCCAGGATAGATTGGACATAGTCCCAGGGTAGAGTGGACATAGTCCCAGGGTAGAGTGGACATAGTCCCAGGGTAGAGTGGACATAGTCCCAGGGTAGAGTGGACATAGTCCCAGGGTAGATTGGACATAGTCCCAGGGTAGAGTGGACATAGTCCCAGGGTAGAGTGGACATAGTCCCAGGGTAGTTTAGACATAGTCCCAGGGTAGAGTGGACATAGTCCCAGGATAGGTTGGAACACTCATCTGCTCAAGCTGTTGTCTTGCCTTTGAAAGACACCCTTATTCCTTTGTCAGCTGATAAACACTCACATAGACAGAACTACACATACACATGCAAGCATGCACGCACGCACACACACACACACACACAGACACACACACACTTCAAAACAAACACGTGTTTGTCAGTTTGTCAGTGTTCGCCACACTTTCTCTCTCCCACTGCCACACACACCTCCAACCTTCATCACACATCGAGGGGAATATCGCCCTTGAATGGCCTCCTTCCTCTTTCTTATAATGTAAACTCATACTGTGGAAACTATTCCATGTGTGTGATGGACTGAAATTAATATTTTGTCTAAAGAGGATAAGCCTTGGGAAGAGAGGAAATGGAGGCAGCATATTACTGTATAGAGGTATATAATTAAGTGATAATGCCAGAGAAGCCCGTGTTTGGAGGATATATTGGCACGGGTGTTCTTAGGCCTGAGACGAAGTAGACGCGACCCAGTTATTCATTCTAAATGTTCCATTGCCATACCAACTGGCAACGTTCTTATCCCTTGCTTGCTATATAGCCAACTATGGCTAACTTACAGTCACGTCAAAAGTGCAGTCAGAATAACAGCAAAGTAGCTCCTTTTTCATTTGTTTAAGCTGTTTTCTAGTGACATTTATTTTATAACAATGAGCTAACGAGACGCGATATAAAAGAAATGTGAGATAATGTCTTGATGCTTTTTATAGTGGAGATGAAGTTTATAAATTGCCTGGCTGGGCTGATGAGATAGTGGATTGCAGGCGGGTGTGTTTGTGCGCGGGCGCGTGTGTTTGTGTGTGTGTGACAGCAGCTCTGTTTTTATTAATCCAGGGCATCAATGTGTATATGAAATTCCAAGCTGCTTCATTACCGGTTGGGTTTGAAAAGAAAAACCTGGTAAATTCAAAACTCAACCAAGTTCCCTACAAGAGCCTGACTGGACTGAACCCCGAATACTTCTTTATTAACTTGTCTCTATCAGGATTGGAGTCAATTACAGAAATTCAATTCCCTCTCCCTGTAAATTCCATCAATTAAATTCCAAATTCAATAGTAGTTCTTCAATTCAGAGTCAATTCAACTAATCTCATTCCAATTCAATTCAAAACTGCAATTGTTAATTAAATATTCTGCCACAACAATTCCCTCAATTCAATTAATCAGAAATGTAATTTTAAGTCAATTCAAAAATCAATTCCTAATTCATTATTCTGCCACAACAATTCACATAATTCTATTCCCTCTCTACACCAATTCCCTGAATTTAAATTCCTTCACTTCATTCAACTCAAACCAAACTCAACCCGACTACGTCAACTCATGGCAGATTCCAAAGACAAACTTAATCTCTTAACAAACTAAGAAGGAATATTCCTGGTAAACCTCAAAATGTCCCCTGAATTCTGAAAACGTTCAGGAATTTGGGGAATTAGCTTAAAATGTAAAATATAAAAAATGATACAATATGATGCTTTTCAAATTAAAACATACAATCATGAAGATGTAAATCATTGTCCTAAATATAACCCATCCAATTAGTGAATATCATAGATACATTAAAACTGTTTAATATGAACAACATGAAATATTGCATAAAATGCAAAATACTCTATTCCATTACTGTATTATGAATTATTACATTATTCCGTTTTTCTCCCAGTTGGTTTGGAACATTGTTTGTGGAACAAAGCTTCATGCTCTAAAAACAATTACAAGATTAGCCAAACCTTTTTTAAATGAGATTGGGAAACACCTAAGACACATTTGCTTCAGATATGTAGGGTTAGCCGACATCTGCATGACGGTTGTTTTGAGACTGTCGGAGGTGGAACTGTGTTAGAGCTGTCAAATTCACAAGTGGCTCCCTGCATTATACCTTTAGCGGACATTGCCATTGGCTGCAAGGAGTTGCATTAACAGAACTCCTCATGCAGCCTTGTTTACAAGTTGGAACACTGGAATGTGACATGTCATCCACACCTCAATTACACCTCTATTTTGTTTCATTATTTCTATATAGCCAACACTTTCTTGTTCTGAACTTTTAATGTGGGTGGGGCAGGTGTGGCTTTGAGACAATGATCGCAAGAGCAGCTGCTCACTGATATGAAGGCTCCAATGCAGTTCCACCTTTGACACCCCCAAAATATCCACTATGCTATCACTGGTTAAAGCTTGATCTGATTGCATCTAGGCCTGAATCTAGGCCATAATATTCAAAGAAAACCCTTTATGTAACACCCTTTATGTAACATTTACACAACATGTTGTCAATTGCTTAAATGCATAGTTCAAAACAAGATTTATGATAGAAAAGAGAGGATCATCCAGAGCCGTGGTCATGTTGGCAACACTCAACAAGGAGACCAGGGTTAAATTCCCATATCCACCTTTCATGCTACTGTATGTGTCTGTCTAAATAAAGCAATGATACTAAAGGCAGAGGGGAATTCAACGCTCTATAAAATGAATGAAGGGTTGAAAAATTAACCCTCAGTGTTATCCCCTAAAAATACTCAGTGTTGATAAAAAAAACACTCAGTGTTGTAAAAGAGCCCCTTGGTGTTAATAACCACAGTTGAGTGTGACTGTGTTATTTTTACTCTGTAGTAAAATGCACTCAAAACCACACCCCTCATTATCATATTTACCAGCATGCTTTATAGCAGGTTGAGTTTCAGAATTGTTTGTTTCAATATCTTTGTTTTTGCATGCATATTGATTGATTCATCTTATGCTGTACAAACATAAATAACATACATTTTTCTAAACTAACTAATCCAATAATTAGGTAGTATCCTTTGTCAAATTCTCAGTATTTTAGTTGTCGTTCTAAATGCAGGTTGCTGGTTATTAAAAGTTATAATTTTTAGTTCCACTTGTCTTGATTCTGGCTGAATTCAAATTGGAATTACATAACATGTTGCAAGCCTAAATAATGTGACTTGCTTGTTGTGGCGGCAAATCAGGTTTTCACACTACTGTTAGGGTGAAATTAGGCTGTTGAGGTTCAGCCTTATGATATCTGTTTTCATAAAGGGTAACATTTAAACATAATACAGTCCCAGTCAAAAGTTTGGACACACCTACTCATGTAAGGGTGTTTCTTTATTTTTACTATTTCTACATTGTAGAATAATAGTGAAGACATCAAAACTATGAAATAACACGTATGGAATCATGTAGTAAACACAAGACATGGCGGTTGGAACCAAAAATCTCAAATTTGGATACATCAGACCAAAGGACAGATTTCCACTGGGTCTAATGTCCATTGCTCTTGTTTCTTGGCCCAAGCAAGTCTCTTATGTTTATTGGTGTCCTTTAGTAGTGGTTTCTTTGCAGCAATTCGACCATGAAGGCCTGATTCACTCAGCCTCCTCTGAACAGTTGCTGTTGTGACATGTCTGTTACTTGAACTCTTTGAATTATTTACTTGGTCTGCAATCTGAGGTGCAGTTAACTCTGCAGCAGCAGTAACTCTGGGTCTTCCTTTCCTGTGGCGGTCCTCATGAGAGCCAGTTTCATCATAGCGCTTGATGGTTTTTGCGACTGCACTTGAAGAAACTTTCAAAGTTCTTGAAATTTTCCAGATTGACTGACCTTCATGTCAGTAATGATGGACTGTCGTTTCTCTTTGCTTATTTGAGCTGTTCTTGCTGTAATATGGACTTGTACTTTTACCAGATAGGGCTATCTTCTGTATACCACCCCTACCTTGTCACAACACAAGTGATTGGCTCAAATGCATTACAGTTTTTCTCAATTGTTTACACACAAATACTGGTACTTGAGACACAATGACCACAACATGTAACTCATGCACCAACCCCCTGAACCAATTCTGCTAAACTACAAGCACAATTCCTGCTTTACACTCAAATTGCAGTTGTAAAACACACTTTTTTCAAAACACTACACACAATTCTTTGCATTTGGCACAATTTTCATGCAGAAAATCTCTTGTTTTCACAATGAACACACTGCCATTCAAATATGCACACTAACTCATCACATGGGCAAACACCCGTCACACAGTTTTACAATTAGCAATCAGAGCTTTAGCATAAAAGGGCAACAGGTGAGCTCTTCTGTTTTGGAGCAATGGATGCCAACATTGGAAACAGAGGCAGAGCCAGAGGAGTGAGAGTAAGAGGAGGAGGACGGGGAGGACAAGGACGAGGACGAGGACGAGGAAGGCCAAGGACCGTAATCTCTGATGAGATCCGAGCCACTTTGGTTGATCATGTGGTCAACCATGGTCTAACAATGAGGGAGGCTGGGCAAAGAGTACAGCCAAATTTGAGCAGGTACACTGTAGCATCTATCATCCGGACATTCCGAAATGAGAATAGGTAAGAAATCTACTCTCACTAGAAAATTGCAGTACTGCATATCAATACAGGACTCAATGAGTACAGTACTACAGTATTGCCTGTGGACTGTTCTGTAGGACTGTAAAAAATAAAGTATGTTTCAAGTATTCCTACTTTGTATTTACAGTATTTTACTATTTGTTTGGCAGAACTGAAAGATTACCAACACAAGGTGGTCGGGAACGTGTTCTGTCTCCTGAACAGGAAACTGAAATCATGAACATGGTCCTAGAAAATAACGCCATAAAATTACGGCAAATACAAAGAAAAATAATAGAAAACAATGAGTTATTTCAAAATATTGATAGGGTAAGCTTATCAACACTGGACCGTGTCTTGCGCAGAAATCTCAGGATGAAGCAGGTCTACAGGGTGCCATTTGAACGCAATTCAGAAACAGTCAAAGAATTGCGATATAACTATGTGCAAGTGAGTCCTATACAATCCCACAATTGATGCATACTCTCAACACTGTATAAATTATACATATTTCAGTATTGTAATCATAATGATTGTGCTTCACAATAGTGACCACTCCATGTCTATTTCTGATATTGTCATGTGTGTTTCAGAGAGTCCTTGAGCTAGAGGTGGCTGCAGTGGCGCACCAGTTCATCTTCATTGATGAGATTGGATTCAACCTCACAAAAAGACGAAAGAGGGGAAGGAATATCATCGGCCAGCGTGCCATTTGTTCAAGTCCCTGGCCAGCGTGGAGGGAACATCACAATGTGTGCAGCGATTACCCACCACGGCGTCATCCATCACCATGCTACCCTTGGCCCCTACAACACCGCCCATCTGATCACATTCCTGGACACCCTACACAACACACTCATTCCACCAGATCAGGTAGATGGCCCAGAGCAGCTCAGGTACGTTGTCATTTGGGACAACGTAAGTTTCCACAGGGCTGCTCTGGTTTGTAACTGGTTCACTGCCCACCCACGCTTTTTAGTTGTTTATCTCCCTCCATATTCTCCATTCCTCAATCCTATTGAGAATTTATTTTCTGCCTGGAGATGGAACGCGTATGACCGAAATCCACAAACGCGTTTACCTCTTCTCCAAGCTATGGAAGACGCATGTGGAGATATAGCAGCTGATGCTTTTCATGGCTGGAATCGCCATGCTAGGCGATATTTCCTCCACTGCTTGGCCAGGGAAAACATTGCTTGTGATGTGGATGAGGTGCTGTGGCCAGACCGCAACAGAAGAGAGGATGCAGCATAATTTTTTTATTTACTTTCTATTTATTTTTTTACTATAACTGTATACATTAAATTCTTCTGTTTTGTATGTAGACCACTGTATGTGCAACTTTGTGTTGGTTGGGAATGGGATGTACACTGTGTACATTGTTTTTGTGGGAAAAATAAAATATATTTGTTACCGTGTATTTGTGTGTTCTGAGTATAAAAACAATATTCTCAAATATTTTACAACACACTTATGTATGTACTGTCTGTAGTAATGGCAACACTGAACCAAAAAAGGCCTAAGTCATTATGATGAATGGAGAAGAAGTGTTTTCCATTCATCATAGTGTTTTACATTGAGCACATCAGTGTTCAACTGGTTCTTATAAATGTCTATTCATATGATGGTTTGTGTGTGTCATTTGAAAACAAAATACCAATTTGATAAGAAATAACATTGTTTTGAATGTAAAGTTTAATTTTGCTGGAGAATTGAGGGGTTTTGCCCATTGTGTGTGTGTTTTTTGATTTGTGTGTAGAGTTCTGAGAATTTGAGGCATGCTTTCAGAAAATGTGTGTAAACAATCGAGAAAAACTGTAAGAAGGAAATAAATTCCACAAATTAACTTTTAACCCGACACACCTGTTAATTGGAATGCATTCCAGGTGACTACCTCATGAAGATGGTTGAGAGAATGCCAAGCATGTGCAAAGCTGTCATCAAGGCAAACGGTGGCTACTTTGAAGAATTTCAAACATAAAATATATTTTGATTTGTTTAACTCTTGTTTGGTTACTACATGATTCCATATGTGTTCTTTTATAGTTTTTATTGTTAACATTTTGAATCGTTTACCTTTTGCCTTCAGTTTGATTTCAAGGTAGAAAGCATCAAGTTGACAAGACAACCTATTACATTTCAACTGGCTTCACTATCTCAATAACGGCTGCAATAAATCCATCCACTAATGTTATTTATCTTTGTGCTGCATTATATAAATAACAATCAATCCAAAAATAGAGACATAGAAACAAATAATTACGAAAAATGGACCAGCAAAAAAGCATGCTATGAATTATGTCAATCAGCCCCCTGACACCATTTAAAATGTATTTTTCCAAGGCTAAAAGTAAGCAGTAACCTATGTTGTAGTCCTCTGTAGTTCAGTTGCTAGAGCATGGCTCTTGCAATGCCAGGATAGTGAGTTAGATTCCCGAGACCACCCATACATGTACGTAAAAATGTTATGCATGCATGACTAGGTTGCTATGGATAAAAGTGTCTGCTAAATGGCATATGTTGTAGTTTTATAAACCAATACAGAATAATTGAGTAAAAATAATAAGTGGAATTTGAATTTTGCCTCCATTTAAAAGGCATCCTTAAGGGATAGTTCACCCAAATTAAAAAATGACAATGCCATAGTTCATAGACTGCTTAACGGTAAGGAAACCAATATCTAATTTGGGTGAGCTATCGCTTTAATTTGACAAAAATAATCTAACTGTAAATATATTGTACATCAACTACTCATTAGAAGAAAAAAAGTATGTATATACAGTAATGTATATAATTATAATGATTTGATTTAAAACAAAGTTTGCATTGCATTTAACTGCTAAATGCATTAACTCCAGTAACTGGAATTTGCACAATTATAATACAACTCATGTTTTAAAAACGTGTTTCATGTTTTCCAATTCAAATCCAATTCAGACAGTCTAAATTCCAGTTCAATTCCAATTCCATTACAATTCAGGAATTGAATTGGAATTGGCTGGCTGGATGACTGGCTGGACAACTGGCTGGATGACAGCTGGCTGGCTGGCTATGCTGGCTGGCCGACTGACTGGCCAGCCGACTGGCTGACTTTGCTGGCCGACTGACTGGCCGACAGTGCTGGCTGGCTGACTGGCTGATAAGCAGTTCCTCATCATCCATCATTGTCTATCAGAACACAACAGACCACTGCTGTTACCATGGCAGCTAAACATTACATCCAATCTATTCTTCTAATTGACAATAAGTCTTACAAGGGGTAAAATTATGACTACAATAGCGTGGATGTCTCATTCTTACTGTAGACTGCATAGACCAGTACAGGACATAAATACTGTATCTTACATACTCCATTGGCAGATCCCTCCAAAGCTGAAAAACGGAAAGACTTTCGGGTGTCTTAAGTGGAAGCTAGTCTTACATGGGGAAATATTGCTATTGTGTTGTGGTTGCGTTTTTTTATTCCCCTGCAGTCCCCATGAACCAGGATGGTAGAACCATAATCCAAACAGCCGTGTCCTCTACCTGCCGAGTTTGAGCCTGGATATGCAGGTTTATAGACGAGGCAGTCCGCTCTGGGCATGTTGGAATCAGTGTAAATCTGGTGTTAAAACCTGTTTGGGATAGGGGGCAGTATTTTCACGGCTGGATAAAAAACGTACCCGATTTAATCTGGTTACTACTCCTGCCCAGAAACTAGAATATGCATATAATTAGTAGATTTGGATAGAAAACACTCTAAAGTTTCTAAAACTGTTTGAATGGTGTCTGTGAGTATAACAGAACTCATATGTCAGGCCAAAACCTGAGAAGATTCCATACAGGAAGTGCCCTGTAAGACAATTTGTTCTCCTTCTAGGGCATCTCTATCAAAAATACAGCATCTCTGCTGTAACGTGACATTTTCTAAGGCTTCCAATGGCTCTCAGAAGGCGCCAGAAAGCGGAATGACGTCTTTGCATTCTCTGGTCGAAAAAAAGCAGGAGTTTTTGTGAGTGGTCAGGCAGGGAACAATGACACTGGAGTGCGCGTTCATGAGACGACTCCATGTTTTTCTTTCAGTCTATAAATGAATATAACGTCGCCCGGTTGGAATATTATCGCTATTTTACGAGAAAAATAGCATAAAAATTGATTTTAAACAGCGTTTGACATGCTTCGAAGTATGGTAATGGAATATTTCAAAACAAATTGTCACGAAATGCGCCCGCGCGTCACCCTTCGGATACTGTGTATGTCATGAAGACATATATACACTGTAAAACATTTCCTGTGAAATGTACAGTAACTTACTGGCAGCAATTTGCAAGTCTTACAGTGTGCTGTAAATCTTTTTAACTGTGCATCCTACCGTAATCTACTATATTCAGTTTATACAGTATCATGCTGATGATTAATACAGTAAGTTACTGATAAAATTACAAAAATGGCTAACAGTGTACAGTACATGAAAAGTAGCATCTCTCTTAGACGTACAGATCTATGACCCTTATTGTACAAGTATGAGGAGCAAAACTAGATACGTATAGTCAGACCACCGTATGCCTGTATGAGGTGCAGGCATTGGTGGTATGGAGGCCCTCATAAATCTAATCCCAGCCATGGCCTATGGATGGGCTAGGAGCCTCGGGCCAGCTATATGCTAATGTCTTGAGATACACAGCCATACAAGTAATGAGAACTGACAGGACATATTCCCGCCTCCTTACGCCATGAGAGGGGCTCAAGTACTCCTATGCGTATGTGTGCGTGAGTGTGTGTGGCTATGTGATGGTGATTGGAAAGTTACTGTGATTGTTTAAGTGTGCATGTGCATGACATTGACAAAAGAATCAAGAGTGAGAAAGGCGTGTATTACCAAACATTTGGTGCCTGTGTAAAGTTTGCACCTGTTATTTTTAGAAAGAAATAAAAATGCACATACAGTATGTTTTACCCTACCCTTGGTGTTACATTTCCTCTGAGAATTGTTTTTAAAATCACTGTTTTTTTTACTTGTAATCCTATCCTTGTAATGCTATTCTACCCTCTTATGCCCCTTCTTAAACTTAGCAGATAGATAAATAGCTACTGTAATGTTGAAGGACGATTTATTGCCACCACTTTGTAGGTACAGTAATAGTGATTGAAATGAGTAAAACTGAAATATAGAAAGAAAAGAACAATGATTATGACTTATTGTATGCTAGCTGAATACTAGGCTTAATTCTCTATAATAACACAGCATGTATTTGAATACATATTTATAAACACAGAAATATACAGCATTATGCATTAAATCAGATGTAAATAATTCCCCAAAACATGACAAGATGAAATGCACTGAAAAGATATTCATGTGGCTAAAGAAGATTGATAAATCTCATTAAAACGATAATCTCATTAAAACAATCATCCATGAAATAAATTGCAAATATGTTATGTTTCATTTTACTTACAGACAATGCTTCTACAAAATGATAGCAAGAAGGATGGAGTTTGATAACATCTGCAGGTCCACAGTGTGACTACCACTATTTTGGAACGTAAACAATTCTTCTTCTACAGGATTTAGAATATTAAATCAACAATACACATCAACACAGGACAGTGGTCCCCAAGTGGTCAACAATGGAATTACATGATAACCTAAAGGAACTCAAACCCAACTACAGGGGCCAGAACACTCCCCGCCTGGTATCTGTAAGGATGCCACCATTAACCATTAAGACTATGCAGGTTAGAACATCAATGTTACTTATCAGTCTCAGGAGAAAGAAGTAGGATAGTCTCTGAGACTGGATGCAGGAAGGTCTTGCATGACCCCTGTCTTGCTGTCTTGACTTCGACCTTTCTCACCTTTCCATCTCTGCCGGTAAAGGTCTTTGTGACGAAGCCCATGAGCCAGTTAGTTCTTTTTGCTTGGCTTTCTTTCTACCCCAAGCAGAAAGTTGTTCATGTTGGGACCGGTAAGAAGTTCAGTGATACCCCGTTGTGCTGGACGCTGTAGTCAAATACCACTCTTATCTCTCCGGGTTTTTGTGGATGATACATCCTGAAGATTGGAAGATACCAGCACTCTTCATCTGCTTGTAAGGGTGGAGCGATTTCAACGTGCTCGTTCTCGAAGATCTTGCACATAAACTCAATGAAGTGGTCCTTCAATTCTGAACGTTTCTTGAGCATGCATGAGTGAAGTGAGGCGATTGTTGGCCTGGGCCTGTTGGGGAGGCATTGCCGTGGGTTACGGAAAGGGAGCGGAGCAACCCAGCTGTTTGATGCATCCTAATGGAACTTTTTCTTCATCATCTTCAGGAAGGTGAGATCCTCCATTGAGGGAGCTGGTTTGTCATCATCCTTTGTGTAGCAGAGTATAGACTTACACATGAGACTTACTGCGTCGGCTGGCATTTCTCTCAGCTTCAGGGACGGGGTGGTAGAACTTTGAGGCTGAGGGCTATGGCTGAAGCTCTCCTTGACATGGAAGATGCTGAGACATGGACTCATGAGGCTGAGTTGCCCAGTCTCAAGAATGTTTGTGTGCCCCTCTTGGAGCAAGATTTTCCCAGGACGTTGTCCCCACAGACCTCAGTGCAGGTGGAAATGGCAACTGGAGAGGAGGGAGACTCGTCTTCCTCCATGCCATACTGTGTGGAGGTGCTGACGGCTTCTTTCTGAGACCAATGGGCAGGACCCATGTGAAGAGCTGCAATGTCTCTGTCGCTTCCACACTCTGAGCACTGGATGACAGCTTTACAGTTCTTCGTCTGGTGTGCGGTTGAGGAGACACACAGAAAGCATACAGAGTTCTCTTCAGGGAAAGTTTTCCTCTCTTCACACGGGTTTTTGTGGATAGGGCACTGTTTGTTAGGGTCACCCATCTTAGATTCATCTTTCTGGATGGCATTGTCCGCTTCTGTCTTGTGCACTGTGATAGGGGCTCTTGCCGTTCTCATTGAGAATTTCTCTCCTTTAGATGGTAATTGGCCGGAAGTGATGAAGCTTGGGTCATTCCTCCTCGTTGCTTCAGCACAGATTACACTGGAGAAGAATGAGAAGGGTGGGAAGCTGACACCGTGCTGTTGTTTGTATCTAGTCCCCTGTGATATCCACTTCTCCTGTAGGCTGATAGGACTGATGCCTCTCGCAGTGTCCAGGAAGGACAGACCGGGTAGGTAACCTTCAGCTTTGGCTGCCTCCAAATTGAAAAGAAGGTCACCTACCTCTCTCAAACGCTGGGGATCTTTGTTGGAGAACTTAGCAGATAGATAAACCCGGTACAGCTACTGTAGTGTTGAAGGATGATTTATTGCCACCGCTTTGTAGGTACAGTAATAGTGATTGAAATGAGTAAAACTGAAATATTGAAAGAAAAGAACAATGATTATGACTTATTGTATGTTAGCTGAATACTAGGCTTAATTCTCAATAATAACACAGCATGTATTTGAATACATATTCACAAAAACAGAAATATGCAGCATTATGCATTAAATCAGATGTTTTTGGAAAGTGTTCGAGCTTGTTGAAGAGGGCTGCTTCCATAGCTTCAGCAGATCCATAGCTCTTCTCTAGCCATTGCCAGACCATACTGAGGGCTGCAGCAGGGTGATGGACATGGACAGACCTCATTCTTCTCACGTTTTCAGCGGACTCTCGTCAAAGCCACTTGATCAGTAGGTCGAGTTCATCACTAGGCTTCAGGTCGAGGCCTTCAATGGCATTGGTGAAAGTTGACTTCCAAGCCCAGTAGTTCTCTGGCTTGTTGTTGAACTTGGTGAGTCCAGCTGTGAGGGGGTCACGGCATGATAGGAATTTCACCAGGTCAGCGACACCGGCACGATCAGGATGGGCCCCACTGGACTCATGTCGTTCTACACCAGCTGGCTGGCTGTCATCTGTGATGGGCCTGGTGCGGAGCCTATACGTGGGTCAAGGCATGCAGTAAGTCTTTTAGAGTACTGAGGTGGCTGGTGCTTCGATGTTAGTGCTGGCATGAGTGAGAGTATGTGGTTGTGAGCTCTGGGCCGGCTTGCTGTGGGAGGGATAGCGGTTGCGTGGCTGGAGGTAACCAACCTGGGGATGGAGATTCAACATCTAGCTGTGAGACCTCCTTGTATGTTTGTGGCTGATGGCAGTTCATGTAGGCTTGCTGGTCTTGTACATAGCTCTCAGTCCTCTCAAGGGAATGGTGGGATGAGCATTGTTTGCAGTCTACCCCAGACAACTGTTCAGCTGCATCCACTTCTGCCTCCTTTTCATGCTGAAGAGCTTCTAATGTGGTCTCCAGACAGGTCTCCACGTTAAGGGGGGCTTTCTTAACCTGTTATGGATAGGGGGCAGTATTTTCACAGCCGGATTAAATCGGGTTTGTTTTATCTGATTATTACTCCTGCACAGAAACTAGAATATGCATATTATTATTAGCTTTGGATAGAAAACACTCCAAAGTTTCTAAAACTGTTTGAATGGTGTCTGTGAGTATAACAGAACTCATTTGGCAGGCCAAAACCTGAGAAGATTCCAAACAGGAAGCGCCCTCTCTGACCATTTCTTGGCCTTCTTGATCATCTCTATCCAAAACAGGGGATCTCTGCTGTAACGTGACACTTCCTACGGCTCCCATGGGCTCTCAGAAGGCGGCAAAAAGCTGAATGGTGGCTTTGCAGACCCTGGCTGAAAAACATTAGCGCATTTTGATAGTGGTCAATCAGAGAAAAGAGACTGGAGGCGCGTGCATGAGGCGACACCATGTTTTTTATTCTTTCGTCTTTGAACAAAAACAACGACTCCCGGTCGGAATATTATCGCTTTTTTATGAGAAAAATAGCATAAAAATTGATTTTAAACAGCGGTTGACATGCTTCGAAGTACGGTAATGGAATATTTAGAATTTTTTCGTCACGAAACGCATCGGGTGCGTAACCCTTCGTCACCCTTGGATAGTGTCTTGAACGCACGAACAAAACGCCGCTATTTGGATATAATTATGGATTATTTTGAACCAAACCAACATTTGTTATTGAAGTAGAAGTCCTGGGAGTGCATTCTGACGAAGAACAGCAAAGTTAATAAAACTTTTCTAATAGGAAATCGGAGTTTGGTGAGTGTCAAACTTGGTGGGTATCAAAATAGCTAGCCATGATGGCCGGGCTATCTACTCAGAATATTGCAAAATGTGCTTTCACCGAAAAGCTATTTTAAAATCGGACACCTCGATTGCATAAAGGAGTTCTGTATCTATAATTCTTAAAATAATTATGTTTTTTGTGAACGTTTATCATGAGTAATTTAGTAAATTCACCGGAAGTGTTCGGTGGGAATGCTAGTTCTGAACGTCACATGCTAATGTAAAAAGCTGGTTTTTGATATATGAACTTGATTGAACAAAACATGCATGTATTGTATAACATAATGTCCTCGGCGTGTCATCTGATGAAGATCAAAAGGTTAGTGCTGCATTTAGCTGTGGTTTTGTTTTTTGTGACATATGCTAGCTTGAAAAATGGGTGTCTGATTATTTCTGGCTGGGTACTCTGCTGATATAATCTAATGTTTTGCTTTCGCTGTAAAGCCTTTTTGAAATCGGACAGTGTGGTTAGATTAACGAGAGTCTTGTCTTTAAAATGGTGTAAAATAGTCATATGTTTGAAAAATGGAAGTTTTTGGATTTTTGAGGAATTTGTGCCACGCCTATCATTGGATATTGGAGCAGGTGTTCCGCTAGCGGAACGTCTTAACATTCACCTCTATTTCTCTCTGGGAGTATGAGGCTCTTGCTAGTGCTGCTTCAGCCTTGGCACGAGCTTCTAATGCAGCCAAGCTTGCTGTAGACTTGCAGGAGCATCTTGATGACTTAGACAAATGAGAACACTCTGACCTGGTTGCAAGGCCCTTACGTTCCAAAGCTGACATCTTGATTTGGACGTGTGCAAAAGAGTCGAGCCGACTGGATATCTTGTCCACCGGAGGATGCAATCACTGTTGAAGTTCTTTTTACCATTTTGCCCTCGCAAGAGTCCCCTTCCTAAGCTTAGCAGATAGATAAATCCGGTACAGCTACTGTAGAGTTGAAGGACGATAGATTACTGTACCTACGAAGCGGTGGCAATAGTGACTGAAATTAGTTAAACTGAAATAAACAATGACTATGATTTAATGTATGCTAGCTGAATACTAGGCTTAAATCTCAATAACACAGCATGTATTTGAATACATGTTCATAAACACAGAAATATGCATTAAATTAGATGCAAATAATTCCCCAAAACATGACAAGATCAAATGCACTGAACAGATATCCATGTGGCTATCAAGAACATTCATAAATATCATTAAAATTATCTGTACAAAATATCATGAATTAAATGCCAAATATGTTATGATTAATTTTACTTACAGACCATGCTTCTACAAAATGACAGCAAGAAGAATAAAATTTGATAACGTCTGCAGCTCCTGTGTGACTTTCACCATTTTGGATGCAAACAATTCTACAGGATTTAGCATATTACAGTTTTTTTCCAACCGCTTACACACGTTTTCAAAACGCTCCTTTTTTCCAAAACTCTACACACAATTCCCTAAACTGCACACACAAAATGCAAAATGCCTCAAATCTCCTTCAAAATGTAACACTGCATTCAATGTGCCATAAACACATGACAGAATGAAGCATTTGCGTCAAATGGCAAACACTGCTTTCATAATAGTACATTTTTGGATATACCATGTAAACACTGTTGTTCTAAATCTAAAGCTCTTTGGTCTTTCATAGGCTTATATCTACATTTCAATACAATGTTCTACAGTGAAAGTAATCTGCTGAGAGGGGTAACAAGTACTGTGTACATGCAATGTAGAAACAGAAAATATTTATTAGGCCAAACATTACTGTTGTATACAGTAGCATACAACAAAACCATAAACATATGTAAACCAAAAGGGGGTGAGTCCAGGAATTGGGGGGGGGGGGCAGTCCAGGAATTGGTAGGGGGGGGGGGGGGCAGTCACCAGTGCTAAGCTACGCTTCATCTCTTCTCTGGGCTGGGTCTGGCCACAATACTTCATCCACATCACAAGATACGTTTTCTCTTGCCAAACATCGAGGGAAGTATCTCCTAGCATGGCGTATCCAACCTTGGACAGAGGCAACCTCTATGTCCCCACATGCAGCCTCCATTGCCTGGAGAAGCGGCATGCGGGCATAGGGTTGGCGATCATACACTTTCCAGCGCCAGGCTGAGAAGAATTCCTCTATGGGATTTAGAAAAGGTGAATATGGGGGTAGGTACAAAACTACAAATTGTGGATGGGTGGCAAACCAGTTTTGGACCAGAACAGCCCGGGGAAAACTAACATTGTCCCATAAAACCACAAATCTAGCAGGCTCCTGATCTGGATCAGGGACAAGCATTGTGTAAATTGCATCCAGAAAAGTGAGCATATGGCCGGTGTTGTACGGACCCAGTGTGGCATTGTGATGGAGGACCCCGTTTTGAGTGATGGCAGCACACATAGTTATATTACCCCCACGCTGTCCAGGGACATTGGTAATTGCCCTTTGTCCTATTACATTCTTCCGCGGCGCCTGGTTTTGGTGAGGTTGAAGCCAACATCATCCACATAAATAAATTCATGGCAAATTACATGGGCATCCAGCTCCAATACTCTGTAACAGACAAAAGGATATACAGATGAGTAAATATGGTATGTCTGAAGTACTGGAAGTAGTGTTGCATACATACCTCTACAAAGTCATGTCGCATATTCTTGACTCTGTCAGAGTTTCTCTCAAATGGCACCTTGTAAAGTTGTTTCATCGTCACTCGGTGCCGTTGGAGGATGCGTTGTATGGTCGACAGGCTTACAGCATTGATGTTGTTAAATATGGTGTCATTATTCAAGATATGCTCTCTTATCTCTCGAATCCTAATTGCATTGTTGGCCAAAACCATATTTATAATTGCAGTCTCTTGTACATCTGTAAACAAGCATCTCGTCCTCCATGATGTCTTTGCCTTTCCACTCTGTACAGAATTCAAACACAGTATGTGTTCAGCATAGGAACTGTAAACAATGTACAAAAAAAAAGGTAGTACAGCATGAAAACCAACCTCATTCATTCAATGCAGTGCAGTAAATGGATGGCTTAGAGTTACAAATGTTTATGCAATACTATGCAGTCATACATATTTTACAGTACATTACTGTAATGCTAAAATAGTCATTAGATAGTTGCATACCTGTTCTCATTTCTGAAGGTTCGAATTATGGACGCCACTGTAAATCGACTCAAGTTGGGCTGGACTCTCAGTCCAGCCTCTCTCATGGTCAAATCGGGTTTATCACATGATCAACAAGTGTTGCCCTAATCTCATCAGAGATGGCTCTCCTTCCTTCTCTTCTTTGTCCTCCTCTTCTTCCAACTCTTTGAATTTGTCCTCGTTGTTGTCCCCTGCCTCTCCCACCTACTCCTCTTGCTCTCTGTCCATTGTTGGCATCCATTGTTCAAAACAGGTAATCTGACCTTTGACCTATTTATAGGCCTATACTACAGTAAAGCAGTGATTGGTTAGTGATCAGTTAAGCAATTAGTGTTTGCACATGTGAGGAGTGTGTGTGACCTGGTGAATAAGTGTAGCATTTTGATTGGTTGTGTTTGGAAAAGGAAAGCAAGTCACTTCCTGTTAGATTTTTGTGTTTTAGGTAGAGAATTGTGTGTAGTGTTTTGAAAAAAGTGTTTTATGCAATTGACAACTGAGTCAAAGGCTGAGAAATAGCTTATGGTTTTGGATATTTGGTGTGTAGTTTTGCACTTTGAGTGAGAAGTTTCAAAAATCGTGTGACATGAAAAGATTTTGTGTGTAAGCAGTTGGAAAAAACTGTAAATTAACAACACACATCAACACAGGACAGTGGCCCCCAAGTGTTCAACAATGGAATTACATGATAACTTAAAGGAACTCAAACCCAACTACAGTGGCCAGAACATTTGTTCTTATCCTTTTAACCACAGACCATAGAAACTAGCTGTTTTCACATATATAGACACTGGTTTGGTGCTGGAGATGATGAATATGAGGTTGAAAAGTGGCGGAATTACCCTAAAAACAACAGTCAGTCTTTAAATAATGATCCATACTCTGGCACCCATCTGATATAATCTGCATGGAGAAGGTGGAACCCTGCAGATCTATTAGGCCTAACATCGCTAATCACCCATCATCAGCCACAGGCTAGGCAGCCATGTTGTTGTAATACATTCTGTTGTCCGTGATGGTGCAAGCGACTGACTGACTCTGACTGGGATTACGCTCCTGATCAGAGATACTGGGATGATAAATACAAAAGGAGAAAACAGGATCAACAGAAGAGTTTATATCCATGACACCACCCAGTGAACAGAAGTCTTTAGGGAGCCCTTAGCTTCTCCACTATCTCCCTGCCTGCCATTTCTCCAAGAAGTTGGTCCTTGATAAGGCGGCAAGCGAATATAGCTAGCTAAACCCGGCCGCAATTATTTACAAACTTGTAGTTACTATATACAGTTGAAGACGGAAGTTTACAGCCAAATACATTTAAACTCAGTTTTTCACAATTCCTGACATTTAATCCTAGTAGAAAATCCCTGTCTTAGGTCAGTTAGGATCACCACTTTATTTTAAGAATATGAAATGTCAGAATAATAGTAGAGAGAATGATTTATTTCAGCTTTTATTTATTTCATCACATTCCCAGTGGGTCAGAAGTTTACATACACTCAATTACTATTTGGTAGTATTGCCTTTAAATTCTTTAACTTGGGTCAAACGTTTCGGATATCCTTCCACACCCTTCCCAAAATAAGTTATGTGAATTTTGGCCCCTTCCTCCTGACAGAGCTGGTGTAACTGAGTCAGGTTTGTAGGCCTCCTTGCTCGCACACACTTTTTCAGTTCTGCCCACAAATTTTCTATAGGATTGAGGTCAGGGCTTTGTGATGGCCACTCCAATACCTTGACTTTGTGGTCCTTAAGACATTTTGACACAACTTTGGAAGTATCCTTGGGGTCATTGTCCATTTGGAAGACCCATTTGCAACCAAGCTTTAACTTCCTGACTGATGTCTTGAGATGTTCCTTCAATATATCCAGATCATTTTCCTCTCTCATGAGCCATCTGTTTTGTGAGGTGCAATAGTCCCTCCTGCAGAAAAGCACCCCCACAACATGATGCTGCCTTCCCCGTGCTTCCCGGTTGGGATGGTGTTCTTCGGCTTGCAAGCCTCCCCCTTTTTCCTCCAAACATAACGATGGTCATTATGGCCAAACAGTTCTATTTTTGTTTCATCAGACCAGAGGACATTTCTCCAAAAAGTACAATCTTTGTCCCCATGTGCAGTTGCAAATCTTATTCTGGCATTTTTATGGCGGTTTTGGAGCAGTGGCTTCTTCTTTGCTGAGCGGCCTTTCAGGTTATGTCAATATAGGACTCGTTTTACTGTGGATATAGATACTTTTGTACCTGTTTCCTCCAGCATCTTCACAAGGTCCTTTGCTGTTGTCCTGGGATTGATTTGCACTTTCGCACCAAAGTACGTTCATCTCTAGGAGACAGAACGCGTCTCCTTCTTGAGTGGTATGATGGCTGCATGGTCCCATGGTGTTTATACTTGCGTACTATTGTTTGTACAGATGAACGTGGTACCTTCAGGCGTTTGGAAATTTGTGATGGTCTTTAATTCTTTTCCTGAGGTCTTGGCTGATTTCTTTTGATTTTCCCATGATGTCAAGCAAAGAGGCACTGAGTTTGAAGGTAAGCTTTGTAATAAATCCACAGGTACACCTCCAATTGACTCAAATGATGTCAATTAGCCTGTCAGAAGCTTCTAAAACCATGACATCCTTTTCTGGAATTTTACAAGCTGTTTAAAGGCACAGTCAACTTAGTGTATGTAAACTTCTGACCCACTGGAATTGTGATACAGTGAGTTATAAGTGAAATAATCTGTCTGTAAACAATTGTTGGAAAAATTACTTGTGTCATGCACAAGGTAGATGTCCTAACCGACTTGCCAAAACTATAGTTTGTTAACAAGAAATTTGTGGAGTGGTTGTAACACGAGTTTTAATGACTCCAACCTAAGTGTATGTAAACTTCCGACTTCAACTGTACATGAATGAAATGGTAAAGCTGTCTCTTATTTGAGGGCTATATTTAAGCAATAAGGCACAAGGAGGTGTGGTCTATGGCCAATATACCACAGCTAAAGGCTGTTCTTTTTCACGATGCAACACGGAGTGCCTGGATGCAGCCTTTAGCCGTAGTATATCGTCCATATACCACAAACCCCCAAGGCGCCTTATTGCTACGTAGAGCAGTAAAAAAAAAAATTTTTTTGTCATACCTCTGGTATTCGGTCTGATATACCATGGCTGTCAGCCAATCAGCATTCAGAGCTCGAAACACCCAGCTTATAATTCACCGATAAGTGCCCATATCACCAAGGATGGCTGTTTGTTGCATCTGCTATTCAGTTTCATCATCAAATAGCCAATTGACAGCTGATATTAGGCCATTGGGATATACAGTACTTGCTTGTCTGTAGCCTATGTTGACTTCAGGCCAATACATTTATGGATCTGCTTGCAAGAGGTAATGTGTTATTTGATTAGCAGCCCTCACTAAGCACACAGAAAGAACCTCAATCAAGTTAAAATTCAGTTAGATCTGATTAGCTAGCAACGCGGCTTCAAGAAGGAACCCATATACGTTTCATACGCTGGCGACAGACCATCTCAGGTCTAGCACACACACACACACACACCCACACACACACACACACACACACACACACACACACACACACACACACACACACACACACACACACACACACACACACACACCCTCATGTCCTGACAATAATCCTAGACAATTGTTATCACAGTAGTCTTCTCTACACAGAGGTCATTAGTGGGTTATTGGATTCTGCTACATGCTGATTGGAGTCTTAGCATCCTGACATGTGTTGAGGGGCTAGTTACTGTAACCCACTAACACAGGCTAATGCATGGGGTCCTGCAGATCTACAGGCTGCATGGTGGGAACGTCCATGACGTTAGTGTGTCGTCTGGAGAAACATGAGGTTTAGTGGATGGGACCAAAGGCATCATTACACGTGTGTGAGTTATCTTGGGACTAGTGTGTGGATCTTTAAAGGTAAAGGACAGTCAAAATCATGTTTTTCATCAAATTGGATGATATTTGAAGGAAACCAGATCAAAGTATGATGACCAACGTATGAAAAATAACAATTGATTCTAGATTGATAATGTTTGATCATAAAGTTACTGGTCTCCTCCCCCATGTCAAACACTTGGATTCATTATTAAGGGAACAAGATGACATCGCCTTAAGTCTCATTTGAGTACACCAATGGTAACATGATATTCTCTTACCTAATTTAAAGAAGTACCACCTTTTAATCAACATCAGAGAAGGTGTGTTTGCAGAGGGGCGTGGTTTATATCGCTGGACTGTAGGTTGTCAGCAAATATAATTAAAAGTTTACCCTATTCATCTATGGCCAATATACGTATATGCTTCCCCTTTCATCTGTGTCTGGTGTTACAGTAGCTAGTTACTAGTTAGCTAGGTCTTCAGCCAGCATAGAACAAAAGGGAAGGGTCGTTAAAAATTCTGACACAGTTGTCCACACATTCGTCAGTGCTGCTGTGAACCGCATCACAAGAGACATGCCATATGGGAGATGTAATGAAAAAGTGTATTTCATTGTCACTATGTCAATGTTGTTTGAGTTGATTTGTTTATCACCAAATTTGCTTGAGATAAATTTACTGCAACATTACACACTGGATCCAATTTCCTTGACATTTCAAAAACCTGTCAGTCAAGGCGAGCTCATGAATATAAGCTCCCTGAACACTCAGCCTGTCTTTTCAACCTTCCTGGTAGTTAGCCATGAGAGAAAAAGTACTTTCAGAATGATTGTTCAGGACCTTTAAGAAAAGTGTGCGACAAGAGTTCATTCAGTTCATTCTGAAAAGCAAGGAGAGACAAAACTCAAAGCTTGTGTGAATTTGTATGCAGGTTTGTGTGCACCTTTTGTGTGCGCTTTTTGCCAAATTCATCGTAGCCCTTTACACTTGCAGCACGTATTCAGTATGAAATTGACATATTTGGTCACTAGAAAGTGCCTATATTAGAATGCAGTGGCTGTACAGCAACATTCTATACATCACGCCAGAGCCCTGGGTCTCCGTTTCTCAATATAACATTCTAATAATGTAATTTGACAGTATCAAAGTTTGTGTTTGATGTACAGTTACAAGGATGATATTAAACAGAATGCATCTATGTTCGCTGCATTGAGAAAAAATGTGCCCTGAAAAATGCACCAAAATGCACCAAAATGATCGTGTTTCTCTGAAGTGCCCTGTTAAAGCCTAACACTGTAAGATCGTATTTTATAATTTAGCTAGTGGTGTTGGCAATAGAATAAACTATGAAAACATGCCACCTGACCCAGATTATGATTTGTAATGGACCGTAGTTGGATTACGTAAACAACGACAGGTTGTGTGATGGAGGGGAAGCAGGGCTGTCTTCCAAACAAAAAACAAAATGTTTGCTTGCTTTAGTTTCTCAGTGGCACAGCTAGGAGAGCAACACTTAATAGTTGAAGGCTCTTAAGTCATAAAAGTGTTTTGAAATATCTTAGGAACTGTGCACACTTTAGAGAGGTGTGTGGCCACTTGGAAACAGCAGTGTACCTCTCACTCGAAGCCTCCTTGTTTTTTTTATGTTGCAAAAATCACAAGCATTCAGGTTTTTAAGTGACAGCAAGAGCGAGAACAGGAGGGAGAAAGAGGGAGGGAGAAAGAGGGAGGGAAAGGGTGGAGGGGGGTACAGGTAAAGAGAGAGGAGGGAAAATGACAGGAGTAGGATGAAGAGGATAGCAGAGAGGTCAGGGAAGATATTGGAATTTCTTAAAAATATTTGTAAAAATAAAGCAAAGAAAAAAGAGCAAGAGAATGTAGGAATGACATTCACAACAAGACCTAAGGTGTACAATGACAAATGGAATTGAATGTTTTAAATTGCATCATTTCAATCCATTTTATATTATTATCCTTAACAGATAGCTATCAGAATTCAATCAAATGTAATTGTGACAGAATGTCTCTTACAGTGCCTTCAGAAAGTATTCATACCCCTTGACTTATTCCATATTTGTTGTGTTACTAGCTGGATTTTAGCAAATGTATTGAAAATTAAATACAGAAAGATCTAATTTAAATAAGTATTCACACTCCTTTGCTATGACACTCCAAATTGAGCTCAGGTGCATCCAATTTCCTTTGATCATGAGATGTCACAACAACTTGATTAGAGTCCACCTGTGGCCAATTCAATTGTTTGGACATAATTTAGAAAGAAACAAACCTGCCTATATAAGTCAGAGCAGAAACTATACAATGAAGTCCAAGGAACTGTCCGTAGAACGCCGATATAGAATTGTGATGAGTAATTTATAGTATCTGGAGAAGGGTATAAAACCTTTTCTAGAGTGTTGAGAGTTTCCAAGAGCACAGTGGTCTTCATCATTGGGACATTTTTAAAATATGGAACTACTCAGACTCTGCCAAGAGCTGGCTGTCTGACCGAACCGAGCAACCAGGCCAGAAGGACCTTGGTCAGAGAGGTGAACAAAAACCCAATGACCACTCTGATAGAACTACAGAATTCCTTGGCTGAGATGTGAGAACCTGCCAGAATGTCAACAGTCTCTACAACACTTCACCAATCTGGGCTTTATGGGAGAGTGGCTGGACGGAAGCCACTCCTGTGAAAAACACACATGACGGCACGCTTAGAGTTGGCAAAAAGGCAAGTGAAAGGCTCTGAGACCATAAGGCAAAAGATTCTGTGGTCTGATGAGACAAACATTTAACACTTTGGCCTAACTGCAAAGCACTATGTCTGGAGAAAACCAGGCACCCATCTAACACCATCCCTACCGTGAAGCATGGTGGCAGCATCATGCTATGGGGATGCTTTTGAGCCGCAGGGACTGGGAGACTGGTAAGGATAGAGGGTACAATGAATGGAGCCAAATAAAGGCAAATCCTTGAAGCGAACCTGCTTCAGAGTGCAAACGACCTTGGAATGTAAATCTTCACCCCAGTCTAACAGGACAATGACCCCAAGCATACAGCCAAAGCAACGCTGGAATGGCTTCAGAACAAGAATGTGAAAGTCCATGAGTGGCCCAGCCAAAGCCTAGACTTGAATCCCATTGAAAATCTTTGGAAAGACTTGAAGATTGCTATTCACCACCTCTCAACATCTAACTAACAGAGCTTGAGAAAATCTGCAAGAAAAACTGGGAGAAAATCCCCAAATCCAGATGTGCAAAGTTGATAGACATACCTAAGACGACTTAAAGCTGTAATCGCCCCCAAAGGTGACAAAAGTATTGACTCAGGGGTGTGTAACTTATGTAAATTAGATTTTTCTGTATTTCACTTTCAATAAATTTGCACTTTTTTTAACATGTTTTCAATTTGTCATTATTGGGTATTGTGTGTAGATGGGTGAGAAAAAAATATGAATTCAGGCTGTAACACAACAAAATATGGAATAAGTTAAGGGGTATGAATACTTTCTGAAGGCACAGTACATTTAGGAACAATCACATACAGCAATTCAATGACATTATGGAAGATGACACTATAAAAGAAAATCCATCAAGTGTGTTATTATATGACATTGCAGGTACATTTCCAGGGCTTTCTAAGATAATGAAATATAGAGGCTTGGGCAAAAATAACATCCAGCGTGTTAGTATAGAAACTCCTATTTGTAGCGGCATGATTCACAGTAGCGCAGGTGTAGCATACTGTAGGTTTGTTTCTAAAGGTCTGAGTGAACATCTGTTTAGGCATCTCCCTGGAGGCTGCTGTTGGACAGTGATCGATCAAAAGTGTGTTTGGTGGTTTTCCTCTCTAGGCACCAACAGGCGAAACAGCAATAGCACACAAGCTTATGACTCTTAATAACATTCAAATGAAAAGCAACAGAAGTCATGACAAGCAAATGATAAAGCGTTCCAACTGATGCAGTCCACGACTACCATCAAGGGATTGTGGTAGGAATAAGGCAAAATAGTTATTTGAATGATCATAGATTTTAGCCTGATCTCATAGACTAGACATTACATAGTAAACCTAAATCAGGGACACCCAAATGAGTATGATATGTTTCCTTTGGTATGGTTACATAAGACAGTAGGTTACTTTTGGCAAAAATGAAAGTTGGGTTGTTGGTCAGGGTAGATAAGTAGGCGTATAAAGCAAACGTCTAGCAACCTAACGGTTGCTTGTCCTAATCTCATCATGGACAACTTTAGATTTTTAGATGCTTTGCAACTACTTAGCATGTTAGCTTCCCCTTCCCCTAACCCTAACCTAAACCCTTTAACCTAACTCCTAGCCCTAACCTTAACACCTAACCCCTTGTCTAGCTAATGTTAGCCACCTAGACAATGTTAGCCACGACACAATGGAATTCGTAACATATCATACATTTTACAAATTTGTAACATACTGTACGAATTGCAATTCGTATTATATCATAAGAATTGTTATTTGTAACATATCATACAAACTGGATGATGGACATCCACAAATGAATGCATACCATACGAAACGTAACCTATCATATTAATTGGAGCGTTCTGGATTTACTTTTATTACCCCTGGGTCCAGGTTGTAGATTTACTTTACAATAACTTAATTTCAGTGTGGTATAAACATATTTCCTACTGTGATTTCCCGCTGTTTCCACCATCATTCCATTGTGATGATACATTCATTTCAACTTGGGCAGAAGTTAATGAAAGGGAATCTTCTAACTTTCCTTCCAAGCCTGGTATGCGAAAGAATTATCGAAAACAGCACATACTATGAGGAAAATCATAAAGCTGTGAGATTACTGAGACACATCTCAACTCCCCTATCAATGCTAGCCTGCTGGACACTCTGTGGTAAAGATATTACTTTTCCACCAGCACCTCAAGGGCACCTATAAATGTTTATGATCAGTCGCAAAACTGGGCATGTCTTACCAGACCAACATCCTCCCCATGAGAAACATCCAGCTCATGCAGTTCAAACTTTATTTCCCATGACTGAGAATGTGGCGGACATTGCTCTACATACTGAAATGAAGAGAGAGGGGAATAAACAGAGAAAAGAGGAGTGAAGTTGAGTGAAGAGAGAAAGAGAGATACTGGAGAGAGGAGTCCAGTGCATGGACTGAGAGATAAAGAAATGAGATATAGATAAAGAAACGTACACCTGGAGAGGAGCAGAGTTCATTTGAGAGAGATTAAGGATAGGGGAGAGAGGGGGTAAATTGAGCCAAAGAGTTAGCTGAGCTACCCCTTGATTCTAGGAAACCATACAGATAATTAATCATGTGAGCAAATATTTAGGAAGAGGACATTATTTCATGGAGTCTGTGAAGGAAAAAAAACCATGGAAGAAGAAGTAAGCCTCTTCTCTCCAGTATCTCTCTTTCTCTCTTCACTCAACTCCACTCCTCTTTTCTCTGTTTATTCCCCTCTCTCTTCATTTCAGTATGTAGAACACGCCCCAATCAACATCTACGGGACAACAGTGAAGAAGGTGGAAAGCTTCATGTTCCTCGGCGTACACATCACTGACGATTTGAAATGGTCCACCCACACAGACAGTGTGGTGAAGAAGGCGCGACAGTGCCTCTTCAACCTCAGGAGGCTGAAGAAATGTGTCTTGGCCTCTTTAAACCTCACAAACAATTACAGATACACATTTGAGAGCATCCAGTCGGGCTGTATCCCCACCTGGTAATGTAACTGCAACGCCGGCAACCGCAAGGCTCTCCAGAGGGTGGTGCGGTCTGCCCAACGCATCACCGGGTGCAAACTACCTGCCCTCCAGGACACCTACAGCACCCGATGTCACAAGAAGGCCAAAAAGATCATCAAGGACATCAACCACCCAAGCCACGGCCTGTTCACCCAGCTATCATCCAGAAGGTGAGGTCAGTACAGGTGCATCAAAGCTGGGACCGAGAGAGGCCATCAGACTGTTAAATAGCCATCACTTACAACCACTGGCCATTTTAATAATGGAACACTAGTCACTTTAATAATGTTTATATAATGTTTATATACAGCTGAAGTCAAAAGTTTACATACACTTAGATTGGAGTCATTAACTCATTTTTCAACCACTCCTCAAATTTCTTGTTAACAAACTATAGTTTTGGCAAGTCGGTTAGGACTTCTACTAAATGTATGAAATGTATGCATTCACTACTGTAAGTCGCTCTGGATAAGAGCGTCTGCTAAATGACTAAAATGTAAATGTAGATGTACTTTGTGCATGACACAAGTCATTTTTCCAACAATTGTTTACAGACAGATTATTTCACTTATAATTCACTGTATCACAATTCCAGTGGGTCAGAAGTTTACATACACTAAGTTGACTGTGCCTTTAAACAGCTTAGAAAATTCCCGAAAATTATGTCATTGCTTTAGAAGCTTCTGATAGGCTAATTGACATCATTTGAGTCAATTGGAGGTGTACCTGTGGATTTATTTCAAGGCTTACCTTCAAACTCAGTGCCTCTTTGCTTGACATCATGGGAAAATCAAAAGAAATCAGCCAAGACCTCAGAAAGGCCACTCAGCAAGGAAGAAGCCACTGCTCCAAAACCACCATAAAAACGGCAGACTACGGTTTGCAACTGCACATGGGGACAAAGATCATACTTTTTGGAGAAATGTCCTCTGGTCTGATGAAACAAAAATAGAACTGTTTGGCCATAATGACAATCGTTAGGTTTGGAGGAAAAAGGGGGAGGCTTGTAAGCAGAAGAACACCATCCCAACCGTGAAGCATGGGGGTGGCAGCATCATGTTGTGGGGGTGCTTTGCTGCAGGAGGGACTGATGCACTTCACAAAATAGATGGCATCATGAGGCAGGGAAATTATGTGGCTATATTGAAGCAACATCTCAAGACAACAGTCAGGAAGTTAAAGCTTGGTCGCAAATGGGTCTTCCAAATGGACAATGACTTCCAAAGTTGTGTCAAAATGGCTTAAGGACAACAAAGTCAAGGTATTGGAGTGGCCATCACAAAGCCCTGACCTCAATCTTATAGAAAATTTGTGGGCAGAACTGAAAAAGTGTGTGTGAGCAAGGAGGCCTACAAACCTGACTCAGGTACACCAGCTCTGTCAGGAGGAATGGGCCAAAATTCACCCAACTTAAGTTGGGAAGCTTGTGGAAGGCTACCCGAAACGTTTGACCCAAGTTAAACAATTTAAAAGAGGAGTGAAGTTGAGTGAAGAGAGAAAGAGAGATACATTGAGTGTATGTAAACTTCTGACCCACTGGGAATGTGATGAAAGAAATAAAAGCTGAAAGAAATTATTCTCTCTACTATTATCCTGACATTTCATATTCTTAAAATAAAGTGGTGATCCTAACTGACCTAAGACAGGGATTTTTTACTAGGATTAAATGTCAGAAATTGTGAAAAACTGAGTTTAAATGTATTTGGCTAAGGTGTATGTAAACTTACGACTTCAACTGTACTGCTTTACTCATCTCATATGTATATACTGTACTCTATTCTACTGTATTTTAGTCAATGCCACTCCGACATTGCTCATCCTAATATTTATATATTTCTTAATTCCATTCTTCTACTTTAGATTTGTGTGTATTGTTGTGAATTGTTTTTAGATACTACTGCACTGTTAGATACTACTGCACTGTTGGAGCTAGGATCACAAGCCTTTCGCTACACCCGCAATAACATCTGATAAATATGTGTATGTGACCAATAAAATTTGATTTGATTTGAAGCCAGTTAGAAAAAACAAACGCATTTTCACAAAGTCAGGTTAATTTATTGTGTTATAGGTTGCATGATGCTTGTATCTAAACTAAAGAAGATTGTTTTGTACAGAATTTGGGGTCTCTATAAGCTACAATGTGAAGTCCTAAACCTAGCGTGAAAGTGCATTGTTGAAGCTGTGTGGGCTAGTATAGCAGTGTTAAATTCGTCAACAAAAATAGTGACTAAAATATTCGTCAATCACCTATTTTTCAGTAGCAATCGGCAAGACTATAACTGACTAAGTAGACCCAGAAAAATCTATACCTAAACAAAAAATATTTTTCATTTCAGTTAACTAAAATTATCTCTGTGACTAAAATCGGACTAATAAATGGACTGGACAAGAGTGTTTTGGAGAGATCGAGAGCTTTTCAATAATAAGCATAATAATATTAGTATCACAGATGCGCAGCGCAGATCTGTTCAGCAGTGGGAAGGACACGCCACACCCGGCACACACAGCCTAGCCTACATCAGCTGGTGAGCTGCAGGGGACCAAGCGATGAGTGTGGGCAGACAGGCTCCGCTCCAGCTCCGCCTTCGATTATACACACGGCGCAGGTGACTCTCTTGCTTCCCCGTAGCTAACCAGTCACCACCAGCCTTCTATTTAGATACCCTTTGCCTGGTTGAGAAACCCAAACTTCTTTAAGACATTTAAAACTATAGCAGCATTAAGTTTAATGGTAAAGTGTCTAGCCATGTTTTTCTCTCCCTTGAGTATAGAAAGGTTTTTGAATTCATAGTCTGCCTCAACCCCTGCACTTTTCCAACTGCATTTCATAGCCAGGTTCTGTAGCCAACGTACTTGCCAAGTCTCCCTCTTTTCCTCAGAGAAAACAGCTTGATTCTAGCCATTACCGTTCAAAAGATATTACCTATAATACCTCCGCTATGTTTTTTTCTTTCTATCATGCATTGGCGGTCTTATATTCATAAAGCATATCGCGGGCTGCTTTAAAACTTAGCTTCTTGCGGACCGGACCGTTAACCATTGGTTTAGACTACACCTTGTTCAGTCAAGTTACCTTATTAGCTAGCTATAGCTAACAACCTGGGGCGCGTTCAGCAGGATAAAATGTTTTGGAACGTTCAGATAGAAATATGCTATGTAGAACAAACATGCCTCTGACATGTTGAAAAAGGAATAACGTTGGCTCTTTCATGGAATTTCTATCTGCAACAATTGAGAACGTTTTGCAACTGAACATGGCCCTGACAACACTATCAGTACCCTATATGCAAACATTTGGTGAAACATACAGAAAGAAAAACGGATGGCAAACAATTTATTGACAAAATACCTCTTGCCACTACGCTATATCTGACTGGGTAAATAACTTAATTTTGAATTAATGTGGACCCAATGGCTCAGACTTGAGCACTTGGACCAGGACTCGAGCACTGGCACTCGAACTTCAGCCATAGGGACTCGTGACTCGACTCCTGACTCGACCATGGGTGACTCGGACTTGGATTCAGACTTAAACACAGGGGACTTGGAACTCGATTCGGACTTGAGATTTAATGACTCGACTATATCACTGGGCGTAACAGTCTTTAGCTCCCGTTCAAAGTCAGTCACCCCCATTCTCCTTTTAGGCATCAACGTGGCTGCAGCGTCGGTTGAACGTTGATAACGATGTCAGTGACGGGACGAGTGATAGAGGTGTAACCCATACTACTTCGCCAATACTTTACTGCACCATCTTGTGATTGTGCCTGCCTCTCTCTCTGTCTCTTTGTAATGTGCAATATCTATGTAGGCTGAATTAGGAATTTACATGGACAGATAATTGTTATATATTCTTATGTGTTTGTAATATTTCTGCTGTTGTGAAGAGAGTATGATGTTATGCAAAAAATATGTTGGTAGGACAAGGCTATGTATGTGTGTGCACATGGAAGTCAGTGATTTATCTTTACCATAGCTTAATGAGGCAAGACAAATGTGATGTGAATAAAATGTGACTAAAATGAAAGGGCATTTAGTTGACAGAAAATGTCCCACTGTTACTGTAATTTTGACAATAACTACACTAAATCATTATTTAAATGACAACAATGTGACTAAGACTTAATAATATTTTAGTCACAATGACTAAATAAAATAAAAAGTGTGCCACAATTAACACTGTATTAGTCAAAATGTTTGCTATGGGGTAAGTTGAGGAAATAGAGCCCCTGTCACAGGGTCAGCCCGAGTGGCCACTCGGGCTGACCCTGGCAGACGGACCACTCGGGCTGGGCCGGAGGACAGGCGGGCCGCTCGGGCTGGGCCGGAGGACAGGCGGGCCGCTCTGGTAGACCCGGAGGGCCACTCTGGTAGACCCGGCAGCTCTGGTGACTCCTGACTGGCCGGCAGCTCTGGCGACTCCTGACTGGCCGGCAGCTCTGGCGACTCCTGACTGGCCGGCAGCTCTGGCGACTCCTGACTGGCCGGCAGCTCTGGCGACTCCTGACTGGCCGGCAGCTCTGGCGACTCCTGACTGGCCGGCAGCTCTGGCGACTCCTGACTGGCAGGCAGCTCTGGCGACTCCTGACTGGCAGGCAGCTCTGGCGACTCCTGACTGGCAGGCAGCTCTGGCAACTCCTGACTGGCAAGGCTGGGCTGACACACTAGATGCCTGATGCGTGGGGCTGGTACTGGACGTGCCAGCCTGGAGACACGCACCTCCATGCTAGTGCGGGGAGCTGGCCTGGGGCTCTATTCTTGCCCCGCAAAACTGCCCTTGTGCCCCCCCCAAAAAATTATTGGGGCTGCCTCTCGAGTTTCCTAAACTCTTCCATCGCCCTGGAAACGCTCCTCCTTAGCTCTGCCCACGTCCATCCTTCCTCCTCGTTCCTCTGCTGCTTGGTCCTGGTTTGGTGGGTAATTCTGTCACAACTGTCGTCATGGAGAGAAGAAGTGGACCAAAATGCAGCAGAGTTAGTGTTCAGCATCATTTCATTCAAAAAAAGATCACTGGAACACTACAAAAACAAGAAATACCGACAGCTAAACAGTACTGACAGCATATCACACTGAACAGAAACAATTACCCACAACCTCAAAGAAAAACACACACTCCTATATAGGACACCCAATCAAAGGCAACTCAACACACCTGCCTTCAATTGGGAGTCCTAATCACCAACACAACCATTCACACACACAAAAACCCTGCCACATCCTGACCAAAACTAATCCAATTGCTCCCTCTGCTGGTCAGGATGTGACAGCCCCACAGTGGTGGTGTCATAATACCCATAAAACCTAGCAGTCAAACAGGGAAATGGTTCCAATTGTTTTCCACTATTCATTTTTCCCATAAGAGATTTTAGAAACACTTAAAATGTGTTTTGTGTATGCTTACCCTGGCGTGACGTTTTGATAACCATGTAAATCTCTCTCGGACAAGGTGACTTTTATCAATATATTATGCTCTATTTACTCTCTGATTAAAAAATGCTAATTAGCATCAAAGTGGACAATACCTGCAAGCTCCTACATGTTATCTCTAGCTGACACCTTTGCTAACAGGTATTGTGTCAATTTAAAACTTGCACAAGACAGTTCACAGAATTGTCCATGTAAAGAAATGTAGCTAATTTATGAATTACTACATTTAGCTAACATTAGACAGTTAATCAAATCAAATCAAATCAAATCAAATTTATTTATATAGCCCTTCGTACATCAGCTGAAATCTCAAAGTGCTGTACAGAAACCCAGCCTAAAACCCCAAACAGCAAGCAATGCATGTGAAAGAAGCACGGTGGCTGGGAAAAACTCCCTAGGAAAAACTCCTGAGAAAGGCCAAAAACCTAGGAAGAAACCTAGAGAGGAACCAGGCTATGAGGGGTGGCCAGTCCTCTTCTGGCTGTGCCGGGTGGATATTATAACAGAACATGGTCAAGATGTTAAAATGTTCGTAAATGACCAGCATGGTCAAATAATAATAATCATAGTAATTGTCGAGGGTGCAACAAGCACGTCCGGTGAACAGGTCAGGGTTCCGTAGCCGCAGGCAGAACAATTGAAACTGGAGCAGCAGCATGGCCAGGTGGACTGGGGACAGCAAGGAGTCATCATGCCAGGTAGTCCTAGGGCTCAGGTCCTCCGAGAGAAAGAAAGAAAGAAAGAAAGAGAGAATTAGAGAGAGCATATTTAATCCAGAAATTCTTACCTTTGCCTCGATTAGGCAGTCTCATCCAGAGCATCATGGCGTTTGAAGTTCTTTCTGATAGCCACATTAGCAGATAAATAGCATTTCTATTTTGGTGGGTAAATACAGTCGAATATATTGATAAAAGTCATCTTGTCCTAGAGAGATTTAAACGGTTTTCAAAACGTCACGCCAGGGTAAGCCTACACGGAACCCAGCCCTTATTTTAAGTGTTAAAAAAAAATACGCTGGAAAAAATGTATGGTCGAAAAACGATTGGAACCATTTCCCTGTTTGACCGGTAGGTTTTATGGGTATTATGACTCATACTGTGGTACTCTATGGTCATAGGGTAAGTTGAGCCAATGGCCACCATACCCCATACACATGATGATTACATTATGCATAGTATTTTTGCAATGTGTCATGCATATGAACTTAAAATAGTGCATTTTTATTGTTACAGACATCAACAAGCAGGGGTCTAGCCCCCCCTTGATGTTCTTGAGAGAGCAGCCAAGGAAGTGAGAGAAGGGAAGAAGTCCATTCGAGCAGCAGCAACGGATGAAAAAAAAGACAGATTGACACTCTACATTGATAAAAAAGAAAATGAACATGTACATGTGCCAAAAAGAGGCTATGATAGGTCTTATCTGACAATATCGAGTCTGATCTTGCTAAACATGCAGCGCCTGTAGAAAGCCTACACCCTCCTTGGATTTCTTCACATTTTATTATGTTACAAAGTGGGCTAAAAATTGATTTAAATGTATTTTTTTGTCAACAATCTACACAAAAGACTCTGTAATGTCAAAGTTGAAGAAAATGTTTAACCATTTTTAAAGATGAATGAAAAATCAAACACTAATACAGTGGGGGAAAAAAGTATTTGATCCCCTGCTGATTTTGTACGTTTGCCCACTGACAAAGAAAGGATCAGTCTATAATTTGAATGGTAGGTTTATTTGAACAGTGAGAGACAGAATAACAACAAAAATATCCAGAAAAACGCATGTCAGAAATGTTAATGAGGGAAATAAGTATTTGACCCCCTCTCAATCAGAAAGATTTCTAGCTCCCAGGTGTCTTTTATACAGGTAACGAGCTGAGATTAGGAGCACACCCTTAAAGGGAGTGCTCCTAACCGCAGCTTGTTACCTGTAAAAAAGACACCTGTCCACAGAAGCAATCAATCAATCAGATTCCAAACTCTCAACCATGGCCAAGACCAAAGAGCTCTCCAAGGATATCAGGGACAAGATTGTAGACCTACACAAGGCTGGAATGGGCTACAAGACCATCGCCAAGCAGCTTGGTGAGAAGGTGACAACATTTGGTGCGATTATTCGCAAATGGAAGAAACACAAAAGAACTGTCAATATCCCTCGGCCTGGGGCTCCATGCAAGATCTCACCTCGTGGGGTTGCAATGATCATGAGAACGGTGAGAAATCAACCCAGAACTACACTGGAGGATCTTGTCAATGATCTCAAGGCAGCTGGGACCATAGTCACCAAGAAAACAATTGGTAACACACTACGCCGTGAAGGACTGAAATCCTGCAGCGCCCGCAAGGTCCCCCTGCTCAAGAATACATATACATGCCTGTCTGAAGTTTGCCAATGAACATCTGAATGATTCAGAGGACAACTGGGTGAAAGTGTTGTGGTCAGATGAGACCAAAATGGAGCTCTTTGACATCAACTCAACTCGCCGTGTTTGGAGGAGGAGGAATGCTGCCTATGACCCCAAGAACACCATCTCCACCGTCAAACATGGAGGTGGAAACATTATGCTTTGGGGTTGTTTTTCTGCTAAGGGGACAGGACAACTTCACCGCATCAAAGGGACGATGGACGGGGCCATGTACTGTCAAATCTTGGGTGAGAACCTCCTTCCCTCAGCCAGGGCATTGAAAATGGGTCGTGGATGGGTATTCCAGCATGACAATGACCCAAAACACACGGCCAAGGCAACAAAGGAGTGGCTCAAGAAGAAGTACATTAAGGTCCTGGAGTGGCCTAGCCAGTCTCCAGATCTTAATCCCATAGAAAATCTGTGGAGGGAGCTGAAGGTTCGAGTTGCCAAACGTCAGCCTCGAAACCTTAATGACTTGGAGAAGATCTGCAAAGGGGAGTGGGACAAAATCCCTCCTGAGATGTGTGCAAACCTGGTGACCAACTACAAGAAACGTCTGACCTCTGTGATTGCCAACAAGGGTTTTGCCACCAAGTACTTAGTCATGTTTTGCAGAGGGATCAAATACTTATTTTCCTCATTAAAATGCAAATCATTTTATAACATTTTTGACATGCGTTTTTCTGGATTTTTTTGTTGTTATTCTGTCTCTCACTGTTCAAATAAACCTACCATTAAAATTATAGACTGATCACTTCTTTGTCAGTGGGCAAACGTACAAAATCAGCAAGGGATCAAAACTTTTTTCCCCCACTGTATACCTTGATTAGATAAGTATTCAATACATGTTAGAAACAACTTTGGCAGCAATTACAGCTGTGAGTCTTCTTGGGTAAGCCACATAAGAGCTTTGCACACTTGTATTGTGCAATATTTTCCCATTAATCTTTTTAAAGTTTTCATGCTCTGTCAAGGTGTTGGGGATCATGGCTAGACAGGAATATCATTGGCCACTTTAATAAATGGAACACTAGTCACTTTAATAATGCCACTTTAAGAATGTTTACATATCTCGTGTTACTCATCTCATATGTATATAATGTATGGTATACTGTATCCATCACTATCTATTCCTTACTATCTATTGCATCTTAGCCGCTCTGTCACTGCTCATCCATATATTTTATACTTATATATTCTTATCCCATTCCTTTACTAGATTGTGTATATTAGGTTTTGTTGTGGAATTTGTTAGATATTAGGTTTTGTTGTGGAATTGTTACATATTACCTGTTAGATACTGCTGCACTGTCGGATCTAGAAGCACAAGCATTTCGCTACACTCGCAATAACATCTGCTTACCATGTCTATGTAATAAAATTTTATTTAATTTGATTTACAAAAACCAGCCAAAAATCCAGTGGTTCTATGTGAAACATTTCTGTTATATTTCCGTCTTCTGTGATGTATATAAAGTGTAATATTGGGATGCAAACTGAAAATGTAAAACATTTCAACTCTATATCAGACATGGTACAGATTTTTTTTTTTAAGGCCATAACCATATGTGAGAGGTGAATGTTTAAGACTACCAAGAAACACTCTGTGTGACCCTGATTTAGCCACCACAGAAAAGGTTAAAGATATATTCAATGTCCGATTTGTTATTGTTACACATCCACCAATCATTGCCCTTCTTTATAAGACTTTTGAAACTCTCCCTGGTCTTTGTAGTTCAATCTGTGCTTGAAATTCAGTACTTGACTGAGGGACCTTACAGATGTTGTATGTATGGGGAACAGAGGAAGGGGTAGTCATTCAAAAATCATGTCAACCCCTATTATTTCACACAGCGTGAGTCCATATAACTTATTCTGTGATTTGTCAAGCCAAATATACCCTCTAAACTAATTTAGGTTTGCCTAAACAAAGGGGGTGAATACTTATGCACCGACTATATTTTAGTTATTTCATTTGTAAACATTTGTAGAATTTTCTTTTCACAGTGACATTATGGAATATTTTGTGTGTTTTAAGGACAAAAAATTGCAATTAAATCTTTTTCAAACCCACTTTGTATAATGCAATAAAATTTGAAAAAAGTTCATCTTTTTAAAGGCACTGTATCAAGAATTCCACAGACTATTTTCTTGGGCTTAGTAGCCTCAAATGCAGAGAACTGGCACATCAAAACAACATCCCAGACAACTGGTCAAGAAATGGAAGGGTAAGTGATATTGAACAGAGAGTACAGGTACAGGATCTGAATATACTGTAGGTACAGTATATATTGAAGCTATACAACATACTAGCCTCCTGAGTGGCGCAGTGGTCTAAGGCACTGCATCGCAGTGCTTGAGGTGTCACTACAAACCCGGGTTCGATCCCGGGCTGTGTTGCAGCCATTCGTGACCAGGAGACCCATGAGGTGGCACACAATTGGCCCAGCCTCAAATGGGTTAGGGGAGGGTTTCATGGGATTATATCACTATTGGATTGGCTAGATTCTCTCCCTCTGAAGGCCTCTCCTTGGTTCTTCTTTGACTTTGGTAGTTAACTCAACCATCACCCAGTCAGTCTCTGCTCTCTCGACTTTATATCTGCTAACTTTTTTGTGTTCTGAAGGGTTTCTGCCTGTGCTTGACTAGTTGTTCTCTGGTTTACTACATAGCTATGTCGACCATGGTGGTTGGTTAGCTAGGCTAGTTAGCTAGGCTAGTTAGCTGGCTAGGCTAGCTAGCAGGCTAAAATAACTAACTTTAGCTGGCTGGCTTGCTTGCTAGCTAAGATACCTGCATATACCGGTAACATTATTTGATACCTGGTTATATGTATTACCAAAACTTTGGTTTACTTTAATGTAGCTGTAAGCTAGGTGTTGATAGCAACTGGCTGACTCATGCGGGGTTAATGTAACGTTAGCAGGCTAGTAGGGCTAAAGTTAAACCACCATTAGGAACACTGGAACATGAGATGTAATCTACACCTCCATTAGGAATACTGGAACATGAGCTGTAATCTACACCTCCATTAGGAACACTGGAACATGAGATGTAATTTACACCTCCATTAGGAACACTGGAACATGAGATGTAATCTACACCTCCATTAGGAACACTGGAACATGAGATGTAATCTACATCTCCATTAGGAACACTGGAACATGAGATGTAATCTACACCTCCATTAGGAACACTGGAACATGAGATGCAATCTACACCTCCATTAGGAACACTGGAACATGAGATGTAATCTACACCTCCATTAGGAACACTGGAACATGAGCTGTAATCTACACCTCCATTAGGAACACTGGAACATGAGATGTAATTTACACCTCCATTAGGAACACTGGAACATGAGATGTAATCTACACCTCCATTAGGAACACTGGAACATGAGATGTAATCTACATCTCCATTAGGAACACTGGAACATGAGATGTAATCTACACCTCCATTAGGAACACTGGAACATGAGATGCAATCTACACCTCCATTAGGAACACTGGAACATGAGATGTAATCTACACCTCCATTAGGAACACTGGAACATGAGCTGTAATCTACACCTCCATTAGGAACACTGGAACATGAGATGTAATCTACACCTCCATTAGGAACACTGGAACATGAGATGTAATCTACACCTCCATTAGGAACACTGGAACATGAGATGCAATCTACACCTCCATTAGGAACACTGGAACATGAGATGTAATCTACACCTCCATTAGGAACACTGGAACATGAGATGCAATCTACACCTCCATTAGGAACACTGGAACATGAGATGTAATCTACACCTCCATTAGGAACACTGGAACATGAGATGTAATCTACACCTCCATTAGGAACACTGGAACATGAGATGTAATCTACACCTCCATTAGGATGATAGAAATCATAAACATTTTGTTGAATGATTTAGAAAGTCTTTGCATAATTATTTCTATAGGCCTACGCTTTCTTGTTCTGAACTTCTAACACAAGTGGGGCGGGTGTGGCTTCGTGACAATGATGCAAGAGCAGCTGCTCACTGATTTGACCGCTCCAAATTTTGCAAATGTATTACAAATAAAAAACTCAAATATCACATTTACGTAAGTATTGAACATGAATGAACCATTCAACACATTCACATTTTCTTCAGACAAACCTAAATGGCAGACAGTGTTTTGAAAGTTCTGCTTTGAAGAAGTACTTCAGAAAGCATATAATAATACATACATTAATATATACTGTATAGGCCCAGCAGTGGCTTTGTCCTGTTTTCAGGGAGTCTTAGTACAGAGTGTTAGTCTTTCTGGCTCTCTGTGTGCTATCTCAAGCTGTACCCCCCTACCTGATCTGACAGTAATGTCAGGATTTAGGTGTTTCTAGTGCTTCCCCCTCTGGCAACACTTGACAGAACTGCAGAACACAGAGAATAAACAGAGAACAACACACCCCACTGGGCGTATATGTCAATTCAACGTCTATTCCACGTTGGTTCAATGTAATTTCATTAAAATTACATGGAAACAATTTTGATTCAACCAGCGTGTGCCCAGTGGGATACACACACCATGGATATGTACACACAGAACAGACACTCACACACACACTCACACGTGTGCACGCATGAAGACACAAACACACACACACACTTAACCCTCCATTCTTGCTGTAGGGAACCTTCCCTATGACAGGTAGAGCTGCATGTGAACGGAGTTTACTGACATTTGAGTTTAAGTTAAATGTACACTCAAAGAGGTGCTTGTGAACAGTCTGTCTACATCCATAACACTCACCTCGACCCTATTATGGGATCATGGAGATGCATGCTACAGACTGAATCATAGGTGGCTGGACACAAGTGAGCTACCCCACTGTCATCACACAGTAGCTGTATTTTGACAGGAGAATGACGTGTTAACGTGTGTTGTTCTCTGTCTTTCCAACAAAATGTCTTAAGTACAGTCACACAGAATATAAAATTGGTCTTATGAATTTAAATATTTTAAATAAACTGACATGAACCACTTCATATAAACATGATTCAGTTTTTCCAAAACGTCTATTTAAAGAGCTCTGCGGTAAAGAACATTTGTTTCACCAGTTGTCAGGATAGCACTTGATGGTCCTCTGGGAGACTTTTGACTAGACTCTAGTTCCCTGTAAGCTACGGGGATGTCACTGAGGACAATGTCAGGACATTTTTAGTAACTTCTCAGGACATTTATCAGTCATCAGGATATCAAGTGATGATCACAAGGAAACATTCTCTGGGGGGACTTTGTCTAGTTCCCTGTAAGCTACCAGGACATCACTGAAGACCGTATCAGGACTTCGCATGATGATCTCAGGTGTCCCAAACCATTATAAGTAAAGTGATGAAATGGGATGCGGGTGCAGTATATTGTGGTATCAAAAAATTCCATATGAACCATGATTCAATGTATCCCAAACAGCTTTTTAACAAGCTCTGTGGTGCAGACAGACCCACCTGTGTAGCACAGTAGGCCGCTGGTAATAATGTCTGGAATAGCGCAAATGGAAAAGCATCAAACACATTGAAACCATGTGTTTGATATATTTGATACCATTCCACTAATTCCGCTCCAGTCATTAACACGAGCCCATTCTCCCCAATTAAAGTACCACCAACCTCCTGTGCTATGTAACTATCTCTCATACTGTAGTCATTCCTCTGACCACATAGCTACTGTACAGCATGGTTGTCAACACAACAGCACACCATGTCGTTCCCTGTCAGTTTTTCCAGAGTTCCCTCATCTCCCCCTCATGTCCTTCCAGTCACCCTTGCTGCCTGTCTTCCCATGTGTCTGTCTGTGGACTCAGCCCTCCTGGGCTCTCTCTCTCTCTGTGTACTGTTTCCACTGAGTGCTCCTCCACATGTGTTGCTGGTGACCCCTGGCTGCTGACTAACACACGCACACACACGTACACACACACACACGGACACACACATACAAACACATGCTGGAGGTGACCCCTCCCCTGGCTGCTGACTAAGGTTGGGGTCACTGGAACAAGCTCTGTATTACTTATGGAAACTTTATGACACATACTGTACCTCTCCTCATAAAAACAGCTATGGGGACATAAGTTCATTAATTGTATCTAACTTTTATATTACCAGGCTGGGAAGCTGAAAATCGTAAACTGGAATGACAACTTGTTATAAACTTGACTAAAACTGAATATAAATTACAATCTTTGGAAGGAGAGAGCAGAGACAGTATGCACATGTTAATATAAAACAGAGCTATGATGGCATCCTCTCTGTAATCTATATTTCATGATGATTATTCACCACCTCCTAAGACTAATTGGCAACATTTAAATCCATAATGCTCCTGGGAGTCGCCTCTGCCTGATTACTCTGTATGTCTACTGTTTGTGTATCCTCCGAAACACTGTAAGTCTTGGTGATCTCAAATATAACACCCTAGCAGCCCAGTCATAACCTCACAACTATTAGTAAAGAGTAGCTTGAGAACTCTAATAAGACAGCATAAGAATAAGGTTGTGTTGAAGTCTATGTTAGTGTCACGATTTCCACCGAAGGTGGCGCCTCTCCCTGTTCAAGTGGTGCTCGGCGGTCGTCGTCGCCGGTCTACTAGATGCCACTGATCCTTTTTTCCTTTTCGTTTAGTCATGTCTGTTTTGTTGTGCACCTGTTTCTTGTTTGGGTTGATTAGTGTGGGTATTTATTTTCTTTCTACCCACTTTGTGTCGTGTGGGTTTATTTTTCGTTTCCCTGTGTTATGTTTGAGAAACGTTGTTTTTGTTCATCAGTTTTTCAATCAGGTTATGTCATTGGGATTTTGTTTTTTTGGTCATTGTTGGACTGTCTATTTTTGTCCGGTGCCTGTATGATTTTTTGATGGACTTAATTAAACTCTGGTTATTGGAATTATCTTCTCTCCTGCGCCTGACTCCTACACCCATCTCTCCTAGAGAGACATTACAGTTAGAAGTGGAATCCCAGGGCTTATGTTTTACAAAAATGTGGAGGGATTAATTCACCATTTAAAAAGTATCCTGCTGTGCACAGTGGTAATTAGGAAATATTTACAGTCTATATATCATATTGATGAATCACACATTACATTACTCCGACTACTCCTCATCATGATTAATTACTGCCTTCAACTGAAACTCTCTGTAGTATAGTGTGGTATTAGCATACCTGGCAGTTTCAGGAGTAGGTTGGCTGTTCACACACCATTTCTCTAAGCATGTTTTTCCACATTGCTCTGCCTGAGATATGAAGACCACGCTACATTACCAGACCCAGTCTCTGGCTTCCAGACTTTAACACAGATTAAAATAACCACGGCCTGAGAGGACATTTTCCTTGCATATCGTCGTCCAGGAGCAGTAACGAGCCCACTGGGCACACACTGGTTGAATCAAAGTTTCTTCCACTTAATTTGAATGAAATTACATTGAACCAAGGTGGAGTAGACATTGAATTGGCATCTGTGCCCAGTGGGAGGTTGAAACAACATTACATGATTTGGTGATGGAAAGACAAACACCTCCAATAACTGTAATAGTTTTCATATTTCATATATTAAACCAACAGAGCAAATTATTTAACCAGTAAGTCCAAAATAATGAACTGCAAATGGGTGTGGTGTTTTAGGCCTCCTGCCCTGTTAGATCTCCCGTGATGGGAGCAGGGAAGATTTTAGCATGTAAATCTTGGTGAGGCAAACTCCCCCAAAATAGTTTTTATGCATGCCAGCAAAGCCACTACACAAACAAATGTGGTTTCTACTGACTATTGAGATGTACAAACTATGGCATAAGGGGACGACGAGCGGACGAGGCAATCTGTCATTTCAATTAAGACGTTAATGAGCAGGCGAGGACGGACGTAGTCAATATAACTATTTGATCAGCACTTTTGAAATGTACAGTGATAGATTTCAGAACATGGGCCGTTTTTACAGTATTCTCCCTGTACACTAAGTCAGAACCATAGGTTAAATAAAGGGGGCAGACAATGAAAGCAGACAATGAAAGTTCTTACAATATTCAACATTTCTCTAAAATAGGCTTTAGGCTAAATGTGCACTACCAAGTCAGAACAGTAGGCTAAGTTATTAGGGAAAAGGGAGCAAATTATTAGCATGAGGCACATGGGCTACTAACAGCTTACTACACAACATACACTTAGTATTGCTTTCTTAGCTACAGTATACATATCTCCCTGGCATATTACATCATTTATGCAGCAGCATACAATACATTTTTGGACTCACTTGAACAGGAAGGTGGTGCGACGGTCCTTTGTGGCAAATTCTGTCATCAAAGTCTGGCATTCTCTGGATTTATGGTGATTTCAAGACAACTTGGAACTCGGAAAAAAACAAGGTCGAATCATGACGTCAGTGATCTTCAGGTTGGGAAAGAGGCCCAATTTCCCGACTTGGAATTCCGAGTTGGATGACCATTCAAAACTTATTTTCCCAGTCGGAGATCGTTTTTTTTTCCTAGTTCACAGTTGTCTTGAACTCACTGAAGTCTGAGATTTCCCAGTTCCGAGTTTCCAGTTGTTTCAAATACGGCAGAAGTCATGTTGGATTGACAGCATGGCCAATGTTGAATGTTTATCCTTTTAAGCTTGGAAAAGTGACCCTTAAATCCAGACTTGGACCACAAACCCACTCTACTGAATAGCTGGCTAGTGATTGCTTTGCAGTGCTTGCAGTTAGCCACTGATTCTTCCAAACCACTCATTGTTGAATTTGCAATTTCCAACTTGTTGTGTGATGTTTATGTCCAATGGCCGATGAGCACTGATACGTTTCATCTATAATTTCTCTTCATAATTACTCTTCATATGACAAAGGTTGAAAATTATTTGCCAGTAGATTGTCGACTTGATTCATGATGATGACTGCTAGCTTGCTAGCTAAGATTTTTAAAGTATGATGTTGACATGATCAATCCAATCAAAGCTACTGTACATATAACATGATTTGACGTCATTTTATCTGTGCCCAATGACCTTGAGCTTTTTTGGATGGGCATTTCTAATGTAACTCTATGGCAGCACCCAAGGGGCTTGAATTTTTGAGATCTCCCCGTAGATTTTGCAGTGACGTAGTGTCCCCATGAGTGACAGAACTCTGAGCCAATCACGGCACAACTAGAGAACATTACCAACCCCTACGCTCTGTATTTTCCGCTGGCTGCCCCTCCACCACAGAAAGCAGAGCTAGGCTGAAACACCTGCATTTTGGAGCTGCCTTACTCAAGAAAGCAAAAAAAGACCAGGTTTGTATGCAGCTTTATTAATTAAAATATTATACTTTTTTATATTGTTTGCAAACTGATATGTGACACGTATTAATGCCAAAATAACATGCAAAACAGGTAACCCCCTTATTTCGTAGTTTGAATGTCAATTCCACTGCTGATATCTCATCTCCCAGCACTGTGACTGTGATACAGTTAGGACTAAACATGCTTACAGTATACATATGAGATAGAAGCCAGTTCATTAACTGGTAAAACGGCAGTTGGGTCTTTAAATATTTCATATTCAGAACCATATGTTCACGCACATACAGTGGACATGTACTGATTCTTGACGCATTAGCACCAAATCATCAGTGTATACAGGCCTCTCTCTGACTATTGACCTCAAGAACCATTGCTTTTTTGTTACCACTGAGTTTCACCTGTCATAAAGATTGATGGGCCAACAGGCTGTTACAGCACAAAGCCATAACCTTGGTGTATAAATCTGGGATTCTCCAACCAACCAACCAAGTCTTTCAGATTCTGTCCAGGTGCCCAGAGACCAAATCAGCACAAGTTAATTCATTCAATGATGAACTAAGAAAGTTTAGGATTAATAGGCCCAGATGGTACCTCAGGTTCAAAGAGAATATGAGATGAAAATAACCTGAGAGTGTGAGATGATGAGGTGAAAATACCAATTCCTGTGAAAGGCTTTATGAAAGCTAAGCATCCTGGCTCTGAGCGAGGCGAGTAGGCTTTGCATTAATTCTTTGCTGCAGTGCAGCTGTCGCTTTTCCAAAGTTCAACCCAAACCACAATTATTAATAATCTGTGGATATCAAATGCTGTCATTTAACCGCTCTAAACCCAGCAGTGGGTATGTGAGTTCTGTTTAAACCGTATCACGCAGTTGTTTACAGAAAATGTGGGTCTTCTGATTTGACCAACCATGTATGGCTGTGGCTCTGGCACCAGTTGCCTCTCTAACTCCTCTGTCTATCAGTGCTTCTGCCACGTTTCTACACTCCCTATGGTCTTTAAAAATAAGCTCATTGATTTTCCCCTCTCACTTGTTCTTTCTCAGAACTAGTACTCCACTTTGATGATTCGAGGAGGCAGCGTGGAGAGCCTGAAGTCTTCAGCTGCTAAACGTTGCCTGCTCATTGATTTCCTCCCCTCTCTCTCTGCCTCTCAGGGAGCCAGTTTGCCTGCTTCTGGGGTGAAATGTGTTCCCCAAACAAAAAAACAGTCAGGCTGGTACAGACCCGCTGCCAAAAAGACCCCTTGCTGGTTTATGAAATAGTCATCTCAAACTCCCTTATCAACCTGTTACACATTATCAAATTAAATATTTTCCTCCTGACATGGGCCTCATTTGGTCTGAAAATGACTTCAGATCAGAACTGCAGCTTGAGTTTGTTCTTTGGTTGTTTTAGAGCACCAATAACACTTTTTGTCTATAATAAATGCTTTATTAACATTTAATAAATAATGAACAATTATAGAATAATATACATTTCGTTAAATCCACTTGCACATTGAAACACAGTTGCAGCTTAGTCACTTTTGATGTTTCCTTTGTTGTTTGAGCTACTCAAATTAAGAGTATATTCTTTCATCTAGACTCACAGGCAAGTTCCATTATGAGATGGGGTATGAATTTGACAGGGGATATGCTTTGTTAGGAGAGTCGTATTTGATAATGTTTAATAAAATGAAAATGATTTGAACTTGTTTGGCCCTGACATTGGGTAGCGTGTCATATAAAATGTCTCATCTTTACAATGTGAACTCAATGTGTGTCATGACAAGAAAGACCATGTTATAGGCAGACTATTGTTCAGTTTCTCTCTGTATCACCTGTGCTGCTTAGCTTAAAAGTCCCCTTACCTGCATCATACACTAGTCCTTGGTTAGCCTGATCTTGTGTAACCTATGGGTGGAATGCAGAAGGTCTGCGGTGCACGATTCACATCACCCAAAGAGATTCCCCATGTAGCCAAAAATTGACATTTTACAGCATGCTGTGATCTGAAATACGCTCAATTATCTTTCAGTACCATTAATCATTCAGTCATATTCACTTTTACAGTGAAGTTATTGTCATTGAAATATTCCACCTTTGTTCTAGAACTTTGCTGTACCAGAAAGAGGAGAATATTTTTTTTTTTATACAGCCAATGAGATTGAGCAATGTGAGTGCGAGCAGACAGGTCCTGAGGACATGTTACCTGCAACTCAGTAGGCGGTGAAACACATCAATCAAACAGAGGCACCGTGATGACCTTAGAAACCCCACCTGTCGACAAATCATACCATCAACATTTTAGGCATCACATGCCAGAAAGAGCGTTTGCCAGCTATAGTTTAGACTGGACAGAATAGAGTAGATCTGTTTTATCTATTTGCACAGACATTTCAACACATCAAACATATGAAGGGCTGGGCACAGCAATGTGTCAACACTATTGTCATAAAACATATTCCCACCTTGTGATATAGAGAGAATCCCCCCACGCACAAAAAATACATGTTTTATTAGGTTTATTGAAGGACAGATATAACACAATGTAAGTTTCTCTAGAATCTACACAATTACAGAGAATGTTTTTTGAAAATAGAAAGACAAAGGGATAGATTCAATCTGTATTGCAGAAGTATCGCGGAAGATCCACATTACAGCTCAATTGAAATTTAAAGGCAATCTTCCCGAATTCGTGCAGACTGCATTTACGGTAAACACTCCATATGTCGGCTCAATCGGAAATTACCATTACATTTTAACTCGGATCTTCCATGATACTTCCGCGATACGGAATGAATCCAGCCCTAAATAAGGATTAACAGTTTATGGACTGTATGGACTTCCTTGAAGACTTGCTTGTTCCTTCCTAAGACGGGAGTCTATTCTACCTTGCACAAATACACAAAAATATAATCATGCCAAATCCTAAAGCCTGGATAGAGGGGCTCAGTAAATGTGATGTGGAATGTGTGCAGGTGTGTCAGTATGTCAGAGGAGATGCTGTAGAAGGACAGGGTGCCAGCTGGCCAGTCCAGATACACTCCCACTCTTTTAGACATGGGGGAGAGGGCAGGTATTGGATCACCCTTCTTATTGAATCAGGCATTGTAACAATCATCATAGATGCGCAAACTCCAGGACTTGTCATTGTATCCAAGTTTACAGTCATTTTCTTCTCCTTTCCTACAGCTTCCTTTATATGCCACTCCTACACCAGCCCATTTCCCAGTCCACTCTGCCTCCCAGTAGCAGCGCCCGGTCAGACTTTCCCTACATAGCACCTGTCCCCAGTTCTTAAGCCTTTCTGGGTGATCAGGATAAGGCTGCACTTCTTTTCCCCGAGTCATTGTTCTGTCCCCATCAGAATGAGGTATCGCCATGCTGTGTTGGGATCAAATTTGAGCGTCTGATGGGAGAGACCATTACTACATTACTCACTATTATACTAAATATATTTGAAATAAATATAGTCAAATTGCATCTTGATACTTATTTATTTTGACCAGGATTAATACGCAATAGCACAATGTTATCTGCCAAAACGATCAAGGACATGTTTGAGTACAGGGCAACCTTAAAAACGTACATTTTGTCATCACAGATTTTAACCAGCATTCTCCATCCTGATCCACACTGTAGAAACATCCGAGGAACAAACAATGTCACATACGGTTAGCATTGTCAAGTCATTTTGAATTTGAACAATGTCATGTTTCTGACATGAAACACAACAAAAATAGTTAATGTACAGATGTTTTATATTTTTCGTTAGGGTAAATCAAGTCTGACATTGTTAAGTGGAAATTACAAACTTAAGAACTGTCACCTATACTCCCTCTCCAGCCTCTAGGTCATCAGGCTGCTGATTATCCTGCACACCTGTCACCATCTCATGACACTCACCTGGACTCCATCACCTCCTTGATTATCTTCCCTATATCTGTCACTCCCCTTGGTTATTTCCTCAGGTGTTATTGACTCTGTTTTCATGTCGGTGTGCTGTTTGTGTTTTGTATTCATTATTTCTTTTATTTATTAAAACACTCACTCCCTGAACTTGCTTCCCGACTTTCAGCGCACTCTTTACAGAATAACACATCCGCTAAAAGAAGCATCAAGGGGTGGTTTTTAATTTTATTTTTTGTGTCAGAGTAATGACGTCAGGTCCGGGAGCTGCTACAGGCTCTCATGCCTCAACCAGATTGCCAGGCTTCCCTGCCTCACCCGGATCGCCAGGATCCCCTGCCTCAGCTGGCTCATCGAGCTTTCATACCTCCGCCGTATGGCCAGGCTCCTCTGCTTCAAATCAAATCAAATCGTATTAGTCACATGCGCCAAATACAACAGGTTCAAATACAACAAATTCACCTTACAGTGAAATGCTTACTTACGAGCCCCTAACCAACAGTGCAGTTTCAAAAAATACGGATAAGAATAAGAGAGAAAAGTAGCAAGTAATTAAAGAGCAGCAGTAAAAAATAACAATATATACAGGAGGGTGCCAGTACAGAGTCAATGTGCGGGGCACTGGTTAGTTGAGGTAGTATGTACAGTGGGGGAAAAAAGTATTTGATCCCCTGCTGATTTTGTACGTTTGCCCACTGACAAAGAAAGGATCAGTCTATAATTTTAATGGTAGGTTTATTTGATCAGTGAGAGACAGAATAACAACAAAAATATCCAGAAAAACGCATGTCAGAAATGTTATAAATTGATTTGCATTTTATTAAGGGAAATAATAAATAAGTATTTGAAGCCCCCTCAATCAGAAAGATTTCTGTCTCCCAGGTGTCTTTTATACAGGTAACGAGCTGAGATTAGGAGCACACTCTTAAAGGGAGTGCTCCTAACCGCAGCTTGTTACCTGTAAAAAAAGACACCTGTCCATAGAAGCAATCAATCAATCAGATTCCAAACTCTCAACCATGGCCAAGACCAAAGAGCTCTCCAAGGATGTCAGGGACAAGATTGTAGACCTACACAAGGCTGGAATGGGCTACAAGACCATCGCCAAGCAGCTTGGTGAGAAGGTGACAACATTTGGTGCGATTATTCACAAATGGACGAAACACAAAAGAACTGTCAATATTCCTCGGCCTGGGGCTCCATGCAAGATCTCACCTCGTGGAGTTGCCAAGAAGGGTTTTGCCACCAAGTACTAAGTCATGTTTTGCAGAGGGGTCAAATACTTATTTTCCTCATTAAAATGCAAATCATTTTATAACATTTTTGACATGGGTTTTTCTGGATTTTTTTGTTGTTATTCTGTCTCTCACTGTTCAAATAAACCTACTATTAAAATTATAGACTGATCATTTCTTTGTAAGTGGGCAAACGTACAAAATCAGCAGGGGATCAAAATACTTTTTTCCCCCACTGTACATGTAGGTAGAGTTAATTAAAGTGAATATGCATAGAAGACAACAGAGAGTGGCAGTGGTATGGCGAGGGGAGGGAGTGAGGGAGGGAGTGAGGGGGGCCAATGCAAATAGTCTGGGTAGCCATTTGATTAGATGTAGAAGCCTCTTGGACCTAGGCTTGGCGGTCCGGTACCGCTTGCCGTGTGGTAGCAGAGAGAACAGTCTATGACTAGGGTGGCTGGAGTCTTTGACAATTTTTAGGGCCTTCTTCTGACACCACCTTGTATTGAGGTCCTGGATGGCAGGAAGCTTGGCCCCAGTGATGTTCTGGGCCGTTCGCACCACCCTCTGTAGTGCCTTGCGGTCGGAGGCCGAGCAGTTGCCATACCAGTCAGTGATGCAACCAGTCAGGATGCTCTCAATTGTGCAACTGTAGAACCTTTTGAGGATCTGAGGATACATGGCAAATCTTTTCAGTCTCCTGTGAATAGGTTTTGTCGTGCCCGCTTCACGACTGTCATGGTGTGCTTGGACCATGTTAATTTGTTGGTCATGTGGACACCAAGGAACTTGAAGCTCTTCCACCGGCTCGTCAGGTTCCCGTGCCTCAGGTGGCGTGACAGGTTCTCGCGCATCAGCAGGGGTGACCGGTCCACTCCTGATCCCCCGGGTTCGTCCTCTTTGATGGCATCCTGCGGCTGGAGCCGCACGTCAGGGACGGGGCACTGTCACGTATACTCCCTCTCCGGCCTCTAGGTCATCAGGCTGCTGATTTTCCTGTACACCTGTCACCATCGTCTTGCGCACCTGCGCCTCATGACACTCACCTGGACTCCATCACCTCCTTGATTATCTTCCCTATATCTGTCACTCCCTTGGTTCTTTCCTCAGGTGTTATTGACTCTGTTTTCATGTCTGTGCATTGCTCGTGTTAATTTTCATTGTTTCTTTTTATTAAAACACTCACTCCCTGAACTTGCTTCCAGACTCTCAGCACACTCGTTACAAGAACCTTTTGTAAACCTCGAATGCACTAAAAGTTTGCATTTACTGCTGTGTAGAAACATTCTCACCAAAAAGAAGTGATCCGATTAAGATCCTACATCTGTACTGACCAGAAAATGTATTTATTAAACTTTTATTATGCTTTTAATAATACAAATCTCAAAGCGCTTCATAAGCAAAAAACAAACAAACAATATATCATGACAGGTCAGGTTAACCAATAGAGGTCAAGTCTTTGAATATTGTATCCTCTGCAGGGTCAGTTCATCGCTTGAGTGTAGGGAGCTGGTCAGAGGATGATTGTAACGGCTGTCTGTGGAAGTAGACCAAGGTGCAGCGGAGTTAGTGTTCATCTTTGAATTTTAATTAACGAACACGATTCAAAACAAGAAAACCGACAGCCAAACAGTCCTGTCAGGTGCAAAACACTAAACAGAAACAATTCCCCACAAAACCCAAAGGAAAAACATGCTCCTTATGTGTGACTCCCAATCAGCAACAACGAGCTTCAGCTGTGCCTGATTGGGAGCCACACACGGCCCAAAACAAAACAATACAAAAACATAGCGAAAGGAACATAGAACGCCCACCCAATGTAACACCACTGGCCTAACCAAAATAAAGAACAAAAAACCCCTCTCTATGGCCAGGGCGTTACAGTACCCCCCCCCCAAAGGTGCGGACTCCTGCCGCAAAACCTGACTCTGAAGGGGAGGGTCCGGGTGGGCCTTCTTACGGCGGCGGCTCAGGTGCGGGACGTGGCCTCTGCTCCACCCTTGGCGTCGCCCTCTTAGGTGGCGCACCTGGCCGCGCCGAAGGTCTGGTGGGCGACCCCGACTGCAACCGGATGGCGGGCGGCAATGGCTACGCCCGGCTGGCGGGCGGTGATGGTTGCGCCTGGCTGGCGGGCGACCCTGGTTGCGCCCGGCTGGCGGGCGGCGATGGCTGCGCCCGGCTGGCAGGCGGCGATGGCTGCTCTGGCCCAGGATTCACCAGGCTGGGGAGACATGAAGGAGGCCTGGACCTGGGCACAGGCACAGGACTCACAAGGCTGGGGAGACATGAAAGAGGCCTGGCCCTAGGCATAGGCACAGGACTCACCGGGCTGGCGGGCGGCTCTGGCGGCTCCGGACAGGCGGGCGGCTCTGGCGGCTCCGGACAGGCGGGCGGCTCTGGCGGCTCCGGACAGGCGGGCGGCTCTGGCGGCTCCGGACAGGCGGGCGGCTCTGGCGGCTCCGGACAGGCGGGCGGCTCTGGCGGCTCCTGACTGGCGGGCGGCTCTGGCGGCTCCTGACTGGCGGGCGGCTCTGGCAGCTCCGGACTGGCGGGCGGCTCTGGCGGCTCCGGACTGGCGGGCGGCTCTGGCGGCTCCGGACTGGCGGGCGGCTCTGGCGGCTCCGGTCTGGCGGGCGGCTCTGGCGGCTCCGGTCTGGCGGGCAGCTCTGGCGGCTCCGGACTGGCGGGCAGCTCTGGCGGCTCCGGACTGGCGAGACCCACTGGAGGCCTAGTCCTGGGAGGTGGCACAGGACGGACCAGGATGGGGAGACCCACTGGAGACCTGGTCCGTGGAGCAGGCACAGGACTGACCAGGATGGGGAGACCCACTGGAGGCCTAGTCCTGGGAGCAGGCACAGGACTGACCAGGATGGGGAGACCCACTGGAGGCCTGGTCCGAGGAGGAGGCACAGGATAAACCGGGCTGTGGGGGAGCACTGGAGTTCTGGTACGGATGCTCTTTACCCACACTCCAGGCTGGATGCCCACTTTGGCCCGGCACGGGCGGAGAGCAGGCATTGGGCGAACTGGACCCTCCCAGCGCTCTGGAGACACAGTACGCAACGCCGGCGCAGGATAATCTGGACCGAGGAGGCTCACTGGAGACCAGACGCGCTGAGCTGGCACCATCCGCCCTGGCACCATCGGCCCTGGCTCGATGCCTGCACTCGCAAGGCACTTGCGGGGGGCTGGTATGTAGCACACTGTGCTATGCACGCGCACTGAGGACACTGTGCGCTCCACAGCATAACACGGTGTCTTACCAGTACCACGCTGCTTCCGGTAAGCACGGGGAGTTGGCTCAGGTCTACCGCCTGACTCCGCCAATCTCCCCGTGTGCCCCCCCAACATTTTTTGGGGGGCTGCCTCTCATGTCTGCTGCGCTCCCTTTCCTCATACCAGCGCCTCTCAGCTCTCGCCGCCTCGATCTCTCACTGCGGGTGGCGATAATCCCCAGCTTGAGCCCATGGACCTTTCCCGTCCAGGATTTCCTCCCAAGTCCACGAATCCTGAACGCTCCTCTCCTTGCGCTTCTCCTTCCTCCGCTGCTTGGTCCGTTGTTGGTGGGTAATTCTGTAACGGCTGTCTGTGGAAGTAGACCAAGGTGCAGCGGAGTTAGTGTTCATCTTTGAATTTTAATTAACGAACACGATACAAAACAAGAAAACCGACAGCCAAACAGTCCTGTCAGGTGCAAAACACTAAACAGAAACAATTACCCACAAAACCCAAAGGAAAAACATGCTCCTTATGTGTGACTCCCAATCAGCAACAACGAGCTTCAGCTGTGCCTGATTGGGAGCCACACACGGCCCAAAACAAAACAATACAAAAACATAGCGAAAGGAACATAGAACGCCCACCCAATGTAACACCCTGGCCTAACCAAAATAAAGAACAAAAAACCCCTCTCTATGGCCAGGGCGTTACAGTACCCCCCCCCCCCCCTAAAGGTGCGGACTCCTGCCGCAAAACCTGACTCTGAAGGGGAGGGTCCGGGTGGGCCTTCTTACGGCGGCGGCTCAGGTGCGGGACGTGGCCTCTGCTCCACCCTTGGCGTCGCCCTCTTAGGTGGCGCACCTGGCCGCGCCGAAGGTCTGGTGGGCGACCCCGACTGCAACCGGATGGCGGGCGGCGATGGCTACGCCCGGCTGGCGGGCGGTGATGGTTGCGCCTGGCTGGCGGGTGACCCTGGTTACAAAAACATAGAGAAAGGAACATAGAACGCCCACCCAATGTAACACCCTGGCCTAACCAAAATAAAGAACAAAAAAACCCTCTCTATGGCCAGGGCGTTACAATGATAGATGATTGTGATGGAGTCTGCTGAAGATCTTGTAGAGGCCAAGTCTGGGAACCAGCCTGAGTAATGTAGCAACTGTGAAGCACCCTCTCAGGTGATGCCTCGGCAGCTCTGGGCACCAGAAAGCTGACCACACAAAGTTCAGAATAGTAGCCAGTCGTCCTCTCTAAGAGCCCTCAGCGTGAGCACTGTATTCCCACATCTTCCATTCCTCTCATGCTTCAAGTGACTCTTCGCATGATGTTCTCAAAAGATCAGGAACTGGCAGCCAGGTGAAATAAAAAAGCTGATACTGTGTCCAGATGCATCAAACAAAAACATCCAGCTAGCTAGCTAACTGGCTAGCCAAGCCAAAAAGAGTTGACCTATCAGTCAATCTGAAAATCTGTGGCTTAAAACAACCAGATATATAGTATGTAATAAAAACTCATTGTTATCAAAAACAAAACTGTTTGTTCCAAAAACAATGAAAAAACACTAAAATAACAGAATATGTACAAATGTACAGGAGCCTCTGACTAGGCTGCTACCAGGGCACCATGGCAACTATCAAAATCTAATCTAATATATCGATATCCTTTTGATCATATTAGTTAACATTCTAAACAACCACACATTATATTTTCTACGTCAGTTTCTTCAGTTTAAAGAGTTGATCCTCCAGTCCAGCATAGAGCACCTTCACTCCTGGATCTCCTGGGTGATTGTAGGTCAGATCCAGCTCTCTCATGTATAAAGGGTTTGACCTCAGAGCTGAGGCCAGAAATCCACAGCCTTCCTCTGTCATGCAACAGAATGACAACCTGCAGAAATAGGGATGTCACTCACAAAAATTTTCAGAGCAATGCAACACTATAACAAATATACCTTTCCTGAAACATATGAAACACACTGAGAATCTCACTGCCGATATACTGCCGATGGGTACTTATCACATTGGGTGGCCGTTCCTTCTCTTGCTAGCACAGAAGTGGTACCTGCTGCGTACTGTTGGGTTCTGAGAATATTAAATATACTTATCCATGTCAGTGAGGGAGAGAGAGGAATGTATAACATTTTCATTCTGTCCGGATATGTTATTGTTAGCCATCAGGGATCCCATGGGAGGGAAAAAGACACAGTCTGTTACGAGTCAACATGACAGTTGTGAGTTGGGGAGGAGTGAGCACTTTGGGGCAGAGGTCAGGTTAGATGAAGTGAGGAAGAACAGATATCACTAAGGTTCTGTCTAGCAACAGAGATGCATTGGCCGTTCAGATTTGTAGGAGGAGACTCAGCTTAGGATAAAGGGTAAAATATCAGTGCCTGTGTGAATATGTTTTTTGACTTATGCAGCTGTATTGAGCCAATGGGTGAATAAACTTGTTTTAAGCTTTATACTAAGCGTCCGTGAATTTCAATAGGTTCATTTAGAACCTAACAGTTGGCGCTGCGAGCAGGGTTCACCACGATTTACAGTGGAACTAGAGATTCCGAATCAGTGAACAGGAGCCGGCACCAGAAGAAAGATAGGCACAGTTCTTACGTCTGTTATCACTCATTCTGAAATCTTGGGGAGAACCAATTATAGGATACGGACCTAGAAAGCCTGACCTTATTGCAGTCGCTGTACTCATAATATACAGGAGAACGATCGCCTTATGGCGAGGATAGCCATGCTGCAAGCGCAGCTTCAGACGCAATCGTTAGGCAAGGGTAATTTAAGGTTAGGAAAGGATGAAACAGCGTCTGTGCCACCAATAAGTACAGATAGTAGTATAAATCCCCTCACACAGTCCCCACAGCCGGACAATTTTCTCATGGCTTCTGGAAGGAAATGCTGTCGGAATGCTCAACCGGTGTCGCTCATTCAGCCGACAGAAACTTTCAACCGGTTCTCCCCATTAATCAATGAATCGAAGTCAGAGTCCGAGTCTTCTCTGGTCTCTCCTCCGTCTGTTGTGGGGTCTGGGACGTCGAAGCCTCCCACCATTAGCTCTGATAAATTGAACACCCTAATCATTGGTGACTCACTTACCCGTAGTACTAGACATAAAAAGAATCATACAGCGATCAAACACTGTTTACCAGGGGGCAGGGATACCGACGTTAAGGCTAATCTGAAGATGGTGCTGGCCAAGGCTAAAATTGACGAGTGTAGAGACTATAGGGATAGTGTTATCCATGTCGGCACCAACGATGTTAGGATGAAACAGTCAGAGGTCACCAAGTGCAACATAGCTTCAGCGTGTAAATCAGCTGGAAAGATCTGTCGGCATCGAGTAATTGTCTCTGGCCCCCTCCCAGTTAGGGGGTGATGAACTCTACAGCAGTCTCACAACTTAATCACTGGTTGAAAACTGTTTTCTGCCACTCCCAAAAGATAGAATTTGTAGATAATTGTCCCTGTTTCTAGGACTCACCCACAAACAGGACCAATCCTGGCCAGCTGAGGAGTGACAGACTCCATCCTAGCCCAAAATTGCCCTCCCTGGAAGCCTGTGTTTCCGACATAAGGAAGTGGATGGCGCCAAATGTTTTACTTTTAAACTCGGACAAAACAGAGACGCTAGTTCTAGGTCCCAAGACACAAAAATATCTTCTGTTGGATCTGACAATTAATCTTGATGGTTGTACAGTCATGTCAAATAAAACTGTGAAGGTGCTAGGCGTTTCTTTTGACGAACATATCAAGAATATTTCAAAGACAGATTTTTTCCATCTCATTAGCATTGCAAAAATCTGAAACTTTGTCCAAAAATGATGCAGAAAAATCACTTTTTTTGTCAGTTCTAGATTAGATTACTGCAATGCTCTACTCGGATAAAGTACTAAATAAACTTCAGTTAGTGCTAAACATGGCTGCTGGAATCTTGACTAGAACCAAAAAAAAGTATCATATTACTCCAGTGCTAGCCTCCCTACACTGGCTTCCTGTTAAGGCTAGGGCTGATTTCAAGGTTTTACTGCTAACCTACAAAGCATTACATGGGCTTGCTCCTACCCATCCTTCCGATTTGGTCCTGCCATACATACCTACATGTATGCTACGGTCACAAGACACAGGCGTCCTTACTGGCCCTAGAATTTCTAAGCAAACAGCTGGAGGCAGGGCTTTCACCGATAGAGCTCCATTTTCATGGAATGGCCTGCCTATCCATGTGAGAGACGCAGACTTGGTCTCAACCTTTAAGTCTTAATTGAAGACTCATCTCTTCAGTAGGTCCTATGATTGAGTGTAGTGTGGCTCAGGGGTGTGAATGTGAACGGTAAGAAACTGGAGCAACAAACTACCCTTGCTATCTCTGCCTGGCTGGTTCCCCTCGCTCCACTGGGATTCTCTGCCTCTAACCCTATTAAGGGGGCTGAGTCACTGGCTTACTGGTGCTCTTCCATGCCATCCCTAGGAGGGGTGCGTCACTTGAGTGGGTTGAGTCACTGACGTGATCTTCCTGTCCTGGTTGTCGCCCCCCTCGGGTTCGTGCAGGTGGGGAGATCTTCATGGGCTATACTTGACCTTGTCTCAGGGTAGTAGGTTGGTAGTTGAAGATATCCCTCCAGTGGTGTGAGGGCTGTGCTTTGGCAAAGTGGGTGGGGTTATATCCTGCCTGTTTGGCCCTGTCCGGGGGTATTGTCGGAAGCATCGGGTCCGCCCATCACCATTTGCAGATTTAAGTATAAAAGTATCTGGATTCGGCCTTAAATCCAAGATGGCATAGCAGTCAGACGTCTTTGTCTTTGTCTTGTCGTGTCCCGTGTACTGTATATATCTTTTTATTCTTTGTATATATTTCGTATATATTTTTTATATTTTTAACCTCAATTTTAACATACTCTCCTGCAACCCGCCTCACCCAATGTGGTATGGATCTGCTATTTCCTATACTTTAGAACCAGAACCCCCAAATTAAGCTAGCCAGCTAACTAGCTACTAGCTAGTAGTCAGTTAGCCACTGCTAGCAGTCATCAGCTAACCTCAGCCCCGTCAACTCCTGCCAGTCTGCACAGCGCGATTCAACCCTGAGCGTATCGGACTGCTTTTTTCTCTACCACATCTCCACATCTCCGGATTCCTACCGCAAGCTCTGAACCTTTTCACCTGGATCATCGCAGCTAGCTAGCTGCAATCCGAATGGGTACTCCCGGTTAATGTCTCTGTCCCGAAGCAAGCACCCGTTAGCCTGGAGCTAGCCTCGTGCTAGGCCCATCTCTCGGGTAGCTGAAGAGGTCCATCAGCCACTTCTTGGGCTACAATACCTATTTTGCCAATTGGCCTAGACTCCTTTTACTGCCGACACGGAGCCGATCTATCACGACTGGTCTACCGACGTATTCTGCCCGAGGGGGTTTCAACAGGCTCCTCCGTCACGACGTCCCCTGAAGGCCCTTCTGCTAGCCTGCTATCCCCGGCCCGCTAGCTGTCTGAATCACCGTGTCTCCAGCTCGCCTAGCTACTCACTGGGCCCTATGATCACTTGGCTAAGCATGCCTCTCCCTAATGTCAATATGCCTTGTCCATTGCTGTTTTGGTTAGTGATTATTGTCATATTTCAGTGTAGAGCTTCCAGCCCTGCTCAATATGCCTTAGCTAGCCCTTTTGTTCCACATCCCACACATGCAGTGACCTCACCTGGTTTAAATGGTGTCTCTAGAGACAAAACCTCTCTCATCGTCACTCAATGCCAAGGTTTACCTCCACTGTACTCACATCCTACCATACCCATGTCTGTACATTATGCCTTGAATCTATTCTTCCGTGCCCAGAAACCTGCTCTTTTTACTCTCTGTTCCGAAAGCACTAGATGACCAGTTCTTATAGACTTTAGCCATACTCTTATCCTACTCCTCCTCTGTTCCTCTGGTGATGTAGAGGTTAATCCAGGCCCTGCAGCGCCTAGCTCCACTCCCATTCCCCAGGCACTCTCATTTGTTGACTTCTGCAACCGTAAAAGCCTTGGATTCATGCATGTTAACATTAGAAGCCTCCTCCCTAAGTTTGTTTTATTCACTGCTATAGCACACTCTGCCAATCCGGATGTCCTTGCAATGTCTGAATCCTGGCTTAGGAAAGCCACAGAAAATCCTGAAATTTCCATCACTAACTATAACATTTTCCAACAAGAAAGAACTGCCAAAGGAGGCAGAGTTGCAATCTACTGCAGAGATAGCCTGCAGAGTTCTGTCTTACTATCCAGGTCTGTGCCCAAACAATTCAGGCTTCTACTTTTAAAAATCCACCTTTCCAGAAACAAGTCTCTCACCATTGTCGCTTGTTATAGACCACCTTCAGCCTCCAGCTGTGCCCTGGACACCATATGTGAATTGATTGCCCCCAATCTATCTTCAGAACTCGTACTGTTAGATGACCTAAGTTGGGAGATGCTTAACACCCCGGCCATCCTACAATCTAAGCTAGATGCCCTCAATCTCACACAAATGATCAATGAACCTACCAGGTTCAACCCCAAATCCGTAAACACGGGCACCTTCATAGATATCATCCTGACCAACCTGCCCTCTAAAAACACCTCTGCTGTCTTCAACCAGGATCTCAGCGATCACTGCCTCATTGCCTGCGTCCGTAATGGGTCAGCGGTCAAACGACCACCCCTCATCACTGTCAAACACTCCCTAAAACACTTCAGTGAGCAGGCCTTTCTAATTGACCTGGCTCAGGTATCCTGGAAGGATATTGACCTCATTCCGTCAGTAGGGGATGCCTGGTTATTCTTTAAAAGTGCTTTCCTCACCATCTTAAATAAGCATGCCCCATTCAACAAATTTAGAACCAGGAACAGATATAGCCCTTGGTTCACTCCAGACCTGACTGCCCTTGACCAGCACAAAAATATCCTGTGGCGTACTGCACTAGCATTGAATAGCCCCAGCGATATGCCACTTTTCAGGGAAGTTAGGAACCAATATACACAGGCAGTTGGGAAAGCAAAAGCTAGATTTTTCAAACAGAAATTTGCATCCTGTAGCACAAACTCCAAAACGTTCTGGGACACTGTAAAGTCCATGGAGAATAAGAGCACCTCCTCCCAGCTGCCCACTGCACTGAGGCTAGGAAACACTGTCACCACCAATAAATCCACAATAATTCTGAATTTCAATAAGCATTTTTCTATGGCTGGCCATGCTTTCGCCCTAGCTACCCCTACCCCGGTCAACAGCTCTGCACCCCCCACAGCAACTTGCTCAAGCCTCCCCCATTTCTCCACCCAAATCCAGATAGCTGATGTTCTGAAAGAGCTGCAAAATCTGGACCCCTACAAATCAGCTGGGCTAGACAATCTGGACCCTCTCTTTCTAAAACTACCCGGCACAAATTGTTGCAACCCCTATAACTAGTCTTCCCTGTGGCTCAGTTGGTAGAGCATGGTGTTTGCAACGCCAGCATGGTGTGTGCAACGCCAGGGTTGTGGGTTTGATTCCCACGGGGGGCCAGTACAAAAAAATGCATGAGATGTATGAAATGTATGCATTCACTACTGTAAGTCGCTCTGGATAAGAGCGTCTGCTAAATGACTAAAATGTAAATAACTAGCCTGTTCAACCTCTCTTTCGTATTGTCTGAGATCCCCAAAGATTGGAAAGCTGCCGCAGTAATCCAACTGTTCAAAGGGGGAGACACTCTAGACCCAAACTGTTACAGACCTAAATCTATGCTACCCTGCCTTTCTATTGTCTTCGAAAGCCAAGTTAACAAACAGATCACCGACCATTTCGAATCCCACTGTACCTTCTCTGCTATGCAATCTGGTTTCCGAGCTGGTCATGGGTGCACCTCAGCCATGCTCAAAGTCCTGAATGATATCATAACGGCCGTCGATAAAAGACAATACTGTTGAGCTGTATTCATTGACCTGGCGAAGGCTTTTGACTCTGTCAATCACCACATTCTTATTGGCAGACTCAACAGCCTTGGTTTCTAAAATGACTGCCTCATCTGTTTGATCAACTACCTATCAGGCAGAGTTTAGTGCGTCAAATCGGAGGGCTTGTTGTCCAGACCTCTGGCAGTCTCTATGGGGGAGCCACAGGGTTCAATTCTCGGGCAGACTCTTTTCTCTGTATACATCAATGATGCCACTCTTGCTGCTGGTGATTCTCTGATCCACCTCTACGCAGACGACACCATTCTGTATACTTCTGGCCCTTCTTTGGACACTCTGCTAACTAGCTCCAGACGAGCTTCAATGCCATACACTGTCCTTTCGTGGCCTCCAACTGCTCTTAAATGCTAGTAAAACTAAATGCATGCTCTTCAACCGATCGCTGCCGCACCTGCCCGCCTGTCTATCATCACTACTCTGGACGGTTCTGACTTAGAATATGTGGACAACTACAAATACCTAGGTGTCTGGTTAGACTGTAAACTCTCCTTCCCGGCTCCAATTCAAAATAAAATCTAAAATCGGCTTCCTATTTAGCAACAAAGCATCCTTCACTCATGCTGCCAAACATACCCTCGTAAAATTGACAATCCTACCCATCCTTGACTTCGGCGATGTCATTTACAAAAAAGCCTCCAACACTACCCTCAGCAAATTGGAAGCAGTCTATCACAGTGCCATCCGTTTTGTCACCAAACCCCATATACTACCCACCACTGCGACCTGTATGCTCTCGTTGGCTGGCCCTCGCTTCATATTTGTCAACAAACCCACTGGTTCCAGGTCATCTATAAGTCTTTGCTAGGTAAAGCCCCGCCTTATCTCAGCTCACTGGTCACCATAGCAGCACCCACCCGTAGCACACTCTCCAGCAGACATTTCATTGGTCACCCCCCAAACCAATTCCTCCTTTGGCCGCCTATCCTTTCAGTTCTCTCCTGCCAATGACTGGAACGAATATGAAAAAAAAAAAATCACTGAAGCTGGAGACTCATATCTCCCTCACTAACTTAAAGCATCAGCTGTCAGAGCAGCTTACAGATCATTGCACCTGTACATAGCCCATCCAACAACCTCATCCCCATATTGTTTTTTTGCTCCTTTGCACCCCAGTATCTCTACTTGCACATTCATCTTCTGCAAATCTATCACTCCAGTGTTTAATTGCTAAATTGTAATTACTTCCCCACTACGGCCTATTTATTGCCTATAGATTTTTCTATTGTGTTATTGACTGTACGTCTGTTTTTTCCATGTGTAACTATGCCCTACGTACAATATAAGTTTGGTTTTAGTTGAAAGTGAAACTTGAAAAGTTACAATCTAATTTCAACGTAATTGCAGCCTATTCACATGGACGCAGTATAATAAATGTGTTGTTGTTTGAGTCACACTGTTTTGCTTTATCTTGGCCAGGTCGCAGTTGTAAATGAGAACGTTATCTCAACTGGGCTACCTGGTTAAATAAAGGTGAAATAAAAAATAAATAAATAAATGGAGTTCCCAGATAAGTAAGGCCAGTTCATGTGTACAGTTGAAGTCAAAAGTTTACATACACCTTAGCCAAATACATTTAAAATCAGTTTTGACAATTCCTGACATTTAATCCAAGTAAATATTCCCTGCCTTAGGTCAGTTAGGATCACCACTTTATTTTAAGAATGTAAAATGTCAGAATAATAGTAGAGAGAAGGATTTATTTCGGCTTTTATTTCTTTCATCACATTCCCAGTGGGTCAGAAGTTTACATACACTCAACTAGTATTTGGTAGCATTGCCTTTAATTATAGAGACACCAGTCTCTCGGCTATTTTACCATTACCTTATGGGATACCATTATTTCAGTTATTAAAAGTTGTAATTCTAAGATGATTGGTTATTCAAATTTGTTTATTTCTGAGTTAACATACAGAGTTGTTTGTTTTTTAATCACGATGTGAATCGTGTGTTAAAAGGGAGAATTACTAGTTCCCTGGGTCGCTTGCACCTTTGGTAGATACACAAATGTATTTTGTTCAGTCTGCATATAGAAAGAAAAATATGTGTCAATAAGGGTTGACAATTACTACAAATGGATTGTGATATGTATAATTGCTGATTTAGTTTTTTGTCTTTGTTTCGATACAAACTTCACCAGATTGGGTCTGCTGGATTGGTGGGATTTCCCCCGATGGGTTAGGGTTCTAACTCTCTGATCTGGTAACTCTTCCAAGAGGTCGCCAGCAAAATAAGGGTGTATGAACCAATTTTGAAAATGGTTTCAACAGTAACAGTATGTTGTTATGCTCTTTGACATTTGTCTTAGAGATAGATAATGGTATTAATTAAGAAAATTTAAAATTGAGAATGTAATAATGTATCATACAGTGAATGGATGGTCTGGTTTTCCAGATTCAGAAGTGTCTGAAACTGATGATTTGCTCTGTCCTCTCTCAAGTTATGGTAAATGTTACGTCAGATGGGGTCTTAATGCATGGAAGGAATAATTTGACCACGAACGGTGTGTGAACCTGAAAACCCTCCCTAACCGGCTGAAGAAAGAGTGACAAAGGTGTTCAGTGACTTTTAATAATTAGGGCTAGGCCCCTTTTTTCTCAATTTCCACATGACTGATGTGCCCAAAGTAAACTGCCTGTTGCTCTGGCCCTGAAGCCAGGATATGCATATAATTGGTACCATTGGAAAGAAAACACTTTGAAGTGTGTGGAAATGTTAAAATAATGTAGGAGACTATAACACAATAAATATGGTAGGAGAAAATCCAAAGAAAAACCAACCGGAACCTTTTTTTTTGAGAGCCCATGCTCTTACAATGGAAAATATAGGGGCATACTGAATTCTACTGAATTCATATGGCTTCCACAGGGTGTCAGTAGTCTATGCTCAAGGTTTCAGGCTTGTAACTTCCAAAACAAATAAGAAATATCAGTTTTAGTACAGGGACACAGTCTTCAAAATTTGTGTTTGGGCGCACAATGAAGACAAGACATACATCCTAAAATCGGTTTCCTATTGAACATACTTCTTTCCGTAAGAAATATTATAGTTTAATTACATTTTAGGGTAACTGAGGAGTAAATAGAAACCTATTTTGACTTGTTCAAACAAAGGTTATGGGTAGATTTTTGGATTCCTTTCTCTGCATGTTGAACGAGTGGATTACTCAAATTGATGGCGCCAACTAAACAGACTTTTTGGGATATAAAGAAGGATTTTATCTAACAAAACGACACTACATGTTATAGCTGGGACCCTTTGGATGACAAATCAGAGGAAGATTTTCAAAATGTAAGTGAATATTTAATCGCTATTTGTGAATTTATGAAACCTGTGCCGATGGAAAAATATTTTGATGTGGGGCACCATTCTCAAACAATCGCATGACATGCTTTCGCTGTAATGGCTACTGATAAATCCCAAATGTCTCGATCATTTCTAGTGATATTGATCAGGCCTCACCAGAAACTCAGGTTACAGGTTATTCAACACCATTAAGTATTTCCTTTCCTTTTCTTTCCCTGTCCTTCAGAAACCATTTAACAACATTTCCATCATTCTGAATAGCCAATTTAAAACCAAATTGAAAAGCCCCCTCAAAATAAATCCCATGGTATTAACACCACTAACCCATATTCATAACTGGTAAATTGTGTGTGCGTGCTGGTGTGTGTGTGATAAACCGTAGGTCAAAACATACAGTTGAAGTCGAAAGTTCAGATACACTTAGGTTGGAGTCATTAACAGTTGTTTTTCAACCACTCCACAAAGTTCTTGTTAACAAACTATAGTTTTGTTAAGTTGGTTAGGACATCTACTTTGTGCATGACACAAGTCAATTGTCCAACAATTGATTACAGACAGATTATTTCACTTATAAATCACTGTATCACAATTCCAGTGGGTCAGAAGTTTACATACACTAAGATGACTGTGCCTTTAAACAGCTTGGAAAATTCCCGAAAATTATGTCATAGCTTTAGAAGCTTCTGACAGGCTAACGGACATCCTTTGAGTCAATTGGAGGTGTACCTGTGGATGTATTTCAAGGCCTATCTTCAAACTCAGTGCCTCCTAGCTTGATATCATGGAAATCAGCGAAGACCTCAGAAATTATTTTGTAGACCTCCACAAGTCTGGTTCATCCTTGGGAGCAATTTCCAAACGCCTGAAGGTGCCACGTTCATCTGTACAAACAATAGTACGCAAGTATAAACACCATGGGACCACGCATTCTGTCTCCTAGAGATCAACGTACTTTGGTGCGAAAAGTGCAAATCAATCCCAGAACAGCAAAGGACCTTGTGAAGATGCTGGAGAAAACAGGTACAAAAGTATATATATCCACAGTAAAACGAGTCCTATTTCAACATAACCTGAAAGGCCGCTCAGCAAGGAAGAAGCCACTTTTCCAAAAGAGCCATAAAAATGCCAGACTATGGTTTGCAACTGCACATGGGGACAAAGATCATACTTTTTGGAGAAATGTCCTCTGGTCTGACGAAACAAAAATAGAACTGTTTGGCCAAAATGACCATCGTTATGTTTGGAGGAAAAAGGGGGAGGCTTGCAAGCCGAAGACACCATCCCAACCGTGAAGCATGGGGGGTGGCAGCATCATGTTGTGGGGGTGCTTTGCTGCAGGAGGGCCTGGTGCTCTTCACAAAAATAGATGGCTCATGAGGGAGGAAAATTATGTGGATATATTGAAGCAACATCTCAAGACATCAGTCAGGAAGTTAAAGCTTGGTCACAAATGGGTCTTCCAAATGGACAATGATCCCAAGCATACTTCCAAAGTTATGGCAAAATGGCTTAAGGACAACAAAGTCAAGGTATTGGAGTGGCCATCACAAAGCCCTGACCTCAATCCTATAGAACATTTGTGGGCAGAACATGTGTGAGCAAGGAAGCCTACAAACTTGATTCAGTTACACCAGGTCTGTCAGGAGTAATGGGCCAAAATTCACCCAACTTATTGTGGGAAGCTTGTGGAAGGCTACCCAAAACATTTGACCCAAGTTAAACAATTTAACTTCCTGGGCTTGCGTCCCACCCTAGTCAACAGCCAGTGGAATCGCATGGCGCGAAATACAAATACCTCAAAAATGCTATAACTTCAATTTCTCAAACATATGACTATTTTACACCATTTTAGACAAGACTCTCGTTAATCTAACCACATTGTCCGATTTCAAAAAGGCTTTACAGCGAAAGCAAAACATTAGATTATGTCAGGAGAGTTCCCTGCCAAAAATTATCACCAAGCCATTTTCAAAGCAAGCCTATATGTCACAAAAACCAAAACCACAGCTAAATGCAGCACTAATCTTCGATGATCTTCATCATTTGACACTCCTAGGACATTATGTTATACAATACATGCATGTGTTGTTCTATCAAGTTCATATTTATATCAAAAACCAGCTTTTTACATTAGCATGTGATGTTCAGAACTAGCATACCCACCGAAAACTTCCGGTGAATTTACTAAATTACTCACGATAAACGTTGACAGAATACATAACAATTATTTTAAGAATTATAGATATAGAACTCCTTTATGCAATCGCTATGTCCGATTTTAAAATAGCTTTTCGGCGAAAGCACATTTTGCAATATTCTGAGTACATAGTTCGGCCATCACGGCTAGCTAATTTGACACCCACCAAGTTTGGGACAACATAAACTCAGAATGCACTCCCAGAATGCACTTCGTCAGAATGCACTCCCAGGACTTCTACTTCAACAACAAATGTTGTTTTGGTTCCAAATAATCCATAGTTATATCCAAATACCGCTGTTTTGTTCGTGCGTTCAGGTCACTATCCGAAGGGTAGTGAGCGAGCGCATTTCGTGACAAAAAAATTCAAAATATTCCATTACCGTACTTAGAAGCATGTCAAACGCTGTTTAAAATCTATTTTTATGCAACTTTTCTTGTAAAATAGCGATAATATTCCAACCTGGCAATGTTGTATTCATTCAGAGAGAGAAAGAAAAATATGGAGAAGTCTCGTGAATGCGCATCTCAGTCTCACTGTCCCCAGGCTGACCACTCACAAACAGAGCTGTTGTACTTTGCCCAGAGACAGCAGACACCCCATTCCACTTTCTGGCGGCTTTAGAGAGCCAATGGAAGCCTTAGAAAGTGTCACGTTACAGCACAGATGCTGTATTTTCGATAGAGATGCAACAGAAGGACAACAAATTGTCAGACAGGGCACTTCCTGTATGGAATCTTCTCAGGTTTTGGCCTGCCATATGAGTTCTGTTATACTCACAGACACCATTCAAACAGTTTTAGAAACTTTAGAGTGTTTTCTATCTAAACTAATTATATGCATATTCTAGTTTCTGGGCAGGAGTAGTAACCAGATTAAATCGGGTACGTTTTTTATCCGGCTGTGAAAATACTGCTCCCTATACCACAACAGGTTAAGCTTTCAATCGATATAAGACACTTGTATGTACCTAAATGTTTAATATCCATAGTTTTTATGATTATTTATTTGAATTGCGCACCCTCCAGTTTCACCGCTAGCGGGACGCCTATCCCAGAGAGGTTTTTAACACGCCTATCAACCTGGGTACGGGCAGAAGGAGTGTGCCATGAGTCCTGTGACCGCGCATGTTGAGTGAGCATGGAGAGAGATAACATTCCAACTTCTCTCATGCTGCTGATGTACTGGTTGGAGAAATGGATCAGACAGAATGGTGGTGGCGGCACAGGTGAGAGACTCTGTACGTGGGAAAAAACAATTTAAATTCTTTGGCTATTGATATCGGGACATTATCAAGGGCCATCAAATGTGACAGGCAAGAGTTACATATGTGCCATGGGGAAGATTAACTGTAACGCTATCTGAAGAACCAATGAAGACACGCTAGAAGAATAAGTGTCGGGTGAAGGCGGGTGGTCAACCGTGCCCATTATTGTTTAGTTGGGGTGTCAGGTTTATTGAGGAAGGTCTACACACTGTGAAATGTATAGCAATTTAGACAAAGAATGCATTGAGATACCAATCTTTCATCACCATGCCACTCGCAACATGAAAACAGGGACAAATGGGGGTTGTAATGAGAAGAGTTATTAGCGGTAATATCTGGTCTCATTTATAAATGTACATTCTAACCATGATGATGTGTGCCAGGTTGAGAAGCTTGAATTCGAGTGGTAGACTCAAAGTAAAGCACTAAGGACTGTCATTCTAAGTTTGGGTTGGATAATTTATCAAACGTTTTAATTATGATTCAGATAAAGCAAGAGAGAGCGCTTCTGTCAAACTGAGGGGTCAGTGCACTGCTAGAATTTATTGGGCCTTGGGAGGGTTTCTCTCTGTATAAAGCTTATCTTTAAGTGTCCTCCGAGAGAGAGGTTATTAGAGAACTCAATGGATGATACCTTGAGTCAACCATGAAGGGTTTTCTTTGTTTTACAATGTCATCATAATCCAAACGTTAAAGCATATAAATACATATGGAAGGATGAAAATGAAGGAGACGGGCATGGAGACTAGCATCCCATGGGCATCGGATAGACGGTTCTTTCCCCAGTCTTAGTCGCATCAAGGGTGGTGCGAAATGATTAAACATGTACTTTCTCTTTTCCCTGTTCAAGTCAATCAATTTTAGGTGCCGTGGAACATAAGAGTGATCATTGTTCCAGAGGAGGGATTGGTGTATATTAACTAATTGATTTGAGAATGTTTTAGTATGTTTATAACTTTAAAAGTGCACTCGCAGTGATTATTTTGTTATGGGTTAGATGGAATGATATATGTGCAAATGTATCTGTAGCAAGAGGTGAGGTACACATGAGGTCTATGTTTGAGACAGAATGTTTACATAAGGGTGTAAGCAGAAGGCAATGTGACTGGGGGAGATCTGTGGAGGTTCATAAATTAACGGTTGGGGTGATAGTCTCTGGGGATGATACCACTATGTATATTGTTACAGAAGATAGCTTGTAGGAGAGAGGGATGACAGCTAACTGTGCACAATATAGAGACTAGTATGTATACATACTCAGACCATGGTGAGCGTAGCAGAGATAGTGTTGGCATTTCAGACACTATTGTCAAATTTCAAGAAACCTGTGACTCAGAGTTTTGTTAGGTTGGATATTCTTCCAACGTCATTAATCTCTTCCCCATTTCTAACAACCAGCCAACACTTGACAGATTCCATGCAGTAGTTATTCTCACGGCAGTCACTATAGGGACAGTAATTGAAGGAGGCTATAGTAACAGCATGGAATTGGGCTACGGTGCAAATTAGGGAGTTTGAGGTATGGCCAGTAGTAGCAGGGGTTATTTTAATAGCATTGTTGGGGTATCATTTTATGAGGAATCATGTCACATGAAGTGGTATCTGGGAGACCGTTGGGAAAATCGGGTGCTGTTATTCACATGTCACAAATTAGTGATCTGGCCATAATGGGAGAGTCTATGTTGTTGTTGTCAGGAAATGACCCATGCGTTGCAGTGTGTATATTCCCAGGTGAAAGCCACACATGAGGAGCAGGATATAACCAAGCACACGGCTGAATTCTGGAGATTGAGTGTACATCAAGATACACCTGGAGGGGGTGTTGGGACAGCGTTGGTCTGACCTACACACAGTATTCCTTTCAACACCTGCAGCGGTAAAGATCATCATGTCTCTCCTCGGTGAGTTCACACTTCTCACGTGAACTGAGATCCAGCTGCATAATGGGTGAGCTTGAAGACGCCATGACAGAGGAAGTGGAGCTAAAGAGAGAGAAAGAGAGAGAGAGTAGATTCCACTGTAGACATGCAGATCGGTTGGGTCTGGGAGCTACTTTAACCGCCATAGTTGGGTTGGGTTAATTGCTTTATTGGTTAATGTTGGGGTAATTGTACACTGGACAACATTCTGAAGGCATTGATGTGAAAGCATATACAGTGCTGAGTTACCTCAAGAGGATGTAACGTTGATTAGGGCTACCCACTTGCCTATCAGGTGACGTACCTATCAGGTGGAAATGGAGGAAGAAGGAAATGGGGAACAAAGTGAAAATGACATGGCTTGGGAACACCTCTCGGAGCCTATGGCCGGAAAGGGTAAGACTGGATGAAAGCATGAGGAGGTTCTCTAGGGCCTTAATATTTGTGGTATCCTGGAGACATAGAGTCAGGCGAAGAGAGAGTGGGAATTGCCAAGTTATCAGACGTTGGGTTTTCATGCATATATAATTATGCATAGCTTACCACCTTGTTAGTACTGTTATGTTTTGTGTTTCTCATTACTCTCTTAGGAACCAGAAGGAGAAAATTGAAAGGAAGAAGTCAACAGCTCCAGTGGACACGGTATTATCAGTGTTCTATGAGAAATGGAAATAAGTGTGTGCATGGTGTGACTATAGAGCAGAGGCCATAAGACTCTGAGTTTGTAAACCTCAATATGAATGTTAATCATATTTTATTTTTTGTTCATGTTTTGTTATCATTGTTTGTTCATTTATAAGTAATTTCCAAGTTTATGTATGTTGAACAGTAGGAAGCTATTGTTCAAGTTGGATTCTGAGAATATGAAATATACTTATTCATGTCACTGAGGGGGAGAGAGGAATGTATAATGTTTCCATTCTGTCAGGATATGTTATTGTTAGCCATCAGGGATCCCATGGGAGGGAAAAAGACACAGTCTGTTACGAGTCAACATGACAGTCGTGAGTTGGGGAGGAGTGAGCACTTTGGGGCAGAGGTCAGGTTAGATGAAGTGAGGAAGAACATATATCACTAAGGTTCTGTCTAGCAACAGAGACGCATTGGCTGTTCAGATTTGTAGGAGAAGACTCAGCATAGGAGAAAGGGTTAAATATCAGTGCTTGTGTGAATATGTTTTTTGGTCTTATGCAGCTGTATTGACCCAATGGGTGATTGGCTTAAGCTTTACTAAGTATCCGTGAGTTTTAATAAGTTCATTTAGAACCTAACAGTGCCGACTGGTAGCAAAAAACCTACCGTTTCTACTTGTAGATTCGCAGTGCTTGTCAGTGGCCAACAACTTGACTTTGAGCCAGTCAGAGAGAACAAACCCCCACGTGACGGAGCCAACAGGAGAAACAACAAAAAGGAAGAAATAGGGCATTTTCTCCATACATAGATGAGCCAGTCACGCTTAATGTCGAATTTAGGCTATTGGATGATAGCTAGCTAAGTGCATAGATGCAATGCACACAACACAAAATACTTCCTCTAAGTTAGCTAACCACTGTAGCTAGTATTGACATTACAATTAAATCACAATGAATTAGCTAGTTTCCATGAAACAGCTACCTGTGTTAGCTGCAGAGTTAGCGCAGTGTCCTTACCTAGCTAGCTAGCTAGCTACTAGCTATGTTCTGCTACCTTGAGAATACGCTAAAATTAGCTAGCTAGCTAAACATTTGGTAATGGGCTGGCACTGGCAGTATGAGTTCATGGAGAGTGAATTCAATTGTTTCTTCATCATCTTGCTAGGTAGTTATCTAGCTGTGGCCATCTAGCTAGCTAGCTAGCTAGCTAGCTAGACTGTAAGCAACACAGAAAGACATGCATTGCCAAACATCACTACTGCCACCTTCTGGTTTGGAGTATTTTAACAAGGCTGAGTAGCTGATGACTTCAAGGTCTTTGCTGTGTGAACACTAAAGAGATTGACTGCCAACACTCTGTTCAGAGGTGCTAAGTACTGTCGGCAGGCAAACGTTTGACAATCGTACCGGTGTGTCTGAGTTTTAAAGGTATTGACTTTAGTGTCTTCAGTTTACAGTGTGGACTCCCCAGTCCAGCAGAGAGCAGCTTCACTCCTGAATCATGTAGGTCATTGTCACTCAGTCCCAGCTCTCTCTGTGAGGAGCTTGAGCTGAGACTGGAGGCCAGTACTTCACAGCATTTGTCTGTGAGATTACACCCATTCAACCTAAAAAACATGAAAAAAGGATTAATTAATAATGTATCTGTAGGTTTTAAAGCATAATTCATTTGTTAAAGATATTGGATACCAGATACTCACAGAGCTGCTCTGGAGGCTTTGACCACTGGCATAAGCCTCAGAAGACCCTCGTTAGATTTGCAGTATTTCTTCAGGTCAAAGACATCCAGCTCCTCCTCTGAAGTCAGCAACACAAAGACCAGATCTGACCACTGTGAAGGTGAGAGTTTGGCTTCTGAGAGACTTCCTGAGCTGAGGTAGCTTTGGATCTCCTCAACTAGAGAATTGTCATTCAGCTCATTCAGACAATGAAACAGATTGATGCACCTCTCCGGAGAAGGATTCTTGCTGATTTTCTCCTTGATGAATTTAACTGTTTCCTCATTGGTCTGTGAGCGGCTTATTATTTTTGTCAGTAGTCCTTGAAGGAGAGTCTGATTGGACTCCAATGAGAGGCCGAGAAGGAAGCGGAAAAACAGTTCCAGGTGTCTGTTTTCACTCTGTAAAGCCTTATCAGTCTCACCTCATGTTCAGTGTTGACCTCTTGAGTTGGCACAAAGAAAGCTCACCTAAATAACCTGATAAAGCATAATACAGTATTGTCGATGTGATCATTACGTAATTTAATTATGGAAACATTTCAAGCTGGAACAAATTGTGATTGGCGATTAAGTGTGACCATTATTAGCTTTAGTGAAATTAGAGAACCAGATATTGAACCAGATTTTTCTGTTTGTTTAAACACCCAGTAAATACAGTTGAAGTCAGAAGTTTACATACACCTTAGCCAAATACATTTAAACTCAGTCTTTCACAATTCCTGACATTTAATCCTGGTAAAAATTCCCTGCTTTAGGTCAGTTAGGATCACCACTTTATTTTAAGAATGTGAAATGTCAAAATAATGGTAAAGAAAACTATTTATTTCAGCTTTTATTTCTTTCATCACATTCCCAGTGGGTCAGAAGTGTACATACACTCAATTAGTATTTGGTAGCATCGCCTTTAAATTGTTTAACTTGGGTCAAACGTTTTGGGTAGCCTTCCACAAGCTTCCCACAATAAGTTGGGTGAATTTTGGCCCATTCCTCCTGACAGAGCTGGTATAACTGAGTCAGGTTTGTAGGCCTCCTTGCTCGCACACACTTTTTCAGTTCTGCCCACAAATTTTTGTGGGCAGAACTGGGCTTTGTGATGGCCACTCCAATACCTTGGCTTTGTTGTCGGTAAGCCATTTTGCCACAACTTTGGAAGTGTGCTTGGGGTCATTGTCCATTTGGAAGACCCATTTGCGACCAAGCTTTAACTTCCTGACTGATGTCTTGAAATGTTGCTTCAGTATATCCACATAATTTTACTTCCTCGTGATGCCATCTATTTTGTGAAGTGCACCAGTCCCTGTGGATATAGATACTTTTGTACCTTATTCCTCCAGCATCTTCAAAAGGTCCTTTGCTGTTGTTCTGGGATTGATTTGCACTTTTCGCACCAAAGTACGTTCATCTCTAGGAGACAGAACGCTTCTCCTTCCTGACTGGTATGACGGCTGCGTGGTCCCATGGTGTTTAACCTCTCTGGGGTATGTGGGACGCTAGCGGGACAGACTATTCAACAGCCAGTGAAATAGCAGGGCGGCAAATTCAAAACAACAAAAATCTCATAATTCAAATTTGTCAAACATGCAACTATTATATCCCATTTTAAAGATACACTTCTTGTTAATCCAACCACAATGTTCGATTTCAAAAAGGCTTTACGGCGAAAGCATAACATTAGATTATGTTAGGACAGCGCCGGGACAAGAAAAACCACAGCCATTTTCCAAGCAAGGAGAGGCGTCACAAAAACCAGAAATACAGCTAAAATGAATCACTAACCTTTGATGATCTTCATCAGATGGCACTCACAGGACTTCATGTTACACAATACATGTATGTTTTGTTCGATAAAGTTCATATTTATATAAAAAAAAACATTTTGCCGTGTAATGTTCAGAAATGTTTTGCCTCCCAAAACTTCCGGTGAATGAGCATATCAATTTACAGAAATACTCATCATAAACGTTGATAAAATATTCAACAGTTATTCAAGGAATTATAGATACACTTCTCCTTACTGCAACCACTGTGTCAGATTTCAAAAAAAGCTTTACAGCAAAAGCAAAGTTTGCAATAATCTGAGTACAGAGCTCGGATACCAAAACAAGCTATACAGATACCCGCCATTTTGGAGTCAACAGAAATGACAAAAATGACATTATAAATATTCACTTACTTTTGACGATCTTCATCAGAATGCACTCCCAGGAATCCCAGTTCCACAATAAATGTTTGTTTTGTTCGATAAAGTCCATCATTTATGTCCAAATACCTCCTTTTTGTTCATGCGTTTAGTCCACTACTCCAAATGCAGGAAGCGCGAGCAAAATGTCACGACGAAAAGTCAAAAGAAGTTCTATTTACGTTCGTAAAAACATGTCAAACGATGTATAGCATCAATCTTTAGGATGTTTTTATCATGAATCTTCAGTAATATTCCAACCGGACAATTCCAATGTCTTCAAAAACGAAAAGGAACACAGCTAACTCTCACGGGAGCGCTCGCCACTGAACTCATGTCAATCTCTCAGTCATCTGACTCCAGGACCTCTTATTCTCTCCCCAGTCACAGTAGAAGCATGAAACAACATTCTAAAGACTGTCGACATCTATTGGAAGCCTTAGGAAATGCAAAAATGAACCCTAAATCACTGTATACTGTATAGGCAATCACTTGAAAAACTACAAACCTCAGATTTCCACACTTCCTGGTTGGATTTTTGTCAGGTTTTTGCCTGCCATATGAGTTCTGCTATACTCACACCCATAATTCAAACAGTTTTAGAAACTTTAGAGTGTTTTCTATCCAAATCTACTGATAATATGCATATCCTACCTTCTGAGCCTGAGTAGCAGGCAGTTTACTACGGGCAAGCCTTTCATCCGGACGTCAAAATACTGCCCCCTACCCTAGAGAAGTTATGCTTGCGTACTATTGTTTGTACAGATGAACATGGTACCTTCAGGCGTTTGGAAATTGCTCCCAAGGATGAACCAGACTTGTGGAGGTCTACAAAATAATTTCTGAGGTCTTGGCTGATTTCTTTTGATTTTCCCATGATGTCAAGCTTAGAGGCACTGAGTTTGAAGGTAGTCTTTGAAATACATCCACAGGTACACCTCCAATTGACTCAAATGATGTCAATTAGCCTATCAGACGCTTCTAAACCCATGACATAATTTTCAGGAATTTTCCAAGCTGTTTAAAGGCACAGTCAACTTAGTGTCTGTAAACTTCTGATCCACTGGAATTGTGAGAGTGAATTATAAGTGAAATAATCTGTCTGTAAACAATTGTTGGAAAAATAGATGTCCTAACCGACTTGCCAAAACTATAGTTCGTTAACAAGAAATTTGTGGAGTGGTTGTAAAATGAGTTTTAATGATTCCAACCTAAGTGTATGTAAACTTCTGACTTCAGCTGTATGTTGAATACTCTCTCTGTGTCACTACCCTATAGATATGCATAAGGCTTCAGAGACTAAAGATGGATAACGTACTTTTCTCTAGTGTATCAGTAAGCTCCTTCTGGTCCATGTTCCTCAACACATGCAGTGTGATCTCCAGAGCCCCCTCTCTGGCACTGTTCTCCTGCTTCTCATCTTCAGTGCCCAGTACTCCCTCATCCTCTCTGTGACTCTCAAAACATTCTGCTGAATTTGGATTTAGAATACTCTTTAACCTTTTCAATTCACTCTTCACAAAAGTGATTATGTAAAGTACAGAAAAATAAGAAACATCACGTTATATGCACAGATAATACATTATACATCCTGCGTTTACTATTAGCACTATGACAGAAGAGCCAGCTCACCGTAAATATGGAGGACAGGTCCATTTGTTGACTCTGGGCAGGCTGACCACTGAACATCTCTGACTCTGGTCCTTCCTGCTTGTCTCTGTGAACAAAACAAGAGATAGTAGCTGGACACTGTCATGAAATATGAGATAAAGCTCATTTTCAGTGATGCTCCTAGCTAGGTCTGCAGGATGTGAGTTTTGAATTGTAAAGGTGTGTAAGGAAGAGAGGGATAGCAGAGGAATATTTAAATCAAATTGTATTTGTCACATGCTTTGTAAACAACAGGTGTAGACTAACAGTAAAATGCTTCCCAACAATGCAGAGAGTAAAAACATAAATACACGAGGAATAACTACAAAATGAGTAATGATAACTTGGCTATATACTGTACATGGGGTACCAGTACCGAGTCCATGTGCAGGGGTACGGGGGAATTGAGGTAGATATGTACATATTGGTAGGGGTAAAGTGACTAGGCAACAGGATAGATAATAAACAGTAGCAGCAGTGTATGTGATGAGTCAAAGGAGTTAGTGCGAAGAGGGTCAATGCAGAAAGTCTGGGTAGCTATTTGGTTAATTATTTAGTAGTCTTATGGTTTGGGGGTAGAAGCTGTTCAGGGTGCTGATGGTTCCAGACTTGGTGCATCGGTACCACTTGCCGTGCGGTAGCAGAGAGAAGAGTCTGTGTCTTTGACTATTTTTTGTGCAGTCTAAGTAAGGTGTGGTTCACTCAATGTGTAGTCTACTGTACCAAGGGCCAAATTCAATCAAACCTTCTTATGTTTTCAAACAAATGTCTGTATACATGTGTCCCGCATAAATCAGTCTCGAGAGTTCTTACCTTTTGCCATCGGAAGAGTATTCCTTCCTGAACTCTTTTGAATGCCCCATTGACCAGTCACTCTTCGTGGACACACAGCTGAATGTATGGGTGTCAGGTCTCTCCTGCTGGACCCTGTCAAAAGGAAAGAGGGACTAAAACACATAAAATGCATTGAAGTAGCTGATTTTCTGTCAACATTACAATTTACTGTGCAGATAGGAAGGCAGGAAAGTACAAATCCCACAAACCTTTGATCAGTGGAAACCTCTCCTTGTCTAAAGTTGTACGGAGGATCCATTGACATGCCACTTTTCATAGACACACAGCTGTGAACAGGTGAATGTGCCCTCTCCTGCCTGATTGGGCTTGATTGGGAAACAGAGGCAGACCTTCAGTTTCTCATCTATTCTAATGATGATGAAGTCATGGGATTGCAAACACTCACACAATAATACTTGTACATACACAGGGAACCACTCAATTTCAGTCTAACTTCATTGTCAGGGTCAAGTTCCTCAGAGTGCCTCCTTTTAGAAGTAATGCGCTCCTCATCTCCCTCCCCAGAAAGACACATTTTTCAGGCAGTTGCCCCTCCTCTCTCACCCCAGAGAGACCCATTTTTCAGGCAGTGGCCCTCTCCTCTCTCTCTCCCCATAGAGACACATTTTAGAGGCAGTGGCCCCTCCTCTCTCTCCTCAGAGAGACTCATTTTAGAGGCTGTGTGCCTTTTTCTTTCCCCGGAGACTCTGTTGAGTTACAATGATAACATTTCTGTTGATGCAAAATAGACAATAGTCTTTTTTACCCCTTTTTCTCCCCAATTGGTAGTTACAGTCTTGTCCCATTGCTGCAACTCCCCTACGGACTCAGGAGAGGCCAAAGGTCGAGATCCATGCGTCCTCCGAAATACTACCCTGCCAACCCTCACTGCTTCCTGACACACTGCTCGCTTAACCCGGATGCCAGCCGCACCAATGTGTCAGAGGAAACACCGTCCAGCTGGCGATCGAAGTTAGCTTGCAAACGCCCAGCCCGCCACAAGGAGTCGCTAAAGCGAGATGGAACAAAGAAATCCCGGCTGGCCAAACCCTCCCCGAACTCGGACAATTGTGCGCCGCCCGATGGGTCTCCAGGTCACGGCCGGCTGTGACACAGCCTGGGATCTAACCCAGGCTGTAGTGATGCCTCAAGCACTGCAATGCAGTGCCTTAGACAGCTGCACCACTCAGGAGGCTAGACAATAGTATTTACACAAAAAACATCAGACACCACTTCTGTATGAGACCAAACATCCAGTATTTTAAAACGTTTTTTTTTACACCCATATAATATATACAGTGCCTACACAAGTTCACACCCCTTGACTCTCCACATTTTATTTTGTTACAGCCTGAATTAAAAATGAATTAAATGGAGATGTATTATGCTTTTCAAAATTTTTACTAATTAATTAAAAATTAAAAGCTGAAATGTCTTGAGTCAATAAGTATTCAACCCCTTTGTTATGGCAAGTCTAAATAAGTTCAGAGGTACAATTTTGCTTAACAAGTCACATAAGTTGGATGGACTGTTTAACATCCTTTTTGAATGGCACCCTCATCTGTACCCCACACAATTATCTGTAAGGTCCCTCAGTTGAGCTGGGAATTTTAAACACAGATTCAATCATTGCCTCACAAAGCAGGGCACCTATTGGTAGATGGGTAAAAATAAAAGCAGACATTGAATATCCCTTTGGATTGTGCATCAATACACCCAGTCACTACAAAGATACAGGCGTCTTTCCTAACTCATTTGCCAAATGGGAAGGAAACCGCTCAGGGATTTCACCATGAGGCCAATGGTGACCACTCTTGTCACGATTTCCACCGAAGTTGTTCCCTCTCCTTGTTGGGGCGGCGGTCGACGTCACCGGTTTTCTAGTCGCCACCGATCCATGTTTCATTTTCCATTTGTTTTGTCTTCATTGTACATACCTGGTTTCCATTCCATAATTATTGTTCCTTATTTAACCCTCTGGTTTCCCGCTTGTTTTTGTGCCTGATTGTTCATGTCAAGTTGTCTCGTTTATGTGAACTGGATTATTTGTCTCCTTCGTGGAATATTGTTTTTGAGTAAAGTTACGGTTATTACTCATCTCTGTGTCCTGCGCCTGACTCCGCATTACCTGCATCACTTAGACTTTTGACAACTCTCCATATTTTCAAGCATAGTGGTGGCTGCATGATGTTATGGGTATGCTTGTAATTGTTAAGGACTGGGGAGTTTTTCAGGATAAAAAAGAAACGTAATGGAACGAAGCATAGGCTAACTCCTAGAGGAAAACCTGGTTCAGTCTGCTTTCCACCGAACACTGGGAGATGAATTCACCTTTCAGCAAGACAATAACCTAAACCACAAGGCTAAATATAGACTTGATTACCAAAAAGACAGTGAATGTTCCTGAGTGGCAGAGTCACAATTTTGACTCAAATCTGCTTGAAAAGCCATGACAAACCTTGAAAATGGCTGTCAAGCAATGATCAACAACAAACTTGACAAAGTCTGAAGAATTTTTTTCTAAAAAATGTTGAAGTATTGTGTAAGCAGCCAACAATTGCTGCAAAGAAACCACTACTAAAGGGCACCAATAAAAAGAAGAGACTTGCTTGGTCAAAGAAACACAGCAATGGACATTAGACCGGTGGAAATCTATCCTTTTGTCTGATGAGTCCAAATTTGAGATTTTTGGTTCCAACTGCTGTGTCTTTGTGAGACGCAGAGTAGGTGAACGGATGATCTCCCCATATGTAGTTCCCACCTTGAAGCATGGAGGAGGAAGTGTGATGATGTGAGGCTGCTTTTCTTGTGACAATCTGTGATTTATTTAGAATTCAAGGCACACTATAACCAGCATGGCTACGAAAGCATTCAACAATGATACGCCATCCCATCTGGTTTGCGCTTAGTGGGACTATCCTTTCTTTTTCAACAGGACAATGACCCAAGACACCTCCAGTCTGTATGAGGGCTATTAGATCAAGAACTAGTCTAAAGAAGGCCAGTTTTATTACTTCTTTAATCAGGACAAAAGTTTCCAGCTTTGCTAACATAATTGAAAAAGGGTTTTCTAATGATCAATTAGACTTTTAAAATTATAAACTTGGATTAGTTAACACAACGTGGCATTGGAACACAGGAGTGATGGTTGTCTTCTATATGCCTATGTAGATTTTCCATTAAGAAATCTGCCGTTGTCGCGTCCTGACCTGAGAGAGCCATTTTTCTCTGTTTAGTAGGTCACGGTGTGATATGTGGTGGGCATTCTATGTATTTATATTTCTATATTTTGGCCAGGTATGGTTTCCAATCAGAGGCAGCTGTCATTCGTTGTCTCTGATTGGGAACCATACTTAGGCAGCCTTTTCCCACCTGTGTTTTGTGGGTAGTTGTTTTCTGTTTTGTTATATGTGACCTGACAGAACTGTTGGCTTTCGTTTTGTTTCTTTGTTCTAGTGTTCTCAGCATTAAATAATCATTATGAACACTTACCACGCTGCGCTTTGGTCCCCTCTCTATGACAGCCATAACAGTCGTTTCCAGCTACAATAGTCATTTACAACATTAATGTCTACACTGTATTTCTGATCAAGTTGATGTTATTTTAACGGACAATAAATGTGCTTTTCTTTCAAAAACAAAGACATTTCTAAGTGACCCCAAACTTTTGAACGGTAGTGTATATATAATTTATATTCACACATCCGTATAACCAAACTTGTATATGTGTGCAATAGGACAAATATAACACACACCTAATTATTATTATGAGAATGTTTGTATTAAATTATTTGCTTAAACAGATTAACATCTCCCTCAACGTGATCAAGACAAAGAAGATGATTGTGGACTACAGGAAGAAGAGGACCAAGCACGCCCCATTCTCATCGATGGGGCTGCAGTGGAGCAGGTTGAGAGCTTCAAGTTTCTTGGTGTCCACATCACCAACAAACTAACATGGTCCAAAGCACACCAAGACAGTCATGAAGAGGGCACGACAAAATCTATTCCCCCTCAGGAGACTGAACAGATTTGGCATGGGTCCTCAAAAGGTTCTACAGCTGCAACATCGAGTGCATCCTGACTGGTTTCATCACTGCCTGGTATGGCAACTGCTTGTCCTCCGACCGCAAGGCACTATAGTGGGTAGTGCAAACAGCCCAATACATCACTGGGGCCAAGCTTCCTGCCATCCAGGACCTCTATACCAGGCGGTGTCAGAAGAAGGCCTTAAAAATTGTCAACGACTCCAGCCACCCTAGTCATAGACTGTTCTCTCTGCTACTGCACGGCAAGCGGTACCGGAGCGCCAAGTCTAGGTCCAAGAGGCTTCTAAATAGCTTCTATCCCCAAGCCATAAGACTCCTGAACATCTAATCAAATGACTACCCAGACTATTTTCATTGCCCCCCCCCTCCCTCTCCCCCTCTTTTACACCGCTGCTACTCTCTGTTGTTATCATCATCATCTATGCATATTCACTTTAATAACTCTACCTACATGTACATATTACCTCAACTAACCGGTGCCCCCGCACATTGACTCTTTACCTGTACCCCCCTATATATATAATCCCGCTATTGTTATTTTACTGCTGATCTTTAATTACTTGTTACTTTTATTTCTTATTCTTATCCATATTTTTTTAAACTGCATTTTTGGTTAGGGGCTCGTAAGTATTTCACTTTAAGGTCTACACCTGTTGTTTTTGGCGCATGTGACTAATTAAAATGTGATTTGATTTGATCTTGGCATGGGGATTTGGGAGAAAGGGCATTCCTATTGTGTAATGGGGGACATTACTATTGTGTAACATAACGATGCTGTCACGGCAGTTGCTTATTGGGTGATGCTGTTTGGTGTGCTATTATGTTTAGTCAAACTCATCACAAGACCATTGTTTAATGGCAAATTGAGTGTCTACAATAGTCTCTTCCTTAGTCTTGATTTATTCATAATCTATAAAAGTCTGAATGTTACTGATATCTTAATTGTTTATGTATACTTAACTTGCTCTACTATCCTTGAGTCAAATCACATTCATAACACACTGATAGTCCATTTAATTTGGTTACTTTTCCCACTAATATGTTGCACCCAAAATAAAGTAATTTCTGGACAGTTTTTCACTTTACACATTTGTAAAAGATTGTGCTGGTTATACAGTATACATGATTTCTTAAAGTAACATGATTGTAAGCTAAGATAATGTGACTTCTCATTCTGAGAATGTCAGAATACCTCTCTGTGGTGTGATGCTAGGCATTGTTCTTGCCTCAGTTTACCAAATTTTAGGCAGGCAATCCAAAGTGCGTTAAGTCAATCATTGTTTTGCTAGTATTCCAAATACATGCAGTATGACATAGTTCGTACACATTGAGGGAACTTATCATCTTAAAGGTGCACATACTCCAGCCAAACTCTATCTTTCTGTGTTTTGTCTCCTCTACCCTCTGCTGTCAAAACAGGAAAGGAAGGTTGGCTCTAATATTTTCACTTTGTCATGACTCAAGTTCAAACTTGCCATTTATGAGATAGAACATATGCAGTATTATTAAGTAGCAAAAGTTGTAACAGCAACTTTCCAGAAAACAAAAAGTTGTTCTCTGCTCTCTCTCGACAGTACATCAGTAACAGAGAGATGTAACACGATACTATCACACTGCACAGAAAATTCCCCAATGTTAAATCAACACAGAGTGTTAAATTAACACTGAAATTGTGGACAGTATAGACACTGGAACAGTGTTACATTAATACACTGCTTCCTGTAAAGCCTTATTTCCCTTTCCTTTTGAGTCAATTGTAAAGGTAACACCCATGAATGTATTTGTTTGTGACTGAGACATGGTTTTTGCATTCATCCATTTTCAGTCCTATGGACTTTAAACATAACACTTAACTCTGTAAGTTTTGAATGAACACATATTGGTGTAAATTAACCCACAGTGTTGGTGTTAATAACTAGAGTTGAACCAAAACCACACCCATCATTATCATATTTCCCAGCATGCTCTATTGCAGGTTGATTTTAAGAAGAGTTTTTTTCAATATCTATGTTTTTGCTTGTGTATTGATTGATTAATTAGTCTTATGCTTCTCAAGTATAAATTACATACATTTTGTAAACTATTCCATTATGTTACTTGGATTTATTGCACAAGTTTCTGAAATGGTTGTTCCACTTTAGATGCTTTTGGTAGTCTCATATTTCAGTCTTTCCAACTCTGGAAGTCATTCTGGAAGATTATCTCTAACCCAAACAAAAGATGACTTAAACACGAGAGCAGTGGACCAGTGTCATATGCGTCGTTAAGGACAGACCAAGGCGGAGCGGGTATAGTGCTCATTCTTACTTGTTTAAAGAGAACACGTAAACAAAGAAATACAAACGACAGCAAACAGTTCCGTTAGGTTCACAGACTATAACGGAAAATAACCACCCACAAAACCCAAAGGAAAACAGGCTGCCTAAGTATGGCTTCCAATCAGAGACAACGAAAGACACCTGCCTCTGATTGGAAACCACACTCGGCCAAACTGAAAACTAGAACCAAAATCCCCTAGACCAAAAACCCCAAAACAAACACCCCCTGCCACGCCCTGACCATACTTCAATGACAAAAGACCCCTTCACCGGTCAGGACATGACAACCAGGCCTTGAAGAGTGAGTGGCCTCTAGTTTAATATCAGTCCCAATGCTCAATCCCTCTGTTTTACTTCTTGAAATTACTCAAATATTGCATTATTGGAGTGTTATCTGAAAGACAATTACCATTCACTTTGTTACCTCCATTAGTCTCTGTATCTGTTTCCATTAACTAGGACTCCCTTCTTCCCAATAGGAAGACAACTTTCTCCATATTGGAAGGAATTTTTTTCATTTCAGTCTACCCTAACAATGTATATTTATTTCAAATTTCTGTTGGATATTCACTTTATGCTTCCACTTATTAAATGTCTATTATTTTAAGATGACATGTAATGCTTTGAAGGGATCAATATGTTTTCACTGGGCTGGCACTGTCTTTCACACCCCTGTAGATGGCATGGTGCTCTGTCCATCATAAGTCTCTACCTAGCAAGTTAAACGGTTGAGTAGGCGAATACAGAAAATCATTGGTTCTGTCACACCCTGATCTGTTTCACCTGTCTTTGTGGAGATAAAGACATCACCCATCTTCCTCATTATCCCCAGTGTATTTATACCTGTGTTCTCTGTTTGTCTGTTGCCAGTTCATCTTGTCTTGTCAAGCTTATCAGCGTGTAATTCCCCTGCCAGTGATGATTTTGTACATCCTACCCTGACTTCCCGTAACCCTGCTTATCTCCTCCTGAGCGTTATTTTGGGGAACCTGGAACCTGTCGGAGTTTCTTTCCCTGGTCTTCGTTCCCTTTGGACAGTTCAAGAATAGTGTATCTTATAACGCTCATGTCTGGTAGGGCACTTTCCTGGGCTACGGCAGTTTGGGAGCAACAGTCCGCCATTTGCCTTCGTTTGGATGATTTCATGGCGGAGGTGAGGAAGGTATTCATTTCTCAGCTTCTTCTCATTGAATCTCCAAATGTTCTTGTTTTTTGGGGATTTTCATGGCTCCAGAGACACAACCCCATTATTGACTGGACCACTGGTTCTATCCTTGGTTGGAGCCCGTTCTGCCATTCTGCCATGCCTTAATTCTAGGCAGGCCCATTGGGCCCTGTTATTTACCAGGTTCAACTTCACCATTTCCTACTGCCCAGGGTCCAAGAATGTGAAGCCGGATACTGTCTCTCGCCTGTATAGCTCTGCTGCAACACCGCCTGACTAAGACCATCCTCCCTACCTCATGTCTGGCAGCTACAGTTGTCTGGGGACAGTTGTCATTCTAGTGTTCTATTTAACAGCATATTCTGGAATAATTCTCCTTTTATATCTCCATATAACGTTATAAAACTTCAGTTATTCACGTCCAAATCGCAGCAATGACCACAGTGCAGCAGCCCAAGAGGTACACATATCATGTGTCTGGGGGCATCAATGAACATTGTTACAGCCCTTACCCATCCTCTCTCTCTCCTCAGTGACATCAATGAACTTCATTGTTTAGCCCTTACCAATCTCAGCTGTTACCCTCTTAAACTTTTCAATGGCTTTTCCTGCTCACTACCTGTATATCAATGGGTGGTGTTGGACAGAACCCCGAGATAACGTCATAGATCTAAAAACTCAGCTCACAGAACTGGCTGGGGTATCCATTATTTCACACACTAAGTAATCCTATTTCACACCGGAGCTAGTCCCCTGACAGCTCTCATTCACTCAGTAATTTATATCTACATTTCAATCTTATTATCCAATTAGCTTTCTTTCTATCCAAATTTCAATCAGCTTAATATGTAATATCACACAACTTTCACATCCATTCACTTACTATTCCCAAACACACTTGGTAATCTCCCTCATTACCCCATATGCATCTTCAACGATTCTTGTTGTTACTTGCTATGCACCATATGTATCTTGCTATACATATAAATAACACCCCGTATTCAAAAATACCTTGTTATTTGTAGTGGCTGCAGACCACGTAGACATTTATGAATGCCTAAAGACAGCTGTTAACAGAGCTTTCCTTGGTACCGTTACACCCTCTCTCCAGTCTTCTCAAACGACTAGTGAATAGCCTTCTCTCTAAGACTATGGGTACCTTTTATGTGTTACTCGCCTTGATTAGATTTTTTTTATCATTTTATACAGATTCATTAAAATTGACTTACTGAAATCAGTTGCCGTCCCTCAATTGTTCGCGGATGATGAGTCTCCTCCAGGGCAGCTCACAGTAAGGGACTGCGCGGGTCTCGTCATCTTTTGGTCAGACGACAATTTCCCTCACGCTTCATAAAATGCGCCACTGATTTTCCTCACAGACCCCCACTGGAAAGCTCTGCAGGCAGAATCAATCACCCTGTTCGTTGACTTTAAATTGTCTTGGAAATTCTTACACAGGGACACTCAAAGTCAATCTTAAATGAATCATTGTTTATTGTCAGCAAGCTGGAGAGGTCACAGTCAAACTTAGATGCATAAAGTACAGGTCTGAAGTGAGTTCTAACAGGGCAGTCCAATTTAGTTCCCTTATATACTGTCACAGAAAATGTCGTTTTGTTGAAGGGAGGACCAAGGCGCAGCGGGAATGCGGATACTCATCTTTCTTTAATGAAAAAACACGCAAAGCATCCACAGTGAAAAAAACAATAAATGATACTCACGACAAGAACAGTTTTGCAGGCTAACAAACGCAGTGCAAAAACAACTACCCACAACCCCAAAGAAAAACACACCCTACTATATAGGACTCCCAATCAAAGGCAACTCAACACACCTGCCTTCAATTGGGAGTCCAATCACCAACACAACACTTAACACACAAAACCCTGCCACGTCCTGACCAAAACTAATACAATTGCTCCCTCTGCTGGTCAGGACGTGACATATACTGGTTACAGACACGTTACATAGGCATAGTTCATAGGGTTGGTTCCGGCATGTGTCTGACACCGTCTCCTATCTTAATGAAGCTGCCAGTTGAGGACTTGTGAGGCTTCTGTTTCTCAAACTAGACACTCTAATGTACTTGTCCTTTTGCTCAGTTGTGCACCGGGGCCTCCCACTCTTTCTATTCTGGTTAGAGCCTGTTTGCGCTGTTCAGTGAAGGGAGTAGTACACAGCGTTGTATGAGATCTTCAGTTTCTTGGCAATTTCTCACATGGAATAGCCTTCATTTCTCAGAACAAGAATAGACTGACGAGTTTCAGAAGAAAGTTCTTTGTTTCTGGCCATTTTGAGCCTGTAATCGAACCCACAAATGCTGATGCTCCAGATACACAACTAGTCTAAAGAAGGCCAGTTTTATTGCTTCTTTACATCAGGACAACAGTTTTCAGCTGTGCTAACATAATTGAAAAAGGATTTTCTAATGATCAATTAGCCTTTTAAAAATGATAAACTTGGATTAGCTAACACAACGTGGAACACAGGAGTGATGGTTGCTGATAATGGGCCTCTGTACGCCTATGTAGATATATTCCATAACAATCAGCCGTTTCCAGCTATAATAGTCATTTACAACATTAACAATGTCTCCACTGTATTTCTGATCAATTTGATGTTATTTTAAAGACCCAAAATTAGCTTTTCTTTCAAAAACAAGGAAATTTCTAAGTGACCCCAAACTTTTGAACGGTAGTGTATATACACTGAGTGTACGAAACATGAGCTCTTTCCACGACATAGACTGACCAGCTGAATCCAAGTGAAAGCTTTGATCCCTTACCGATGTCCACTTCAATCAGTGTAGATGAAGGGGAAGAGACAGGTTAAAGAAATATTTTTAAGCCTTGAGACATGCCCGACGAATTCAGCGAGAGAGAACTACTTTTTTGTTTTGACAAACTTTATCTATAAAATGCAGCCCGCTGTTTAATTTTTTATCCTGATGTGGCCCTTCTGCCAAAAAGTTTGCCCACCCCTGGGATATGAGATAGAGAAAAGTTCACATAGAAAAACAATGAGAATTGAACTGCATCCCAAGAACTGATCAAATTTAAATGGATTCCCAACCCAGGTAATGACCCACAGGTCCACAAATGCACTCAAAGCGCTGCTGTCTACCTAATTCCGACAGAGTCCACTGGGGGTAAAGTCACACCTCGTCGACCACCAGCTAATGGAACAGACACATACCTCCATTAAATCCCTGAAACTGGAAATAGCCTTGCAGGTGAGACCTGGGGCTGCTGTTCTCAAAGGCCATTGGCTGCCTTGGGACTGGAGTGGTGACCCTACCTGTCACAGATTGCATCAGCACGTGGAGGGAGGCCTCAGTAGTACTGATGGATCCCATGGAGCATGTCCAGAACATCGAGCACACATGGCTGTGAGGACTTGTGGTGTGGCTATGTGGGCTGGTGTGATGGGTCCCCAGACTCGCTTTCTGTCACTTAAAATATTAGTATGTCATGGTAAAAGAATGTGATGTGTGATGAAGTAAAGTGTTGGATATGCTATTTTGGTTCATGCAGACCTATGTAATATCATGTCCTGCTGTTTAACCTATTGAACGATTGTATACTGTACTGTCCAGAAGTACTAATGTTTTATATATTGTAGTCTGCTGCCATATAATGTAGTGTATTGGACTATCTGTAGGAATATCCACCTCCAGTCTTGGAGAGCTGCTGTCTCTCTCTTCAGGTCGACTTAACTGATCTACACATAACAATGACTGGCCTAAGAGCCACTCACTCTCACACCTGCGCTTCCCAGTTGTTTATAAGACAAGGGTGGAAACATGCAGGCCCTTGACAACTGGCTTTAAATAGTCCTTTAAGTCTGTGTATTCTTGAAGGATTTTATTTGGCTGGGGCACTGCCACAGTAATGCATCTTGAGCTGAAGTGGAGTGGACATGAATGTACTCGTATTGCAGAGAGGCTCATTGTGTTGTGTGTGCTATTCAAACTGCAAACTTCCTTAGTCCTTATTTACTTAATCTGGCACTTTCATCCATCATACTGCGACTGTCTCATATTGACATAAACTAGCTTCCTAGAAAGAGATACCATTTTTTTATGAAGAATTGACTGCAGACATATTGGTATAGACATTACTCTGAAAGATCAACGTAGAACAGATCACAGTACAGTTTCGTATTTCATATTTTCATGTTCCTGGAAGTCCCTATCTAAAATGAATGGTAGTTAAACAGTCTATTGTCAGAGGGCCTGAACAATTATATGAATCCATATAGTATCTCATTTATGCTTTCCTTGAAAACGTGAACAATCCGCACACATCCAGGACCAAGGGAAGCTATTGTGCTTGGCCCAGGAATAAGAGAGAGGAAGAGAAGCTACTGTCGAAGTATAGGAGAGTTCATCAAAGTACAAAAAAATCAAAACCCCGTCAAAGTGCTATCTAGAACCTAAAAGGATTATTCAGCTGTCCCCATAGGACCAAAAAGAGTTGTACCTAGAACCAAAAAGGGTTCTCCAACGGGGACAGCCAAAGATTCCTTGTGGAACTCTTTTTTTCTAAGAGTGTAGCACAGTAGCCAGATTAGGCTACAGCTCAGTGACAATGATATATGAGTCCTCTATAGTTCTCTATGAGGAAAGCTGTAAGAAAGGTCAGCAGAGAAGAGGATGAGCAGAGAAACTGAACTTAATCTCACGTTAACAAGAGCTCTGGAGGTTTCAGGGCGCCTGGATGGGTTATGCCTGAGGAGCTCCCTAATTCAATAGAATGGAGAAAATTGACCATTTGAGAATATGGGGAGAATGTGTGACATTTTAGTTTCCTATTAATCCCAGCAAAATCAACCTTGGAAAGAGGAGAGTGAAAATTAAAATTTCTTATTGACCTTTACATTGTCGTGTCTTTGGGCATCATTAACTTAAAGACATGTTTATCAAATAACTCTCTGTAATTATTATTACGCGATTAACGAGAGTCTTGTCTTTAAAATGGTGTAAAATAGTCATATGTTTGAGAAATTGAAGTAATAGCATTTCTAAGGTATTTGAATAACGCGCCACAGGATTCCACTGGCTGTTGAGTAGGTGGGACGATTTCGTCCCACATACCCTAGAGAGGTTAAACATTTTAGTATCTGAGGACCCATGCCAAATCTTTTCAGTCTTCTGAGGGGAAATAGGTGTTGTCGTGCCCTCTTCACACCTGTCTTGGTTTGGACCATGATAGTTTGTTGGGGATGTGGACACCAAGGAACTTGACGCTCTCAACCTGCTCCACTAAATATGAGAATGGGGGCGTGCTCGGCCTTGATCACGTTGAGGGAGAGATTGTTGTCTTGGCACCACACTGTCAGGTCTCTGACCTCCTCCCCTATAGGCTGTCTCATTGCAGTCAGTGATCAGGCCTACCACCTTTGTGTCATTGGCAAACTTAATGATGGTGTTGGAGTTGTGCTTGGCCACGCAGTCATGGGAGTACATGAGGGGACTAAGCACGCACCCTGAGGGGCCCCCGTGTTGAGGATCAGCATGGCAGATGTGGTGTTGCCTACCCTTACCAGGAAGTCCAGGATCCAGTGGCAGAGGGAGGGGTTTAGTCCCAAGGTCCTTAGCTTAGTGATAAGCTTTGAGGGCACTATGGTGTTGAACGCTGAACTATAGTCAATGAACAGCATTCTCACGTAGGTGTTCCTTTTGTCCAGGTGGGAAAGGGAAGTGTGGCGTCCAATAGAGATTGAGTCATCTGTGGATCTGTTGGGGTGGTGTATGAATTGGAGTGGGTCTAGTGTTTCTGGGACGATGGTGTTGATGTGAGCCATTCAAAACACTACAGATGTGAGTGCTACCGGTCGGTAGTCATTTAGGCAGGTTACCTTGGTGTTCTTGGACACAGGGACTATGGTGGTCTGCTTGAGACATGTTGGTTTTACAGACTCAGTCAGGGACAGGTTGAAAATGTCAGTGAAGGCACTTACCAGTTGGTCAGCGCATGCTCTGAGTACACGTCCTGGTAATTCGTCTGGCCCTGTGGCCTTGTGAATTTTGACCTGTTTAAAGGTCTTACTCACATTGGCAATGGAGAGAGTGATCACACATTCGTTCGGAACAGCTGGTGCTCTAATGCATGCCTCAGTGTTGCTTACATCGAAGCACGCATAGAAGTCATTTGGTGCGTCTGGTAGGCTCGTGTCACTCCGCAGCTCACGGCTGGGCTTCCCTTTGTTGTCCGTAATAGTTTGCAGGGCCTTGCCACATCCAATGAGCATCGGAGCCGGTGTAGTAGGATTCAATCTTAGTCCTGTATTGATGCTTTGCCTGTTTGATGTTTCATTGGAGGGCAGGCAGGACTTCTTATAAGCGTCCGGGTTAGAGTTCCACTCGTTGAAAACGGCAGCTCTACTCTTTAGCTCAGTGCGGATGTTGCCTTTAATCCATGGCTTCTGGTTGGGGTATGTATGTACGGTCACCGTGGGGACAACGTCATCGATGCACTTATTGATGAAGCCGGTGACTGATGTGGTATACTTTTCAATGCCATCGGATGTATCCTGGCACATATTCCAGTCTGTGCTAGCAAAACAGTCCTGTAGCTTAGCATCTGCATCATCTGACCACTTCCATATTGAGCGAGTCACTAGTATTTCCTACTTTAGTTTTTGCTTGTAAGCCGGAATCAGGAGGATATAATCATGGTCAGATTTGCCAAATGGAGGCAGAGGGAGAGCGTTGTATGCATCTCTGTGTTTGGAGTAAAGGTGGTCTAGAGTTTTTTTCCCTCTGATTGCACATGTGACAAGCTGGTAAAAGTTAGCTAAAAATGGATTTAAGTTTCCCTGCATTAAAGTCCCTGGCCACTAGGAGCCCTGCCTCTGGATGAGCATCTTCTTGTTTGCTTATGGCGTTATACAGCTTGTTGAGTGCGTTCTTAGTGCCAGCATCAGTTTGTGGTGTTAAATAGACAGCTACAAAAAATATAGATGAAGACTCTCTTGGCAAATAGTATGGTCTACAGCTTATCATGAGATACTATACATCAGGTGAGCAAAACCTAGAGACTTCCTTAATATTAGATTTTGCGCACCAGCTGTTATTGACAAATAGACACACACCGCCACCCCTTGTCTGAGTATAGACACACACAAATAGACACACACCAAAACCCAGCCGACTGAGTATTATCTATGTCTTCGTTCAACCACGACTTGGTGAAACAGTTTTTAATTGGTAGGATAGTCTTGAAGGGAGCTCATCCAGATTATTCTCCAATGATTGCAGGTTAGCCAATAGGATGGATGGTAGAGGCGGGTTACCCACTCACCAACAAATTATCACGAGGCACCCAGACCTGCGTCCCCTGTATCAGCGTCGCTTTTTCATACGAATGACTGGGATTTGGGCCTGGTCCGGTATCAGCAGTAGATCCTTTGCATCCAACTAGTTAGTCTTTGTCCAGTTCAAGGTGAGCAATCGCTGTTCTGATATCCAGAAGCTATTTCCGGTCATAAGAGACGGTGGCAGAAACATTATGTACAACACAAGTTACAAACAATAAGAAAAAATAGCACAATTGGTTAGGAGCCCGTGAAACAGCAGCCATCTCCTCTGGCGCCGATGACGTCGATTTAAGGCAGCCCCCTGCACTTCTCTGATTCAGAGGGGTTGGGTTAAATGAGGAAGACACATTTCGGTTGAATGCATTCAGTTGGGCAATTGACTAGGTATCCTCTTTTCCTATTGTTCTGCTGAAATTTGAATTCCTCTCCCAGTGTCTGGTGTTAAGCAGACTGAAGCAGGTTTTCCGGTAGGATTTTGCCTGTGCTTAGCTCCATCCCATTTTTTTTGTGCTGAAAAACTCCCCAGTATTTTCCGATGTCACGCATACCCGTACCATGATGCAGCCAACACTATGGTGAAAAGGAGGCTGTTACTCAGTGATGTGTTTTGTTGGATTTTCCCCAAGTATAAGCTTTGCATTTAGGCCAAAATGTGTATTCCTTTGTGTTTTTTGGCTGTGTTACTTTAGTGCCATGTTGCATACCATGCCATGTTGCATGTTTTGGAAAATATTTTTTATTCTCTATTTGTATTCTTCTTTTCACATTATTGTGGAGTCACTACAGTGTTGTTGATCCATCCTCAGTTTTCTCCCCTCACAGTCATTTAACTCTGTGGCTGTTTTAAAAATCACCAATGGCCTCATGATAACATCCCTGAGCAGTTTCATTCTTGTCCTGCAGCTCAGTTCAGAAGGATGACTGTATCTTTGTCAGTGTACTTTAATACATAATCCACAAAATTATTAACTTGACCATTCTTAAAGACATATTCAATGTCTGATTTGTTATTGTTACCCATATAGTAATCACTGCCCTTCTTTATGAGGATTTGAAAAGCTCCCCTGTCGTTCTAATTGAATCTGTGCTAGAAATTCAATACCTGACTGAGGGACCTTACAGATAAGGGCACAGGGCGAGACCCAGATGCAGACACAGGAAGCAGATGTTTCGAGTCTCTGATATTTATTATAATCCAAGGGGCTGGCAAGAGAATGGTCGTGGACAGGCAAAAGATCATAAATAAGGTCAAAGTCCAGGAGGTACAGAGTGGCAGGCAGGCTCGAGGTCAGGGCAGGCAGTATGGTCAGGCAGGCGGGTTCAGAGTCAAGGTAGGCAGGGGTCAAAACAGGGAGGACTAGCAAAAGAGATAAGAAAAAGCAGGAGCACGGAAAAACACACTGGTCGACTTGACAAGACAAAGTGGCAACAGACGAACAGGGAACACCGGAATAAATACCCAGGGACTAATGGGGAAAATGGGTGACACCTGGAGGTGGGTGGAGACAATCACAAAGACAGGTGAAACAGATCAGGGCGTGACAGATGTTACATGTATGGGGGACAGAGGAAGGGTAAGTTATCAAAAAAATCATGTCAACCCCTATTATTTCACACAGAGTGAGTCCATGTAACTAAATGTGATTTGTTAAGCCAAATTACTCCTGAACAAATGTAGGTTTGCCTAAACAAAGGGGCTGAAGACTTATGCAACAACTATATTTTAGTTATGATTTTTACATTTATCTTAAAAAAACGTATTTCTTCCACTTTGACATTACAGAGTATTTTGTGTACAGTCGTGGCCAAAAGTTTTGAGAATGACACAAATATTAATTTTCACAAAGTCTGCTGCCTCAGTTTGTATGATGGCAATTTGCATATACTCCAGAATGTTACGAAGAGTGATCAGATGAATTGCAATTAATTTCAAAGTCAATCTTTGCCATGCAAATGAACTGAATCCCATAAAAACATTTCCACTGCATTTCAGCCCTGCCACAAAAGGACCAGCTGACATGTCAGTGATTCTCTCGTTAACACAGGTGTGAATGTTGACGAGGACAAGGCTGGAGATCACTCTGTCATGCTGATTGAGTTCGAATAATAGACTGGAAGCTTCAAAAGGACGGTGGTGCTTGGAATCATTGCTCTTCCTCTGTCAACCATGGTTACCTGCAAGGAAACACATGCCGTCATCATTCCTTTGCACAAAAAAGTCTTCACAGGCAAGGATATTGCTGCCAGTAAGATAGCACCTAAATCAACCATTTATCGGATCATCAAGAACTTCAAGGAGAGCGGTTCAATTGTTGTGAAGAAGGCTTCAGGGCGCCCAAGAAAGTCCAGCAAGCGCCAGGACCGTCTCCTAAAGTTTATTCAGCTGCGGGATCGGGGCACCACCAGTACAGAGCTTGCTCAGGAATGGCAGCAGGCAGGTGTGAGTGCATCTGCACGCACAGTGAGGTGAAGACTCTTGGAGGATGGCCTGGTGTCAAAAAGGGCAGCAAAGAAGCCACTTTTCTCCAGGAAAAACACCAGGGACAGACTGATATTCTGCAAAGGGTACAGGGATTGGACTGCTGAGGACTGGGGTAAAGTCATTTTCTCTGATGAATCCCCTTTCCGATTGTTTGGGGCATCCGGAAAAAAGCTTGTCCGGAGAAGATAAGGTGAGCGCTACCATCAGTCCTGTGTCATGCCAACAGTAAAGCCTCCTGAGACCATTCATGTGTGGGGTTGCTTCTCAGCCAAGGGAGTGGGCTCACTCACAATTCTGCCTAAGAACACAGCCATGAATAAAGAATGGTACCAACACATCCTCCGAGAGCAACTTCTCCCAACCATTCAGGAACAGTTTGGTGACGAACAACGCCTTTTCCAGCATGATGGAGCATTTTGCCATAAGGCAAAAGTTGTAACTAAGTGGCTCGGGGAACAAAACATCGATATTTTGGGTCCATGGCCAGGGAACTCCCCAGACATTAATCCCATTGAGAACTTGTGGTCAATCCCCAAGAGGCGAGTGGACAAACAAAAACCCACAAATTCTGACAAACTCCAAGCATTGATTATGCAAGAATGAGCTGCCATCAGTCAGGATGTGGCCCAGCAGCTAATTGACAGCATGCCAGGGCGGATTGCAGAGGTCTTGAAAAAGAAGGGTCAACACCGCAAATATTGACTCTTTGCATCAACTTCATGTAATTGTCAATAAATGCCTTTGACACTTATGAAATGCTTGTAATTATACTTCCGTATTCCATAGTAACATCTGCCAAAAATATCTAAAGACACTGAAGTAGCAAACTTTGTGGAAATTAATATTTGTCATTCTCAAAACTTTTGACCACGACTGTAGAATGTTGACAAAAAAATACTATTAAATCCATTTTAATCCCACTTTGGAACACAATAAAATGTGAAATCCAAGGGGATCTGAATACTTTTGCAAGGCACTGTATAACTTGTGTCCTGCAGCTCTCTGTCTGAATCTGTTACATCATGGATCAAGCCTGGCTTCTTATTCTAGACCACAGACTACTGTTCAGAAGACTAGCAGTAGAGGGAGGGTTAGAAAGGGGGATGAAGAGATACTGGAAGGTATTGTATCAAATGTAATATATCAGTGTATTAAGAGATGTAGTATTGCTTTTATACAATGGGTTACCAGCATTAAAAAGCAAGACTCTTTCCCAAAGCATACATACAAAAAACTGATGCTACATTCACTAACACTAGTTGTCAAGTGCAATTTTAGGCGTTCTCTGGTCGTTAGTTCTATTCGTATTTACTGCCATGTAAAGCTAAACTACCCAAGCGCTGTTTGGAACTTTGTAGGTTGCCATGGCAAACAGAAATTGTGCTTTTGGACAAAAATAGCTTATATGGAGGCTCTTCACCCCTTGCTAGCTAGCCAACTAGCTAACACAATCACTTCATACTGAAGCTGGAGAGACATCAAACTAGCTGCATTTAGATTTGTTTTTGTAATTGCATTTCTTTGTATATATCCATAAAATGATGCTGATTCATGATTTCGACTGGCTGAGAAAAGCTGCCGGTCTGTCTCTTCCATTCTCCCAACACGTTCATTATTGTGGGACACAATGCTAAATTACTAAAATATTACAACAATGTTGCAAATGTCTGAGATAATGTAGAGATGCTTTTTACAGTGAAGATCAAGTTTTTAAGTTGCGTCGCTGGGCAGATGAGACAGTGGAGCTGTGAAACTAGTAGTGCGTTTTTAGGTAACAATGTAAAGATGGAACTTTTTATGAATGTGACCATGTGTATGTTGTCTAGTATATCATAGGCAGGATAGGCTCTAACAATGGGAATTCCAAACCAACCCTTGTATAAAATGTAATAAAAGTTCTCAAATATAAGTCTCACCCCATTGAGTTTGAGGTTACGTCTTTGACTGAATCTATATCTTAAAAGCACAGTAAACATCAAGAACACAGGTTTTTTTTACCTTGTAATTCTTAACTTTATACATCTTTCATACCAAAAGGGGGGAAATACTCATCTTTACAGCTCAATGTTGTCATGACGTTGCCCTCTTTGAGTACAGCGAGCACAGTTGACCCCCTCCCCTCTACCATCCCCCTACTTCTGCACCATCTCCCTCTGCACCAGGCCTTTTCTATGCTCCATTCCCCTACCTACCTCCCCCTACCCAGGCTGCTGTGGTGAGATAGTGATTTGAACGCACGAACAAAACTGAGCTATTTGGATATAACTATGGATTATTTGGAACCAAAACAACATTGGGTGTTGAAGTAGAAGTCCTGGGAGTGCATTCTGACGAAGAACAGCAGTCCTGGGAGTGCATTCTGACGAAGAACAGCAAAGGTAATCCAATTTTTCTTATAGTAAATCTGATTTTGGTGAGTGCCAAACTTGGTGGGTGTCAAAATAGCTAGCCATGATGGCCGGGCTATCTACTCAGAATATTGCAAAATGTGCTTTCACCGAAAAGCTATTTTAAAATCGGACACCGCGATTGCATAAAGGAGTTCTGTATCTATAATTCTTGAAATAATTATGTTTTTTGTGAACGTTTATCGTGAGTAATTTAGTAAATTCACCGGAAGTTTGCTAGTTCTGAACGTCACATGCTAATGTAAAAAGCTGTTTTTTTATATAAATATGAACTTGATTGAACAAAACATGCATGTATTGTATAACATAATGTCCTAGGAGTGTCATCTGATGAAGATCATCAAAGGTTAGTGCTGCATTTAGCTGTGGTTTTGGTTTTTGTGACATATATGCTAGCTTGAAAAATGGGTGTGTGATTATTTCTGGCTGGGTACTCTCCTGACATAATCTAATGTTTTGCTTTCGTTGTAAAGCCTTTTTGCAATCGGACAATGTGGTTAGATAAAGGAGAGTCTTGTCTTTAAAATGGTGTAAAATAGTCATATGTTTGAAAAATGGAAGTTTTAGCATTTTTTAGGTAATTGTAATTCGCGCCACTCTATACCATTGGATATTGGTGAGGCGTTCCGCTAGCGGAACATCTGTCCCTAACAGGTTTTAACCTGTTGGGGATAGGGGGCAGTATTTGCACGGCCGAATAAAAAACGTACCCGATTTAATCTGGTTACTACTCCTGCCCAGTAACTAGAATATGCATATAATTGTTTGAATTGGACAGAAAACACCCTAAAGTTTCTAAAACTGTTTGAATGGTGTCTGTGAGTATAACAGAACTCATTTGGCAGGCCAAAACCTGAGAAGATTCCAAACAGGAAGCGCTATCTCTGACCATTTCATGGCCTTCTTGATCATCTCTAACCAAAACAGGGGATCTCTGGCATAACGTGACATTTTCTAACACTCCCATAGGCTCTCAGAAGTCGCCAGAACGATGAATGGTGGCTTTGCAGGCCATGGCTGAAAAACATTAGCGCATTTAGTAAGTGGTCGATCTGAGGACAATGAGACTGGAGGCGCGTGCACGAGCCGACACCATGTTTACTTTCTCTCTCTTTGAACGAAAACAACGACTCCCGGTCGGAATATTATCGCTTTTTTACAAGAAAAATAGCATAAAATTGATTTTAAACAGCGGTTGACATGCTTCGAAGTACGGTAATGAAATATTTAGAAATCTTTTGTCACGAAATGCGCCGTGCGCGTGACCCTTATTTACCATTCGGATAGTGTCTTGAACGCACGAACAAAACGCCGCTGTTGGAACATAACTATGGATTATTTGGGACCAAACCAACATTTGTTATTGAAGTAGAAGTCCTGGGAGTGCATTCTGACGAAGAACAGGAAAGGTAATCAAACTTTTCTAATAGTAAATCGGAGTTTGGTGAAGGCTAAACTTGCTGGGTGTCTAAATAGCTAGCCCTGTGATGCCGGGCTATCTACTTAGAATATTGCAAAATGTGCTTTCACCGAAAAGCTATTTTAAAATCGGACATATCGAGTGCATAGAGGAGTTCTGTATCTATAATTCTTAAAATAATTGTTATGCTTTTTGTGAACGTTTATCGTGAGTAATTTAGTAAATTGTTAGTAAATTCGCCGGAAGTTTGCGGGGGGTATGCTAGTTCTGAACGTCACATGCTAATGTAAAAAGCTGGTTTTTGATATAAATATGAACTTGATTGAACAAAACATGCATGTATTGTATAACATAATGTCCTAGGTGTGTCATCTGATGAAGATCATCAAAGGTTAGTGCTGCATTTAGCTGTCTTCTGGGTTTTTGTGACATTATATGCTAGCTTGAAAAATGGGTGTCTGATTATTTCTGGCTGGGTACTCTGCTGACATAATCTAATGTTATGCTTTCGCCGTAAAGTCTTTCTGAAATCGGACAATGTGGTTGGATTAATGAGAATCTTATCTTTAAAATGGTGTATAATACTTGTGTGTTTGAGAAATTTGAATTATGAGATTTTTGTTGTTTTGAATTTGCCGCCCTGCTATTTCACTGGCTGTACCGGCGGGTGGGACGCTAGCCCTAGGAGGGGTGCGTCACTTGAGTGGGTTGAGTCACTGACGTGATCTTCTTGTCTGGGTTGGCGCCCACTTCGGGTTTGTGCCGTGGAGATCTTCATGGGCTATACTCAGCCTTTTCTCAAGGTAGTAAGTTGGTGGTTGAAGATATCCCTCTAGTGGTGTGGGGGCTGTGCTTTGGCAAAGTGGGTGGGGTTATATCCTGCCCGTTTGGCCCTGTCCGGGGGTATCGTCAGCCGGGCAACAGTGTCGCTGACCCCTCCTGTCTCAGCCTCCAGTATTTATGCTGCAATAGTTTGTGTGTCGGGGGGCTAGGGTCAGTCTGTTATATCTGGAGTTTTTCTCCTGTCTTATCCGGTGTCCTGTGTGAATTTAAGTAGGCTCCCTCTCTCTCTCACTCTCCTTCCGGAGGAGGGGACTACTTGGCCTGATGACTCCTTGCTGTCCCCAGTCCACCTGGTCGTGCTGCTGCTGCTCCAGTTTCAACTGTTCTGCCTGCGGCTATGGAACCCTGACTTGTTCACCGGACGTGCTACCTTGTCCCGGCCTGCTGTTTTCGACTCTTTCTCTACCGCACCTGCTGTCTCTAACTCTGAATGCTCAGCTATGAAAAGCCAACTGACATTTATTCCTGAGGTACTGACCTGTTGCACCCTCTACAACCACTGAGTATTATTATTTGACCCTGCTGGTCATCTATGAACGTCTGAACATCTTGGCCATGTACTGTTATAATCTCCATCCGGCACAGCCAGAAGAGGACTGGCCACCCCTCAGAGCCTGGCTCCTCTCTAGGTTTCTTCCTAGGAAGTATTTCCCAGACACCGTGCTTCTACATCTGCATTGCTAGCTGTTTTTGGTTTTAGGCTGCTTACCTGTAGCAGAGCTGGCCAGAGACAAGGCTGGAACAAAGTTGATGCCATTGCCTAATGACTTAATGAGGAAAAAAGACAAGAACATTTATTATGAAACCATAATCATACAGAATATACAAACCACAAAAACAACAGGCCTTAAACACTACCTATGTTTTATCTTTGTTCTCTCAAGTGTTTTTTTCTCTCTTGATACAGTAGTGGCATTCTTGCTCTGAGTGAAGTAAAGCTATAAAAGAGCTTTTGATGGTTGCTCTTCAAACATAATTTCACACCAATAATTCTAACCTACAGGTAACTGCCAAAATAAAGGAAACACTAACATAAAGTGTTTTAATAGGGCATTGGGCCACCACAAACCACTAGAACAGCTTCAATGCACCTGGAACTCTATTAGAGGGATGCGACACCATTCTTCCACAAGAAATTCCATAATTGTGTTTTGTTGATGGTGGTGGAAAAAGCTCTCAGGCTCCACTCCAGAATCTCCCAAAAGTGTTCAATTGGGTTGAGCTCTGGTGACACACACACACACACACACACACACACACACTTTAAGCTCCTTTGATACCAATCTTTCAGTCACTGAGATCTATTCTTGCCAAGGTAGCCAAAATAATTGGCAACTGGGCATGACCCTAAGCATGATGGGATGTTAATTGCTTAATTAACTCAGGAACCACACATGTGTGGAAGCACCTGCATTCAATTTACTTTGTATCCCTCATTTCCTTTATTTCAAATCAAATCAATTTGTATTTGTCACATACACATTGTTAGCAAATGTTAATGCGAGTGTAGCGAAATGCTTGTACTTCTAGTTCCGACAGTGCAGTAATATCTAACATGTAATCTAACAATTTCCCAACAACTACCTAATACACACAAATCTAAAGGGGTGAATGAGAATATGTACAGTTGAAGTCGGAAGTTTACTTACACTTAGGTTGGAGTCATTAAAACTCGTTTTTCAACCACTCCACAAATTTCTTGTTAACAAACTATAGTTTTGACAAGTCGGTTAGGACATCTACTTTGTGCATGACACAATAATTTTTTCCAACCATTGTTTACAGACAGATTATTTCACTTATAATTCAGTGTATCACAATTCCAGTGGGTCAGAAGTTTACATACACTAAATTGACTGTGCCTTTAAACAGCTTGGAAAATTCCCAAAAATTATGTCATGGCTTTAGAAGCTTCTGATAGGCTAATTGACATCATTTGAGTCAATTGGAGGTGTACTTGTGGATGTATTTCAATGTCTACCTTCAAACTCAGTGCCTTTTTGCTTGACATCATGGGATAATCAAAAGAAATCAGCCAAGACCTCAGAAAAAGATTCTAGACCTCCACAAGTCTGGTTCATTCTTGGGAGCAATTTCCAAATAACACGTTAATCTGTACAAACAATAGTACGCAAGTATAAACACCATGGGACCATGCAGCCGTCATACCGCTCAGGAAGGAGACACGTTCTGTCTCCTAGAGATGAACTCACTTTGGTGCGAAAAGTGCAAATCAATCCCAGAACAACAGCAAAGGACGTTGTGATGATGCTGCAGGAAACAGGTACAAAATTATCTATATCCACAGTAAAACAAGTCCCATATCGACATAACATGAAAGGCCGATTAGCAAGGAAGAAGCCACTGCTCCAAAACTGCCATTAAAAAGACAGACTACGGTTTGCAACTGCACATGGGGACAAAGATCATACTTTTTGGAGAAATGTCCTCTGGTCTGATGAAACAAAAATAGAACTGTTTGGCCATAACGACCATCATTATGTTTGGAGGAAAAAGGGGGAGGCTTGCAAGCCGTAGAACACAATCCCAACCGTGAAGCACGGGGGTGGCATCATCATGTTGTGGGGGTGCTTTGCTGCAGGAGGGACTGATGCACTTCACAAAATAGATGGCATCATGAGGATGGAAAATGATTTGGATATATTGAAGCAACATCTCAAGACATCAGTCAGGAATTTAAAGCTTGGTTGCAAATGGGTCTTCCAAATGGACAATGACACCAAGCATACTTCCAAAGTTGTGGCAAAATGGCTTAAGGACAACAAAGTCAAGGTATTGGAGTGGCCATCACAAAGCCCTGACCTCAATCCCATAGAACATTTGTGGGCAGAACTGAAAAAGCGTGTGCGAGCAAGGAGGCCTACAATCCTGACTCAGTTACACCAGCTCTGTCAGGAGGAATGGGCCAAAATTCACCCAACTTATTGTGGGAAGATTGTGGAAGGCTACCCTAAATGTTTGACCCAAGTTAAACAATTTAAAGCCAATGCTACCAAATACTAATTGAGTGTATGTAAACTTCTGAACCACTGGGAATGTGATGAAAGAAATAAAAGCTGAAATAAATCATTCTCTCTACTATTATTCTGACATTTCACATTCTTAAAATAAAGTGGATTCTAACTGACCTAAGACAGGGAATTTTGACTAGGTTTAAATGTCAGGAATTGTGAAAAACTGAGTTTAAATGTATTTGGCTAAGGTGTACGTAAACTTCTGACTCCAACTGTACATGTAAATATATGGATGAGTGATGGCCGAGCGGCATAGGCAAGGTGCAATAGATGGTATATAATACAGTATATACATGTGATATGAGTAATGTAAGATATGAAACATTATTAAAGTGGCATTATTTACAGTGCATTGTATAAACTGACTAGTGATCCATTTATTAAAGTGGCCAGTGATTGGGTCTCCATGTAGGCAGCAGCCTCTCTGAGTTAGTGATCGCTGTTTAACAGTCTGATGGCCTTGAGATAGAAGCTGTTTTTCAGTCTCTCGGTCCCAGCTTTGATGCACCTGTACTGACCTCGCTTTCTGGATGGTAGCAGTGTGAACAGGCAGTGGCTCGGGTGGTTGATGTCATTGATGATCTTTTTGGCCTTTCTGTGACATCGGGTGCCGTAGGTGTCATGGAGGGCAGGTAGTTTGCCCCCGGTGATGCGTTGTGCAGACCGCACCACCCTCTGGAGAGCCTTGCGGTTGAGGGCGGTGCAGTTGCCGTACCAGGCTGTGATACAGCCTGACAGGATGCTCTCGATTGTGCATCTGTAAAAGTTTGTCAGGGTTTTGGGTGACAAACCAAACTTCTTCAGCCAAACTGTCTGTGTTAGTGGACCATTTCAGCTTGTCTGTGATGTGTACGCCGAGGAACTTAAAACTTTCCACCTTCTACACTGCTGTCCCTTCATGTGGATAGGGGGGTGCTCCCTCTGCCGTTTCCTGAAGTCCACGATCATCTCCTTTGTTCTGTTGACGTTGAGTGAGAGGTTGTTTTCCTGACACCACACTCCGAGTGCCCTCACCTCCTCCCTGTAGGCTGTCTCGTCGTTGTTGTTGGTAATCAAGCCCACTGCTGTTGTTTCGTCTGCAAGCTTGATGATTGAGTTGGAGGCGTGCACGGCCATGCAGTCGTAGGTGAACAGGGAGTACAGGAGGGGGCTGAGCACGCACCCATGTGGAGCCCCAGTGTTGAGGATCAGCAACGTGGAGATGTTGTTTCCTACATTCACCACCTGGGGGTGGCCTGTCAGAAAGTCCAGGACCCAATTGCACAGGGCGGGGTTTAGCAGTTACGTGTATGTTCCCAACACTTACTTCAAAAAGCTTCAGAAAATTGATCACCCAGTTATCAGACAGAAACCGTTAGCTACAGTAGCATCTTCCATTTTCGAAGCCTTCTCTTTTACACAACCTGACTTCTGCACCACTGTAGTCAGGACTGCAACCTTTTCACAAGCTGAGAATAGACTGTTTGACATTTACTCCAGAAATTGTCTCTCACATTGTTTTGTGTGTGTGTGTGTGTGTGTTTGTGTGGCTTCACTTCTACATGCATGTCTGCATACTGTAGGGGTTCAAGAACGAGAGAGAGAGAAAGAGAGAAGCAAAAACCCACCGGTGGACAAAAACGCATTCACAGAGAGATCCTGCTGTGATGTGATTCAAGTAATCCTCTCCCCAGGAGCACCAAGATAACAAGATGTCTCACACAAATTACAACATAGAGAAGAGCAAATGCATCATAAAGGAAGAGCCTCGCCAGGCATCATACGTTGATGTGTGTGTGCTCCAGAATGACCTCCGCCAGGAAGTCCTTGAAAATGCTGATGTTTTGACTTGGAACAAGAGGGGAAGAACCATGGGTGGGCCTCCACTGGTGGAGTGTGTGCGTGCATGCATGTGTGACGTGGTAGTGTGACGGCTCTATCTACTGGCAATTTCACATATCCTTATTTATAAACCCAGAGAGCAAGAAGCTCCATTTACTGATGTTTCATTGTGGAGGAGAGAAAAATGACTCTCCAGAGTGAGTCATCATCTCATAGACTCTCCAGCGTGAGTCATCATCTCATAGACTCTCTCCAGAGTGAGTCATCATCTCATAGACTCTCTCCAGCGTGAGTCATCATCTCATAGACTCTCTCCAGAGTGAGTCATCATCTCATAGACTCTCTCCAGAGTGAGTCATCATCTCATAGACTCTCTCCAGCGTGAGTCATCATCTCATAGACTCTCTCCAGAGTGAGTCATCTCATAGACTCTCTCCAGCGTGAGTCATCATCTCATAGACTCTCTCCAGAGTGAGTCATCATCTCATAGACTCTCTCCAGAGTGAGTCATCATCTCATAGACTCTCTCCAGAGTGTGTCATCATCTCATAGACTTTCTCCAGAGAATGGCTCTCTTCTTCCTGTTCGAAGACAAGGATATATGGAAAAGAAAAAGCAACAGTCATTTTCACAAGAGACTAGAATTGTTTTCAGGGTACACATACACTGAGTCAAATGTTCCCTCTAAACTGCGAGCCTGCGCGGGCGTATAGTAGCCCCGAGACTGCCACACAGCTCCCTGGGACTGCTGCAGAAATATTAGCCTACAGAGAGAAGCACAAGATTGAACTTCACTCAACTTTTAAGAGCAATGGTCACCATTCCTAGTCGATTGACAAACATTTCTGTAAAAACCCCAACAATAAAGCCTTGTGCTCCTATTTTTTTTTAGTCTTGGGCTGTTTGTGTAGGCTCACCCGATTCAACTGCCGGGTAGGCAACTGTTGCCCTTTTTAACCATTTCATGTATCTGAAGGTACAAACTGTGCCTTCCCGGCGGGCCCAGAGAGCAAATCATGTGCACTATAGGCCTACCGCTGGCCAATTAGATAGCTCAGATTACTATGTCTGCAGTAATGTAGCAGTCATAAAAGAAAGCTACAGCAAAACTGATATGAGATTTCAAAACGTTTAAAACCATGACTAGAGAGACTTTCAACGAATACAGCAAAGAGCTGCTGTTTTTATGAGTGAGTTAATGTTTAAGTTCTTACTCAGCACTGTCAACACTTTGTATTCAACACTTTTATAAGTCATAAAATGCGCGTTCTTCCTATTTCCGTTCAGCGCTACAACAAGCACTGCAGCAGTAATGAATGAGTAGAAAAGTCTATCTATAGGCTTGTGTTGTTGTTATTATTAGCGGCTTGGGTCTTTTTTAATGTCGCAGAATATTTCTCTGTTCTCTTTCTCTGTTCATAGGAGTAACAACATGAATTTGTGCATGAGGCAGAAAATGCGGTGCGACTCGAGTTTTGCCATCAGCTGGTCAGTGTCAGTGGAGGAAAGGGAGAGAGGAGGTAAGTTGAGAGGCGGAACCTCAGTCTGCTGCTCTTTCCTCCTTTGAGACTGACCATCAGTCAAATACAAATAAAAAGCAAATTATTTAAATGTATCTTCACTCAGCTGTGCCTCACAAGTAATACAACAACAGATCTATTACCGGTGTGATCATTTAGCCAACCTAAAAAATTATATAATAAAAAAAAAAGTCAAACATCAATGCATTGGCAGGGCAATTCAAGCAAAGCCATATGCGGTGATATGTATTGGGCCTGTAGCTTACTGCACAAACCTCATTGCTACAGTACTGTTTTTAATTGGTTAACGTTGCAAAGGCTTCCGTTTTCTAAGTCATGTAAAAAAAAATCTGAGTGGTAGATCTCGGCTTGCATTTTGACTCAGAAAGTGGTCTTGACCCAGAAAAGGTTGGTGACCCCTGTTCTAGAGTTTTCTCTGTTAGCGCAATCAACATTTCCCATTACTGTGACAATTGTGATCTAATCAATGCAATGTTAGTCATTTTCAATACAACATACCGAAACAAACTATGCAAGAGATTTTGTTGTAGAAAGAATGCATCAGAGTGGATTGTATTGCATTGACACCCAAGACTCAGCAAATACTCTACACAGACATGAGGGTTAAACAATCAGAGCTGCAGTAGGCTTATATGTAAATGGACATCGCCATATATGGATCTGTGCCATTTCCTTTGAACTGGACTGTGTTTACAGCATGAGCAGTTGTGAGTAGATGCGCTTGTTATGAGATCAAAGCGAGAGCTGCATGTAGCCATGTGTGTACATTTTGTTCATATCCTTTGCTAGCTAGTGAGTTATTAGCCCAGTCATAGATAATTTGTAGTCAGCATTAGGGGAGTGATTCCTTCCTACAAGAGCACAAAACTTGTTCATTTCTAAACATCTTTAAAAAGCGAGTCAGGTAAAGATCTGTTTTTGTCTTAAAGGGGCAATGCTGTATTTTGAGTCAGGCTTGAATAAGCTAAGTAACCAATATGCAGAAGGTAGAATAATTTGTCGCATTCTCTGAAATAATGGTATGGGAATAATGATGCATTTCATTTTGAAAAGTAGTTTCTTGCATCAAACAACACAACAACATTTTCAGTCACCTCCTTGTCTGAAAGACATGTGGATAAACAGGTTAATGTCAAGCCCTGCATGTTTTTTCTAAAATCTCATGGAATCTAGGCCTACATTGAACACTACACATTGGCTGCTACTGCAGGTTGAATGATAGAAGAGCTATTCCATGTTAAACTTCTTATGGGCAGGTGGGACGGTAGCGTCCCACCTGGCCAACATCCGGTGAAATTGCAGAGCGTGAAATTCAAAAATACCAAATTCAAATATTTTACATTCTTGAAAATATATGTTATACATCCGAATAAAGCTTAACATGTTGTTAATCCAGCCACTGTGTCAGATTTCAAAAAGGCTTTACGGCGAAAGAAAACATGCGATTATCTGAGGACAGCGCCCCGCATTCAAACACATGAAAATCATATTTCAACCAGGCAAGTGCGCCACAAAAGTCAGAAATAGCGATATAATGAATGCCTTACCTTTGAAAATCTTCTTCTGTTGGCACTCCAAACATCACAAATGGTCCTTTTGTTTGATAAATTCCTTCTTTATGTCCCAAAAATGTCAATTTATTTGGTGCGTTTGGTTCAGAAATACCCTGGTTTCAACTCGCCCAACATTTTTGTCCTCGGTGTTTCGCCTGCCATATCAGTTCTGTTATACTCACAGACATTTAACAGTTTTAGAAACTTTAGAGTGTTTTATATCCAAATGATATGCATATCCTAGCTTCTGGGCCTGAGTAACAGGCAGCTTACTTTGGGCACGCTTTTCAACTTGGGAAGGGTGGTACTCAGTGGAGTGTTGTGTTGGATTTGCCCCAAACAAAATGCTTTGTATTCAGGACATAAAGTTAATTTCTCTGTCACATTTGCAACATTGCTGTTTCAGTTTAGTGCTTTATTGCTAACAGGATGCATATTTTGGAAAACATTTATTCTGTACAGGATTCCTTCTTTAGTATTGTGGAGTAACTACAATATTGTTGATCCATCCTCAGTTTTCTCCTATCCCTATGTAACTGTTTTAAAGTCACCCCTGGCCTTATGGTGAAATCCCTGAGCAGTTTCCAACCTATCCGGCAACTGAGTTAGCAAGGATGCCTGTATCTTTGTAGTTACTGGGTGTATTAATACACCATCCAAAGTGTAATTAATAACTTCACCATGTTCCAAGGGATATTCAATGTCTGCTTTTTATTTACACATCTACCAATAGGTGCCCTTCTTTGCAAGGCATTGGAAAACCTCCCTGGTCTTGTGGTTGAATCTGTGTTTGAAATTCACTGCTCAACTGAGGGACCTTACAGATAATTGTACGTGAGGGTACAGAGATGAGGTAGTCATTTAAAAATCATGTTAAACACTATTATTGCACACAGAGTTAGTCCATGCAACTTATTGTGACTTGTTAACCTGTTTAGGATAGGGGGCAGTATTTTCACGGCCGGATAAAAAACGTACCCGATTTAATCTGGTTATTACTCCTGCCCAGAAACTAGAATATGCATATAATTATTTGATTTGGATAGAAAACACCCTAAAGTTTCTAAAACTGTTTGAATGGTGTCTGTGAGTATAACAGAACTCATATGGCAGGCCAAAACCTGAGAAGATTCCATACAGGAAGTGCCCTGTCTGACCATTTATTGTCCTTCTATAGCCTCTTTATCGAAAATAGAGGATCTCTGCTGTAGCGTGACATTTTCAAATGTTCCCATAGGCTCTCAGAAGGCGCCAGAATGAGGAATGATAACTCTGCAGTCCCTGGGCGAAAAACAGTAGGGCTTTTGGAAAGTGGTCGTTCTGAGAACAATGACACAGGCGTGCGCGTGCATGTGAAGACTATTTTCAGTGTTTGAACGAAAACAAGGTCTCCCGGTCGGAATATTATCGCTATTTTACGAGAAAAATCGCCTAAAAATTGGTTTTAAACAGCGTTTGACATGCTTCGAAGTACGGTAATGGAATATTTTGAATTTTTTTGTCATGATACGCGCGTCACCCTTCGGATAGTGTCTTGAACGCAAGAACAAAACGCAGCTATTTGAATATAACTATGGATTATTTGGAACCAAAACAACATTGGGTGTTGAAGTAGAAGTCCTGGGAGTGCATTCTGACGAAGAACAGCAAAGGTAATGCAATTTTTCTTATAGTAAATCTGAGTTTGGTGAGTGCCAAACTTGGTGGGTGTCAAAATAGCTAGCCATGATGGCCGGGCTATCTACTCAGAATATTGCAAAATGTGCTTTCACCGAAAAGCTATTTTAAAATCGGACACCGCGATTGCATAAAGGAGTTCTGTATCTATAATTCTTAAAATAATTGCTTCGTTTTTTGTGAACGTTTATCGTGAGTAATTTAGTAAATTCCCCCGGAAGTTTTCGGTGGGTATGCTAGTTCTGAACGTCACATGCTAATGTAAAAAGCTGTTTTTTTATATAAATATGAACTTGATTTAACAAAACATGCATGTATTGTATAACATAATGTCCTAGGAGTGTCATCTGATGAAGATCATCAAAGGTTAGTGCTGCATTTAGCTGTGGTTTTGGTTTTTGTGACATTATATGCTAGCTTGAAAAATGGGTGTGTGATTATTTCTGGCTGGGTACTCTCCTGACATAATCTAATGTTTTGCTTTCGTTGTAAAGCCTTTTTGAAATCGGACAGTGTGGTTAGATAAAGGAGAGTCTTGTCTTTAAAATGGTGTAAAATAGTCATATGTTTGAAAAATTGAAGTTTTTAGATTTTTGAGGAGTTTGTAATTCGCGCCACGCTCTATCATTGGATATTGGCGAGGCGTTCCGCTAGCAGCACATCTAGATGTAAGAGGTTATTAAGCAAACCTTTACTCCTGAACTTTTTTAGGCTTGCCATAACAAAGGGGTTGCGTACATTTCAACATAAAAAACATGACATTGTGGGTATTAGGTGTTGGCCAGTGACTTAAAATCTACATTTTATCCATTTTAATTCTGTCTGTAACACAAAATGTGGAAAAAGTCAAGGGGTGTGAATACTTTCTGAAGGCACTGTAAGTAGGACAAGTGACATCCAAGCAACTTTGAGAAAAAACACATATCGGAGTTGTGCCTGTTTTTCACACGCGTATAGCCCTCTCATTTGCTAGAATATCCCACCTGATCTTGCCTCCTACGACTGCCTTCCATTTTTTAAGACATTTATTTTAATTGTTAGAGCGGCCACTAGAGTATCTGGACAAATTGATAATCTGCTGCCTCCCCTATCAAGGTGTTTTGGTACTTCCCTTATGCAGTACACTTTTCTGCGCATTAACTTTTACTATACCACCACAAGCCATTCCAACCATGACAATCAGTCCTCCTACTAGCCTCCTCTGCTGCCCACCCACCCGCCCACCCATTCTTGACAGAAAGGGTCAGATTGATGCCCTTTATCATGTATGAATAGGCGAACAGGAGGAAACGCTCTGCCCAATCACTCATCCCCAGCAGTTTACCCATAGAGATGTATACACTCCTGTCATATAGCACTGGAGAGGGGGAGACAGACACACAGAGGGACAGATAATGGAGGAGGGAGAGATTGAATGGGAAAGTGAAAAAGAGAGTGATGTGTGAGAGGAGAAGAGAGGTGAAGAGGAGAGAAAAGAACTAGAACAAGACAGGGGACATCCTCTCTCCCTCCCAGCCCCTAAGCTACACAGTTAGTACACCATGTACGTACAGTGAATGAGGTTTGACTGACGGGTATGAGTAACCCACATGAAGGATTCGACCGCTCTTCGCACCCTGGCATACCCAGGCCCTCTGGGAAAGCAGTCTAAATGCCATCTCACATCGAGCTCAACCTGCTAACTAGGGCACATCTCCATAATCCTCCTTACAGAGCGTGGTGTGCCAAGGAACAGAACAGAAGGCTGGTGACCAAGCATGATTAGGATTAGCCGCGGACACCAGGAGACAGGGGAAGAGCTCCTCTACCTCTACCCAGCGGGTAATGGCGTAGCCGGCAGGAGTTTATCCTAATGGAAGAAAAGACAGACGTAACAGTGTTTCTCCACGCCCTCAGATAAGAACATCCAGCTTAGGACCTAATGTTCCAAGGTGTCTGGGTTTATTTAGTTTAGTTGAAGGCACCAGCAGACAAGCAGGGATAATACCCTTCATTATCAACCTAACGGTGCTTTTCTTTGCTGAGTCGCTGGTTCAGTCAGTTTAATAAAAGTGTCTGGGAGATATTTGTCTGCATTAAATGTGTACATAGTCTTGGTCTGTTCTTGGTACACAGAACCAGACACAGGAAGTTCAATGTATTAAAGTTTGTTAGGAGGGTGATGTCAGCTAACTGGATAAGGTAAGGCAGATAGATATAAAGATATGGTCGTGTTCTATAACTGCTTTACAATATCTAAACCTAATTCAACCCAGGATGGCCCACGTTGTTTGAGTTTTACTGTAAACTTTCAAACAATTCCAAAATCTGTTTTATCTCAAGCTGACATATGTGCATTGCAAGAGAAATGTTTGCTGTCAAATAATGATATTCCCCATTAAAGATTATCAAAGTTTTGTGATGCTATTGATGAGCCCAACAGAGACCGAATGTTATGAAACAAAGAAACTGATTCTATATGTGTGTTTTTGTATGTTTTCATTGTTATTGATGATCGTACTGCATTGTGGGAGCTAGTACCTAAGCATTTTGCTGCATCTTATTAACTGTGTATGTGACAAATACACTTATGTTCGAACATGCAACTTCTCCGTGAACAGAATACACGAGCATCATCAGGTATGCTATAGACATTTTACATGATAAAATGGGACCCAATGCATTTGTTCACATTCATGTGCATTGTGTTCAATCACCTTCACATGGAAATTAGACAACTCATTTATTTTACATCAATGTCTTTATACTGGCAGCCCATATGTACGAAGCCATGAGAGACATGCCCTACCTTTCAAATATGGGAACATCTCCAGAATTCTTGCCTTGTTTCTTCAAATATTCTAATCCGGAATTTGAACAGGTTTATAAAGGACAGAGATATATATACACATATATATCAGGGTCCAGGCAGAGTCCAGTCTTCATAAGGATCACTGTAATCAACTCAACTGCTAGAATTGATCACAGTGTGTCTTTGAAGCAGTCAGTAAAGAATATCAAACCAACCCTACACAGCTCTTTAAGCCCTCATCGTCCTCCTCAACCTTTAAAGTGATACAAAATACCCTCTCCAGCAATCAAACCCCCATTACCTTGTGGCCACCAAGACCTTATTAGAGTACAGTATAACTGATTCCACCCACACAGTGATATCCCACTGGGCCACAGCCATTAGCTCCTGCCCTTTGAAGGTTCCAGATGCACATCAATCAAATCAGACACCCCCTCTCTACGCGGGTACAATCAGCACCCTGTCTCCACAACGTTATTTGGGATAATGTTGCCATGATTCAGCTGAAAACATCAAATCATTTCGAGCTCCAAAAGGAAAATATAAATGAATCAGTAAAGAGTGTGGACATCTGTTTGATTAGTTTTTTTTCTTTCAGATCAGAGAAGCATAGGCATGAAACCTGAAAAGTTGAAGAAAGATTGGATCGGTCAAGTGTACTCTTCTTTGTATTCAACTGAAAGTAGAGGTGTGGTTATACTCATTAAGAAACAACTACCCCTCAGGGTTGAAATGTCTAAATCTGATTCGGAGGGTTGCTATGTTTTCATAAATGGATATCTATATGGGGAGAAAATTCCCCTTCTTAATGTGTATGCTCCTCCCAAATTTCCCCCACTATTTTTTGGTAGCCTTTCAGCATTGGTCTCATCTTTCAATTAATCAATAACAATCATTGGAGGAGATGGGAACTGTGTTCTTGATAAGGATCTTGATAAGAGATAAATCATTAGGTAAAAGCTCTCAAGCTTTGGGCAAAATGACCAATGAAATGGGGCTGGTTGATATTTGGCATTTAACACATCCCTCAACCAAAGACTATACATTCTTCTCTAACCTTCATTGTTCATATTTAAGGTTAGACTTCTCATTCCAAGTAACCTTGTTGGTCTGGTCAGGAGCTGTACAATTATTTCAATCCATATTTCTGATAATGCATTCATTTCTATAGAGTTGTTCTCTAAGAACCCAACTCCCTAAAGAGCAAACTGGTGTTGTAATCACGCTATCCTGTCTGAGCCAGACTTCGGTGAGAGCATACTTTTTGTTAAAGAGAATGACAACACTAATCCTTCTATGTTATGGGGAAAACACCAAAGCTTATTTGCATGGCCCGATATCATATTGTAGTGGGGGAAAAAAATACATACACAAAGAAATCAGGAAATATAACTTTCTCATTAAAACCTCTATGGGACCGGCGGGACGAATTCGTCCCACCTACGTAACAGCCAGTTGAATCCTGTGGCGCGATTTTTAAAACGTTTGAAATGCTATTACTTCAATTTCTCAAACATATGACTATTTTACAGCTATTTAAAGACAAGACTCTCGTTAATCTAACCACACTGTCAGATTTCAAAAAGGCTTTACAACGAAAGCAAAACATTAGATTATGTCAGCAGAGTACCCAGCCAGAAATAATCAGACACCCATTTTTCAAGCTAGCATATAATGTCACAAAAACCCAAACCACACCTAAATGCAGCACTAACCTTTTATGATCTTCATCAGATAACACACCTAGGACATTATGTTATACAATACATGCATGTCTGTTCAATCAAGTTCATATTTATATCAAAAACCAGCTTTTTACATTAGCATGTGACGTTCAGAAAAAGCAAACCCCCCGCAAACTTCCGGGGAATTTACTAACAATTTACTAAATTACTCACGATAAACGTTCACAAAAAGCATAACAATTATTTTAAGAATTATAGATACATTACTCCTCTATGCACTCGATATGTCCGATTTTAAAATAGCTTTTCGGATGAAGCACATTTTGCAATATTCTAAGTACATAGCCCAGCCATCACGGGCTAGCTATTTAGACACCCACCCAGTTTAGCCTTCACCAAAATCACATTTCCTATAAGAAAAATGGTCTTACCTTTCCTGTTCTTCGTCAGAATGCACTCCCAGGACTTCTACTTCAATAACAAATGTAGGTTTGGTCCCAAATAATCCATCGTTATGGTCCATCAGCGACGTTTTGTTCGTGCGTTCTAGACACTATCAGAATGGTAAATCACGGTCGTGCGCATGGCGCAGAACGTGACAAAAAAATTCTAAATATTCCATTACCGTACTTCGAAGCATGTCAACCGCTGTTTAAAATCAATTTTTATGCAATTTCTCTCGTAGAAAAGCGATAATGTTCCGACCGGGAATCTGCAATTAGCTAAACAGCCGAAGGAAAATACTGCACGGGGTCGAATCGGGCACGCGCCTAATTCCATTGTCCTCTGATGGGCCACTTGGAAAAGGGGATTCTGTGTTTCAGCCTGAGGCTGCCTCGTCATCGTTCAGGTTTTTCCCAGGTTCTGAGAGCCTATTGGAGCCCTAGGAATTGTCACGTTACAGCTAAGATCCTGACTCTTCAATAAACAGAAGCAAAAACAACAACACCTTGTCAGACAGGGTACTTCCTGCATGAAACCTTCTCAGGTTTTTGCCTGCCATAGGAGTTCTGTTATACTCACAGACACCATTCAAACAGTTTTAGAAACTTTAGGGTGTTTTCTATCCAAACCTGAACAATAATATGCATATTCTAGCTTCTGAGTTGGTGTAGGAGGCAGTTAAAAATGGGCACGTATTTTTTCCAAAATTCTCAATACTGCCCCCTAGCCCGTAGAGGTTTTAAGAACAGGAACATAAACAGCACCCGTCCAAGGACAGCTGGGAGAAATTGGTGGTGACAACGACAGCTCTTTACAAACTGATTTCTGGAAAAGGCGTGGAAGGGAACATCTAAAATATTCGGGGCTCTCCAGTTGAGTTACAGCCTCTCCAATGCGTTCTGGATCGATACTCGGCTAACCCTACACTGAAATGTCATACAAAAATCTAGATGAACAATTCTTCAATCATGGTTAAATGACACAAAACCCAAACATCCCTGGTACCTCAGAAACCTGGTGTGGTTGTTTCTTCTGGAAAGACAGACTTATTTCCTCCAGCTTGGTAAACTTGATTCGTTTTTGCATATCTGGAGCCCTGTATTTCGGTTTATAGATGTGTGCGAATATACTGTTGAAGGGGATTGCCAGCCCATAACGCACCAAGCATCTGGGTTTTGCTCTTTGTACCATTTGGAACTCATGAATTAAAATAATGCGTTTGGGCGGGAAGGGGAAGACAGAGAGGGGTGGAACGGGGATATACGTACAGTGGGAAGAAAAAGTATGTGAACCCTTTAGAATTACCTGGATTTCTGCATAAATTGGTCATAAAATCTGTTCTGATCTTCATCTAAAGTCACAACAATAGTCTGCTTAAACTAATAACACACAAACAATTATAATTGTTCATATTTTTATTGAACACACTGTGTAAACATTCACAGTGCAGGTTGGAAAAAGTATGTGAACCCTTGGATTTAATAACAGGTTGACCCTCCTTAAGCAGCAATAACTTCAACCAAACGTTTTCTGTAGTTGCGGATCAGACCTGCACAACAGTCATGAGGAATTTTGGACCATTCCTCTTTACAAAACTGTTTCAGTTCAGCAATATTCTTGGGATGTTTGGTGTGAACCGCTCGAGGTCATGCCAAAGCATCTCAAATCGGGTTGAGGTCAGGACTGACTGGGCCACTCCAGAAGGCACATTTTCTTCTGTTCAAGCCATTCTGTTGTTGATTTACTTCTGTCATTTGGGTTGTTGTCCTGTTGCATCACGTAACTTCTGTTGAGCTTCAATTGGCAGACAGACTTACATTCTCCTACAAAATGTCTTAATAAACTTGGGAATTCATTTGTCCGTCGATGATAGCAAGCTGTCCAGGCCCTGAGGCAGCAAAGCAACCCCAAACCATGATGCTCCCTCCACCATACTTTACAGTTGGGATGAGGTTTTGATGTTGGTGTGCTGTGCTGTGCCTTTTTTCTCCACAGTGTTGTGTTCCTTCCACAGAATATTTTGCCAGTAGCGCTGTGGAACATCCAGGAGCTCTTTTTGAATACTTCAGATGTGCAACAATGTTTTTTTTGGACAGCAGTGGCTTCTTCCATGGTGTCCTCCCATGAACACCATTCTTGTTTAGTGTTTTACGTATTGTAGACTCGTCACAAGAGATGTTAGAATCTTCCAGAGATTTCTGTAAGTCTTTAGCTGACACTCCAGGATTCTTCTTAACCTCATAGAGCGTTCTGCGCTGTGATCTTGCCGTCATCTTTGCAGGACGGCCACTCCTAGGGAGAGTAGCAACAGTGCTGAACTTTCAACATTTATAGACACTCTTACCGTGGACTGATGAACATCAAGACTTTTAGAGATACTTTTGTAACCCTTTCCAGCTTTATGCAAGTCAACAAATCTTCCTAGATCTCATTTGTTCAAGGCATGGTTCACATCAGGCAATGCTTCTTGTGAATAGCTAAATCAAATTTTGTGAGTGTTTTTTATAGGACAGGGCAGCTCTAACCAACATCTCCAATCTCATCACATTGATTTGACTCCAGGTTAGTTTGACTCCTGACTCCAATTAGCTTTTGGAGAAGACATTAGCCTAGGGGTTCACATACTTTTTCCAACCTACACTGAATGTTTAAATGATGTATTCAATATAGACAAGAAAAATACAATAATTTGTGTGTTACTAGTTTAATTAAGCACACCGAGTGTGTCTATTGTTGTGACTTAGATGAAGATCAGATCAAATTTTATTTTAAATCCAGATAATTCCAGAGGGTTCACATACTTTTTCTTGCCACTGTACTTATCATGGAAAAACAATTTTCAAAAAGATATGTACTGTAGAATGCAGTGACTTTTTTTTGCCTATTTGATCTCGTTTTATTCTTGAAGACATGGAAATTGCTTTATTATTATTTTAAATTGTTGGTTTTGTCTGTATGGAAAATAAAAAAAATTGAAAGAAAGAGAAGCAGAGCCACTCAAGCGAACCTCTAATATTAAGGCAGTATTATTGACTCCACATTATGGTATGATGTGTTGTGGTCCCTATTTTCAAGAATCTTCAAGTCTAATTTATCCTTGAAGTGCGTCTCCAAAGACGGTGCTTGCAACAGGAGGTAAGCCCTGCTCTGTCAGTGCACAATTCGGTTTTAACCCAGTACTAGTACCCAGTGCTCTAGAGATAGAATACAACTTTATTTTCCATTGGTTAGAACAGAAATTTGAATAGAGGCTGAAATTATTCTACATATGTTATGCAACTGCAATACAGAGATTCTTACGTTTTCTACATGCCAGACTCTAACACTACTATGCTAATATCAACAGTATATAAGATAATTTGGAGTCACATGAGCCTGGTCATTATATACATTTGCGCTTTAGCAATTCCTCTGTTGTTTTTGTTGACATGACTAATGCCAAACACAACCTAACTAGCCATAAGGAGATGTAAACACAACTTTCACATTGCAAGTACAAGTGCTGCAAAACTAAAACAAGAAGCAAATTTGGTGTTCACTATTTATTCATTTATTTTTTACTCCCCAAGAGAAGCATAAATATTTTATAGAAGAGAACAGCGGTCTCGTTATTTACAAGATATAATAAATGTTTTACAACTCACAATAAGTTGCTTCTGTGTTCGGAGGGCTGGGGAGTAACAGATACAGAGGAACGGAGGGAGATAGGGAGATACAGAGAAATAGAGAGAAGACTTAACTACAGTCCAATCTTTTAACAGTTCAGTGGACACGGCCCACCCCCATTTTTGTTGTCATATGTACCTGAACAGAGTGAGTAAGGTTGTTCCTGTGACATGGCGGCAGACTATTATATAGGAGACCATCTTATAGAAGGGATGGAAGAGACAAATACAAAAACATGCAGTCAACCAGATAAGCAGTAGTTTAGATATCACACACACACACTAAACACTCAAAGAACTCTTACTAGTTCAGGAGTAAAGGAGAGTACTCTGATGCTTTTATCCAGGTATTAGTCTCTCTCGCCAGACTCAGAACAAACCACTATTCAGCTATGCATTTCAAATTGCATGGAGATGAAATGAGAGGTACTCCTAACAGCGATTTACATTCCATCAACTCTTTTCTTAGCTGAAGTGTTTTCCAAGTATTAGTCCAGTGTCACAACCTAGCAGCTGTCATTACAATGGGCACCTCCCCTTTAAACCCCCCACATTCTTGCCCCATCTCCCATTCTCAGACCACTCAATATAAGGCACTCCTTCAGGGGTGCATTTGGTGAAGGGTCGGGAAGGTACTCAGATCCAGACTCTTTGCGGTGAAGAAACTAATGTTCGTGGGCGTGGCATAGCGTTTGGCAGGAGCAAGGAGTCTGGGTAGCCAGGCAACTTTGTATCCCTCATTTACTTAGTTTCCTTTCATTTGGCAGTTACCTGTATGTGTGTGCGTATTTTGGAGCCTTGCCACAGAGAGAGACAGAGAGAAACAGAACAGAAGTTGGTGGGCTGTGTTGTATTGGAGTATTCGCTCAGTAATGAGAGGCTCTTCTTGTTGTTCAAGGGGTGGGGTGTCAGGGTTCAGATGGGGTTGTAGAGTCAAGGGGCATGGCTTAGAGTGGCAGCTGGAAAGAGATGTCCACATGAGCCTCCTGAGCCAGCGACACAATTTCAGAAAGCTTTACAACCTGCAAAGAGGAAACAGATAGAGAAAACTTTAAACACAAGCACAGCAGTAGGGAACTATATGAGTGATCTCATTAAAAAACAGACAAAACCACTAAAAGTGAATAGTTTTAATTGCGGGGGGCTGTAACTGCCACAGGGTGGTCATGCCAAGCTGCCATTGTGCTGGCTAACTGATGCTCGTCTCTTTGGGGAGTAGAACACTCCAAAAACAAAGGAGAGCGAGTGGAGAGGAGAGATAGTGGGAGTCAGTGAGAGTCAGTGAGAGCAAAGCCAGACTAGCGGTAGAGGGAAAGATAGATGGAGGGGCGAGATGAGAGGAAGGGGGCCTTTGCTCTGACTCAACGTCACTGCTGCTAGCTCTGCCAGAAATCAGAGCCATAAAACTCAGGCAGTGTCACTTCAGCCAGTCAGGATGGCGATGAGCTGGGTTTAAACAGTCACTATACCCTGACGCTGTCAATTGACACACACCCCACGCACACACATTCTACCCTGCTGGTGACCCTCGTCTCACACACATTTTTACACACACCACAAACAGTTCCTGACATTCCTTTTCACATTCACACACTTCACATAGACCTTCACATAGACCACACACACATGCCCACCACCCTACATAAACCAGACCGGGTGCTTAGAGGGGTAGAGGTAGAGAGGTGTGTGTGTGTACCATTCTAGCGGCCTCGTCCAGATCGTCACAGGCCAGGAGCTTCAGTGGGCTAGCGGCAATCAGAGCTTTGGCATCGTCCACTCTGGATCCTGAAACACAGCAGAACGAGGCTGAAGAAGGAATGCTGATCTTTTAGAAAGCTCTTTGGTTCTCTTTTATATAGCTCAGATATCGGTAAGTGGACTGGAGGGAGGCTGGGCATGAAAGGGATAACAATTCAAGTTATTTGTGTCATCCGTACCTGCATAATTGTGCACCCAACTCACTCGGGTGCTTTGCTATATCACATTTGACATTGTACATAAGCTTGAGTTCATTTGCACACAAAAAAAAATCATACAATGGTGGAAAGACCTGTGTGTTGTCTTTGTTAATGCAGACAGAGAAGAGCTCCAACTTCTTAATCATAGCCTCAATTTTGTCCTACACATTGAATATAGTTGCAGAGAGTCCTTGTAATCCTAGATTCAGATCATTCAGGCGATAGACCACCCAGATAGACCAGTCGTGTGAGAAACTCGTCATCATTCAAGCGGTCAGACAAGTGAAAATTAAGCTCGTCTCTCAATGAAAAAAAAACGGGTCAATACTTTTCCGCTTCATAACTAGCGCACTTTTGTATGTTGTAAAAGCGTTACATGGTCGCTGCCCATATCATTGCATAGCGCAAATAATACACGAGAGTTCAGTGGTCTTGCTTTAACAAAGTTAACCATTTTCACTGTAGTGTCAAAACATCTTTCAAGCTGTCAGGCATTCCCTTGGCAGAAAGAGACTCCCGTGGATGCTACAGTGTACCCAAGTGGCGTTGGGAGCAACTGCTTGCGCGCGCATTACCTCTCCACTATGTCTCCCTATCATGGCTTTTGCGCCATCATTACAAATACCAACATGAGCAGCAGCTAAGTTTGGCTACAGACAAACCATTAGTGGAATTCCCGCGAGAGAGTAACGGTTATTGTGATTGGATGTTAATTATTTGACAAGGCTACCTGTATTTGACATTGTATTGTTATTTCCCTAAACACTAGATGGTTTAATTTTATTTTTGGCAGTGAAACGAGGGTACGCAGGAAAGAAAAAAACCTCACCCAAATGTATAGCCCAGTTAGAAAATATAAATGAACTGTTTGAAAATGTGAAGAAAAAAATGTTAACTTTTTTTTTACATAAAAAACTAAAAAATACTTGTGAATCACAGTTTTTATTTGGCGTACCCCCGACAGGATTGTGAGTACCCCTGGGAATACCTGGGCTAGACAATTGGAATAACAACCCTGCGTCATGATTACAAAAGCATTGAAAATAGCAGACTAAATAAATTAGAAGTCTAATTTGTGAAAGTTCATTATACATAACTAAACCGTTCGTGAAGGAAATCATTTTAGTCCAATTACATTTAGTTGATGAGTGATTGAGTTCTGTATAACTTCATACATTCTGTGTCCCTGTGTGTTACAAAACATGTCCAGAAGGGAGAGGCTGGAATAAGGCTGGGAGCTACAGGGTCCCATAGCGCCGGTATTATGTGACACTTAGGTCCGATACGATCTGCACTGCAATTCTATATTTATTGCGATTCGATAGTGTGATTTTATTGCGATTTGATGTTCCAAACATATTGCTCACCATGTCTGCTGCAGAAAGACAAGTGAGCCATGAGAAAACAAGTTTATCAGTCATGGAAATAAAAGTGCTGAAAACAAATTGGTACCTTACTTAAAAAAAGATGGAGAACAAGCTATGAAGGAAAAATAATATTGCGATAGTACATCGTAAAAAATAACATCCCGATATGCAACTGTATCCCCCACATCACTAGTGTGTGTGTGGGGAAGTACTAGAAGAGCCTAATCCTGACAGGCTGCTTGCTCGTTGACCTTTAAAAGGCCACCCTCCACTGTCGCCCCCTACCTCTCTCCCAGCCCAGTATGTGCACCAAAATGGCAGTGCAGTAGCCTACAGTATATAACAAAGCTAAAATAGTTTTCACTGTAATTGCCACAGGGTGGTCATGCCAAGCTGCTATTGTGCTGGCTACCTCATACTTGACGGTATAAGGGAGGTCAGTCTCACCTTGTAACCGCACCACAATGGGGATCTTCAGGTCCAGATCTGTAACAGCCATGATGATGCCCTGAGCGATGATGTCACACCTCATGATGCCACCAAAGATGTTCACAAGGATGGCCTGCACCTGAGGACCACAAACCAAAGACGTTGACCATGAAAGCATAACCGAAGATATTGACCATAGAAGACCAAAAACAAAGCAATCACAAAAGCTTGATCACAAATTCATACAGGAACAATAACAACCAAACCTCATAACATCAACAAAATCAAGATCACACTGTAAATGTAATGTGTATTATAAAACTGTAGCGGTTTAAATGAACACTTATAAATACCACACCATTACTGAGGCTCCATAATAAACCACAAACGCCACTAGGACCACACTAAGCAGGTGTCTCCCATGAGAGCTTATAACCATCTATCAAAAACCTACTCACCCGTCAATGAATGAATGACTAACTGTATGTTACACAGCAGGTTAGAACCCTCCCTGTACTCCCTCTAAAGTCCTCCCCCATTCAAAATCCCACAGATAAATGTCACCCAATAGGTTCCACCAGTAGTAAACCCCAACCTCAGAGTGAGCTATCCTACTGATATCTTCAGGTAACTCCAGACATGTCTGTCAAAAGATACACCTACTAACTAGGGGATGCGTGTACTGAAAAGTTACTTTATACAACCGTAACCTTCCTGAAGGTCCAAACATCAGGAATTCCTAATGAATCCCTACCCCCTAACTCCATCAAAACATCAATAGTATCAACTGCAGGCTACTACTGCTCTAGATACCCAGCCGTCCCGTTCCAGTTGGGGATAGAGGTCAGGGTGAAGGACTGTGGAACACATGACATGTCTGTGCCTATTGGTGCCACAGTGAGAAGTGATTGCCTACTGCAGATTAATGCTTCTTCAATGACAACCAGAGATGCTAGGTGTTACAGTGATAAGTGTCCCCCATTCCCAGTCCTTACCTTCCTGTCAGAGGTGATGAGTTTAAAGGCCTCCATCACCTGGTGGGCTGTAGCTCCGCCCCCCACATCCAGGAAGTTGGCGGGCGTGCCACCATGCAGCTTGATGATGTCCATGGTGGCCATGGCAAGACCAGCCCCGTTCACTACACAAACACAGAGAATATAGAGTGAATATAAAAAACAAAATAGATTTCTATCACTACTGCTACTATAAAGCCAGGTGTGTGGTGCTGTGAAGCAGTGTCGGGTGTGTTGTGGCGCTCACCCAGACACCCGATGGATCCGTCCAGGCCAATGTAGTTGAGGTCAGCCTTGGCTGCCTGTCTGTCCCTGGCATCCTCCTGGGTCCAGTCCTGCATGTCAAACACCTTCTTCTGGCGATACGCTGCGTTCGAGTCAAAGTTGATCTTGGCGTCCATGCACATCACTGTCAGAGGGACACACAGGAGACAGAAGCTGAGCCCAAGATGGCTGACATCATTGGGTGACGAAAACCCAATGACCCTGTAACTTCACTACAACAAAGCCAGAGGCAGATATCCGTTTGTACTTTGAGGGTACATTTTCCAATGCCTGGTCCAAGGTGCAACAGATTATCTATACTGAACAAAAATATAAAAATGCAACATTCAACAATTTCTAAGATTTTACTGTGTTATAGTTCATATAAGGAAATCTGTCAATTGAAATAAATTCATTAGGCCCCAATCTATGGATTTCACATGACTGGGAATACAAATGTGGTCACAGATACCTTAAAAAGAAAAGTAGGGGTGTGGATCAGAAAACCAGAAAGTATCTATTTGCCTCATGCATCTCCTTCGCAGATAGTTGATCAGGCTGTTGATTGTGGCCTGTGGAATGTTGTCCCACTCCTATTCAAAGGCTGTGCAAAGTGGCTTGATATTGGCGGGAACTGGAACATGCTGTTGTACACGTCGATCCAGAGCATCCCAAACATGCTCAACGGGTGACTTGTCTGGTGAGTATGCAAGCCAAGGAAGAACTGGGACATTTTCAGCTTTCAGGAATGGTGTACAGATCCTAGCGACATGGGGCCATGCATTATCATGCTGAAACATGAGGTGATGGCTGCAGATAAATGGCACGACAATTGGCCTCAGGAGCTCGTCACGGTATCACTGTGCATTCAAATTGCCATCGATAAAAATGCAATCTAGTTTGTTGTCAGTAGCTTATGCCTGCCCATACCATAATCCCACCACCACGGGGCACTCTGTTCACAACGTTGACATCAGCAAACCGCTCATTCACACGACTGACAAATTCTCTAAAACGACATTGGAGGTGGCTTATGGTAGAGAAAGCAACATTAAATTATCTGGCAACAGCTCTGTTGGACATTCCTGCAGGCAGCATGCCAATTACATGCTCCCTCAAAACATGAGACATCTGTGACATTGTGCTGTGTGACAAAACACAATTTAGAGTGGCCTTTTATTGTCCCCAGCACAAGGTGGACCTGTGTAATGATTAGGGCTGACCCCATTTAGTCGACTGGACAATTGTTTGGTCGATAGGCTTTTTGTCGACTGAGATTTCTTTAGTCGAGCAGTAGAAAAATAAATAAATACAAATCATGGTGTACTAGACACCTGTCTGGCTTCATAAATCATCCATAAACACCACCGTTCACTTAGACATGTCCTTGTTTTTGAAAGAAAAGCTAATTTTGCATTCATTAAAATAACATCAAATTGATCAGAAATACAGTGTAGATATTGTTAATGTTGTACATGACTATTGTAGCTGGAAATGGCAGATTTTTTATGGAATATCTACATACCTGTAGGCGTACAGAGGCCCATCATTCCTGTGTTTCAATGGCACGTTGTGTTAGATAATCCAAGTTTATCATTTTAAAAAGGCTAATTGAAAACCCTTTGGCAATTATGTTAGCACAGCTGAAAACTTTTGTTCTGATTAAAGAAGCTATAAAATTGGCCTTGTTTAGACTAGTTGAGTATCTGGAGCATCAGCATTTGTGGGATCGATTACAGGCTCAAAATGGCCAGAAAGAAATAACTTTCTTCTTTAATGACAATTACAACAATACTGAATGAACAATGAACACTTTTACTTTAACTTAATATATCAATAAAATCTATTTAGTCTCAAATAAATAATGAAACATGTTCAATTTGGTTTAAATAATGCAAAAACAAAGTGTTGGAGAAGAAAGTAAAAGCACAATATGTGCCATGTAAAAAAGCTAACGTTTAAGTTCCTTGCTCAGAACATGAGAACATATGAAAGCTGGTGGTTCCTTTTAACGAGTATACAATATTCCCAGGTAAGAGTTTTAGGTTGTAGTTATTATAGGACTTCTTCTCGCTATACCATTTGTATTCCATATAACTTTGACTATTAAATGTTCTAATAGGTACTTCAGTATTGCCAGTCTAATCTTGGGAGTTGATAGGCTTTAAGTCATAAACAGCACAATGCTTGAAGCATTGCGAAGAGCTTCTGGCAAACGCAGCAAAGTGCTGTTTGAATGAATGCTTACGAGCCTGCTGCTGCCTACCACCGCTCAGTCAGAGTGCTCTATCAAATCATAGACTTAATTATAATAACACACAGAAATACGAGCCTTAGGTCATTACATTTACATTACATTTAAGTAATTTAGCAGACGCTCTTATCCAGAGCGACTTACAAATTGGTGCATTCACCTTATGATATCCAGTGGAACAACCACTTTACAATAGTGCATCTAAATCTTTTAAGGGGGGGGGGGGGGTTAGAAGGATTACTTTATCCTATCCCAGGTATTCCTTAAAGAGGTGGGGAATTAATTATGTATATATTACATTATATATTATTTTATTATTATTATTATTATTAATATATATTATTATTATAATAATATAATACATATTATTATCATTAATATGGTCAAATCCAGAAACTATCATTTCAAAAACAAAAAGTTTATTCTTTCAGTGAAATACGGAACCGTTCCGAATTTTATCTAACGGGTGGCATCCATAAGTCTAAATATTGCTGTTACATTGCACAACCTTTAATGTTATGTCATAATTACGTAAAATTCTGGAAAATGAGTTCGCAATGAGCCAGGCGGCCCAAACTGCGGCCCAAACTCTGCATGCAACGAACGCAAGAGAAGTGACACAATTTCCCTAGTTTAATATTGCCTCCTAACATGAATTTCTTTTAACTAAATATGCAGGTTTAAAAATATATACTTCTGTGTATTGAATTTAAGAAAGGCATTGATTTTTATGGTTAGGTACAATAGCGCAACGATTGTGCTTTTTTCGCAAATGCGCTTTTGTTAAATCATCCCCCGTTTGGCAAAGTTGGCTGTCTTTTGTTTGGAAGAAATGGTCTTCACACAGTTCGCAACGAGCCAGGCGGCCCAAACTGCTGCATATACCCTGACTCTGTTGCACAGAACGCAATAGAAGTGGCACAATTTCCCTAGTTAAAAGAAGTTAATGTTAGCAGGCAATATTAACTAAATATGCGACTTTAAAAAGAAATACTTGTGTATTGATTTTAAGAAAGATGTTGATGTTTATGGTTAGGTATACATTGGTGCAACGACAGTGCTTTTTTAGCGAATGCGCTTGTTAAATCACCCGTTTGGCGAAGTAGGCTGTGATTCAATGACAAATTAACAGGCACTGCATCGATTATATGCTACGCAGGACAAGCTAGATAAACTAGTAATATCATCAACCATGTGTAGTTAACTAGTGATTATGTTAAGATGGATTGTTTTTTATAAGATACGTTTAATGCTAGCTAGCACCTTACCTTGGCTCCTTTCTGCACTCGCATAACAGGTAGTCATCCTGCCACACAGTCTCCTCGTGGAGTGCAATGTAATCGGCCATGATCGGTGTCCAAAAATGACGATTACCGATTGTTACAAGAACTTGAAATCGGCCATAATTAATCGGACATTCAGATTAATCGGTCGACCTCTAGCCTCAACATCAACAATGAAGAGGCGACTCCGGGATGCTGGCCTTCTAGGCAGAGTTCCTCTGTTCAGTGTCTGTTCTTTTCCCAATCTTAATCTTTTCTTTATATTGGCCAGTCTGAGATATGACTTTTTCTTTGCAACTCTGCCTAGAAGGCCAGCATCTCGGAGTCGCCTCTTCACTGTTGACGTTGAGACTGTTTCTCAAACTAGACACGCTAATGTACTTGTCCTCTTGCTCAGTTGTGCACCGGGGCCTCCCACTCTTTCTATTCTGGTTAGAGCCAGTTTGCACCGTTCTGTGAAAGGAGTAGTACACAGCGCTGTACGAGATCTTCAGTTTCTTGGAAATTTCTCACATGGAATAGCCTTTCTTTCTCAGAATAAGAATAGACTGACGAGTGTCAGAAGAAAGTTCTTTATTTCTGACCATTTTGAGCCTGTAATCGAACCCACAAATGCTGATGTTCCAGATACTCAACTAGTCTAAAGGCGGCAGATTTCATTGCTTCTTTAAATCAGAACAGTTTTCAGCTGTGCTAACATATTGCAAAAGGGTTTTCTAATGATCAATTAGCCTTTTAAAATGATAAACTTGGATTAACTAACACAATGTGCCATTGGAACACAGGAATGATGGGCCTCTGTACACCTACAAGATATTTTTTTTAAGCAGTTTCCAGCTACAATAGTCATTTACAACATTAACAATGTCTACACTGTGTTTCTGATCAATTTGATGTCATTTTAAAAAAAGGGACAAAAATGTGCTTTTCTTTCAAAAACAAGGACATTTCTAAGTGACCCCAAACTTTTGAACGCTATATTTACAGGAATAAGACATATCTTGCTTCTGTTGCCTGTTTGAGTGTTTGTTTAATAGCATACTGATTCCTTCTGCACCAAGCCTCACGCAACTGCAAAATATTGGACAAATCCATCTGTTTTTAATCTTTGCTATGCTGTAATAAAAGGCTTTACACTTTTTGTCATTAGACCAGTCTCTCTGGTATTATTTATTTGTTATTTACACTGTTCCAAATGGTCAGAAAAATTATTATTATTATTATTATTATTATTATTATTATTGCATTTTCCGTGATCTCCTTATTATTATTATGATCATCATTATAATAATGTCATTATCATTAGTAGGCTTAGTATAGCAGCCTTGTATATCCTGTTTAGCCTTAATACCGTACTTTACTTAGGCCTACATTTCAATACTTATATAGGCTACTGTATCAATCATTTACTCGTTCATGTCATCACACAGCATACGAGCCATTCATGACTTTAAATGCAATCAAGCATTTTAGTTTTCAAATAAAATAACCAAAGCGACCATTGAATAATTAGCGTAAACAATAAATAGGCCTAAACCGTTACATTCCCGTTTAGTCTTTGCTGTAATAAAGGCTTTACAAAAAAATTATAATTACAGACTCCGGTACGCTTATAATAGTTTACATTGTTCCAAAAAAATAATATTCTAATCTAACAGCACCTGCTTGGCACACATAATATGCACGCATTGTTTGCGCCTTACTTCCTTTTTCTTGATCTCCAGTATTTTCTACAATGATCACATGTATTCCCCATATCTGATGTCCACTTTACCTCCTGAGAAACAAGTAAACATTCCCCATTTTGTTTATTTGTCACGTCCTCTGCATCCATTTTTCTGTCACATGTGTTATGGTGTTCAGAGTTTGTTATAACCTATTTATTGATGTGATTATGATATGCTATAGGTCATGCCCTATTGGTCACGCTTCACGTAAAGAGAGCAATGGTTGAGGGAATGGGAAATGTTTTTCCTTAACAAATTAGGGATTTCAGTAACAATTTTTCAGTCAGAAATGGCTATAATTATGTTGCAGCTTCAACAACACAGACAGCGCGATACACTGCTAATGTTCTGTGGTGGTCGCTGCAGCAAGGAGAGACAGACAACGGGTGCTAGTCACACAGTCACTCGCTGTCTTTTTTTTTTTAACACAACAAGTCTGAACCAGGCCCGGCACAATCAAATCAATTGTGGTCGGACTCCCTCTAGTCATTTGTGTCTCTTAATTATTTAATCAAACAGTGTGCTTAAAGCATCAGACAAGCTCAGTGCATATAGTTAATTTGATTAAAACATCTATATATGGAAAAATACAACTTTTAACATTTCAACCAATCGATTGGTGAAAATAATTCTTGGTCGACCAAGATTATTTTTAGTCGGGGACAGCCCTTGTAATGATCATGCTGTTTAATCAGCTTCTTGATATGCCACACCTGTCAGGTGGATAGACTATCTTGGCAAAGGATAAATTCTTACTAACAGGGTTGTAAACAAATGTGTGCACAAATTTTGAAAGAAATAATCTTTTTACGTGTATGAAAAATTTCTGGGATCTTTTTATTACCGCTCATGAAATCAACATTTTACATGTTGCGTTTATATTTTTGTTGAGTATAGTTCTGTAACTTTGGTTGGCTGTACATGTCAAGGACAGATCTGGGTTGGTGACAGATAGAGACCTCTACAGATGTTTGCTAATGTAGTAGGGTCAAAGGGCCAGCATTACATTTACGTCATTTAGCAGACGCTCTTATCCAGAGCGACTTACAAATTGGCACTGGCCATTCCTACTGTCAACGCTCCTGGTATGTTCGGAGTTGGTCAAGTCAGCCCATAACCACAAGGTCATTCGAAGTACATATGAGCACTGGAATGCCTTTCACATTTCAAAGCTAACATAGGGCCTCTTATTTGACCCAGCCACCATACTCTACCATGTATGGCTATGATGTTGAAGACGGTTGGTTGTGCAGTAACACCATCATTCCTTCAGTACCATGGGGTTTAGCTGCCAAATTGGCACATCAGTTAAAAGTGCAGTGATTCACACTAGGGTTTTTCACTGGTAGTGCGTTAATGAAAATGATTGACAGTGAGTCATAGATCAATGGGAGAAGCCTCCAACCAAGCAACACACTCTCACCCAGCTCTTAACACTGGCGTGACTAACAACATCACTAGGAACGAAAAGCAAGTGTATGTGTACCCTGGCCAGAGGCATCCTCCACCATGGGGTTGATCTCCAGCATGGAGGCGTCGAACTTCATGAAGACGTTGTAGAGCTTGATTATGTTAGCAGCTGCGTCGTCAATCAGAGCAGCAGGGAAGCCCATCTTTGTGGCAATCTGGAGAGAGAGCAAAGACAGAGAAGACCGAGAAAAGAGTGAGGGAGCAAAAGAAAGAAATGTATCAATATCAGTTCTTCAAATCTACAGTGTTTGTCATTTATTTCTACTTTAGCAACATTTACAAATCTATTACCAGTTTGTAAAACACTCTTGAATTCAATTGAAGGTGAGAGGAGTTGAAGGAGAGGAGGAACGAATGCCAATGAGGGGTATAGTGAATGTGAGAGACGTTGGCAGGTCATGGTAACATTGCAGGCACTCTAAGAGACATGTAGTGTGTGAGATGGCATGTTGAGTGAGCATATCAAAGTCAAAACCTGACGTTTAACGATATTACACTGCGTCAGGGGACATGCCTAACTAATAAGGTTCTGAGGCCCTTGTCTTTAGAGAGAAACTCAAAACAGACCTAATTTGAATATAAATGTTGCCGCAAGTAATTTGTTTAAACATGGACCAAAATAGCTAGCTTTAAAAATCAGGTGGAGTATTGTTTATTTACCAGAGTATGTAGTGTTTCCTGGGATCTAAGAGACTGAAAGACAAATCAAGAGGTATTTTTACAACCCGATCTCAACTGTACCGAAACAGCTTGTTCCATCTTGATTCCCTCCATGATGTCGATTGGCTCCTTCACAATGGCGTCGGGATTCTCCGCTGCCACATCCTCGATGTTCACGCCCCCCTGAGAGCTGCCAATCAACACGGGGCCCTGTTCAGAGGGAGGGGCCGAGAGATTAGGAGTACCAATCATTTTACACACTCATTGAGTGGCAAGTGGTAATCAAACTAAAAAAGAGCAAATTAATGGAACATAGGTCTCACAGCAAATGAAATTGTATTTGTCACATGCTTCGTAAACAACAGGTGTAGACTAACAGTAAAATGTTTACGGCCCTTCCCAACAACGCAGAGAGAAAAACAGAAAAATAATAACACAAGGAATAAATACACAATGAGTAACAATAACTTGGCTATAAATACCAGTACAGTGGTACTGCAGGGGTACGAGGTAATTTAGGTAGATATCTACATAAAGGTAAGGCTAAAGTGACTGGATAGATAATAAAAAACAGCAGCATATGTGATAAGTCAAAAGAGTTGTGCAAAAGGGTCAATACAGATACCTAATAGTACCTGGGCTATCGTAAATAAATGTAACAAACGATTGAGTTGATCCATCGGTCTTCAAATTCTCAATGACAACTGGTGTCTCATTATCCTATTTAGAGAACAGAACTATAACAGCAGCTGGACAACCAAGTCCCACGGAGCACAAGTATTTCAACATGTCCACGGCCATGTCCTTTACCACTACGCCATCTAGTGGGACCATCCAACACAACACCATCAACATTCAAAATCAAGAGTAACAGCTGCCCAATATGTCAAATCTGACAGCCTGACCCAGAATGGCTGAGCGTGATTTGTCAGCTGTTGTCACCTGAGAGGCGTGAAAGGGCGGATATGACCTCACCTGAAAGGATCTCTCCATGGTGATGGCGAAGTAGTACTCCCTGCGGGGGTACCTGCGCTCACAGATGAAAACCTGGTTACAGATACGGCCCTGCTCGCCTGTCTGCTTGGTGTACAGCTTACGACCAATCATCTGAGAAGAGATGTCCCGGGCCTCCTCTGGACTGTAGGAGAGGGGAAGAGAGACAGAAGAATTGACACAGAGTAGAAAAAGGTGCAGTTTGAGAGGAGTTCTCTCGGACACTCACGAGTAGACAATCTTCACTCCTCCCTTCAGACCTCCCTCGAAGGTGCCTTTACCTCGGCCTCCAGCCAACACTTGAGCCTTCACCACTAGATCCTTGGTGCCTGAGACACCCACACACACACACACACACACACACACACACACACACACACACACACGAGGGAGAAAGAGACCGTAGCAGTTACAGACAAGCCCAACACTCCACTGCCATTTACACACACAGACTGATAATAATGCAGACGTACAAACTACACAAAACATTGTCAGTGCAAACACTGTCTAACACAACCTTTCTAGCAAAGGCATGCAATCATGGCCCTAAATGACCAGGCTACTTCTGGACATTGTCAAGTTAATCTGTATCCACAACCAGAAAACTGTGCGTTAGCATCGAGTAAGCTACACAGTGAATGGATACATTGTTCTACATCATGTTAGGCCCTACTCATTACCACAGAGGAATTCAGTAGGGCAGAGATGATTTAACTTTATTGATCTAGTATAGTAACATATTAACAAAGTTTGACAACACTCTATTACAGATAGTAACAGAGTAGGCTACCTAAAAATGACATGACTAAAACCTCTATGTAAAGCCTGGGAGGACATTTTGATTTCATTAACATATAATAATCTAAACACTAGTCTGAGTCAAATTAAAAGATTATCCCTAGTCCAGAGCAATGCCATTTATCAAAAAGGCTAATCCAAGAGTATAGTAGTTCCATGACACTGGCCCGAGGAAAAGGAAGCACTGATAGGTGTAAACAGGTTACTGTGTGTCCAGCTGAGCACAGCAGGCTGCAGAACAGTGTTAACTGATAGCCTTGGGTTCAGTGCTATGTTTAGACTGTAGTCTCTACTGCCACCTCAGAGGCTACTAAAAACACCCTAAACAAGGCCAAGGGTCACACCATGTCAGATGTAGGCTACAGGTTCTGTGTGCAGCACTCTCAGATTAGTCCAGAGAAATTTGGGTGAATGTGTATACAGTGGGGGAAAAAAGTATTTGATCCCCTGCTGGTTTTGTACATTTGCCCACTGACAAAGAAAGGATCAGTCTATAATTTTAATGGTAGGTTTATTTGAACAGTGAGAGACAGAATAACAACAAAAATATGCAGAAAAACGCATGTCAAAAATGTTATAAATTGATTTGCATTTTAATGAGGGAAATAAGTATTTGACCCCCTCTCAATCAGAAAGATTTCTGGCTCCCAGGTGTCTTTTATACAGGTAACGAGCTGAGATTAGGAGCACACTCTTAAAGGGAGTGCTCCTAACCACAGCTTGTTACCTGTAAAAAAGACACCTGTCCACAGAAGCAATCAATCAATCAGATTCCAAACTCTCCACCATGGCCAAGACCAAAGAGCTCTCCAAGAAAGTCAGGGACAAGATTGTAGACCTACACAAGGCTGGAATGGGCTACAAGACCATCGCCAAGCAGCTTGGTGAGAAGGTGACAACATTTGGTGTGATTATTCACAAATGGAAGAAACACAAAAGAACTGTCAATATCCCTCGGCCTGGGGCTCCATGCAAGATTTCACCTCGTGGAGTTGCAATGATCACGAGAACGGCGAGGAATCAGCCCAGAACTACACGGGAGGATCTTGTCAATGATCTCAAGGCAGCTGGGACCATAGTCACCAAGAAAACAATTTGTAACACACTACGCCGTGAAGGACTGAAATCCTGCAGCGCCCGCAAGGTCCCCCTGCTCAAGAATACATATACATGCCCGTCTGAAGTTTGCCAATGAACATCTGAATGACTCAGAGGACAACTGGTGAAAGTGTTGTGGTCAGATGAGACCAAAATGGAGCTCTTTGACATCAACTCAACTCGCCGTGTTTGGAGGAGGAGGAATGCTGCCTATGACCCCAAGAACACCATCTCCACCGTCAAACATGGAGGTGGAAACATTATGCTTTGGGGGTGTTTTTCTGCTAAGGGGAAAGGACAACTTCACCGCATCAAAGGGACGATGGACGGGGCCATGTACCGTCAAATCTTGGGTGAGAACCTCCTTCCCTCAGCCAGGGCATTGAAAATGGGTCGTGGATGGATATTCCAGCATGACAATGACCCAAAACACACGGCCAAGGCAACAAAGGAGTGGCTCAAGAAGAAGCACATTAAGGTCCTGCAGTGGCCTAGCCAGTCTCCAGACCTTAATCCCATAGAAAATCTGTGGAGGGAGCTGAAGGTTCGAGTTGCCAAACGTCAGCCTCGAAACCTTAATGACTTGGAGAAGACCTGCAAAGAGGAGTGGGACAAAATCCCTCTTGAGATGTGTGCAAACCTGGTGGCCAACTACAAGAAACGTCTGACCTCTGTGATTGCCAACAAGGGTTTTGCCACCAAGTACTAAGTCATGTTTTGCAGAGGGGTCAAATACTTATGTCCCTCATTAAAATGCAAATCATTTTATAACATTTTTGACATGCGTTTTTCTGGATTTTTGTTGTTGTTATTCTGTCTCTCACTGTTCAAATAAACCTACTATTAAAATTATAGACTAATAATTTCTTTGTAAGTGGGCAAACGTACATAATCAGCAGGGGATCAAATACTTTTTTCCCCCACTGTACATGCCATTTTCAAAGTAACAAGAAAGTACACCAGGGCTGACTCCAAAGATTTGAATAGATTCGAATTCGATTTGTTAACTCCGAATTGATTCAAATCACTTTTGCTGATTCGAGCATTCGCAAATGCAGACGAGCTATCACACACACACACACACACACACACACACCAGAATGCCCCATAACAATGGTAACCTCCCAGCCCCTAAAGGGACAGGCAGCTAAGTATTTTAACATAATATGAGACTATGTTCGTATTCTTAACTTGTATATTTCTTATTGTTGTTGCATTGTCAAGAAAGAACCTGCAAGTAAGCATTTGGGGCTCCCGAGTGGTGCAGCGGTCAAAGGCACTGCATTTCAGTGCCTGAGACGTCACTACAGACACCCTGGTTCGATTCCAGGCTGTATCACAACCAGCCGTGATTGGGAGTCCCATAGGGCGGCGCAGCGTCGTCCGTGTTTGGCCAATGTAGGCCATCATTGTAAATAATAATTTGTTCTTAACTGACTTGCCTAGTTAAATAAAAGGTATTTAAAAAATGTAAAATATATATATAATAAACAATTTGTTGGACAATGTATACCATCCGTATCCCGTACATACAACTAATAAAACTTAAAACTTGATCAACTTTAAAAACATGTTGGCTCACCATTTACAAAGAAGATATAATATGGAGAACAAGCTATTAGGATGAGAAGTACCGAAGTTTTGGATCAGGTACAGTCAACTAATGCTGGCTATCGTTAGTAATTAAAGCTACTAAGCCCTAAACGGCACTGTCTTTGTGCCTTTTGAATTCTTATAAGATATTATAAACTTCCAGAAGTGCTCTCTGACCTCTTACTATGGCACTACGATGATACAGAGATATCCCTAGATTACAGTATAGGCCTACAGCCCACTCTGACACATACCTTACTCAGGAGTGCTGAGTGATTAGTGCTTTTGAGGTCAGTTTGGATTATAAAAAAATAATATATATAGATATTTTTTTTACATGAAATGCACTATGCATGATGTGGGTTGAATGCTATAACACAGAATAAAACAAAAGTCAGATGATGGTACTGACTGCCCAATACTGCTTATCACTTGTTAACATTACAAAAAATTTAATAATTTTAATTGTTGTCTATTACATTTGCTTTATTTGATGACTTTATCATTTAATTCCAAGTCATCATCTCTATAGAGTGGCTGCCTATGCTGTCTGATAAAATCACAATTTTAGTAGTTCTTCAAAGTAAATAAGGAATACTTTTATGACTTCTGAATAACAACTACTAAATCACTTAGATCATGTATTTTCAGGTAGAGATACCGCATCTCGAAGAAACTTTTCTATCGCACCTGCTTCCATCTCATCTCTCTCTGTCTGCTCCACAATAACCTAAAATAGCAGGCGTAAAAGAAACACAGACCAGACGAGTAGGCACCCAATGGATTACGGTCATTGTAGTTGTTTAAAAACAAAAAAGATCAGACATTTTGGTTAATCGCTCAGCACTATTGCTCAGTCAAACAACAATAAATAGGCCTATTGTATGTAGAACGCACTACTACCTGGTCTGACATCAAAATCGTATCAAATTGTATTTGTCACATGCGCCGAATACAACCTTACCATGAAATGCTTACTTACAAGCCCTTAACCAACAATGCAGTTAAGAAAATATTTACTAAATAAACTAAAGTATTAACATTTTAAAAAGTAACAGAAAAAAATAACAATGAGGCTATATACAGGGGGTTCTGGTACCGAGTCAATGTGTGGAGGTACAGGTTAGTCAAGGTCATTTGTACATATAGGTAGGGGTAAAGTGACTATGCATAGATAATAAACAGCAAGTAGCAGCTGTGTAAAAACAAAAAATGCAAATAGTCCAGGTGACCATTTGATTAATTGTTCAGCAGTCTTATGACTTGAGGTTAGAAGCTATTAAGGAACCTTTTGGACCTAGACTTGGCACTCCGGTACCACTTGCCGTGCGGTAGAAGGGAGCAGTCTATGACCTGGGTGACTGTGGTCCAGTGATGTACTGGGCTGTACGCATTACCCTCTGTAGCACCTTACGCTTGGATGCCAAGCAGTTGCCATACCAAGCGGTGATGCAAGCGGTCAGGATGCTCTCGATAGTGCAGATGTAGAACTTTTTGAGGATCTGGGGACCCATGCCAAATCTTTTCAGTCTCCTGAGGGGGAAAAGGCGTTGTTGTGCCCTCTCCACAACTGTCTTGGTGTGTTTGGACCATGATAGTTTGTTGGTGATGTAGACACCAAGGAACATGAAACTCTCGACTCGCTCCACTACAGCCCTGTCAATGTAAATGGGGGCGTTCACCCCTGCTTTTCCTGTAGTCCACGATCATCTCTTTTGTCTTGGTCACGTTGAGGAAGAAGTTGTTGTCCTGGCACTACACTACCAGATCTCTGACCTCTTCCCTATAGGCTGTCTCATCGCTGTCGGTGATCAGGCCTACCACCGTTGTGTCGTCAGCAAACTTGATGGTGTTGGAGTCGGGCTTGGCCACGCAGTCGTGGGTGAACAGGGAGTACAGGAGGGGACTACGCACGCACCCCTGAGATGTTGACTACCCTTAACACTTGGGGGCGGCCCGTCAGGAAGTCCAGGATCCAGTTGCAGAGGGAGGTGTTTAGTCCCAGGGTCCGTAGCTTAGGAATGAGCTTTGTGGGCACTATGGTGTTGAACACTTAGCTGTAATCAATGAACAGCATTCTCACATAGGTGTTCCTTTTGTCCAGGTGGGAAAGGATAGTGTGGAGTGCGATTGAGATACCTACAGTACTTTCTGAATGCACTGTAATATAGGACAGCTGCCAATTCAAAGTGTTCATCCCCAAGTTAGCCTACTCAAATTAATTTGCCCACATCCTATTAAGGCATGGCTTACCAATCTCCTTGGCAACAGAGTAGGCTTCATCGGGTGAGCTGGCAACCTTGCCCTCGGGCACACAGACGCCAGCCTCTTTGAGCAGGCCGATGCTCATGTACTCATGCAGGGAGAGGTTCCTCTGCTGCTGCTGAAGGTGGGGGGGCTGCTGCTGATCCCAAAGAAGGCCGGAGGAACCACCCAGCACCTGGAGAGGGGAGGCAGAGGGGGATAGAGGAGAGAAAAAGTTGAAGGGGGGTACATGATGCAGTGACATGACAGTACCTACTCATATGTCAGGGGGAGTACATAGTAGAGGTCGACCGATTAATCGGAATGGCCGATTAATTGGGGCCGATTTCAAGTTTTCATAACAATCGGAAATCGGTATTTTTGGACACCGATTTTTTTTTACACCTAAATTTAACTAGGTAAGTCAGTTAAGAACACATTCTTATTTTCACCGACAGATTTTTACCTTGTCAGCTCAGGGATTCAATTTTGCAACCTTACGGTTAACTAGTCCAATGCTCTAAACACCTGCTTTACATTGCACTCCACGAGGAGCCTGCCTGTTACGCGAATGCAGTAAGAAGCCAAGGTAAGTTGCTAGCTAGCATTAAACTTATCTTATAAAAAAACAAATCAATCATAATCACTAGTTAACTACACATGGTTGATGATATTACTAGTTTATCTAGCCTGTCCTGCATTGCATATAATCGATGCGGTGCACATTCGCGAAAAAGGACTGTCGTTGCTCCAATGTGTACCTAACCATAAACATCAATGTCTTTCTTAAAATCAATACACAAGTATATATTTTTAAACCTGCATATTTAGTTAATGAATTTATTTTAACTATGGAAAATGTGTCACCTCTTGCAACAGAGTCAGGGTATATGTAGCAGTTTGGGCCGCCTGGCTCGTTGCGAACTGTGTGAAGACTATTTCTTCCTCACAAAGACAGCCAACTTCGCCAAACGGGGGATGATTTAACAAAAGCACATTTGCGAAAAAAGAAAAATCGTTGCACGACTGTACCTAACCCTAAACATCAATGCCTTTCTTAAAATCAATACACAGAAGTATATATTTTTAAACCTGCACATTTAGCTAAAAGAAATCCAGGTTAGCAGGCAATATTAACCAGGTGAAATTGTGTCACTTCTCTTGCGTTCATTGCACGCAGAGTCAGGGTATATGCAACAGTTTGGGCCGCCTGGCTCGTTGCGAACCAATTTGCCAGAAGTTTACGTAATTCTGACATAACATTGAAGGTTGTGCAATGTAATAGGAATATTTAGAGCCCAGGTAGGAGCAAGAAGAGGGACGGAAGCTATACTGTTACACTGGCAATACTAAAGTGCCTATAAGAACATCCAATAGTCAAAGGTATATGAAATGCAAATCGCATAGAGAGAAATAGTCCTATAATTCCTATAATAACTACAACCTAAAACTTCTTACCTGGGAATATTGAAGACTCATGTTAAAAGGAACCACCAGCTTTCATATGTTCCCATGTTCTGAGCAAGGAACTTAAACGTTAGCTTTCTTACATGGCACATATTGCACTTTTACTTTCTTCTCCAACACTTTGTTTTGCATTATTTAAACCAAATTGAACATGTTTCATTATTTATTTGAGGCTAAATTGATTTTATTGATGTATTAAGTTAAAATAAGTGTTCATTCAGTATTGTTGTAATTGTCATTATTACAAATACATTTAAAAAAAATAATTAAAAAATAAACAATAAAAAATAAAAAAAAATAAAAAATAAATAAAAAAAAAAATCGACCAATTAATCGTTATCTGCTTTTTTTGGTCCTTCAATAATCGGTATCGGCGTTGAAAAATCATAGTCGGTCGACCTCTACTCAGTTTCATAAGAAAGTCCTTTGTTTCTGGCCATTTAGAGCCTGTAATCGAACCCACGCATGCTGTTGCTCCAGATACTCAACTAGTCTAAAGAAGGACAGTTTTTTAATTTTTTTATTGCTTCTTTAAATCAGCACAACGTGCCACAACGTGCCATGGAACACAGGAGTGATGGTTGCTGATAATGGGCCTATGTAGATATTCCATTAAAAATCAGCCGTTTCAAGCTACGTAGTTAACAAAATGAACACTGTTTACACTGTATTTCTGATCAATTTGATGTTATTTTTTCTTTCAAAAACAAGGACATTTCTAAGTGACCCCAAACTTGTGTGTGTGAACCGTCCTCTCTCACTGTCAACTGCGTTTATTTTCTGCAAACTTAACATGTAAATATTTGTATGAACATAAGACTCAACAACTGAGACATAAACTGAACAAGTTCCACAGACATGTGACTAACAGAAAATGAATAATGTGTCTCTGAACAAAGGGGGGTCAAAATCAAAAGTAAGTGTCAGTATCTGGTGTGGCCACCAGCTTCATTAAGTACTGCAGAGCATCTCCTCCTCATGGACTGCACCCGATTTGCCAGTTCTTGCTGTGAGATGCTACCCCACTTTTCCACCAAGGCACCTGCAAGTTCCCGGACATTTCTGGGGGGAAATCGCCCTAGCCCTCACCCTCCGATCCAACAGGTCCCAGACGTGCTCAATGGGATTGAGATCCGGGCTCTTCGCTGGCCATGGCAGATCACTGACATTCCTGTCTTGCAGGAAATCACGCACAGAACAAGCAGCATGGCTGGTGGCATTCATGTTGGAGGGTCATGCCAGAATGAGCTTTTCATAACTGTGACCTTAATTGCCTACCGTCTTTAAGCTGTTAGTGTCTTAACAACCGTTCCGCAGGTGCATGTTCATTGAACAAGCATGGGAAACAGTGTTTTAAACCCTTTACAATGAAGATCTGTGGAGTTATTTGGATTTTTACGAATTATCTTTGAAAGACATGGTCCTGAAAAAGGGACGTTTCTTTTTTTTGCTGAGTGTGTGGGTGTGTTTTTGTTGTATGTCTTTAGTATTTTATTGTCTATACCTGTGTTTTGTTAGACATGTTTGATGTAGGGATGTAAGTTGTTGATGATAATTTTGTATTATGATTAAACGAATACAGTTTTTTAAAATTACTTTGATCAAATAAGCTACTTCTATGCAAATGTTGTTGATCAGTACAATAAAATAAGTCCCAAATGGAATGGAAACAGACTTTGTCATTATTACAAATGTAAATATTTTTTTTATTAAATAAATCGGCCGATTAATCAGTATCGTCTTTTTTGGGTCCTCCAATAATCGGTATCAGCATTGAAAAATCATAAATCGGTCGACCTCTAGCTCTGTGAAAGGACACTGAATAGCCACACCCATACAAAAGACTAAGAGGGCACATACACACAACAAAAAATTGGGAGTAGATGTGTGCAATACTGGAAGTTTGCAGATATGAAAGAGCACACTAAACACACATTAAACATATCATTTGTGCATCAAACTAATCATTATGTCAACATCAAACCAATTCCTTTCAAATCTGAAAAGAATGTCAGCTGTGTCAGTGCAGGTGAGGATGAACAAACAGCCTGGATGGTGCATATCCTCCCTTCACACCCCAGGGGCATCATGCACCCCAACAATCCAAGGAGGCAGAAAGTATGTGAGGATGCTTTGGGGGCTGGAGAACTTTTTTCAAACACGTGAAACAGATTTTACCTGCAATCTAGAGCCATAATCATATATACACACACACACACACACACACACATATATATATATATATAAAAGCATTCCTCGAGATGTCTATCATCCCAAATGGTGGTTATTTTAGTTATTGTTTGCCTTTCTAAAGTCTACCAACCTTGTCAGCAGGTATGCCAGCTAAGATGGTCAAGCTAGCCACTAACTTCATTGATAGTTTTAAATGGCTTCTTGGTAGCTACGTTAGTTATGAGGTTGGGCTAGCTAAAGCCAACTTCATAAAATTGCTAAGTGGATAGTAGTATTATAAAAGGGAAAAAAAAACCTAAATTATGTTATTATACAGGACAAATCTGAAGGGGCACCTACCCCTGTACCCCCGATGGGCATGACGCTCCTGGCACCCCTGTCCTGTAGTCTCTAGTCTATGCCAGCTGTGTTGGAGGTCACTGTCTAAACAACTGGTACTGTATGTGAGCGAAAAGCTATTGCTAACAAACACAAATCCCTGAACCCCCATAAGCTTATTTAAATACATGTACTAATACATTCGTCTTTCCATTGCTAAACAAGCAACGACGTTAGCTAGCGAGCTAACATGTAAACATTAGCAATGTGGTTAGCTAGCCAACATAGCCAGTTTCCTAGCCACCTCAAAGGAGATAAGCGAATGTCAAATTTCACCCCATTTCTCGGGGACTTCGAAGATGGTGCAGCAGAAAAATAATCACAGGTACAGGCAGCCGGATTTCGTAACATTTTTATCAACGTGACTTACTTTGGATGCAGTGTTAAGCGTCGATCTTGCCCCAGAATTTCTCAGGCTTGCCGACAATCGGCCGTAAATCAGGGACGCCGCCATGTTCCCTTCTCAAGCTAACGAATTGGGTGCATGCGTAGTGACATAACAAACCAAGCGCCTGAGCGCCCCTTGCATAGGCTTGGCTCACATTCAACAGTCTTCACAATGTGAAGACAAGCTATAAATACATACGGTCAACTGGACATTATATAATGCATACTTAAAACGAGGTCATGGTGGCCTTTCAAATTGTATTCTCTAAGATATGAGCAACACAAACGTATTTACTCAAAAGTGGTATTTATTTACCCGGTTTGGAAAAACCTACTGTATATACAGACCTATTTACACATGGAGCAAACACTCACCAGTCAAACAAAATAAAAAACAAAATAAAAACGACTTTCTATATAAATAATTTAAGGTGTGCTTGATGAACCTTGTCCGGCAAGTGTGAACTCGGGCAAGCTGAACGAATTCAAAATCTACTCCTGGAGAGATGTTTTAACCAATAGCAGAGACGTTTTAAGGAGCACTTGGGTTCAAATCTGCAACACATTCTTTCAAAACAAAACAAATACAGTTATATTCCCTTCAAGGGTACATGTACTTTTCAACACTATTCCCCATTGTCAGTCTCTAAAAAAAAAACATAAAATAAACAAATGAAGGGAAGCCGGATAGACAATGAAAGGAATACACCAGTGTTATCACTATCAGAGGTACATAGTACTAGACATTTCCCTGAACTGAATCAGCGTAACCATACAGTGGACTTTACAGACACTGTAATACACTACATGACCAAAAGTATGTTGACACCTGCTCGTCAAACATCTCATTACAAAATCATGGGCATTAATATGGAGATGGTCCATGTTATGAGGGGGGACCATGACATTGCTCATGGTCCCCCATTTGCTATAACAGCCTCCACTCATCTGGAAAGGCTTTCCACTAGATGTTGGAACATTACTGCGGGGACTTGCTTCCATTTAGCCACAAGATCATTAGTGAGGTCGGGCACTGATTTTGGGCGATTAGGCCTGGCTCGTAGTCGGCATTCCAATTCATCCCAAATGTGTTCGATGAGGTTGAGGTTAGGGCTCTGTGCAGACCAGTCAAGTTCTTCCACACCCATCTCAACAAACCATTTATTTATGGACCTCGCTTTGTACAGTTGGCATCCTATGATGTTGCCACGTTGAACGTCACTAAGCTCTTTAGTAAGAACATTCTACTGACAAAGTTTGTCCATGGAGATTGCATGGTTGTGTGCTGGATTTTATACACCTGTCAGCAAAGGGTGTGGCTGAAATAGCCAAATCCACTAATTTGAAGGGGTGTCCACATTCAAAAGTATATATAGTGTATTACATTGGGGATGACAGATAATTTAGAACAAATGTTTTATCAACAAGCTGGGAAAAGCTTTTCGTATAGGTTATGGGTGTGATGGATAGCTGGCTCTACGAGGTAGTGGGAGTGTCCAATTCCCAACACACAGTCAGCATATGATTCAGATATATACACACACACACAGATGGGCGGACGGACGGACGGACGGCCAGCCAGCCAGCCAGCCAGCCAGTCAGTCAGTCAGTCAGTCAGTCAGTCAGTCAGTCAGTCAGTCAGTCAGTCCGAGTCGCTGCTGCTGCTGGATGAGTCTGTAGACATGGCTTCCACATCGTCCTCGTTCTCTTTGTTGTGGCCGGGGGGCTCCAGTCCAAAGTCGTTGCCATGGTGCGGGGGGAGCATACCCACTGAGACGTCGGACGATTGCCAGGGGTACTGGGGTGTAAGCACATCTGAGGGGAGGGAGGAAAGAGTATTTGAGCTGCGTGATAGGGTTAGTATTATACAGTATAGTCCACAAACACACAGACCATAGAAGAAAAAAACAGTTGACTCAATTTGTAGAAGAACGGAACCACACATACAACAAAAGAATACCCGGCAATCTCCCAGCAGCCAGTGCATCTCCAGGCAGGTGTCCGTTCACGCCATTAGTTGGCAGATTGCTCATGTGACCCAACATTCCACTGCGCATCTCCAGGTCAGTCGGGTAAGGTCTACGTGGATCACCTGTTATAAGGAATATGTCATCAAGTCGATTGAAGAGTAATTACTGTAGTATTGTGAATGCTAGTCACTGCTGTGATAGGGAGCATTTGAACCTCAGACACTATCACTACCGAGAGGAAATTCCAGTCTGGAGAGAAGGAACATGCAAGGGAAGGAGGATCTGGGGGAGGTAGTGATTGGGGGGGAAAGGGTATCTAAGAATTCAAAACAAAAGCAAAAAAGGGCAGAAAGAAGACAAACCTGGTACCCAGTTGAGAGGTGCACACACTGCATTGCTGGCACTAATCCTGTGGGCATATTTGATGATCTCTTCTGAAGAGATGCTCCCTGAAAGACAAGTTATTTTAGTTTCACATCTATAATCTCTGGTGGTATTTATGTATCAGAATGCTCTCCAGCTACTCAGACAAATGCTGTGAAAATCAGGCTCACCTTTTCTGGCCTTATCAATAGATTTTAGCTTCTCCTTTGCTTGGTATACAGCAGTCGCCTAGAAGAGAAAGGTTAGGTTGAATCAAAGCCATAAACAATGTGTTGTTGGGTTCCAATTTAGTAAAGGAGACACATTGTATAGTCTCTTTAGGATTTGTTATCCTTCTCCAGCTCCACTATTCTCACCAGTATATGTTCAGCCTCCTTCAGCTGTTTCTGGAGCTGCTGGATGTCGCAGTCTCTCTTCTCCACCTCCTTCTCCAGGACCTGCATCTCTTGGTGCACCTTGCCCTGCTCCTGGGCCACCCCCATCAGCTCCTGGAACTCTCTGTCTCGCTGCACCAGCAGCTCCAGGATCTGCCCACAGCAAAACACATGCATTCAGACTTCTGACCGACTGCACATTGTAAGATAGACTACTATTGACGCAAAATTGTGTGGAGAAAAGCAGTCTCAAAAACCTATTTCACAAAATGCAAAGTAAATCTAAACTAAATCTGAGTGGTATGTTCAGGTATGGTGCACATCTTATAATTATTTGAATAGCTTATATTGCAGATATTGTTGCTACATTTAAATATAGTTTTAGGTTGAATCAGGTGCCTGTTACCTGGGTGTCCTCGCCTCCTTGGGGGAGTTTTTGGCTCCTTGACAGTGCAAGCATCTCTATCAATTCCCTGAAATACGAGTAACATTGGGTTTTATATATACACAATCCATGGCTGACGTTATAGCCTATACAACAGTGGGTCACAACATTTTTCGGTTACTGTACCACCACCAGCTGAATTTTGCTCTGCCTGGAGTACACCTAATGTACCCCCTCATGTGCATCATCATGATCTCATGAGTCTTCTCAAGTACCCCCTGTGGATAGGCCAAGTTGGATAGGCCAAGTTGGGAACCACAGGCCTAGCAGTAACATTACACTCAGAACACAAAACGTATGCATTGTTGAATAAACTACAAACTAGATCAGGAAACAATTATTCGGGTGAGAAAATAATAAATTCGTACCTGGATAACACTTCTAAATCGTCCAGTACCGATAATAACCGCTCTTTCGTAGATTTATCAGTCACCGCCATTATTGTTTCGACGCCACTGCGCAGAACAGGAAATAGAGCTGATATTTTGTTGTGTGGAAATAAAGCTTGCTAGCGACGTCTGTTGGAAAGGAGTGGAAATGCCTTCTGTTGGCGAAGTCACTCAGGCAAAAATAGAAAGAGGCGGAGCCACATCTATACTGAAGAAAATAGTATTCTCTGGAGGTTAGGTGCTCGGCGCTCAGCTGTTGAGTTGAGGCGAGTATTTGGTTGAGTCGGGCATCAAGAGCTGTGTGTGTTTATCGGCGCGGTCGTAGTAGCTAGCTACAGCAGCAAGATTCCAAACAACTTCGACGTGCTAAACACACTCGCTCTGTTATTTTAAAATCAACCAGTGCAAATTTCACGATGGTGAAGGTATCCTTTAATTCGGCCCTCGGGCAGAAAGACATGAAAAAGGACAGCGAAACCCTAATTCCCGAGGACAAGGTGAGTAATTACAACTGCGAATAGCCATCAAGGATTGTGTTATTGACTGTACGTTTGTTTATGTGTAACTGTGTTTTTGTCGCACTGCTTTGCGTTATCTTGGCCAGGTCGCAGTTGTAAATGAGAACTTGTTCTCAACTGGCCTACCTGGTTAAATAAAGGTGAAATAAAAACAAAATAAAAAAGTAATTACGTTAATGTTAGGAAACATTGTCACAATTGAACAGACACAGATAGCAAAATGAAGACGTCAACCTCCTAGTTACCTCCTTTAGCCAGATCAGAGATTAGCCAATACATTATATATATATATATATATATAGCTAGCTAATTACCTAAATTAGATACATTTGAACTAAGCGAAAGTAATATTTGGCCAAATGTGTCTAAATGAACGTTGTTAGTTCTGAGACTTGCTTAATCAGCTCTCAACAATTCACTGACCACCATTATCTAACGTTAAATTATAGCCTACAAGGGCTGCCAGTTATTGCTTTCTTTCCCCTTCATTGCAAATGGCAGGCTGAATGTCAATTAATGTTTTGCGTTTTGGAGATCAGCTGGAACACAGCACTTGTTTCAGTGTTCAGTCCCTGCTGCTTACATTGATACACCCTCAACTGTTCTTTCTCATTCCAAGAACGGCAGTAGCGTTATGATAAGGGTTATCAACACTGAACTGTCATCATTCTGTTGTTTGTCAGTGTTGGTTGGACCAAGAAATGGACAGACACAACATTCATTTCTAAGAACGGTATGATGCCAGGTATTTAGAAATAATCTAAAATAAGATACTTTGTCCCCAGGGGGGAAATTTCTCTTGCACATTAACAACAACATCTAAAAAATACATGAATAAATATGGTATATGAAATATGCAGGACAGACGCCTACATGACACAATGCACATGCTCACAACTGATAGGAAGAGTAGGAGCGTGAGACAGCACTCGTATGATGTCTGCTCACTTATCATCAAATCCATGCCAATTGGGCAGGTTGCCTTTGAGAAGATGTGAAGTGGCAGGCGAGTCTGCATTGCAAATAAACTCCATCTGTCTCCCCTCGCTGACTCATACCATTCAATACATTTTTCAGTACACAGTTCTGTCTTCTATCCTTCCACCCATTAAGATTCTCACAGCCTATACTGTTTCCCCTTGGGGAAGTTTGTCTTGGGTCTCCCAACAAGCCCAGCATTGTATTACATTTATCACAACACAAAACAATACAGGGTTACATACAGTCAATCTGGATAATGGAACTACCATACATTGGTCAAATCAAGCTTTATTTATACAGCACATTTCAGACAATATGCTTTACAGAAAAGCATCTTTTGGCATCTTCAGGTTCTCTGGCAGGCTATTCCAGAGGCTGGGAGCATAATAACTGAGGGACCTACTGGGTAGATAACAGTAAAGCATGCCTGACATGTATTTTGGTGCACAATTGTGGATTGATTTTAAAAACCAATAGAAGAATCTTAATGTATTCTAAATCTCACAGGCAGCCAGTGCAGAGACCTTAAAACTGGTGTAATGTGTGCTCTCCATCTTGGTCATTATGTGTGCTGCAGCATTCTGTATGTTTTGCAGTTGACCAATGGCATGCTTGGGTAGACCAGACAGGAGAGCAATACAGCCTGCTTATAATAAAAGCATGAATAAGTCTCTCTATCAGCCTGAGAGAGAAACGGCTGCACCGTGGCAATGTTCCTCAGGTGGTAAAAAGCTATTTTGGTCACATTCCTGATGTGTGATTTGAAATTTAGTTCAGAATCTAAAATGGCACCTAGGTTTTTTACCTGGTGTTTTATCTTTATTGCCTGTGAATTCAAATGTGCGGCAAGATTCTCTCTGTGCTTTGGCTCCGAGCAATAAGTACCTTGGTCTTGTCTTGATTTAGCTGGAGGAAGTTGTGAGTCATCAAAGTATTTTAATCACTAATATAGTCTAATAATTGATTTGTTGAGCTAAAATCCTCAGGTGACACAAATGTAAAGTTGTGTATCATGCTGTGCTTTCTGATAATGCTGTCAAGGGGTAATATATATCACACACACACACACACACACACAGTTGAAGTCGGAAGTTTACATACCTTAGCCAAAATTACACATCACGGACAAACTGAAATGGTCCACCCACACAGACAGTGTGGTGAAGAAGGCGCAACGGAGGAGGCTGGAGGCTGAAGAAATTTGGCTTGTCACCAAAAACCACTCACAAACTTTTATAGATGCACAATCGAAAGCATCCTGTCAGGCTGTATCACCGCCTGGTACGGCAACTGCTCCGCCCACAACCGCAAGGCTCTCCAGAGGGTAGTGAGGTCTGCACAACGCATCACTGGGGGCAAACTACCTGCCCTCCATGACACCTACACCACCCAATGTCACAGGAAGACCAAAAAGAACATCAAGGACAACAACCACCCAAGCCACTGCCTGTTCACCCCGCTATCATCCAGAAGGCGAGGTCAGTACAAATGCATCAAAGCTGTGACCGAGAGACAGAAGCTGTTTTTAAATCTCAAGGCCATCAGAATGTTAAACAGCCATCACTAACATTGAGTGGCTGCTGCCAACATACTGAATCAAATTTCTAGCCTCTTTAATAATAAAAAATTGGATGTAATAAATGTATAACTAGTCACTTTAAACAATGGCACTTTATATAATGTTTACATACCCTACATTAAATCATCTCATATGTATATACTGTCCTCTATACCATCTACTGCATCTTGCCTATGCCGTTCGGCCATCGCTCATCCATATATTTAAATGTACATATTCTTATTCATTCCTTTACACTTGTGTGTGTGTGTATAAGGTAGTTGTTGTGAATTGTTAGATTACTTGTTAGATATTACTGCGTGGTCGGAAGCACAAGCATTTCGCTACACTCGCATTAACATCTGCTAACCATGTGTGTGACCAATAAAATTTGATTTGATTTAAACATTTCGGGTAGCCTTCCACAAGCTTCCCAAAATAAGTTGGGTGAATTTTGGCTCATTCCTCCTAACAGAGCTGGTGTAACTGAGTCAGGTTTGTAGGTTTCCTTGCTCGCACACACTTTTTCAATTCTGCCCACAAATTTTCTATGGGATTGAGGTCAGGGATTTGTGATGGCTACTCCAATACCTTGACTTTGTTGTCCTTAAGGTATTTTGCCACAACTTTGGAAGTATGCTTGGGATCATTGTCCATTTGGAAGACCCAATTGTTACCAAACTTTAACTTCCTGACTGATGTCTTGATGTTGATTCAATATATCCACATAATTTTACTTCCTCACAATGCCATCTATTTTGTGAAGTGCACCTGTCCCTCCTGCAGCAAAGCACTCCCACAACATGATGCTGCCACCCCCATGCTTCACGGTTGGGATGGTGTTCTTCGGCTTGCAAGCCTCCCCCTTTTCCTCTAAACATAACAATGGTCATTATGGCCAAACAGTTATATTTTTGTTTCATCAGACCAGAAGACATTTCTCCATAAAGTACCATCTTTGTCCCCATGTGCAGTTGCAAACCGTAGTCTGGCTTTTTTATGGTGGTTTTGGAGCAGTGGCTTCTTCCTTGCTGAGCGGCATTTCAGGTTATGTCGATATGGGACTCGTTTTACTGTGGATATAGATACTTTTGTACCTGTTTCCTCCAGCATCTTCACAAGGTCCTTTGCTGTTGTCCTAGGATTGATTTGCACTTTTCACTCCAAAGTATGTTCATCTTTAGGAGACAGAACGCGTCTTCTTCCTGAGCGGTATGACGGCTGCGTGGTCCCATGGTGTTTATACTTGTGTACTATTGTTTGTACAGATGAACGTGGTACCTTCAGGCGTTTGGGAATTGCTCCCAAGGATGAACCAGACTTGTGGAGTTCCACAAAAAAAATTCTGAGGTCTTGGCTGATTTCTTTTGATTTTCCCATGTTGTCAAGCAAAGAGGCACTGAGTTTGAAGGTAGGCCTTGAAATACATCCACAGGTACACCTCCAATTGACTCAAATTATGTCAATTAGCCTATCAGAAGCTTCTAAAGCCATGGCATAATTTTCTGGAATTTTCCAAGCTGTTTAAAGTCACAGTCAACTTAGTGTATGTAAACTTCTGACCCACTGGAATTGTGATGCAGTGAAATAATCTGTCTGTAAACAATTGTTGGGGGGAAAAAATAAAAAATTACTTGTGTCATGTAGAGGTTGACCGATTTTATGATTTTTCAACACCAATACCGATTATTGGGCCTCGAATCACAAAAAAATTGAGTGGAGGACCAAAAAAATGCCAATTTGTTTGCAAATTAGTTCGCAGCGAGCCTGGTGGCCCAAACTGTTGCATATACCCTGACTCTGCGTGCAATGAATGCAAGGGAAGTGACACAATTTCACCTGGTTAATATTGCCTGCTAACCTGGATTTCTTTTAGCTAAATATGCAGGTTTAAAAATATATACTTGCGTATTGATTTTTAGAAAGACATTGATGTTTATGGTTAGGTACACAATTAATGACAGTCCTTTTTCGCAAATGCGCACCACATCGATTATATGCAACGCAGGACAGGCTAGATAAACTAGTAATATCATCAACCATGTGTAGTTAACTACTGATTATGATTGATTGTTTTTTTTTTATAAGATAAGTTTAATGCTAGCTAGCAACTTACCTTGGCTTCTTACTGCATTCGCGTAACAGGCAGGCTCCTCGTTGAGTGCAATGTAAAGCAGGTGGTTAGGGCGTTGGACTAGTTAACCGTAAGGTTGCCAGATTAAATCCCTGAGCTGACAAGGTAAAAATCTGTTGTTCTTCCCCTGAACAAGGCAGTTAACCCACCGTTGCTAGGCCGTCATTGAAAATATGAATGCATTTTTAACTGACTTGCCTAGTTAAATAAAGGTGTAAAATATATATATATATATTTTTTTAAATCGGCCAATCGGTGTCCAAAAATACCGATTACCGATTGTTATGAAAACTTGAAATCGGCCCTAATTAATCGGTCATTCTGATTAATCGGTCGACCTCTGACAACCTCATCAGCTACTATTTGACCTAACTTTCACATATTAGTGGGATATTCCACCAACCTCAGTGAGTTTCTGTGGTTTTCCACTAGAAATGTGTAATTGGACCTCTTATCTTGACCACAACCTGTACAGAGATAGGCTTTTGATTTTCACCTTCCCACACATTCTTAGCCCCTGACCTTATAGTCCTTCTGTCTTTATAATCACAGTTATGTTCTTCCTTCCTGGTTTGAAGTGGCCTTTTAACAAATGCATTTTTCACTTCTGCAGGGGGATTTCTGTAGCTTTGCCTAGTGGTTCCACATGCTATAATTAGTTTATATTAACATCTTCAGACTTTATTCACTTGAGTAACCAAGATGAAGAAGACCCGTCATTACAGTATGCTTGCTCCTTTGAACCTTTTGGGGTACTTCTTTTGTTAACCGTTATCTTGTTTTCTTTGGCAAGTCAGCGGTTTCGTGCTGGCCAAATGTTTACATCAATAAGTTTTGAGTTTCGAGGCAAAGCAAGAGGAGCAGATTAGCCTTCTTGGGCCCAATAGGCAACATGCATTCAGGATTGTTCCTCGAGGCATTTAGGCATAGGTTCCATTCCAAATAGCCAACATTTCTTGGGCTTTGTAGATGGGCTGGCTGACAATGGCACGAAAAGGATGTGCACGCATCGGTGGCCGGAAGGCGTGTGTGCATTATGATTCTGAACGGTCAGATAGCTAGTAACAATGACAAGAAGCTGCCATGTGAGGAGTCATAGGTGGCTTGTTTCTGCTCTTTGTATCTTATTGATACCATGTCTTGTTTTGACTGATGTCATGTCTATGCTAATATGGCAAAAATATATTTTACATGTTAACAGTCTAAGCCAGGGCTCTCCAACCCTGTTCCTGGAGAGCTACCATCCTGTAGGTTTTCACTCCAACAGTAATCTAGCACACCCGATTCTAATAATTAGCTGGTTGATAAGCTGAATCAGGTTAGTTACAACTGGGGTTGGAGCGGAAACCTACAGGAGCGTAGATCTCCAGGAACAGGGTTGGAGACTCCTGGTCTAAGCCAACCCTGTCTGTTTTGCCCCATAGTTGTGGTTTTGTTTCTAAATAACCAACCACTTCCCAGTAGGCAGGATGAAGCTTCTCTGGCTGGAAAAGCAGTCACAGGGAATGTGAAGGTCAGTGGCAGTAGCTCATCAGATGGCGTGAGAGATGGACAGTGGGAGGGTCGGCTCTTGTTCACACTCTGCCTGATAAACGGGAGCAGAGTGATTGGCAGCGGGCAGGAGACAGGGCAGCTGCACATGCCTTGTGTGTATCAGGGGTTCTGCCAAGAGCAAGCCAGAGTGCTGCTCTGCAACCACTTAACAGTTCACTAATATTATGTAAATATAGCCCAACTTCATAATTATACAGACACTCCCTAACAACACAGAGGCACCCTAGAATATGGTAATGTTATAGGGCCCTATAAAATCTGCGTTGCAGACGGACACGGAATCAAGACATTGAAACAGAATTCAACAATATAAAAAATGTATTAAACTTAGGACATCAACTAACTCCATTGAACTTAGTAGAAAATTCCTTAATTTTCCTGAGATTGTCATATGACATGAACAAAATACGTCAATGATTTGTATATTCCTTCAGCTTTCTAAAGAGCAGCAGCACAGGAATGCCCCTGTCTGTGTGCGCATTTGTCTACCACTTTGTGTAGCTGTTAGTGATGATGCTAATGTAATGACAACCACCTTCTGGTAAATGGAAAGGCTTTCCCAAAAACCTTTTCAATTAAATATTAACTACAAAGTAGCCTATGCCTACCTGGCAGAATGATCTCATGATTATTTACATCAGTCCAGTGGCCATTTGTTTTGCAAACACTGCAATTTACACGAGTGCTACAGAAACACCGCTAACCAAATAAAGGTCTCTGGCTGGTGCCCAGTTGAGTAAAAGGGTAACTACACCCAAAATTCAAAATGTCTTAGATTTTTCCCAGACCTCAAAAGTGGTCTCCTGCTGTTTCCGGTATTGCTGTGGTCTTAGAAAAACAACAACATTTGATATTCTATTAAATGTGATTTGTAGAGCAATAACCTTAAACAGAAAAGTTAAACTAAATGGAGAAAACAGAATTTGTGAAAAAATAAAAAAGCTTTTTATAGGGCCCTATACTAGCCACTTTCTAAACAAACAGGCTTCCCAGCGAGCGCACATCAGAAGGAGACAGGGTTGATTGCAGATCCCCATGGTGTATGCATGACCTCTACTAGGCGACTTTCAAGGGGATGTCTAACCGGTCGGCTTGTTTGAACACAGAAGCCGATCTGATATCGAGTTAGCACCTCAGTCTTTTCCTGTCAGCTGAATGTGTCAGCCAGTGTTTCCTCTATATTCACTTAGCAGCGGTGGCCCAAATTCTTGCCATGGCTCCAAAAAAATATGATATATAAAAAATTATATTTTCTATTTCTGCCTAGATGCGCTTTTTAATTAAGGGGATAGTGCAAGATGTTGGCAATTAAGCTCTCTTTCTACTTACCCATAGTCCAATGAACTGCATGCAGTTTGAAGGAAGTTTCTAACTACTGTTAGTGCAATGTCTGGATGTCTATGGGGACAGCTACCTTTTCCACTGCTGCTTAAAAAAAAACTAGGGGAAACACTGTATCAGCTACTAAGCTAGTTGTTATTAGACTGCTGTGGCAGCACGTCGGTACATCAATGTAAACTGTAGCATTTAAATAAAGGATGGGGCATGCAAATGTACAGTAGGCTATGTTAATGGTTGTTTTGAGTTGTATCAATGTCTGTCTGTAGATGGGAGAGAGATGGCTTGTATGGAAATTAATACAAATTAAGATCAAATATTCAGCAGTGCACAGACTAGACCTTGTGTTCTGGCTTATGCAAGGGATGCTTTTAGAGTAAAGGCATATCGGACAGTAGAGCTGGCTTGGCTCTGAACTCTCTTCTTCATTAGGCTCAAACAGCAAAGTGGTTAGCATGGCTATATAAGACCTGCTGGCAATAAGATCACTTTGCGTTACTGAGGAGATGGGAGGAGACAAGGATTTAGTTGCCTGTGCATGTTTATTTACATGTGCTTGCTTGTCTGTGTACTTCTTTTTAAATTTTACCAATATTTAACGTCCTAGGAACAGTGCTGCCTTGTTCATGGGCAGAACGACAGATTTTTACCTTGTCAGCTCAGGGATTCGATCTTGCAACCTTTCGGTTACTAGTCCAACGCTCTAACCACTAGGCTACCTGCCGTGTTGCCTAGTTGTTGTGGGTGTGTGTCAGTTTATTGTATCGTGATTTTGGTTAATTCGAGTGGAAGCACGATGGTATGACCATGGTGAAGGCTTATCGTCAAAGGCTTAAATTGGGTCATTGCACCCCACAGATTTCCTTCTCTCATGTGGACATATGGAGCCATAGCTCCTCAGCAGAATCAAGTGTGATGTGGTTCTGAATTGTCTGGTCAAGAGCCCAGGCCAAAAACAACCATTTGATCTATCAGTAGACAGGTGGGGCCTTGTAGAAGAGTCAGATGGGGAGAGGGGTGCAAATTGAAGTAAATGGGATGGAGAGCAGAGGGGCAGTCTGGTACACAGTACTCTCACACTGGTACTGCATGCTCATGCTGCTTATGTTGCTATCTGAGCCTGTGTGTTCTACGCGCCTGTGTGTTCTACGCGCCTGTGTGTTCTACGCGCCTGTGTGTTCTACGCGCCTGTGTGTTCTACGCGCCTGTGTGTTCTACGCGCCTGTGTGTTCTACGCGCCTGTGTGTTCTACGCGCCTGTGTGTTCTACGCGCCTGTGTGTTCTACGCGCCTGTGTGTTCTACGCGCCTGTGTGTTCTATGCGCCTGTGAGGCATGTGGATCCCTGAGGGGGGGTTACACCCTAATCGCTCTGATAGACTCAGCCAGGGAGCTTTAGCCTAGTGCCTCCCACAGGGCGTCGACCACTAAAATTGGGAGAGATTAACCAACCAGCCTCGAAAAGGCAAGCTGAGGACAACGTCCATCCTCTCATTACATTCACTCCATTCAAGGTACACGATGTAGAAATCACTCTGCCATTTCCTGATTGCTAAAAAGCTAGTATACTGTACAGAACCATTGTACCATCTAAACCGCTGTGAAGTATCTTTTCAATAACCAAAAATACAGTGTTTTCAGCTGTTTGAAGCTGGTGTACAAAACCGAAAGTAAGAGACGCAATAACAAAACTTAAGAATGGGAAGCATAGAAATAGCACACATAGAACAGATCTACCACTTCTTAGACTTGCTTTCAATGAGAAAGAAATGGTTAGATCTTTCAATGTGAATTTGGTCAGGTTGCCCAAAAAGTTACATATTGCAGCTTTCACTTCACTCACTGAAGGACTGACACTCAGGCTGTGTTGAAATACTCATACTAACTACTATTTGTGATGTGAATTTAGTATATAGTTTGCTTATTGGTCATAGTATGGATATAGTTATTAAGCCAAAAGTTCCTGGATGTCGTACTAAATTCGCCAAAATACGAAGTATACAAGCAGTGAACACAATTTCTGTACTTTTAGGGCCCACAATGCAATTCTTCAGAAAATGGGCGTGGCTTCACGTTTTCAGATTATAAGAAAATGGCGGAAAATATGCAGCCGAAGTCTGACAACGGATACAAATTCTTTGCTTTAACTAATTATGACAAATGTTTATAAAATGTTGAGCAATGTAATAATGTCATGACTTTTCAAATAGGTTACGTTGGCCGACAATTTCTTTTTGCCGCGCTATCCATACGATCCGCATAGCGTTACAGCAGTATGTACCGGTATGTTAGCTAGTTACCTAATGTTAGTTGGCTACTAATACATTAAACTTGCCAGGCAGTATATTAACTAACTAACTACCCAATGTTTATTGACTTGATTATTCACATCATTCTTAGCTAAGTGGTATAGTAGTTGTGTATTTCAATAGACATTGTTAATTCTGGCTATTTACTCCAATTTCAGATCACTCTCGGCTGAGTGTGCCAGAGCGCAGAATAGCTGCTGAATTTACGAATGCTCAATACCCGTAGAATATGGCCGGTGTCAGTAAACGTCGGCAAAAAAAGTGTACTTAAATTGTTGCAGCACAGTAATAGTCACCAGCGCTCTTGATGACATGAAAACAGCCTAACCAGCTCTGCAAGGATGAGTAAAATGGTCACAGTGAGGTGTTCTCTCATTTGTGTCTGGAAGTAGCTAGCCAACGTTAGCCAATTAGCTTGGGTGCTTGACTGCCGTTGAATGCTCGGTCAACCCTACTCGACCTCGGCCAGAGCGACCAGTGTGCGCTTTGAACACTCCGAGAGCAAAACGCTCTGAATTTACGAAAGGACAATCTGACAACGCTGTGTATTTTAAGAAAGCCCAGAGCACACTCTGGCACTCCAGATTGAATTTACGAACACACCCAAAATCGTAAAATGTCTAGCTAGTCATTTGATATGCTAGCAAGAGGTTGCTTAGCAACAACATCAACTTCCGGTAGACAGGGGATGTGCTAGTACACTCAACTGAAGGATACCGTTCGATTTACAGTATACCAAAATTAAATAATAGTATGTAGTATGGGTATTCGAACACAGCTTCTGTCACTCCATTTACCCCCCCGAACTCACGACCTCGGACCCTAAACCCCAGAACAAGCTCACCTCAGCCCCAGACAGTCTGCACAGTGCCCAACAGACCAAACAACATGGTTGCCTCTACCGCCACACTGATTATCTCTTTCAGAATGAAGGATGAGGTTTCACAGAGAATCCTTGAGTTACTGAAACTGTAGCTCTTCTTCTGGCACAGTGATAGACTACATCACTCCAAGTTACTGAAACTCTACCTCTTTTCAGGGTGTTGTTACATTTCTGAACTTTAGAATGAAGACGTTCAGTCAATGCGAATGTAGAAAGGGAAGTATTTTCTCTCCTTGCCTCTTTCCCAGCATTCTAAAACAATAGAACAGGAATAGAAATTCAGAAGTTAAACAAATTATACTGATCTGTCACTTTGTCATTTATGAGAATGTAAATGCCACTGTAATACAGTACAGCTTGATCATGAAGACCAGTGTGTCAGTACCACTGAATTAGATATAGGCCTAGTCTAGGCCAGGTAGTTCGCATACTGAACTTGGCCACACCTGCTGTATCATCGTCATTCGTGGCAGCAGCAGGTTGGGGAGCAAGTGTAAACTTGCAGGAACACACCAGAGGGACAGATGGGTCTTGGTCGGAACAGAGGGAGAGGCTAGACTACAAAGACAAGCCAAAGGATAGGAGGACTCTCTCTAATGCAACCTATTTAGTTTTCTTACAATAGGAAGTGTGAGCAGCTGAGTTCATCCTCAAGGCCATAGGGAGAAAGGAGAGGCCAAAACAACATTTTGAAGCTCATAAATACACCCTCCCAACCCACGTAGCATATGGTTCCCTCTATACCATGTGAGACCACCATCATGAGATTATTCAAAGGTAAAGCATACATCTTTGTCTGTTTTAGCTTCCTCCAAAGGGGTGAAGACACAGCAACACTTTGAAGCTCAAACGCATAGCTCATGTGGTGTCTCGTACCATATAAGGAACGGAGCATTTATCTGAGAGGACACACAAGTGTTAGTGTGTATTGGTTTCCTAGATATGGGTGGTTTGGACACACAGACAGAGCATTGATCATCACCCTAGCGTGACTGATGTGACTGCAGCCCAGATGAAGAGCCTGTGGCCTGAGGGGGCTTGGCAGAGCAGTAGCGCGGAAGCCAATCTCTGTCTGAGCAGAGTGGGGAGAGTAAACATGAACAAAGTATAAGATTTAGCTGCATACGGTAAAGCATGTCAAGTATTTTCAAGCAAATGCTGTAGTGTGAAATAATTTAATTGTAACTTTATCGACACTTGGTCTTTATCAAGACCATTAGGTCTTTTTGTCTGTCCCCCTGATGAATATCTACTTGGATATCCCGTACCAGCTTCAAGCCTCTGGATGTGTGTATGTTCTAACCCTTTTCTCACAGAAGTGGGGAAATAAACATTGTCAGAACAGACGAACACAGAAGAGGAAGTTAATTGTAGCCGGCCCGGAGAACAAAACTCAAGTTCATTTGAGCGCAGCAACCTTGCGGTCAGAGTTCAATGAGAGAAAAACCTGAGGGAAAGTATGTGGTTCATGGTATGAGAGAGAGAACTTAGGTAAAGCCTCTTACTCCAAACCGAGTGTATCCACACCAAAGACACTGGGATGTTTCAGAAGTTATGAAACCCATCGGTTGGCATGTTGGGTCACGTTCATGATTTCGGGCACATACTTACACTACCAGACTGGAACAAAACCATCTCTGAGAAGTACAGGAATTAAGCAGTGATCTACCCCAGCTAGAGATGTGATCACTCGCAGTGTGTTTTGGTGTGAGATGTAGGCCCACCACATTTGAATCAGTTGTTGTCTTTGGAAGAAATAAAAGATCCTAGAAAGGTTCCATATGCACAAAAATCATATTTCTCTCGTTTTGTGCACAAATTTGTTTACATCCCTGTTAGTGAGCATTTCTCCTTTGCCAAGATAATCCATCCACCTGACTGGTGTGGCATATTAAGAAGCTGATTAAACAGCGTGATCATTACACAGGTGGGGAAAATAAAAGAACACACTAATGAGCAGTTTTTTCACACAACCCAATGCCACAGATGTCTCAAATTTTGAGGGAGTGTGCAATTGGCATGCTGACTGCAGGAATGTCCACCAGAGCTGGTAACAGAGAATTTAATGTTAATTTCTCTACCATAAGCCACCTCCAATGTCGTTTTAGAGAATTTAGCAGTATGTCCAACCAGCCTCCCAACCGCAGACCACGTGTAACCACGCCAGCCCAGGACCCCCACATCTGGCTTCTTCACCTGCGGGATGGTCTGAGACGAGCCACCCGCTGAAACTGTGGGTTTGCACAATCGAAGAAATTCTGTACAAACTGTTTAACCGTCTAAGATAAGCTTATCTACGTGCTCATCGTCCTCACCAGGGTCTTGACCAGATAGTAAGTTTGGCGTCGTAACCGACTTCAGTTGACAAAAGCTAACCTTCGTTGGCCACTGGCAAGCTGGAGAAGTGTGCTCTTGACAAATGAATCCTGGCTGCAACTGTACCGGGCAGATGTGTATGGCGTTGTCTGGGCGAGCGATTTGTTAATGTCATGGGGCACTCTGTTCACAACGTTGGTGGGGTTATGTTATGGGCAGGCATCCGCTACGGACAACAAACACATTTTACCGTGAAGAGATACTGAGGCCCATTGTCGTGCCATTCATCTGCCGCCATCGCCTCGTTTCAGCATGGTAATTAATGGTCCCATGTCGCAAGGATCTGTACACAATTCTTGGAAGCTGAAAATGTCCCAGTCACCCATTGAGCACTTTTGGGATGCTCTGGATCGACGTGTACAACAGTTTGTTCCAGTTTCTGCCAATATCCATTCCAGCCATTTCACACAGCCATTGAAGAAGAGTGGGAAAACATTCCACAGGCTACAATCGACAGCCTGATCAACTCTATGTGAAGGAGATATCACACTGCTGAGGCAAATGGATACTTGCTGGTTTTCTTATCCACTCCCCTACTTACCCTTAAAAAATAATCTATGACCATCAGATGTATATCTGTATTTCCAGTCATGTAAAATCCATAAATTAGGCCCTAATGAATTTATTTCAGTTGACTGATATTCCTTATGAACTGTAACTCAGTGAAATATTTAATGTTGAGTTTATATTTCTGTTCAGTGTATTACCCCAGTTCCTCTTACCGTAAGTCGAAGCCTATCCCTGGGAACTCCCTGCATTCACTCAACAAAGGCAAAACCGCTCTGGTATTTATCTCATGGGCAAGAGATTAGGTGTAAACGCACCCAGAAAGCCCAAGGAAATATTCCCTTATTGCTATCTCTTGTAGGCTACATCACTTGCAGCCAAGGAGACCAAAACAGAGTGAATAATGGCATGAATGTTAGTCTCTTTCTCTAGTCTCTTGCCAGCTTTTGATCTTCCTAGAAACGCTACTCTGCTGCTCCCAGAGTTGTTGACGTTATTAAATTGAGGTCAGGCTGACTGACTTCTTGGGACGGGGCGAGTTGCTTGATTCTTCTCATTGTGTTGTAGCTTTTCAGCTGAAGTTTGGTTGCGAAAAAGGGCTCTTTCTTTTAATGAGCTCCTTTTGACCTAGAAACATGACTCATACAGTCATACCTTTTACATCAACTGTAATGATGGGCTCAGCAATGTTCTCAGTCAGCAAACTTGTTTCTTCAGAGGCCAACTCTAGAACTTCCTCTTGTTGAAATGGACGTCAGGGTGTTACTGAAGAATGTTAATACTTTGGTTTTGGATAATGATTGTCTGCCAATGCCATTACCCACCCTCTCCCATTACCCTGTTCAGCTAGACCAGGGGTCAACCCAATGCCTTGAAAACCCCTTCACAAGGTGATATGCAAATGGTGGAGGGGACATGCCTTGGCATGTTTAAAGAAGGGAGACCTTATTGCTGTTCAGAGTCCATTAAGTCTGTGAAATTCCATGTTAGCTGGTTGATAAACACCTTTGTTTGTGTGTCCACCTGACTCACTCCCTCTGTCAACCTCAATCAGCTCAAAGTTTATGGCTGTGGATCAGAGCACTCTGCTGTTCTTTATAGCCAGCAGTGCCTTTAGGTGGGAGCCAGTCCTACCTTTTTAGATAAGGGCTCTACGCTGACCTTTTTTACAAGGAGCACATGTAAAAAATATTTTTGGTATTTAAAGCTAGAATTTAACATTTTAAGGCGAACTGGTGCTCCTAAAATAAAAATTCCAGGTCGCACAGCTAAATATTTACGCACATATGAGAGAGAAGTGGTCGGACTACAGTAGGGTTGCATTGTATGCTGAAACTTCGGTACTTTTTTAATATTAGAATATGAAAACCGTTCCGTACTAGTTTTATAAAAAAACTTTTTGCTGCTTCTGTCAAATGTGTCTCACAGATCAATTCGGTGTAGTTGATGTCCCCCTTAGAGCACGAAAGCCCAGAGCCTGCTCCACTTAGCCTGCACTGGGAGTCTGGGCTGCCCCGTGCCTGCTCCACTTAGCCTGCACTGGGAGTCTGGGCTGCCCCGTGCCTGCTCCACTTAGCCTGCACTGGGAGTCTGGGCTGCCCCGTGCCTGCTCCACTTAGCCTGCACTGGGAGTCTGGGCTGCATCATGTTAGCTCCCCACTCATGCTGCACCAACGTTAACACACTTGAATAATGCGACATGACATGTTGAAACTGTTTTGCGAACAGTAATGAACAATGTCCATACATGCTAGAACACTGTTTACCAGGCAAAAAGTTACTGGTAGGCTAACTTTTGTGGCTAGCTTACAGCTTAGGCTATCATCAATTCAACCTTGATACATTGTTTGATACCATAACGCAAAATATGCTGATTGCCACAAACTTTATTAATTTACTTAATCTTTTGGAGAGACCTATTGTCTCAGCGATCTGACTCCGGGTGGCTCGGTCATGGCCAGAAGGGATCCAGCTTTTGTAAAATTATCATCAAAAGTAGAAATTTTAAATGTTTTTATTTTATTTTTTTGCATAAACAAAAATGCTGCCCCTTAACCAAATTCTCCTGACCTGTTGTGTAAGTTCTAACCTGCTACGAAAAGTCAAATCTGACGTTATTTTGTCAAAAGCTGGATTCCCCCCCCGCCTCGTGAATGACATCATTACTGGTTAGAGACAGTGCACATTTTGATCAAATAAGCAAAGGACTGTGTTAATTATTTAGGAATAAATCTGTCAGAAAACCACTTAGTCAGACAACATGAATTTCTTTCCTAAAATTAAGAAACAAGAATATATTTAATAATTGGCTACAAAGGGATCTTTCCATACTTGGGAGAGTGCTTCTGCCCAAGGCAGAGGGACTGTCTTGCTTTGTGTACCCCTCATTATCTTTATTTGTAAATTCCTCTACCTGTAAAGAGATCAACAAGACCCTTAAGACTTATTTTTCCAGATGAAGTCAGAAACTAAAAAAGTCAGTCCTCTCAAATAAGAGCTGGAGGTCTGGAAGTGTTGATTTTGTTGACATGAATATCACTTTCAAGATCAATTGGTTGAAAATATGTTTGGTCAATACAGAATAAATTTGGTGTTTAAGTTGGTAGGTCTTCAATGTTTACTGAAATGTAATTATATTCCTGAATGATTACCTGCTAAATTGGCTAGGTTTCACTAACAAGCTTTAATGTCCTGGGAAATATGTTTCCTGCACGAGTTTGTGGAATAATTCAGACATAACTGTAAGGAATAAGTACTTGTTCTACCCTAGCTGTCATGAGAGGAATATTGACTTTGTTCTTGATGTTTTTGACAATGGGTAATATTCTTGCATATGAACAATTTATAACATTGAATGAGTTTCCAAAACCAAAATGAGTTTATTTCTGTGATCAAATCCATTCCCAGTGGTCTAACTACACTAATGAAAACTCATCTTAGCTTTGGTGATGATCACAGAGCTTATCCAGAACTCAGTTTGGAAGGCATGGACTTGAGAAATCTTGTTGTAATAAATACATAAGAAAAATGTAACATTCACGGATCCAACTTACGCCTAGAGGAAAATCTTTCTGGAACATGCTTATTCCTGACATTGTCTGCAAAAAAAGCTTGGTTGATGCTTTATACGAATATTGTATACCAAACAAATTCAAGGAAGTGCACTTTAAGATTCTACAGATTCTGTAATTCTATGTTGTCCAAATTTGTGATTATTGATGATATCTGCGTTTTTCTGCGAAAAAAGGTGATCTGACTCACTAGATTTTGGGGAAAACCTCGCAGAATACTTATTTACCTTTTTGAACACTAGCAATGTTTTTGGCATGAAGGATATAATGTTATTTTTGCAATGATTCTCGTTATCAAATAATTTATACACAAACAAAAATTATACCAAAATTACTATTTTTGATTGAATTTAATAATCTTGCTAAGACATTATCAACGTCAACAGTGAAGAGGCAACTCCGGGATGCTGGCCTTCTAAGCAGAGTTCCTCTGTCCAGTGTCTGTGTTATTTTGCCCATCTTAATCTTTTCTTTTTATTGGCCAGTCTGAGATATTGCTTTTTCTTTGCAACTCTGCCTAGAAGGCCAGCATCCCAGACTTGCCTCTTCACTGTTGACATTGCGACTAGGGTTTTGCGGGTTGTGCAATGTAACAGGAATATTTAGACTTAGGGATGCCACCCGTTAGATAAAATACGGAACGGTTCCGTATTTCACTGAAAGAAAAAAAAACGTTTTGTTTTCAAGATGGTAGTTTCCAGATTCGACCATATTAATCACCTAAGGCTCGTATTTCTGTGCGTTTATTATAATTAAGTCTGATTTGATAGAGCAGTCTGACTGAGCGGTGGTAGGCACCAGCAGGCCCGTAAGCATTCATTCAAACAGCACTTTTGTGCGTTTTGCCAGCAGCTCTTCGCAATGCATTGCGCTGTTTATGACTTCAAGCCTATCAACTCCCAAGATTAGGCTGGAGTAAGCGATGTGAAATGGCTAACTATTTAGCGGGGTGCGCGCTAATAGTGTTTCAAATGTCACTCGAGACTTGGAGTAGTTGTTCCCCTTGCTCTGCATGGGTAACGCTGCTTCGAGGGTGGCTGTTGTCGATGTGTTCCTGGTTCGACCCAGGTAGGAGCGAGGAGCTCAGTTGGTAGCTCAGTTGGTAGAGCATGGTGTTTGCAATGCCAGGGTTGTGGGTTCGATTCCCACGGGGGGCCAGCACAGAAAAAAAATATGTATGAAATGTATGCATTCACTACTGTAAGTCGCTCTGGATAAGAGCGTCTGCTAAATGACTAAAATGTAAATGTAATGAGAGGGACGGAAGCTATACTGTTACACTGGCAATACTAAAGTGCCTATAAGAACATCCAATAGTCAAAGGTATATGAAATACAAATCGTATAGAGAGAAATAGTCCTATAATAACTACAACCTAAAACTTCTTACCTGGGAATATTGAAGACTCATGTTAAAAGGAACCACCAGCTTTCATATGTTCCCATGTTCTGAGCAAGGCACTTAAACGTTAGCTTTCTTACATGGCACATATTGCACTTTTACTTTCTTCTCCAACACTTTGTTTTTGCATTATTTAAACCAAATTGAACATGTTTCATTATTTATTTGAGGCTAAATTGATTTTATTGATGTATTAAGTTAAAATAAGTGTTCATTCAGTATTGTTGTAATTGTCATTATTACAAATACATTTTTAAAAATCGGCCAATTAATCGTTATCTGCTTTTTTTGGTCCTCCAATAATCGGTATCGGCGTTGAAAAATCATAGTCGGTCGACCTCTACTCAGTTTCATAAGAAAGTCCTTTGTTTCTGGCCATTTAGAGCCTGTAATCGAGCCCACGCATGCTGTTGCTCCAGATACTCAACTAGTCTAAAGAAGGACTTTTTTTTTTTTTTTATTGCTTCTTTAAATCAGCACAACGTGCCATGGAACACAGGAGTGATGGTTGCTTATAATGGGCCTATGTAGATATTCCATTAAAAATCAGCCGTTTCAAGCTACGTCGTTAACAAAATGAACACTGTTTACACTGTATTTCTGATCAATTTGATGTTATTTTTTCTTTCAAAAACAAGGACATTTCTAAGTGACCCCAAACTTGTGTGTGTGAACCGTCCTCTCTCACTGTCAACTGCGTTTATTTTCTGCAAACTTAACATGTAAGTATTTGTATGAACATAAGACTCAACAACTGAGACATAAACTGAACAAGTTCCACAGACATGTGACTAACAGAAATTGAATAATGTGTCTCTGAACAAAGGGGGGTCAAAATCAAAAGTAACAGTCAGTATCTGGTGTGGCCACCAGCTTCATTAAGAACTGCAGAGCATCTCCTCCTCATTGACTGCACCCGATTTGCCAGTTCTTGCTGTGAGATGCTACCCCACTCTTCCACCAAGGCACCTGCAAGTTCCCAGACATTTCTGGGGGGAATCGCCCTAGCCCTCACCCTCCGATCCAACAGGTCCCAGACGTGCTCAATGGGATTGAGATCCGGGCTCTTCGCTGGCCATGGCAGATCACTGACATTCCTGTCTTGCAGGAAATCACGCACAGAACAAGCAGCATGGCTGGTGGCATTCATGTTGGAGGGTCATGCCAGAATGAGCTTTTCATAACTGTGACCTTAATTGCCTACCGTCTTTAAGCCGTCTTTAAGCTGTTAGTGTCTTAACAACCGTTCCGCAGGTGCATGTTCATTGAACAAGCATGGGAAACGGTGCTTTAAACTCTTTACAATGAAGATCTGTGAAGTTATTTGGAGTTTTACGAATTATCTTTGAAAGACATGGTCCTGAAAAAGGGACGTTTCTGTTTTTTGCTGATTGGGTGTGTTTTTGTTGTATGTCTTTAGTATTTTCTTGTCTATACCTGTGTTTTGTTAGACATGTTTGATGTAGGGATGTAAGTTGTTGATGATAATTTTGTATTATGATTAAACGAATACAGTTTTTTTTAAATTACTTTGATCAAATAAGCTACTTCTATGCAAATGTTGTTGATCAGTACAATAAAATAAGCCCAAATGGAATGGAAACAGATTCACATCTGTAGCCCTGTAAAATCAGCCAAAACAAGATCAATAACTCACTGTATGCACACATTCCTATTGAACTGTATTGTAAATAGGCCTAGGCTACTTCTTTATTTACCTGGTTTGTCAATATAGATTTACCATTTGAATAAATGATTACCCTTCTGTAGTTAGATTGGTAAAAACAAATATCAAATTGATTGGATAGTTTTTTTTCATCAATGCATACATGGATGTCTGAAAAATGTTGATGTAAAAAAAATTCTAATTTTGTGATATTGAACTCAAAAGATTCCCAACTATTGAACAGAGCAGTAGCTCAGTTTCTGTCTGGATTAAGTGCCATTCTGTGACTTTTTGTAGTAGTATTGTTTTGGTATTGAGTATCGTGATACTTAACCTGGTATTGGTATTGAAGTCAAAATTCTGGTTTAGTGACAACACTACACTGTAGAGCCCTGTAGATATTTGACCCGTTTCAAATTCCCTAATAACAATCAAAGGAATGAACTTGAGACTGAATTTATTAATTCAAAAGGATCATAAGACGAGCTTTATTACACCAAGGTCCAAGGATCAAGCAGGCTGTGATATTACAAATGGACTAATCATGACATCATTCACGTCAAGCTATTGGGAATATAAATGGTCCCCACCCTCTTTTCTTTCTATGTTCTCTTTCTGCTCTCTCTTTCTCCTGTCTCTCTCTCCCTCATGGTGCCTATTTGTTTCTCTGATTTGCATAATGATGACTCACCCTGTTCGGTGCCTCGGGTGGATTCTGGAGCCCTCTTCATCCCTTACTCAAACACAGCCTTTGTTTGGACTCAGCCCCCCCTCTCCCAATGTGCTGCTCCCTTAATCAACATTGAGCCCTACCTCTTTTTGTTGTTTTGAAACAGGAGTGTTGCCAAAACTCTCATAACTAGTTTGGCTGCCTGTGCCCATCCCTCCTACACTGCCTGGAAGCAAGTGAGGGAAGTGGGGGTGAGGGGGACAAGGAAAGTTAGAGAAATGCATGGTGATTGGAGAGAAAGGGCAGGGAAAGGTGAGTGTAGAGATGGTGAGAAGTGTTTCAAGTGAATGAGGTAAAGAGAAAGATGAGAATTGAATGACTTGGAAACATCTGGTGAACTGTGTACTTGACAATGAAGAATTTAAAATGCATTCTTTGTCACATTTCAAAACCATAAACAATGTCTGCCTCACAACCTCCCTCTTCTCTGTGTTTCTCCAGGATCCAGAGGTGGCTCTACCAGTGCGTCAGCAGTCCAAGGCCTGGTGCTGGTGCATGTGCCTGGGCCTGGCCCTCATGCTGTCTGGCGTGGTGGTGGGAGGGGCCTACCTGTACAGGTACTACATTCTGGAGGTGAGACTGGATTACTCAGACCCCAGTGTCGATCTATGGCTTACTGAATACACTGTAGCTGGCTTGATTCCTATCTAATTGACACTTTTAAGAACTTATTGTATTTGAATACAACATTATAGTTCAAATGTGTAATTGACAAGAGACATCCATGCAGTAAAAAGTATGAATATAAACGTTTTCCACCAAGTGCTATGTGTCCTCCCGTCCACCAGGAGGGCCAGGTGTTTGTGTGCGGGGTGAAGTACCGTGAAGAAGACATGATGATCCTGGAGGAGGAGGATGTGGAGGTGGACCTGCCCTCCAGATTCAAGATGATCCAGGAGAACATCCGCGTACTGGAGGACCAGGAGGTGGCTCTCATCAACGTACCCGTGCCTGAGTTCGACGACAGTGACCCCGCCGACATCGTCCACGACTTCCAAAGGGTAAGGAAATTGAATCAACTTCAACCCTGCTGTTTATTGCTAACCCCTGTGATGTTTCTGTGGGGATAACCATCCACAGATCATGGATTTTCTGTATTCAGTGGAGTTCCATGAGGTTGTTCTCTGACTGAGTTTGTTCTGTTGACTCCCTTCCACAGAGACTGACTGCCTACCTGGACCTGTTCCTGAACAAATGCTACGTCATCCCCCTCAACACCTCCATCGTCATGCCTCCGAAGGACTTCCTGGAGCTGTTGGTCAACATCAAGGTAACAGGAACTGCTTTATGAATTATGTTACAATAATGACAGTAATACATTCGATTTCTTATCCACTTGTTTGGACACCCAATGTAATTCTATACTATTTTTAAAATGAAATAAGACTGTTTCGGTGGTTTTAATAAATGTTTTGAAATTAACCACCCAGTAGCTCTAGCTCATACTGATAGGATATGTTATTCAATGTTGTACCCCTCTTTCTTCCCCCTCCTCCAGGCTGGTACCTACCTGCCCCAGTCTTACCTGGTCCATGAGGAGATGATGGTGACTGAGCGCCTGGAGGATGTGGAACAACTGGGATACTTCATTAACAACCTCTGCCAGGGCAAAGACACCTACAAGCTGGAGCGCAGAGACAGGATCCTGGGTCAGTACACACACATGCACATATACAACACGCATGCATATACATCACAGATCACACACACACGCGCCACATAGTTGTTTGGACAAGTGAAGAATTATGCTAACATGCCCAAAAGAAAATGGCTTCTTCTACATTCAGCCATCTTTTGCATGAGATATTGACTGACTGGTCTCTAAGCACACAGTTAGACCTCACATACCTAACACACCTCTCACACAGATGTCTTACAAAACTACTACATGGGCATTGCGACATATCTGATTCATACCTTTCCAAAATGATGTTTTCCCAAGTCTTGAATGAACAACCAACCACCATATTGTGGCAGCTCATAAGGGTTTTTATCAGGCGTAGATCAGCATTTTATTCTCTCCATCCCCCACATTGCAGGTATGCAGAAGCGCGAAGCTCTCAACTGCCACAAGATCCGTCACTTTGAGAACAAGTTTGTGGTGGAGACCTTGATCTGTGAGCCCTAGTGATGTTGTGGCCGTGGGAAAAGTGGCACATCGTCTCTATACAACTTCGCTTCATTTTACTGGGAGCACAGTTGGAGATTTGTAATTGTAGTTTTCTCTGTTTTAAATGTTTCCATTTGTTATTTTACTTCAGGTAGTTTTGTGTGCGTGAGAATTGTAATGTGAAAAGGGGCTTAAAAAATGTAAAAAAGGGTAACAGTCAGTTGCGTGCGTTTTTTATTATTATGCACGGATGCAATTCTTCAACAAAAGACCGTAGGGTTCTATTTTAGGGAGGATCTTTTCGAGGGCAGGTCTGCTAGCTTGTCAAATATTTAGATTACTTGAATAATCTAAACTGTGATTAAGGGTTGAATTGATGCAGAACATGTATGGTATAGACTTAATGAAACAGAATCTAATTGTATTTTTTAGTACAGAAATAAATGTTCAAAGGCATGGCAAATTGATACTTTTGTACCACTGAACCTGGTTTTAGAAGGGACTATTCCAAGGAGTTTTCTAGGTTTTATATTTTAATTGTCTGCTGTGACTATTAATATACTGCATATATGATTTCTTAACTGTAAAACATAAGATAAGTGTGGATACATGTTTTTCTTTCATCTAGCTTTAAGAATAAACCAAGACAATTATCTAAAGAATTCTAATCAGGAATGCATTCATTCTCATACAGCAAAGTAAAACATACACGCTATCTTTTTTTCACAATTGTTTTTAGTGAATGTTTCTTTCTCCAAATGTACTTTTTTTTTTTTATCTCTCGTACTAATTTGTATATAACCTCTGTAAAGATATGACCAACACCACAATAAATCTTAAACCAGTAATACAGATATTGTAGTGTGGCCAGTGTGTTCCTTAATGCCACAATTTAAAGTAGAATTTTAATGAATGACTTTCACTAGAGTCATTTTCTATTCTTCACTTTTATGACAGTTGGATACTTTTTCCACCACTGTCTATGAGACTCGAAATTGAGCTCAGGTGCATTCTGTTTCCATTGATCCTCCTTGATATTTCTACAACTTAATTGGAGTCCACCTGTGGTAAATTCAATTTACTAGACATAATTTGAAAAGCACACACCTGTCTACACAAGGTCCCACAGTTGACAGTGCATGTCAGAGCAAAAACCAAGCCAAGAGGTTGAAGGAATTGTCCGTAGAGCTCTGAGCCAGGATTGTAGGAAGGGTACCAAACAAATTATGCAACATTGAAGGTCCCCAAGAACACATTGGCCTCCATCATTCTTGAGTGGAAGAAGTTTGGAACCAGCAAGACTTCCTAGAGCTGGCCACCCGACCAAACCGAGCAATCGGGGGAGAAGGGCCTTGGTCAGGGAGGTTGACCAAGAACTTGATGGTCACTCTGACAGAGCTCCAGAGTTCTTCTGTGGTGATGGGAGAACCTTCCAGAAGGACAACCATCTCTGCAGCACTCCACCAATCAGGCCTCTATCAGGCCGCAGTAAAAGGCATGTGACAGCCCGCTTGGAGTTTGCCAAAAGGCACCTAAAGGACTCTCAGACCATGAGAAACAAGATTCTCTGGTCTGATGAAACCAAGATTGAACTCTTTGGCCTGAATGTCAAGCGTCACGTCTGGAGGAAACCTGGCACCATCCCAGCCAAGACGACGCAGGAGTGGCTTCAGGGCAAACTTCTGAATGTCCTTGAGTGGCCCAGCCAGAGGCCGGACTTGAACCCGATCGAACATCTCTGGAGAGACCTGAATATAGATGTGTAGCCTCGCTCCCCATCCAACCTGACAGAGCTTGAGGATCTGCAGAGAAGAATGGGAGAAACTCCCCAAATACAGGTGTGCCAAGCTTGTAGCGTCATAACCTCGAAGATTTGACGCTGTAATCGCTGCCAAAGGTGCTTCATCAAAGTACTCAGTAAAGGGTCTGAATACGTATGTAAATGTGTTATTTCTGTTTCAATATTTTTGTATAAATTTGCAAACATTTCTAAAAACCTGTTTTTGGTTTGTTGTTATGGGGTTGTGTGTAGATTGATGGGGGGGAGGGACGATTTAATCCATTTTAGAATAAGGCTGTAAAAAAAGTCAAGACAACTAAATGCTTTCTGAATGCACTGTAAAAGTATAGATGCTTTCCTTTAATACACATGTTCATTCTTTTACATTTGGCAACCTCATCCATTCCTGTACTTCCTGCCATTTGTTTGAATGTAGTCATGCTGGCTTCACCTTTGTTGCCATTGGATAATGTTGACTGTATGCTGTCTATTTTGTGTGGTTGCATTTGCTTATGTTTGCTCCCATAGCAGTATGTCTCATCTCTGATAGTGTACGTGTATTACGTGTATTATAACTATAAGCCCTGTTATATGATCATAGTGGAAATCTCTCTGATTAAGATCCTAATGAGTTGGAGAAGGGTGTCATGGGAGAGATGCCAGATGGGCTCTGCGTGTTCACCTTCACACCGATGTACTCAAGGTGATGAGGGTCCTATGGATTTTTCTACAACATGTAGAGTGCATATGCTTTTGTGAGCACTTTTTTGATATTGTTTTAAATAACCAATCCTTACTTTTTCTCATTTTAGTTAGTTCATGTTGGGACTATCTTTTTAAATTTCTCAATTATCAAAATTCTGTGACTTACACTCCCATCTCAAGAACATCCTGCTTTCTCTGTCACCCTGTTCTAAACACACACACACACACACAGATGGCAGGGGAACATGTAGACAGGCGACAAGAAGAGACCAATATAGCAGTCGTTAGACTCCTGTCGTAAGCTAGTTCCCTCTGTGAGGAGGGAGATGCCAGCCATCAATAAGGCTGTCAGCCCAGAGTAGGAAGAATTCCTGTCATAAATTTATGAGGCCTGCGCTGAGTCACTGATTCATGGAACATGCTCTTTGAATTCTGTTGCCTGATGTTCTTGAGTGGTTGCTGTCACTTCACACCAGAAAGGATGAATGATTGAATAGCTCTTATATATGTGGTCCACTGCACTGACACAGGTTAGGGATGGGAAGCCTGGTCAAGTCTTGTGGCTTGTGTATTCATATGTATTCATTAGGATCGCATCAAATAGATTAAAGTTCAAATATCTAAGAGACGTATCAGTATGACTTCATTTTTGTTAAGAAAAGGCACAGTACAGGTTAGAATCTGATGTGCATGTGTGTATTTCGGGCTGTACGTGTTTCCATGTTTGCATCGTGGGAACATTGCTCCCAGTTAGAGGAGGAATCTGTGAAGCGCATTTGCATACAGGGCTGGCCATCCACTGACCCTGTGGGAGAGCTCAGCTCTGTTGACAGACCACAGAGATGCTGGTAATGCAGGGGATTACATGGAGTGCTATGAGTCTGATGCCTCGTAAAGAGTCACTGATCCCACATACAGTAGAGGCCTTATGGCTAGCTGGTGTCCTGTGTTTCTGCTCGCAGGCCTGGGCTATAGGGTATAACTTACATTGGCATTAGTTGGTCATGCTGCACCTTATCCACTGACTGGTCTGGAGCACAAACACACTCCCTTGCATTTCAACTTTGGGTGTGATATAGGCTAATCTTGTAACAGCCATATGATCCCTGGGCCTTGAATAAGCTAAAAAAAATTCAGCTGTCATACCAAGTTTTAAAAAGTGACTTGTCTTTGCACTTGCCGCAAACCCCTATCAGATTACCAGTCAAAGATAAATTAAAGATAGAATTGCATTATTAATATACATTCCATCAATCATTGATGCATAACCATGTCATCGTGGTATGTATTGATATTTATAATGTGGTGTCGACCATTTCTTTGGAACACATTTGTCCCTCATTAACAGTGTAATAATAACTGAATGCACTGAGGATATATGTATGATACATTTCAGACTCTTGACACCCCTAGTTTAGATGGCTCCTGTTACCTAATCCATCTCAATGAAGTGTGCTTTCGGTGTTGGTAATTTTGCTCAGTGCTAAACATTTGATTCAGCATTGCCAGAATATTCCATTGAAAGAAGTGTAACAAACATTGCCATAAAATCTCTCTCTCTAATAATTAGCCCTTGAAATATGACGCTCCAGGTAGACAATTGTATTGAAGACACTGCCTACAAGTCCCAGAGTACTTTGCTTTTTTGTGCGTCCTGCCATCAGTGTCAACATACTTTTCAGGTTAGATTTAACTCTGTTGAAAAACACACATCACCACACAGTGTTCCCACAAATGTCCTTTTGAAAGGGAACGTGTCGTTTTGGTAAGTACCACTTTTGTTTGTTTGTTTTTAATGTAAAGTAAAGCCCAATATTACACCAAAGAAGGTTAGTAAACTAGCTAGCAGACAAGCTAGCACAAGCTCGGCTCTGTGTATCTGTCGCCATGGTAACGGGCTCATGCTGTCCTGGCGTTTTGGCAGCAGATTTTGTGGGTATCATCCGATCCATCCTATCCCCAACCAATGACAGGAATAGTGCTATCACACGGCGTCATGTCTTGCTATAAATAAATGTGGCGGGATGAATTAAGCATATGAAATCCAAACCATTCTCGTGTGTGTGAAATTGCATTATACAAGTTCATGCACTTAGAGGAGGTCTTATTTTCTGAGAACGCACATAAGGATGAATTGTAAATGTATGACGATAGCTGTGTGTTTTCAAAACCCCTACGTTTCTCCCACTGTTTCCTCAGGTGTGGTGTTATGAACCAGTATGAGGTGGTCCATCAGATTGGAGAGGGGGCATTTGGGAAGGCCTTCTTGGCCCTGGACAGGGACAGAGACTGGGGCGGTGAGAGCCAGTGCGTGGTCAAAGAGATCAACCTCAGAAAGGTACCAATCATAGACTTATCTGTGATGCTCATGAAATCATAACCAAGCCTCTACACAACCGACTGCATTGTTTTAACCAGTAGGCCAGGAATTTGTTATGAGAATTTCCATCCCCTTTTTTGTTGCAATGTCATTCATAGATGTCACCTATGGAAAAGGAAGCATCCAAAAAGGAAGTCATGCTGCTTGCAAAGATGAAGCATCCAAATATCGTCACCTTTTTCAAATCATTTCAGGGTTTGTATCCAGTCAATATGTCTGTGTGTGTGTCTGTGTCTGTGTCTGTGTGTGTGTGTGTGTGTGTGTGTGTGTGTGTGTGTGTGTGTGTGTGTGTGTGTGTGTGCATACATGCGTATGTGCTTGCTTGTGTGTGATGTTGATCAGTTTATCCTGTCTGAAACAGAGAGCACTAACCTGTACATAGTGATGGAGTACTGTGATGGAGGAGATCTGATGAAGAAGATCAGTATGCAACGAGGGGTTATGTTTACTGAGGAGCAGGTACAGACACACACACACACCACAGGAGGTTGGTGGCACCTTAATTGGGGAGGACTGGCTCATGGTAATGGCTGGAATGATTGAGTGGAATTGTATCAAATACATCAAAGACATGGTTTCCATGTGTTGGATGCCATTCCATTAGCGCCATTCCAGACATTATTATGAGCTGTCCTCCCCTCAGCAGCCTCCACTGAGACACACCACACACAGGGTTCAAGGAAATACTCATGTAAACTATTTTGTTCCCACTCAGATAGTGGATTGGTTTGTACAGATCTGTTTGGGACTGAAGCACATCCATGACAGGAAGGTTTTGCACAGAGACATCAAAGCACAGGTATTAAACAGCTGTCTTAGTCAGACAAAAGCCACATAGATATCAAAGCACAGGTACCACTTATAACAACTTGATCTACTCTGATCATTGTTTTGTTTTTGTATTGCTTTCCTCTAGAATATATTCCTTACCAAGAAGGGGATGAAAGCCAAGCTGGGAGACTTTGGCATTGCAAGAATGTTAAACAAGTGAGTTTCTATGATAGTGGCAGAAGACTCACAGCCAGGAAAGAGACTACTGGTATTTTCTCCATAACAGCTGCTGATTACAGAGAGCTAGGACATGTTCCAAACCATGTTATTAACATTCCACATTCCACAACCATACTGTTACATTGTGTATTACCACTCATGTATATTTATGTTCTGATGAATGTGATTGGCTAGTACCATGGAGCTAGCCAGGACCTGTGTTGGGACGCCATATTACCTGTCTCCTGAAATCTGTGACAACAGACCGTACAATAACAAAACGTATGTACCATATTATCCTCCCTTCTTTTTATTACTCTCTCACACTCTATCTATCGATGTCTTTCTCTCTTATTCACACACAGCCTCCCACTGGACACAGACGTCAGTTCAATGTAAAGTTTTGATTTACATTTGTTGGAAATGTCAACTAACGTGAATTCAACATGAAATCAACAACAAAAAATCACCATGCTGTTGGATTTAGGTAAAAAATTGGGTGAAAAAAATATGGAATCCAGTTAGTTTGTAATCACATAGATTTTTTGGGTTGAAATGATGTGGAAACAACGTTGATTCATCCAGTGTCTTGGCCTGCAAAAGTAAAAGCCAAAATGTCAGTGTTGTGTTTTGGTGAAATGAGCTACAGTACCTCTACCTAGCTCACCCGCAGGATTTCCTGTTATGCTGTTATGTGTTTAGACAACCCAAAAATAGACCCTGTGTTACTTTCTCCCAATAACATATGTCGGCGGTGTCTAATATGGTGATATGTTACCTGATGAGACACTGACTGACTGTGGGGAGAAGTTAACACATTTATTCAGTATATGGCCGTAGCTGTTGTGTTGCAAACACCTTGCTCCATCTGAGCAATCAAAACATTGTGTGACATAAGGTATTTCGTGTTGGAACTTGTGTGTTTGTGTAAACAGTGAAGCAAGCAGACAGGACTGTAGAGCATTAGCTAGCTGCCTGATCAATCAGCCATGTGGCTGCAACAACGCCACAATCTTTTCCATCATACTCTCATTCTGGCTAGTCTGAAATCGGTGTCCTCCCTCCATTAATAGGCGCACATTCACATACACACTTTGTCTAGGCAGCTATTGTTCTGCTTTCTAGAACTGGGCTGTTTTGACACTAGCTGGGATAGAGAGGGCGCTCCCTGAGTTTCACTGTTACACACATTTATGTGTCGTTTCCCCTCTATTAGCTCCTCACGAATAGTTCACAGATCATCATATACATCATAAACTGTCATCCACCATTACCACAGCTGCAAAGTATCCTTGTGCATTTTATAATGATTGCTCTTATATTCAACAGCAATCTTTGACTGGTTCTTTCTGTTCCTCAGGGATATCTGGTCTCTGGGCTGTGTCCTGTATGAGCTCTGCACCCTCAGACATCCAGTAAGCACTGCTACAAACACACAAATGCACACACTCACACGCACACGCAGTCACACTCAGACAACACATGAATGCACACACATATACACATGCAATTCAAAGCCACACTATCTCAAAAGTATTTATCTCCACCTGCAGTTTGAGGGCAACAGCCTGAGGCAGCTGGTAGTGAAGATCTGTACGGGGCGCTATAACCCAGTCTCCACCCGATACTCCTACGACCTGCGCCTGCTGGTCACTCAGCTGTTCAAGGTCAGCCCGCGAGACCGGCCCTCCGTCAACTCTGTCCTCAAACGGCCCTTCCTAGAGAAACACATCAGCAAACACCTGGACCCCCAGGTAACTACTAGGGTACCAAGAAAGGGACTGGAGGCTCAGCCGGTAACCTTTCTATACGTTCCCCTTGGGCTTAGATAATTATAAACAGAGGGGTGACTTTCTGTTTACAGAAATGAACATTGAAATCTTTTTGGGTTGAAACGGTTAAACTAAACTTGCACAACCCAAATGTGCTAACTACTCACACTTTGTAGAAGTCTTGTGACTTCTTGTCAAGAACAGATATTATTAGCTTGCATGTTTGTGTGTGTGTGTTTTTGGTTTTACTATCCTTGTGGGGACCAGAAGTCCTCACACGGAAAATAAAACAAGGAACATTATGCCAGTCCCCTCAAGAAAACATATTTTAGCTTTAGGGATTAGGTTTATGGTTAAGGTTACAATTAGGGTTAGAATTAGGGTTAGGAGTTAAGGGTTTGGGGTTAAGGTTAGGTTAAGGGCCAGGGAAAATAGGATTTTGAATGGGAATCAATTGTTTGGTCCCCACAAGGATAGTAAAACAAACATGTACAGTGTGTGTGTGTGTTATTGTATTATTGTGTTAACTTCAGGATGTCCTGTGCTGTTTCCTTACTCTGTTCTGGGTGTTTCTAGGTCATTGAGGATGAATTCAGCCACACAGTGCTTCACAGAAAGAGAGCTGCAGGCCCACTGCCTAGAGTGCGGGCCGCACCAGTACAGATCACCGGTACACACGCTTAAGGGACATAAGCGAAAAGATTGTATTGCTGTATTTCTGTCTGAGTCCAAACATCCCCTTAACATAATCATTAGCTTTTCTCAGAATGGTTTCAGCCACACATTACCCAACAACAAAGTTTCCTACTTAAATAGGCTTGGCTAATAGGCTTGGCTTCACAGTAGCTGTGATGAAATGTTGTCAGTTACACCACCTGGTGGTCAGGGTCATAGCATTCTCTCCAATATATGTTCATCCTCATCAGAATACATTCACTAAAACTCTTGGCATCAAAACCAGTTGCACAGAACTGAACTGTGAGCACAGGTTAAAGATTCCTGGGCATGAAATGTAAATGACGTCAGCCGTGTCTCTCATTCTCAGAGTACAATCACTTGGTGAATGGCAATAGACTGTTGTCATTCTATTAGGAAGCATGCTAGTGCTGACATGTCAATTCTGCCACCTGTATTGTTATGGTACCATTATAGCAACATTGGCTTGTCTGGGTATGCCAACTCAACATCACAATGATGTCAAATCAAATCGAAATGTATTTGTCACATGCGCCGAACACAACACCTTACAGTGAAATGCTTACTGAATAGCCCTTAACCAACAATGCTTTAAGAGGTTTTTAAGAAATTAAATGTTAAGTAAAAAAATAGAAAATAAAAACAAAAGTAACAATTAATCAAACAGCAGCAGTAAAATAACAATAGCGAGCCTACAGTTGAAGTCGGAAGTTTACATACACTTAGGTTGGAGTCATTAAAACTAGTTTTTCAACCACTCCACACATTTCTTGTTAACAAAATATAGTTTTGGCAAGTCGGTTAGGACATGTACTTTGTGCATGACACAAGTCATTTTTCCAACAATTGTTTACACACAGATTATTTCACATATAATTCATTTTCTCTACTATTATTCTGACATTTCACATTCTTAAAATAAAGTGGTGATCTGACCTAAAACAGGGAATTTTTACTAGGATTAAATGTCATGAATTGTGAAAAACTGAGTTTAAATGTATTTGGCTAAGGTGTATGTAAACTTCCGACTTCAACTGTATATACAGGGGGTACCGGTACAGAGTCAATGTGCGGGGGCACCGGATGGTCGAGGTAATTGAGGTAATATGTACATGAATGTATAGTTAAAGTGAATATGCATAGATAATAACCAGAGAGTAGCAGCAGCGTAAAAAAAAGGGGTTTGGGTAGCCCTTTGATTAGCTGTTCAGGAGTCTTATGGCTTGGGGGTAGAAGCTGTTTAGAAGCCTTTTTGACTAGACTTGGCGCTCCAGTACCGCTTGCCATGCGGTAGCAGAGAGAACAGTCTATGACTAGGGTGGTTGGAGTCTTTGACCATTTTTATGGGCCTTCCTCCGATACCGCCTGGTATAGAGGTCCTGGATGGCAGGAAGCTTGGCACCAGAGATGTACTGGGCCGTATGTACTTCCCTCTGTAGTGCTTTGCGGTCGGAGACCGAGCAGTTGTTATACCAGGCAGTGATGCAACCAGTCAGGATGCTCTCGATGCAGCTGTAGAACCTATTGAGGATCTGAGGACCCATGCCGAATCTCCTCAGTCTGCTAAGGGGAAATAGGTTTTGTCGTGCCCTCTTCACGACTGTCTTAGTGTGTTTGGACTATGATAGTTTGTTGGTGATGTGGACACCAAGGAACTTGAATCTCTCATCCTGCTCCAATACAGCCCTGTCAATGAGAATGGGGGCGTGCTTTGTCCTCCTTTTCTTGTAGTCCACAATCATCTCCTTTGTCTTGATCACTTTGAGGGAGAGGTTGTTGTCCTGGCACCACACAGCCAGGTCTCTGACCTCCTCCCTATAGGCTGTCTCATCGTTGTCGGTGATCAGGCCTACCACTGTTGTGTCATCGGAAAACTTGATGATGGTGTTGGAGTCATGCCTGGCCGTGCAGTCACGAGTGAACAGGGAGTACAGGAGGGGACTGAACACGCACCCCTGAGGCGCCCCCGTGTTGAGTATCAGCGTGGTGGATGTGTTGTTACCTACCCTTACCACCTGGGGGTGGCCCGTCAGGAAGTCTAGGATCCAGTTGCAGAGGGAGGTGTTTAGTCCCAGGGTCCTTAGCTTAATGATGAGCTTTGAGGGCACTATGGTGTTGAACGCTCATCTGTAGTCAATGAATAGCATTCTCACATAGGTGTTCCTTTTGTCCAGGTGGGGAATGGCAGTGTTGAGTGCAAAAGAGATTGCATCATCTGTGGATCTGTTGGGGTGGTATGCAAATTGAGTGGGTCTAGGATTTCTGGGATAATGGTGTTGATGTGAGCCATGACCAGCCTTTCAAAGCACTTCATGGCTACACACTTGAGTGCTACCTGTCGGTATTCATTTAGGCAGGTGTTAGTGTTCTTGGGCACAGGGACTATGGTGGTCTGCTTGAAACATGTTGGTATTACAGACTCAGTCAGGGACAGGTTGAAAATGTTAGTAAAGGCACTTGCCAGTTAGTCAGCGCACGCTGGGAGTACACATCCTGGCAATCCGTCTGGCCCTGTGGCCTTGTGGATGTTCACCTGTTTAAAGGTCTTACTCACATTGGCTACAGAGAGAGTGATCACACAGTGTTACTTGCCTCGAAGTGAGCATAAAGTAATTTAGCTCGTCTGGTAGGATCGTGTCACTGGGAAGCCCGCGGCTGTGCTTCTCTTTGTAGTCTGTAATGGTTTGCAAGCCCTGCCACATCGGAAGTGCATCGGAGCCAGTGTAGTACGATTCAATCTTAGTCCTGTATTGACGGTTTGCCTGCTTAATGAGTCGTCGGAGGGCGTAGCAGGATTTCTTATAGGCTTCCAGGTTAGAGTCCCGCTCCTTGAAAGCGGCAGCTCTACCCTTTAGCTCAGTTCGGATATTGCCTGTAATCCATGGCTTCTGGTTGGGGTATGTACGTACGTACGTACGGTCACTGTGGGGACGACGTCATTGATGAAGCCAGTGTCTGATGTGGTGTACTCAACGCCATCGGGGGAATCCCGGAACACATTCCAGTCTGTGATAGCAAAACAGTCCTGTAGCTTGTGATATTTCATCACAATGATGTACCTCCTATCTGTTAGCTGCATACTGTATGTATCTCCTTTTTATTTTTTGTAACTTTACATTTTTCATCCTCTGTTGGGTCCAGAAATAGTCACCAAAGCCAGAGTCTCAGAGAGGCCTCCTCCTCGGTCGAAGCCTGGGCCCTCGGTGAAGAAACCGCCCCCCAAACCAGATTGGAAACCCCCTACCAGAGTCATGCCACAGCACAAAGTAACTCACCTTTCTAAAGAACAACTATATCAGTTACTTCTCCAGTTGCCTACTACTGTATAACAGCTACTACATGAAAGCATGTTCCTAGAACTGTACCACTGAAATTCCATCTTATCTTGTTCCATCTTATCTTTTGGGTTTTTGTTCCTCAGCCGTTTCATCCACGAGCAGCACAGATTAGGGTTCCAGTGGCCAGACAATACGGTCAACAGAACCCCAGGTGGGACGGTCAGGCTGAAGTCAACCCTTACGACCACTACTATGCCCAGCTGGATGCCATCCAGAGGAGATACTCTCCTCTACCTCCTCGTCCTCCTCTTCCCTCCTGTCATCCTCCGGTGGTTCAGGAGAGACCTGTGGAGCGCTATGATGACAGAGAGAATCGCCCAGAACCATATCAATTGTGAGTGTTCAGTCAAGCATAACCATAATTATAGAATAATGTTCTTCAAACCTGGTCCTTGCGAGATACAGGGTTTGCAGGCTTTTGTTAATTTGTGTGTGTTTGGCCTTCAGGGTGGCCGCTGCCTGTAATGAATACCGCCAGAGGAGACAGGAGGCCAACCAGTACAAGCTGAGGGTAGAGAAACAGCTGGTGGGTCTCAGGCTGTATTATGCTGAAACAGCCAGCTGTTTGTTGGCTTCTGTTAAATACTAGAAAAACTGGATATGCTGCTGATGTATTGTAACTGTAATACAGTGAGGGGAAAAAGTATTTGATCCCCTGCTGATTTTGTACATTTGTCCACTGACAAAGAAAGGATCAGTCTATAATTTTAATGGTAGGTTTATTTGAACAGTGAGAGATAGAATAACAACAAAAAAATCCAGAAAAACAAAACGCATGTTAAAAATGTTATAAAATGATTTGCATTTTAATGAGGGAAGTAAGTATTTGACCCCTCTGTAAAACATGACTTAGTACTTGGTGGCAAAACCCTTGTTGGCAATCACAGAGGTCAGACGTTTCTTGTAGTTGGCCACCAGGTTTGCACACATCTCAGGAGGGATTTTGTCCCACTCCTCTTTGCAGATCTTCTCCAAGTCATTAAGGTTTTGAGGCTGACGTTTGGCAACTCGAACCTTCAGCTCCCTCCACAGATTTCCTATGGGATTAAGGTCTGGAGACTGGCTAGGCCACTCCAGGACCTTAATGTGCTTCTTCTTGAGCCACTCCTTTGTTGCCTTGGCCGTGTGTTTTGGATCATTGTCATGCTGGAATACCCATCCACGACCCATTTTCAGTGCCCTGGCTGAGGGAAGGAGGTTCTCACCCAAGATTTGATTGTACATGGCCCCGTCCATCGTCGCTTTGATGCGGTGAAGTTGTCCTGTCCCCTTAGCAGAAAAACACCCCCAAAGCATAATGTTTCCACCTCCATGTTTGAGGGTGGGGATGGTGTTCTTGGGGTCATAGGCAGCATTCTTCCTCCAAACACGGCGAGTTGAGTTGATGCCTAAGAGCTCCATTTTGGTCTCATTTGACCACAACACTTTCACCCAGTTGTCCTCTGAATAATTCAGATGTTCATTGGTAAACTTCAGACGGGCATGTATATGTGCTTTCTTGAGCAGGGGGACCTTGCGGGCGCTGCAGGATTTCAGTTCTTCACGGCGTAGTGTGTTACCAATTGTTTTCTTGTTGACTATGGTCCCAGCTGCCTTGAGATCATTGACAAGATCCTCCCGTGTAGTTCTGGGCTGATTCCTCACCATTCTCATGATCATTGCAACACCACGAGGTGAGATCTTGCATGCAGCCCCAGGCCAAGGGAGATTGACAGTTCTTTTGTGTTTCTTCCATTTGCGAATAATCGCTCCAACTGTTGTCACCTTCTCACCAAGCTGCTTGGTGATGGTCTTGCAGCCCATTCCAGCCTTGTGTAGGTCTACAATCTTGTCCCTGAAATCCTTGGAGAGCTCTTTGGTCTTGGCCATGGTGGAGAGTTTGGAATCTGATTGATTGATTGCTTCTGTGGACAGGTGTCTTTTATACAGGTAACAAGCTGAGATTAGGAGCACTCCCTTTAAGAGTGTGCTCCTAATCTCAGCTCGTTACCTGTATAAAAGACACCTGGGAGCCAGAAATCTTTCTGATTGAGAGGGGGTCAAATTCTTATTTCCCTCATTAAAATGCAAATCAATTTATTACATTTTTTACATGCGTTTTTCTGGATTTTTTGTTGTTGTTATTCTGTCTCTCACTGTTCAAATAAACCTACCATTAAAATTATAGACTGATCATTTCTTTGTCAGTGGGCAAACGTACAAAATCAGCACGGGATCAAATACTTGTTTCCCTCACTGTATCTGTAAATATGAACCCTGGCCCTTCCCTTTTTCACCCCCAGGGCCTGCGGCCCTCCACAGCAGATGCTGAGCGTTACAGACAGCCTGAGCAGGACCAGGGGGCAGCGCGACCTGCACACCCACCCACACCTCACGACAGGAGGCAGGATGGGCAGCAGGTAAGACGGAACGTCAGGAGAAGGTGCAGAAAAGTGAATACGTGATTTATTGTTTATTTGTCAAACAGTCAGGTTCATGTCTATATGTGTAGGAGTATCTACGGAAGTTGCAGCACATCAGACAGCAATATTATAGTGAGATGAGAGATATCAGAATGAGAGCTGATGCTGAGGTAAACACAACAACATATTGACATAAAGGTTTCTCTGTCATTCCCTATGCCCTACCATTCTTTATCACAACCACGTGCTATCTGCATAACACCACTGCACTTTTCTAATACCATTCCCACTGTACCAAACACAGATTTCTCCAGAATTTAAGTCTATATAATGACATTGATATTAACAGAACATACATCTTTTCAGCCCCAGCCACAAGTGAAACCAGGCACATACCTGGTAGAGAAGCCCAGACACACAGAGCCTCCAACACATAGTGGAGACCAGGACAGAGACAGACCCCAACCTGACCAGGTAAGACTTAATAAGGGGCTTATTGCGAACATTCACATCGAAATGGATTGTGTAAAGCAGAAGTCTCTCACAATAAATAATAATTTCAGGCCTGTATCTTAAATTTCTATCTGCAACATTAAGGACATTGAAGGAGCCCTGAGACAGATCAGGCAGGAGAACAGACTGGAGAGGAGAGAGCTACAGAAGAAGCACAAAGACAAGAAAGCTATCATGTTTGAGATCAAGTTAAATGATGCAAGGATTCAAGAGGATGAAGAGAAAGAAAAAGAGGAGAAGAGGGATGAGGAGAGAATAGTGGAGGACAAAAAGGAAGATGAGAAAGAGGTAAAAGATGACATGTTGCCTAAGTGAGTATGTTCATTTCAACGGGGTGTGTGACTTCACTTAGGACAATGGTGGGGCTCTCAAGCATCTCATTGTTTACCTGGTCTGTCTGTCTGTCTGTCTGTCTGTCTGTCTCTGTCTGTCCTGTGAGGTGGACCCACTGAACCAGACCCTGAGCTTCCAGGCAGGGGAGGAGCTGAGGCACAGGGATTGGTCCGGGGCAGGATTGGGGGCAGGGCAGGATGAAGGCACGCCCAGGTCAGAGGTGAGGAAGGGGTGGGGCCAGGCAGCACCACAGACCCTACTAGATGCCCTGGCTGAGATGGACGTGTCATCAGTGTGTACCACCATGGCTGTGCCTGAACTGGGTGAGTGGAAGGGACACAATGGAAGAATCTCAATTGCATACTCCTTGAGTCCTCTCTCCTCTCTCCTTTCCTCCTTCTCAAACCCATTGGATGAGAAAGCCAGCGGTCCTCCAATGGGTTTTGAAGCGGCCAGGACCAATCCCTCCTCTGTCCTCTCTCCTTCGTGTCCCAGAAACCGATAAGTGGTCAAGGAGAGTGTCAATTCGTTAGTAGGCGAACCGAGGAGTATACTACCCTCCTCAATTACCTACTTCGCCAAAGGATCCACAAGAGTATCCTCCCGGCGGCAAGTGCGGATGTGTTTTTTAATCCGCCACACACCCTTTGTTATGCTGTAGTTTACTTGCAGGAGGAATGCTTAAACATATGTAAAAACTATATGCTACTTATCCTTTAATCTATAAAATGTCTTGAGCAACTAACTTAAATAGTTTTACGAATGTACACATTTATTTTGGGATTCCACCCTGTATATGGAATTTGCCTGATGACACGTGATTGGAGAAGGAGAGTCTAACTTCATACAAGTACATTTTTGTCCACTTTCCCTCTCCTTGCCGCCTCTCCTCAAGAAAGGACGCAGGAGTTGAAAAAAAAACAATTAAGATCTTCCCTTAGTGTCAGTGTTCAGCATGGTCAGTACTGTACTCTCTTCCTCCCCCCAGGTGGCGCTGCAGATCTCGAGGGGAAGGCAATAGGGGAGAGGAGACAGTGGGGAGAGGGTCCCCCCAACACCCTGCTCCATGCTTTGGGTCAGGCTGAGCTAACCTCCACCCTGGACTCCGTAATGCCAGGTCAGACTCCTCTTAGACTTGACCCCAGGGTTTTAGATTGATAGGGAGAATCTCGATTGTATACTCATCGTGTCCTCAAAACCCATTGGTTGAAAAAGTCACATGGAAGGGACCTCTGGCTTTGGGTTCTGAGAAGGAGGTGAGGGGAGAGGATGCAAGGAGTATGCAATTGAGATTCTCCCCAGGTCTAGGATTCTCAAATACAAGAGCACAGCAATTAGACACCTTTCTCCTTCCCTCTTAGAACCATTGACTGAGAAAGACCGCGCCAAGGAGCCGGAGAAAGAGGGAGCCGAAACAGAGGAAAAAGTGCAGGAGGATGAAGACTCAGATGTGGAGATGGACGAGGAGCGTCTAGAGCCCAGGTCGGATGATGACGACACGTGAGTGTGACACTGGGGTGATGCTGACAATGTGCTTGTGTTACTAGGCCAACCTTTGACATTTCATTCTTCCTACGTTTTTAAATCTCTCCTTCCTCAGGAACTTTGAGGAGTCTGAAGATGAGCTGAGAGAGGAGGTGGCAGAGTCAATGTTTAACCTTTTTATAATGGAGGAAGGAGAGAAGGTTGTAACAGATGGAGTAGTGGGGGAAATAGAGTTAGACAGTCAGGAAACTGTAGATCTCCAGCAAATACACCCTGTGATAGAGCCCACTGGTTACACCTCCATAGAGGGTAAACCCTCTCAGACTCAAGCTGCAGGGTGTGAGACTCGGGCAGAGCAACCAAGGGATACCCAGGCTTCAGACGAGGACTGTGAGGCCAGTAAGAAGCAACAGCCAGAACATTAGTGTTCATATTATTCTTTACTGTGAGATTTAAGTGAAACGATGACAAGGACCTTGTTAATGGATTCTTTTCTACAAAAAAACAGCAAGTTTGAGTAAGCTCTCTTTATAATTTTCATCAACTTGCATATATTTTTTTCTTTGAGGAGTCTGAAGGAGGTTGGTGGCACCTTAATTGGGGAGGACGGCCTCATGGTAGTGGCTGGAGTAGAATGGTATCAAATACATGGTTTTGCTCCGTTGCAGCCTTTATTATGAGCCGTCCTCACCTCAGCAGCCTATGGCAGGAATAGGTATCACTTGGCCCAAACTTTAACCTAGTAGACCTGTCTTACGTTTTTCTAAACTGCAAGTTAGTTTGGTGCTACCTATTCTTGCCACAGGTTGGCAGTATAACATAAGCAGGCAGACAGGTATTTGGGTGTTGAAAATGTTTCAGTATTGTTGTTACATGGAGCAACTTCTAAAGACTAAATCAAAATAATAAAATACAACACAAGGTTGAACAATACATGTACTTTTCCAAAATAAAGCATTGTTTGTATATTTACATTTTCTTCACATTAAATCAGTAACATTTCTGAGCCATGGTCCCTTACAGAGAGGGCGGGGGAAAAAAGCACACAGAAAAAAAATTGCACAATCATATTTGGTCATTCTTCGCAGGTGAAACCAGTACAGAAACCTCAATTCAGGATCAAATGCTTTTTGATTGCAAATGTATAAATAGAATATCCACCACGTCACTATAACTCTATCAAGACAGAGCAGGTAAGACAAGCATCCTTACTTATTCATATTAATAAAGCCAGCAAAGCTCTGATACACCATCAGCGGTCCAACATTCAAATTGATACAACATTCTCGGCCAATCAAGCCTGTGAGTGCTGTAGAGGGGAGGGGTTTCAGTCTGAGGTGGGAGTGATTGGTCTTCCCTCATCGCTGCTGTGTTCCCATCAGAGGTTCCATGGAAGACAGGAAGCTAGAGTCAAACTCATGGTTTGAGAAACAGTGTACGGACCGCTGGGTGTTCCGCCGGATCTTCATCGTGCCGCCGACGACAGGGTCAGGATGGTCTCCATGGCGGTGGCGTAGCTGTCCTCGCTGTCGGCCAGGAAGCCAGTCTGTCCACCCTCATAGGGATCCACGATGTCCAGCTTGGGGCCGCCGGCCTTGTGAACCAGGAGTCCCTGCAGCCATACATTCTGAGACAGAAGAGGAGGCAGAGTAGGGACAGGGATCACGAGTTTGGCATTTACAATACTTGTCTAAAAGACTGAAGATAAGATGGTAGAGATAAGATTAATACCTACGCCAAAATGCTTGTTCCACATAGTGTGCACGCCAATGGTGGCATCCATCAGCTCCCTCTTTAGCTCCTCAAAGGAAACATTGAGTTTAAACTCCACCCTGTCAGTCACACCCAGCTCCTGGCACAACCCCCTTAGCATCAGCACTCTATCCTCATCCTCCTGGTTATGGCAGCAACCAATCAACACCAGTCTCTGAGACTCCCGCCCTCCCGGGCCCGCCCCTTTCCCCCCCAGAAGCTTCTGAAATTCCCTTATCTGTAGCCGGTGGTCTTTCTCTGGTCAGAACTGACCCACGGACACTATCGAATGGCACTTCCTGTCTCCAATAACCTCCCCTTTCACCTCGTCCTCCAATGGCATGTCAATGAAGGAATGGACGTCGCAGGGCGGGTAGACCACGCCGGTGCGGCTGGGGGTGCGCCACAGAGCCAGGATGTGGCCCAGTGTCCAGGTTGAGTTGACCGTGACGACATCGCTGCAGGAGCCAGCTAGGCCGTAGATCAGAGCGAAGGCACAGTAGTACATCAGCTTAGCCGTACTAAGGACAGGGTTAGTAGAGACGTAGTCTGCATTGTTGAACCTGTTGGGATCGCAGGAGGGAGTGGATGATTACAAATACTGCAGAGGAAAATCCATTTGGTAACTAGGCCTATAACAAAAACACACTATTAAAGAGCACATTATCTTCAGAATAACAATATCAATATGCTTTATGTAATTAAAATAAACAGTACTGACCTGGGGTTCCTCTCACCACAGAAAGCATGTTGAGTTTATTTTATTTTTACAGGGACAGTGCACATTAATCAACATTTCAGTAAAAGTGCCGGTTTTAGCCAGCCGGCTAATTTTCAACCGCAGTCCCTGGGCAGGTTATTGTCAGTACTGACAGTGGGGAAGTGCACATAGCTGCCCACCCTGCATCCTCCCAGGTAGCAGAAGATAGGCAGAGTGAAGGCATAGCCCATGGAGTCCATATAGAGGTTTGGTATAAAGGATGTGAGGGCCTCCCAGCCCAGGAACATGGTGTCCATGCTCTGCCCCAGCAGGGTGAAGTGGGGGGAGGAGCTAGCCTCCAGCAAGAGACAGTTCTTCAGGAATATGAAAGTCACTGGACGAGGCAGCCTGATGTTGAATCATTGTCGTGGCACCCTCCAGAATCTGTTCCCCCATCACATCTTGGTCACCGGTGTACACAACAACAGAGATGTTTGGGTATCTACAGGAGGGAAGACACAGAAGAGACAACTCAACATATCAGCAGATAAAGTAATGGAAAATACAGGTTATGAAGCTCATGAGCACTCTATGAATGCATTGAAATCTAAAAATATGCTCAGACAGTGTAAATCTACCTATTCTGAAGCGCTCTGAGGGCACACGCTCCCCGCCTCCTGCATTGCAGTAGCGGTGGGAGAAGGCCACCGTTGGGGAGCTGTCCTGAGCCAGGCGTGCTTTCCGACTCCTCTGCAGCCACATTCGGACACCCATGGCCAAGTTCTGATACACGCATGGCAGCACCATGGCCCATACTAATCTGTTTTGAAGACAAGAACAATTATACTACTAGCGATAACACCATGGTGGCTGACTGACTGGTTCTCAGTAGCTAGCTAGCTATGAATTTAACACCAGTATTTGACAATGTTATGTCGATACAATGAACTCCGATTTTAAAATGTATTTTCTTAGTCATAGATATGGCTACTAGCTAGCTAGCTATGGCTGTCACTTGTTCTTTCTTCATAGTCATAGATATGCTTATTAACTAGCTAACGTTATCTATGACTGTCACTTGTTCTTTCTTCATATAGCCAGTTTCTGTTGGCAAGAACTGTAAGGTTAAGATAACTACGATCTGCATTTACTACGACAGGTGATAGAAACAAAGCAACATCATTTATTTAATGATTATTACCTGATGAAGTCGCATGAGCACAGAGCCAGATGATCATGGCCAGCCATCTTGACAACACAAACTTTGACACCGGAAGAAGTTGTAGAGCTGTCTTTTGAGGTGCGTGTATGTGATTGGTCAATATTTCGTTGTTTACATAGGATGTCAGAATTAAAGCTACACGCTACTTGATGGCTAAAATATGCATTGGTGGAAAAAGTACCCAATTGTCCTTCTTGAGTAAAAGTAAAGATACCTTATTAGAAAATGACTCAAGTAAAAGTGAAAGTCACCCAATAAAATACTACTTGAGTAAAAGTCTAAAAGTATTTGGTTTTAAATATACTTAGTATCAAAGTAAATGTAATTGCTAAAATATACTTAAGTATCAAAAGTAAAAGTACAAGTATAAATCAAATTCCTTATATTAAGCAAACCAGATGGCACAATTTTCTTGTTTTTTTATTCACGGATAGCTTGGGGCACACTCCAACACTCAAGACATAATTTACAAATGAAGCATTTGTGTTTAGTGAGTCCGCCAGATAAGAGGATGAACAGGGATGTTCTCTTGAGTGTGTGAATTGGACCATTATCCTGTCCTGCTAAGCATTCAAAATGTAACAAGGACTTTTGGGTGTCAAGGAAAATGTATGGAGTAAAAAGTATATAATTTTCTTCAGGAATGTGGTGAAGTAAAAGTTGTCAAAAATATAAATAGTACAGTAAAGTACAGAAAACTACTAAAGTAGTACTTTCAAGTATTGTTACTTAAGTGCTTTACACCACTGAAAATATGCAGTTGAACACAACTAGTATTCAGAAAAAATCTATATATAAAAAAAACACTAAACTAGAATTTAGAGACTTTGTTTTTAATTTGAGGTCAATGGACATTTTAAAGACATTAAAAGTGCCATAATAGTGTGACTGTTCACATACACTTGCTGTGCAAAATACATGTTATTCAGACAACTACTCAGACAACTACTCAAGGCTACATAAAGAGAATGACACCAGTACTGGGAATGTTCAAATTTAGCACAAGATTAGTGCTGATGACCTCTGAGATAGATGTCTTTGGCTATTCAGGCCAAGATACAGTAGCCTCAGTATTGGTTCCTTCATAGTCATGTTAGTTGTTCACTATTGTGAGTTGTCTTTTCTCCATATAGAAGACTCGAGAGACTCTTGGTCTGGTTCTTGAAGTTCCAGTAGCAGGCTGGGGTGCAGGCAAATAAGATGAAGGGCACCCTGTGTAGTCCAAATATGTTGTAGCAAGGCCAGATCACCTTGAGTCCAGGTCCGTACATAGGACCCCTACAGCAGTCACATACACGCACCCTGGCAACACAAAAAAAACACACGCACTACGACACAAGTCACCCCTTTTACCTCTTTAAAGCATGGCCTTTAGCTATTATACTGTACTTGATCAGTTGTATCTGGCCAGGGCTGTGTGTACCTGCTGAGGGCTAGCTGTGCCTCAATGGGCAGGCTGGCATAGCGCAGGCAGGTGTCTGTGAGAGAAAGGGCCATAGTGGCCGAGTGTTGCGGCTCTTGGAGGGAGTTCCGGGTGCAGCTCTTCCAGAAGTAGGGGTGCATGTAGTTGGACATCCTGAGCTGTGTGAGGGAGAGGTGCAGGGCACCACAGGGCAGGCCAGGCAACTGGTTACCCCTACACATTCAGGTACTCCAGAGTCCTGCAGCCAGAGGTGTTCTGGTACAATAACACAAGGTGGGTACTATACAAAAGGTGTTGGAATGGGTGAGTTACCCCCACACAATGTAAGATCTTGGGAAAAGCTCTATAATATGGTCTTTGCAACCTTACTGCCTTCGCTGGGCTGTAGCAGAGTTTTCTGATGCCATTGATTAGGGATGAGAGAAGGTTGTAGGAGACATCTATAAACTGCAGAGAGGGCAGCTGGTATAGCCTGTAGGTAGGACAAACAGCACAGGACTCAGATCTGGGACACCAACAGACTTGACAGCAGGGTAGGTTTAAGGAAGCAGGGCGATGTGGGCCTGAGAAACACACCGAATCCCTCCGTCAAGGTTCAGAGAGAAAGAGAAGCTCTAGCTCACATATTCCTCTTCTACTTCCTGTTATGCTATATTTGAGTCAGTTGTTTTATTTCCTTTTAATGTTAGGTCGGTTGAACAAAGGATGTTTGTGTGTTTCTGTCACTCTCTCAATTATGCTGCAAAGCCTCAAAGGCAACAAAGGCATAAGGAATAAATAAAATAATATATAAATAATTGCCAAAGGACACACACCCAGAAAAACACAGTCAACAACACACAGCACATTCAGGGTGAATGCCTTGCCCCCCCTCTATCAGACAGTCGAGTATGGCCAGCTCAGATGGGCTGATGGCCTCTCCAGAGTGTCTGAACAGGGAGTAGGTCTGCCGAAAGTCCCGGAAGCGCTTGGGCTTCAGAGTTCAGGATTACCTCTATTCCTGCTCAAATGAAAAGTGGATTCATTTTCTACAAGAAATTCTGAGCTTGGCACAAACAACTCATCAAATCAAGCTTTATTTATACAGCACATTTCAGACAAGGAATGCAACACAATGTGCTACACAGGAAAATAAAAACTGAAATATTTACAATACAACAAACATAAGATCAAAAAACAAAACAATAACAAATCAAAACGTCTAAAAAGCACCATAATGAAATTCACCACTAAAAATGTGTGTTTTAAGATGGTTGTTTATGTAGTGTTGGTTATGGTAAAGTAAGTGAGAAGGCAAACATGTTCTTGCCTGGGGGTATACGTTTTCCTGCTTCTGAACATATGGTCTTTCCCCTGGTGGTACCCAGATCTCCACAGACTTCTGCTCAGACCTGCAGGTCTCATCTCCCTGAAAGCTCCACTGACACATCATCTGAGCCTGCACCTCCATACGGATCAATGCTGTCAGTTTTTATCAGATAACACAATACTAACACACACACAATACCCATGAAGAAACAGTACACCACTGTAACTTACAAAAGCAAGCATCCTTGTCATACAATACTCACTTAATAATACAATCTGGACTCTAGCCTACTACAATGGCAGGTCATCTTTTAACATATTATATACAGTGTGTTTCACATATGATCTGCCTCTGTGAGGTCCTGGTCTTTGCCTCTAGCACTTTCTCAGTGGACTTGGACACGTCAGCCCACTGCCCTTGGTGCAGTTACATTAGGAAGAACCCACCAACTTCCTGTAGTTGCAGCGAGACAGGACCACTTTCTTCAGGCCCTCCAGCAACTGGTGCCCACTGCCGCCATTGGGGTCCCGCAGGAAATCATTGAAGCTAAAGGTAGGGGGAGAAGGGATGCATCTGGGGTCTGTCTTGAGGCGGTCGAGGAGGGGGATTTTAGGGAGGGTGAATGGGGGTTAACAGGAGAAGCTCTCAATTATTTTAGGCATCAGCATCATTGGGACTGAGGTCATGGGAGTGGGGGCCACTCTGAAGGCTGCAGGGTCATAGTCCCAAAGAGGAAGCACGTGGCAGCTCGACTCCATCCCCTCTGTGGCACTGTCCTACAGAGCCTTTCTCTCTGTTGATGGCAATGAGTCTATGATTGTACTTGGAGAAAACAAATACAAATGAGTTCACAAGTTTCCCATGACACTTTTAACAGTTACATCAAACATAGGCATAGATTAAGAAGGATACGAATTGTATGCTTCCTGCAGTTATCAAGTGCAATGAGACATGCTCAATGAGGGTAAAGTACTTCATTTACCGGAAAATATAGGTGGAAGAAGTGGTTTCACAATGGGGGGAATCTTTTTAGGTGGCAAAGGCCACTGAAGAAGCCTTGCATGTTCTGATGGCATAGGGACTCCACGTTGAATGTTTTTAATTCCTGGCAAAAAGTAAAGTAGCTAAATTAACTGTAGACATTTAGAGTAGCATAAATGCCTGACAAACCAATCTACAAATATTTCATGAAGCTGTAAATGGGAACCAATGGTAGCAGTATGAAGGGAATCATATAAAAGTCCTAGAGTTAGCTAGCTAGGTAAGTTAGAGCTATCACCAACGTCTTTATAGGCTACCTATTCAATCCCATCAGCATCAAGTGTGTCTACCCAATATAACCTAAACTTCATTCCCTGGTTAAACGGCCTGTAATCTGTTTTAAGTAGCTAATTAATCAGCTGAGGGAGAAAAACGCAGCATTAAGCTTGCCAGTTTATGTGGTAGGCGGTAGACGGCGTCGGTAGACGGCAAACCGGATGCCATTGTTTTCAATGAACATACGATTGTATATGCCGTCAGCCGCCACAGTAGACGGGATTTACCACCAGAGACAGTTAAAACGTTTCAACTTTTGCTGTCTGTCGTAGCGTTGTTTTCTATTGGATGTTGATTTGCCCAGTTTGTTTACTAACATCACCATAGCAACGCATACCATCGTGCTGACTCCCTTTAGTCGTAACCCTCTTTCTTGTCCCGCTATATCGACTAGACGGTTTTGCGTCCCTTGTCTAAACGCAGCATTAACGTTAGTAGTTGACACATGAAACAGATTCATTAGCTAGCCAGCTAAGCTAACCAACAACCAGTCATACAATAACAGCAACCAATAAATCTACCAAATAATGACATTTGAAACTCGTTCAAAATGAACATCACATTCGTAATTTCGCATTTAGTTACCTAGTTTACATCATATTGTCACTTTGGAGGCAAACTCACCGCAGAGTAGTTTCTTGGCAACCGGCATAGCAACCGTCAATCAAATCAAAGAATCTGAGTCAACCAGGTTCAAAGGTGCATGAAGGTCTGCTACCACACTACAGTATGTCAATGAAAATATGGCAGAAAAGGTATGTATGACTATGTTAAGTGTGACAAATAAGTGTTTTCCAAGTAAAACAGTTTGTCTCTTAGACTAGACACATCTATTTAGGTCTATATTGTAGCGACCCGCACAGCCAGCTGTGTGTTATGTTTAGGCTATTAGTTGGTTGTGTTGTACTTACCAGTACCCAGTGTTCGCGGGGTCCGACATGCCAATCAACCTGCTATCTGCCAATCACGGGAATGCCTGGAATGTTCTGATGCCGGGCATCCTGGTGGTTGGCGCAGTACCGTGGAGGGGGGTTGGCCAGGGGGATGGAGCATTGGAAGTTAAAATCAGGTTTAGCCATTGTTCTCTCTTCAGCCTGGCCTTCACAAGAGAAGGTCACGGTTGTTTTATAGGGTATCCTTCATTTATTTGGCATGGGCTACGGCCAAACAGTAGCCTGTGTGAAGTTGGGTTAATAAACCGTAAATTCGTAAACTCAATCTTCTGTCTGGACAATTGTTCCTTTATGATCTCGTCAGGTCATTGCAATATAATCCAATCAAATTTTATTGGTCACATACACATGGTTAGCAGATGTTATTGCGAGAGTAGCGAAATGCTTAAAACTTTCCACCTTCTCCACTGCTGTCCCGTCGATGTGGATAGGGGGGTGCTCCCTTTGCTGTTTCCTGAAGTCCATGATCGCTTGTTTTCCTGACATGGAGTGAGAGGTTATTTTCCTGACACCACACTCTGAGGGCCCTCACCTCCTCCCTGTTGGCTGTCTCGTCGTTGTTGGTAATCAAGCTTACCACTGTTGTGTCATCTGCAAACTTGATGATTGAGTTGGAGGCGTGCATGGCCACACAGTCATGGGTGAACAGAGAGTACAGGAGGGGGCTGAGAACACACCCTTGTGGGGCCCCAGTGTTGAGGATCAGCGGAGTGGAGATGTTTCCTGCATTCACCACCTGGGGGTGGCCCGTCAGGAAGTCCAGGACCCAGTTGCACAGGGCATCTTCAAGACCCAGGGTCTCAAGCTTAATGATGAGTTTGGAGGGTACTATGGTGTTGAATGCTGAGCTGTAGTCAATGAACAGCCTGTCGTTGAACCCGAGCTGAGGACCTCAGGAGCGCTGACTGAGCCCTCTTCCAGGTCCGGCGGCAACGAGAGATGAGGCGTTGAGCGGAAGAGACCGCCACTTCAATCTCCTGATCAGGAAACGGGGCGCCGGTAACCGTACAACACCTGGAATGGTGACAGGCCAGTGGAGGAACACTGGAGAGTGTTGTGTGCATACTCCACTCAGGGAAGGTGCTGACTCCAAGTGGCGGGGTTGGTGGACAGACAGCACCGTAAGGCATTCACCCGCTCCGTTTCACAGTTGGACTGAGGGTGATATCCCGAGCACAGACTGGCTGTTGACCCCAGAAGAGTACAGAATGCCCTCTAGAATCTGGAGGCAACCAGTGCCCTCCAACCAGTGCCGCCACTCCTCCAAAGCCAGTTTGACTGCAAGAAAATCCAGATTTCTGACATCATAATTGCTCGCCGCTGGAGAGAGACGCCTGGAGAAAAAGGCACAGGGATGAAGCTTTTGGTCTTTAGCCGTGCGCTAAGACAGAACCGCACCCATGTCAGAGGCGTCCACCTCTACCACGAAGGGAAGGGAAGGATCCGCATGAACAAGAATGGGTGCAGAAGAAAACCGACATTTCAGGTACCGAAATGCCTTCTCAGCAGCAGAGGTCCAGCATACATTGTCCAGCCGAGCCCTTGGTGAGCGCTGTCAATGGCACAGCCACAGAACTAAAGTCACTCACAAATCTCCAGGAAAAATTAGCAAAACCCCCAAAACACTGGACTTGCTTGACTGTGTTGGGCTGCAGCCCGTTGACCACCGCTTCTACCTTTTACCTGTCTGATTGTTGCTCCTATATGGCCGTGGCCCAGGCCAGAGCCCGTCCTGAGAGCAAGGAGATGACGTATGATACTCTGCAACACTCGGTGGGAAACGAGAACCCACGACACCTCCCAGGATGTCCCTCATAGCGCTCCGGTGCCGGGAGATGAGGCTCCCGAGGGAAGGAAGACGATGAGCTGGTAGGGAGTGGAGGGTTAGGAACCGTCACAGGTGTAGCAGCCGTTGCTCCCATCTGTCCTGTCTGCAGAGCGGACACAAGAGTTCTTAAATCCTCCAACAATGTCTTCAGCCGCGCCTCATGACGACCAATCACAGTTCCATGGTGGGTGAGAGCCGACCGTAAATGGTGGAGCTCGGAGTGTCCCTCGGATGACGGAGAAATCTCTGCTGGGTCCATTGTGGCTTAGGTCTACTGTGACAATAATGCTAGTACGAACTCAGACCCAGGCGCAGAGAAACACAGCAGGCAGAAGTAAGGGTAAATCCAGAATATTTACTAAGGTACTCACAGAAAAACCAACGCAAGCGCACACTAATTAAAACATGACACCTAAGCAAAGATCCCTGCCGACAGAAGAACTTAAATAGCCAGGCAACAGGTGAACCGAGATGGAATTTTATTTGGTTTTTTTTACAAATGTTTTTCTCATCTTTACAGGAAAATGCCACGGGCACTATCTAATGTGTGGAGACATTTCACTGCAGCTAATGTAGAAGGAAAAGCTGTGTACATGTGCAAATACTGTGCCAAATCATATGTGAAGAATGCAACAAAGATGCAGAATCATCTGGCCAAGTGCATAAAGTTCCCTCAGCGCTCACAGCAAGGAACCTCTGACAAAAGTCCCTCTATTTCTATTCGAGGTGGAAATAATGAATCAGACACCTTATCGATAGACTCAATGGAGGAATGTAGTCAGAGAAATGCTGATGAATGTCTTGCTCAAGCTATGTATGCGACTGGTTCACCTCTGATGCTCACAGGCAATGTGTATTGGAAGAGATTTCTGAATGTTCTTCCCCCAGCATACGTCCCTCCAACCAGACATGCATTATCTACTCATTTTCTAGATGTGGAGTTCAACAGAGTTCAAGTGAAGGTCAAGCAAATCATAGAGAAAGCAGACTGTATTGCAATCATCTCTGATGGGTGGTTGCATGTTCGTGGCCAAGGAATAATTAACTACATCATCTCCACCCCTCAACCTGTATTCTACAAGAGCACAGACACAAGGGACAACAGACACACCGGTCTCTATATTGCAGACGAGCTGAAGGCAGACATCAATAACCTTGGACAACAGAAGGTATTTGCACTGGTGACAGACAATGCTGCGAACATGAAGACTGCTTGGTCTAAAGTGGAGGAGTCCTACCCTCACATCACACTCATTGGCTATGCTGCTCATGCATTGAATCTGCTCCTCAAGGACATCATGGCACTGAAAACAATGGATACACTCTACAAGAGAGCCAAGGAAATGGTTAGGTATGTGAAGGGTCATCAAGGTATAGCAGCAATCTACCTCACCAAGCAAAGTGAGAAGAATAAGAGCACAACATTGAACTTGCCCAGCAACACCTGTTGGACTGGTGTTGTCATCATGTTTGACAGTCTCCTGGAGGGGAAGGAGTCTCTCCAAGAAATGGCCATATCTTTATTTGCCACATGAGCCGAATACAACAAGTGTAGACTTTACCATGAAATGCTTACTTACAAGCCCTTAACCAATAGTGCAGTTCAAGAAGAAAATATTTACCAAGTAGGCTTAAATAAAATGTAATAATAAAAAGTAACACAATAAGAATAACAATAAAGTGGCTATATACAGGGGGCACCGGTACCGAGTCAGTGTGCAGGGGTACAGGCTAGTTGAGGTAATCTGTACCTGTAGGTGGGAGGGGGGGGGGGGGGGGGGGGTCAATGTAAATTGTCCGGTAGTGATTTTTATGAATTGTTCAGCAGTCTAATGGCTTGGGGGTAGAAGCTGTTGAGGAGCCTTTTGGCCCAAGACTTGGCACTCCGGTACCGCTTGCCATGCGGTACCAAAGAAAACAGTGTGACTGGAGTCTCTGACACTGCCTATTATATAGGTCCTGGATGGCAGGAAGCTTGGCCCCAGTGATGTACTTGGCCGTTCGCACTACCCTCTGTAGCGCCTTACGATTATATGCTGAGCAGTTGCCATACCAGGCGGTGATGCAACCAGTCAGGATGCTCTCGATGGTGCAGCTGTAGAACCTTTTGAGGATCTGGGGGCCCATGCCAAATCTTTTCAGTCTCCTGAAGGGGTCCAAGAGGATCCTCCTGGATGATGTATTTTGGGAGAGAGTGGTAAGCAGCCTGAAATTCCTGAAGCCTATAGCAGTAGCCATTGCACGGATTGAGGGAGACAATGCCATCCTGTCTGATGTTCAGACTCTGCTTGCAGATGTAAGTATCATGACACAAGGCGAGACCCAGATGCAGGAGGCAGATGGTTGGAGGCAGATGGTTGGAGTCTTACAATGTTTATTAATCCAAAAGGAGTAAACAAGAGAATGGTTGTGGACAGGCAAAAGGTCAAAACCAGATCAGAGTCCAGGAGGTACAGAGTGGCAAACAGGCTCATGGTCAAGGCAGGCAGAAAGGTCAGGCAGGCGGGTACAGAGTCCAAAAACAGGCAAGGGTCAAAACCGGGAGGACTAGAAAAAGGAGAATAGCAAAAAGCAGGCGAATGGGAAAACCGCTGGTTGACTTGGAAAACATACAAGACGAACTGGCACTTCACTGTTGCTCCAAGCAGAGGAAACTGTAGTTCTGAAATACATCAAAACGCGTGAAGACTTCTGCTTGAAGACCAAACATGCCGCAGCGTACATGTTGGACCCCAAGTATGCTGGCAAGAGCATCCTGTCTGGTGCAGAGATCAACAAGGCCTATGGTGTCATCACTACCGTGTTTCGCCACCTTGGCCTGGATGAGGGCAAGGTTCTTGGCAGTCTGGCGAAGTGCACTTCCAAGCAAGGACGTTGCGATGGAGATGCAATATGGCAGTCGTGTCAACATATCTCATCAGCCACCTGGTGGAAGGGGATGTGGATCTGAGGCTCTTTCCCCTGTTGCCTCCATAATCCTCCAAATCCCACCCACCACAGCCGCCTCAGAGCACAACTGGTCCTTGTTTGGGAACACACACACCAAAGCATGCAACAGGCTGACCAATACAAGGGTTGAAAAATAAGTCGCCATCCGGGCAGATTTGAGGCTCTTTGAGCCTGACGACGAGCCATCCTTAACAAGGTTGGAAAGTGACAGCCTCAGAGTCCAAGATGAGATGAGGCCTCAGAGTCCAAGAGGTTCGAGAGGTAGACATTGAGGAGGTCCAGGGAGAAGACATGGAAGCCTGAGAGGAAGACAACCAAAGCTGCCAAACCAAAGTTTCTGTCTCCATATGATATTGTAAATATATCCAATGCAAAAAACATCTACATTTAAATGGTATTAATATACATTTGCATATATTTTGTTAATTCCCATATATTCCCGTTAATTCCCACAGAAAGTCTCCACCTCTGAATATTCCCCAAAATGTACAACCCTAGTTGTCACTAAAGTCATCATAAAATACATCACTAGACTGAATAGAACATACACAATATTATGTATTGTTGTCTCTACCTTCTTGACCTTTGTGCTGTTGACTTTGCCCAATAATGTTTGTACCATGTTTTTGTGCTGCTACCATGTTGTGTTGCTACCATGTTGTTGTCATGTTGTGTTGCTACCATGCTGTGTTGTCATGTGTTGCCTTGTTATGTTGTTGTCTTAGGTCTCTCTTTATGTAGTGTTGTGTCTCTCTTGTTGTGATGTGTGTTTTGTCCTATATTTATATTGTATTTTTATTTTTAAATCCCAGGCCCTGTCTCCGCAGGAGGCCTTTTGCCTTTTGGTAGGCCGTCATTGTAAATAAGAATTTGTTCTTAACTGACTTGCCTAGTTAAATAAAGGTTAAATATTTTTTTTTAAATAAAACAAATACACACACCTACACAAACACAAAACTGAGTAGAATATTATTGCCAGACTGATCACTTTGATAGGCCCGTGGCAGACAGCAGATTGCCATATAAAGACATTCCTCTTTGTGAAGTTGTGTTGGTTCGCGTGTCACTTCCTTCCTCGTTTATTTGAATAGATTCATTGTCGCTTGACTTCTGAGGGAGAGACAGTGCACTGCCTGCCTGTCAAGCAGTGAGAGCAGCAGACACACTGAAGGAAGGAAAGTGACACAGACAGACTCACAGACAGATCCGCCAGTCAACTCACCTCCCTCAGGTAATTCAATCTCCTGACCTAGGGGCCTCTCAGTGTCACTGTGTTCCTCTGCATGTGTCGTTATTACGTTCAGTCTACTGGGAAAATGGTCTGTGACTGCACGTGGATTCTGATGAGGATGAATGATGATGATGCATTTCTGTTGCTTTAACAGTCCATAAGGGTTCACAGATAGTCCTGTGAGTGTTAATAGATCGTGTCGTCCTGGAATCTGAGTGCAGCATGTGTAGTAGACATGCTGATCAATGCGCAGCATTGCCATGTCTTGACTGTAAAGTCAGCAGACTATGGTGACAGAGAGCAGAAGTAAACCATTGCACAGTGGTTAAACAGGAAGTACGTTGGGATGTGGTTAGCCTTGCTGCAACTACTGAAAAGTATTCTAACATGTGAAAGCTAACAGTAACTCAGATATAAATGTACATTTTCTAAAAGATTCCAACATATCTTCACTATTCATCGAATAACATGTGCATCAGCATGTGGAATTGGCTGACACGTGAATTTGTTATCTTTTGAACTCACACTGCTGTAGCCATTTGAAAATTATGAACAAAATATAATATATATTTTGTCTTTCAATTGTGCTTGAAGAATCCATAACACACACTACACTTCAAGGAATGTGCCTTTGAATACAAAACAATTGAGAGAAACCAAGGAAGCACAATTGATTGCTGTATAAAGATTACTTTGAGTGACAGACAGATTGGCTTTGATAAATGTCCACATCATAATATTGTTCCAATAAACCTCTCTTCCTACATCTAATCCATGCAAATGTACCTTACTGTTTGATTATTTTCTTACTACATAATGAATAAGCTGTTTGTTTAAAAGAGAACAAGATTTACATGTGAAATCTGCGGTACCATGATTGATGTTTGTGGGTATTGCAGTTTTATTTCCATAAAGGCCCTTGATGATTTTAGTGACTGAGTCCACAGGTAATACTTGATGACAGATGAGGGTTTCATGGATTTCAAATCAAGTAACTGGATTTGCCTCATGAAAGATAATGCCCCTCATGATCAAAATGCAAAGACAAATTGTACTTCATCATCAAAAAGTAAAGTCTGGGTAAATGTCAGCCCTAAAAAGGCAATAATATCCTATTGTTAGATTAGTGAACATCACAGTGTCATTGTGTCATCCAGCGTGTGGTTTATTGAATCATCAGAGAGTGTCTCACTGCTGATTGAAATGAAATCCTTGCAAAGTGACAAAGCTGGTTATTTTGAAACATGGTGTGAAAATACATCAGTTTCGCTTCTGCTTCTGACCTCTATAGCTATGGTGGGAGAAAGGTAACAAAACCCGTATCTCCTTGTTCTTACTTATTTTAGAATTTAGAAGTGTGCTACTGGGCCTCACGAGTGGCACAGCAGTCTAAGGCACTGCATCGCAGTTCTAGAGGTGTCACTACAGACCCGGGTTCGATCCCGGGCTGTATCACAACTGGCCGTGATCGGGAGTCCCATAGGGCGGCGCACAATTGGCCCAGTGTCATCCGGGTTAGGGGAGGGTTTGGCTGGGGGGCTTTACTTGGCTCATCGCACTCTAGCGACTCGTGTTGCGGGCCGGGCACGTGCAGGCTGACCTCGGTGAATGGTGTTTCCTCCGACACATTGGTGCGGCTGGCTTCCGGGTTAAGCAGGCGTGTGTTATGAAGCGCTGTTTGGTGGCTCGTGTTTTCGGAGGACGCATGACTCGACCTTCGCCTCCTGAGCCCGTTGGGGAGTTGCAGCGATGAGACAAGATTGAAATTGGGGAGAAAAAGGTGGTAAAAATACAAAAAAAATAATAATAAGTGGGCTACTACAGTACATACATTGTTGAATATAGACGAATAATGGTCTCTAGACCCTTCTCCATACTATAGGTTTAGAAAACCATAGATGTAATCTCTAGAAGCCACTCAGGTTTCTTCTGATGAGGTGGGTGACAATGGAAAGAGAGACATTTGTTACTCATCCCCAAACTTCACACCTCGGAGGCAAGCAGAGCAGACCTAGTTTAAAGTGGGTCTCTGTATCTAACGTGACCTTATATCTCTCGCTGTGTCTGTGGTTTACAGCCGTAGAGCTCTCGATGAAGCCACACAGTGAAATGGCAGCCATTCTTCCTGTCTGTTATCACTATAGCAACCTGTACTCCACTCTCAACTCAGACTGAGGCCTAGAATGTATACTTAGTCCTAAGGCAGATGAGGAAGAATTCAGAGAAGTTTCCGATAAACACATACTCACACACAAAATTTGATTTTGTCTGGCTAACCACACAGAATGTCACAAGACAAACTTCTCTGAATTGCATAATAGATTATTTTCCCTATTTCACACAAGTCTTAAGCAATATCCTCATGATGACTTTGTATGTGTGTTGTTGGGGATACTTGGAAATGCTAGTTTCGTGATAATGACTTGCAGTTGCAAAGAGGCGTAATAAAGACACATGAATGGTGTGAATTACCTCACCAGAAAAAGTATAAAGAAGCTCACTAGAAGCAGGATACTTTAGAACGAAATAGACATCAGAGCCACTGGGTACAGCAAATCACATTTTGTAGCAATTATCACAGTGACAACATGTAGAAAGTTCCTCCTTGTTGAGTATGTTCAGTATTGTATGGGTTTATAAAGTTGAAGTTGTGTTTGATGGTTTCAGATCCCACAAAATGGCTGCTCCAGCACAGATTTCTCAAGATGAGTTGGAAGAACTGAGAGAAGCCTTTGCTAAGATCGGTGAGAGCCTGACAGGGAACCTGAACAAACTCCAATCCTGATTTTCCCCCATACTAGAACTGAAACATAGTTGATAAATCATAGACTCACTTCATTCTCTCTTTTATTCTGGGTCACTGACTCATTATGCATTCAACAAGGCTACGTTTTACATGACCTTTGACTTATCCATCCTGTTCCAGATGTGGACTCTCATGGCCACATTGGCACAGAAGAGCTCAATGACCTGTTCAAAGCTTCCAACCTGCCATTGCCGGGATACAGAGTCAGAGAGATCATCCAGGATCTGACCAAGACAGGAGACATGCATGACGGCAAAGTCACCTTCGACGAGTTTGCTAATGTAAGTTCAGAGGTCAAGAGGTTAAAATCAATGGCATTTACAAAAAGTCAATGTCAAAGAACAGCAGAACATAGCTTAATACATTTTCACATGACACCAGAGATACATGGTCTCATCTCACCACCATTTTTCTTTTCACTAAGGTGGTCCATGGACTGAAGAGTACAGAAGTTGCTAAGACCTTCAAGAAAGCCATCAACAAGAAGGAGGGCATCTATGCCGTAGCAGGAACATCAGAGCAGTCCAGCTCAGGCACACAGCACTCCTACTCAGGTGACTGCCCCTACTTGTTTCACTGAATGAGAATGCCCCCAAGCTACCTATTTGAGTCACTCTCTAGATATATCTGTAGCCAACATGACACAGGAAACACAAATCATTCAAATGAGACGTACAGAACCACATCTATCTCTATGTCTGGAACAATCCATAAGTACAACAACTCTTCCTGGTCTGTGAAGTCACATATCTGAATGTCTCTGATTGGCTAATGTATATAAATATTTCCCATAAGTACAAATACTGTATATTGTGCATTCACCCCCATACCCACACCTTTCTCCACTGACAGAGGAGGAGAAGGTGGCTTTTGTGAACTGGGTGAATAAGGCCTTGGAGAAAGACCCAGACTGCAAGCATGTCCTCCCCATGGACCCCACCACCAACGATCTGTTCACCGCTGTCGGAGATGGGATCGTTTTATGGTACTTTCTAACTGGTCTCATAGACTTACTTTAGAGTAAAAACCGATTCCTATGGCAATATTCCATTGATATCTAACTATGCATCTCTCCTTCACCTGGTAGTAAGATGATCAACCAGTCTGTTCCGGACACCATCGATGAAAGAACCATCAACAAGAAGAAACTCACACCCTTCACCATCCAGGTAACCTTTTACAGACATTACTGTAACACCACATGACTATCACAGGACAGCAGCTTTGTATAACCCATTGACACAGTAGTTTATTTTCTTTGTCATTATATACACTATGTCATACACGTCTACAGTATGCTGTGTGTGTGCTGTGCTCTAACAGGAGAATCTGAACCTGGCTCTGAACTCTGCGTCGGCCATTGGCTGCCACGTGGTGAACATCGGAGCAGAGGACCTGAAGGAAGGCAGACAGCATCTGGTCCTGGGCCTGCTCTGGCAAGTCATCAAGATCGGTTTGTTTGCTGACATCGAGATCAGCAGGAACGAAGGTGTGTGTGTGTGTGTGTGTGTGTGTGTGTGTGTGTGTGTGTGTGTGTGTTAAATGTTTATTTGAATATGGGCTTTCAATATGTATGTGTTTTATAACTTTTTAACACGAGGGTGTCTATATCTACAGTACTGTACATCACTTGATCTCTGTAGCCTTGTTTGAATTTATGTGTGTGTATAATAATATCAATGGTGTGTGCAGCTCTGATAGCCCTGCTGAGGGATGGGGAGAGCCTGGAGGACCTGATGAAGCTGTCCCCAGAGGAGCTGCTGCTGCGCTGGGCCAACTATCACCTAGAGGAGGCCGGCTGCTCCAAGATCAACAACTTCAGCTCTGACATAAAGGTGGGTCACACACGCTATGTCGGATCTGGATTGTCATATGACTGTGTCGCTCCTGGATCTTCTTGTGCATTTGTGATTGTATTAATTTTCTGTTTTGCATTACAGGATTCCAAGGCCTACTACAACATCCTGAACCAAGTGGCCCCTAAGGGAGATGAGGAGGGAATCCCTCCTATTGCCATCGACATTTCAGGGATAAGGGTACATGCTCTTCCTACACTAGAAACATCAACCATTGAAGGTGCAATATTTTCGTCATTTCCTGGTTGCTAAAATCCGAATAGTTCGCCAAATGTATGTGACAATACAAGCAATGTATAGAATAGAGCAGGTATTTCCAATCTGGGGTACGCGTACCCCCAGGGGTACGGGAAATGCCGTCGGGGGTACGCCAAATAAAAATGTGATTCACATTTAAAAATGTTGCCTCGTTTCACAGCCAAAAATAAAGTTAAACCATCTAATGTTCAGCGAAATAACAACACAATGTCAAATACAGGTAGCCTAGTAAAATATTTAACATCCAATCACAATAACCGTTACTCTCTTGCGTGAAACCTTCACTCTTGCACAGACATTTAGAAACAAAATTACAATTTGAAAAATAAGCAACGGGAGTTTTTTGAGCGAGAATAAAGACGACTTTCGAGTAGTAAGACATATATAAAAGCAACAGAGACCATTAATAAGAAGGGGCTAGAAGCGTCTTATATGGTGAGCTACCGAGTGGCTAGGACAGGCAAGCCCCATACTATTGTGGAGGACTTAATTCTTCCTGCTGCCGCGGATATGGCTGGGACTATGCTGGGGGAAAAGGCAAAAAAAAACTATACAGAAAATGGCTTCATCAAACAACACTGTATCATGACGCATCAGTGACATGGCAGGAGATGTTTAGAAAAAATTACTGCTTCGCATACAAGCCAGTAAATTATATGCGTTACAGCTGGATGAGTCAGCAGACTTGGCGGGCCTGGCACACCTCCTGGTATATGTCTGTTACATTTATGGGGGGTCAATTAAGGAAGACATCCTCTTCTGCAAACCACTGTAAACCAGGAAAACAGGAGACAATATTTTTTTAAGTACTAGACAGCTTTGTGACATCAAATGGACTTTGGTGGTCAAGATGTGTTGGTATCTGTACTGATGGCACAAAAGCCATGACAGTGAGACATAGTGGAGAGGTAATGCGCGCGCAAGCAGTTGCTCCCGATGCCACTTGGGTACACTGCAGCATCCACCGAGAGGCTCTTGCTGACAAGGGAATGCCTAACAGCTTGAAAGACATTTTGGACACTACAGTGAAAATGGTTAACTTTGTTAAAGCAAGGCCCCTGAACTCTCGTGTATTTTCTGCACTATGCAATGATATGGGCAGCGACCATGTAAGGCTTTTACAACATACAGAAGTGCGCTGGTTATCAAGGGGCAAAGTATTGACACGTTTTTTTTTAATTGAGAGACGAGCTTAAAATTTTCTTTACTGACCATAATTTTCACTTGTCTGACCGCTTGCATGATGACGAGTTTCTCACACGACTGGTCTATCTGGGTGATGTTTTTTCTCGCCTGAATGATCTGAATCTTGAGTTACAGGGACTCTCCCCAACTATAGCTCTTTTCTGTCTGCATTAACAAAGACAACACATACTGTAGGTCTTACCATCATTGTATGATTTTTTTTTTGTGTGCAAATGAACTCAAGCTTACGGACAATGTCAAATGTGATATAGCGAAGCACCTGAGTGAGCTGGGTGCGCAATTACGCAGGTACTTTCCCGAAACGGACGACACAAACAACTGGATTCGTTATCCCTTTCATGCCCTGCCTCCAGTCCACTTACAGATTTCACTTACCGATACCACTTACCGATAGCCTCATCGAAATTACAACAAGTGGTTCTGTGAAAATTGAGTATCCTGCCTTGGCAAATCGCGCTGTTAAGACACTGATGCCCTTTGCAACCACGTACCTATGTGAGAGTGGATTCTCAGCCCTCACTAGCATGAAAACTAAATACAGGCACAGACTGTGTGTGGAAAATGATTTAAGACTGAGACTTTCTCCAACACAACCCAACATTGCAGAGTTAATATTCTATGAACAAATAATGTTTTATAAGTAAGATGGCTAAATAAAGAGAAACATTATTGATTATTATGATTTGTGCCCTGGTCCTATAAGAGCTCTTTGTCACTTCCCACGAGCCGGGTTGTGACAAAAACTCACACTCATTCTTATGTTTAATAAATGTATCGTATAGTGTGTGTGTTGCAGGCTTACAATGATGGCAAAAAAACAAATTTGAGAGTGCGCTGGCCCTGGTGCTAGAAGGGGGTACGCAGCTGGAGGTTGAATGTTTGAAGGGGTACCACTGGTGTAGGGAATCATTGTACCATCTAAACTGCTGTGAAATATTTTTTCAATAACAAAGAATATTGTGTTTTCAGCTGTTTGAAACTTGGTGTACAAAACTGAAAATAAAAGACGCAGAAACTAAACTTTAGAACGGGAACCATAGAAATAGTGAACTTAGAACACATCTACCCCTTCTTAGACTTGCTATCAATGAGAATGATACATCTATTACTAACATTTCTATGTGAATTTGGTCGGGTCACCCAAAAAGTTACATGTTGCAGCTTTAAATTTAGATTTCAGCCAACCTGATCAACAGATAGTGTTGTTCTTCTAGCCACCTAGGTTAAAAATGCCTGCTAAATTGACCATATTATCAATGAGTGATACATCAGATGTTGCTGTTAAAGATCTCCCTACCACCCCCTGCAGGAGAAAGAGGACATAAAGAGAGCAGAGTGCATGTTGGAGCAGGCTGACCGTCTGGGCTGCCGGCAGTTTGTCACAGCAACCGACGTGGTCCGCGGCAACCCTAAGCTGAACTTAGCATACATTGCCAACCTGTTCAACAAGTACCCTGCCCTGAAGAAGCCTGAGAACCAGGACATCGACTGGAGCTCCATCGAGGGTCAGTTTTGGGACCAGACCATAACCCAGTTCCTGAGCATCCCTTCTTCCTAATTATAATATAAACCATATATACAAGGCCTAAACCAGTGTGTAATGCTGTCTCGGCCACTTCCAGGTGAAACCAGAGAGGAGCGCACCTTCAGGAACTGGATGAACTCACTGGGGGTCAACCCTCGTGTCAACCACCTCTATGTGTAAGTACAGGTCACTCCATCTTATTACACACCATTTCTAATCATTTGGAAACCGCACTCATTTAAAGTGTGTGTGCATGTTTTACAGGGACATAGATGATGCTTTGGTCATCTTCCAGCTCTATGAGAAGATCAATGTGCCAGTGGATTGGGACAGAGTAAACAAACCCCCTTACTCCAAACTGGGCAGCAACATGAAGAAGGTGAGACAAGGAACAATATGAGTTCTCCCAAAGTGCGATCATGATTAAAATGATCAATTGTCCTTTTTTTTAACAGTACAAAACATACACATACAGACGCACACAAGTATCAACGACATCACACCTACCCAGACCTGCTCACACCCCCATCTCCAGCACCCACATCATTATCCGCCACAGCCTCAAACTGCACCATTTTGTTTCTCTCCGTCACCCACGTACTTTCAGCAATTAGATAAGAACGTGTTTTACCTTTCCATTGTGTTAACGATGGAGGTTTGGTTGTTTTCCCGTTTTTAAGTTTACGTTTTTTTCAAGATGATTGACGAGAAAAGTATCATCCAACCCATCGGGTATCTCACTGCACTTTCATATGCCTGAAATATGCAGACAGATTAAAAGCACATTTACATTGTAATACTTATGACAGCCAACTTTCTAACTCCGCTGATAACTTTTGGACTTTATAGCATTCCCAGAAGGCATTGATTATTGAGTTATTGTTCGTTTTACACTTAATACATGACTCTGTCGTTGTGCTGTAGAATTTGTGAATTTTGTATCTTGTATAATACATTCTTTACATTAGTTTAAACTGGAATAAGCGTACATTTTCGTTAACCTGTAATTTTGTTAGGTACGTTCCAATATTCCCTCCATTTTGTGCCAATATCAGTTCTTTTTAAGTCTTGGTTCCAATAGATGTTCTTTTTTCTAAGAGATTGTCTGTTGGATAGGCTCTCTGCAAGGTTTTGTACAGTGCCTTTGGAAAGTATTCAGACCCCTTGACTTTTTCCACATTTTGTTAGGTTACAGCCTTATTCTAAAATTCATGAAATTGTTTTTTTCCCCTCATCAATCTACACACAATACCCCATAATGACAAAGCAAAAACAGGTTTGCAAATATATTAAAAAGCCAAATATCACATTTACATAAGTATTCAGACCTTTTACTCAATACTTTGTTGAAGGACATTTGGCAGCGATTACAGCCTTGTGTCTTCTTTGGTATGACTCTACAAGCTTGGCACACCTGTATTTGGGGAGTTTCTCCCATTCTTCTCTGCAGATCATCTCAAGCTCTGTCAGGTTGGATGGGGAGCGTTGCTGCACAGCTATTTTCAGGTCTCTCCTGGGCCACTCAAGGACATTCAGAGATTTGGCTGGGCTGGGCCACTCAAGGACATTCAGAGATTTGTCCCGAAGCCACTCCTGCGTTGTCTTGGATGTGTGCTTAGGGTTGTTATCCTGTTGGAAGGTGAACCTTTGCCCCAGTCTGAGGTCCTGAGCAATCTGGAGCAGGTTTTCATCAAGGATCTCTCTGTACCGCTGAAGAAATCCCCACAGCGTGATGCTGCCACTACCATGTTTCACCGTAGGGATGGTGCCAGCTTTCCTCCAGATGTGACACTTGGCATTCAGGCCAAAGAGTTCAATCTTGGTTTCATCAGACCAGAGAATCTTGTTTCTCATGGTCTGAGAGTCTTTAGGGGCTATTTGGAAGACTCCAAGCGGGCTGTCGTGTGCCATTTACTGAGGAGAGGCTTTTGTCTGGCCATTCCACCATATTGGCCTGATTGGTGGAGTGCTACAGAGATGGTTGTCATTCTGGAAGGTTCTCCCATCTCCAAAGAGGAACTCTGGAGCTCTGTCAGAGTGACCATTGTGTTCTTGGTCACCTCCCTGACCAAGGCCTTTCTCCCCCGATTGCTCAGTTTGGCCGGGCAGCCAACTCTAGGAAGAGTCTTGGTGGTTCCAAACTTATTCCATTTAAGAATGATGGAGACCACTGTGTTCTTGCGGACCTTCAATGCCTCAGATTTGTTTTGGTACCCTTCCCCAAACCTGTGCCTTGGCACAATCCTGTCTCAGAGCTCTACGGACAATTCCTTCGACCTCATGGCTTGGTTTTTGCTCTGACAATCACTGTCAATTGTGGGACCTTATATAGACAGGTGAGCGCCTTTCCAAATCATGTCCAATCAATTGAATTTACCACAGGTGGACTCCAATAAAGTTGATCAATGGAAACAGGGTGCCCCTAAGCCCCTCAGCTCAGTTTCGAGTCTCATAGTAAAGGGTCTGAATACTTATGTAAATAAGGTATTTCTGATTTTGCAAAAATTTCCCAACATTTCTAAAAACCTGTTTTCACTTTGTCATTGTGGGGTATTGTGTGTAGATTGCTGAGGATTTGTATTTATTTAATCCATTTTAGAATAAGGCTGTAACGTAATAAAATGAGGAAAAAGTCAAGGGGTCTGAATACTTTCCGAAGGCACTGTACAAAACCTTGCAGAGAGCCTATCCAACAGATATACTTTTCCCACGGCACTTGCCTATCATATGAATATCCTTTTTTGACTCAAATAGGATTCCCTCAAGATGGCTCTGACGCCTGTCACGAGAATTTTCACTCCCAATGATGATAACTAAACAATCATTTAAGCTTTGACCAATTCCCGAGGTTTGTAAGACCCTGGGTTTAATAATAATTAGGCATAGTCTCAGATTCTGCAAAAGGTTCGTTCTTTATTCACGAGAGCTCTGAAGTAAAAAATGCATACACAGTCATTTTATAACTCCCACACACACACACACACTTTATCACTTTTCTACCAGCCTAAGCCTCCCTAGATTAGAGGGGCCTTGAAAAGGCCCTCTTTCCTGTTGTCAGTTTTTCAGAGTTACAACCAGGTCATGTGTAGTTCAATTGTCCTTTGTTTTCTCAACCATACATTTCTCACCCTTAACTTGTCTCACACATACACTTTAAACATATAAATTCCTTTATCAACGCCCAAAAGATTTAAAATAGAAATTTCACAAATATGAAACTTTTAAGTTGCATGTATTTAAAAATATCTACATTGGTCAGTCCAAAATTCCCTTTGAATTCTGTCATGGAAATACATGTATTTCCTATTACCAAGTCATTTACGGTGTCTATGCCTTTAGTTTTCCATGTGGACCAATTTATCTGTGAATTCTGAAAAGCTATCCAAGGATTGTTCCACAGGGTTGTGATTTTATGGAGTAATATTGGTTCATGTAGAACACGTTTCATTTTCTTCCATATTGTTATAGTGTTCTTAGCTATGAAGATGTTACTGTTCTTAGCTTTATTCTTTGAAAATAGAGATGAGCATGCACGTCTTCAATATGTACCCATTGGTCCTCTTTAGAGCATTTAACTACAATGAGTATCCAAAACATTAAGAACACCTGCTCTTTCCATGACATAGATTGACCAGGTATATCCAGGTGAAAGCTATGATCTCTTATTGATGTCACTTGTTAAATTCACTTCAATTAGTGTAGATGAAGGGGAGGAGACAGGTTAAATAAGGATTTTTAAACCTTGAGACAATTGAGACATGAATTGTGTATGTGTGCCATTCAGAGGGTGAATGGGAAAGACAAAATATATAAGTGCCTTTGAACGGGGCATGGCAGTAGGTAAGCGCACTGGTTTGTGTCAAGAACTGCAACGCTGCTGTTTTTTTCACGCTCAACAGTTTCCTGTGTGTATCAAGAATGGTCCACAACCCAACGGACATCTAGACAACTTGACAAAACTGTGGGAAACATTGGAGCAAACATGGGCCAGCATCCCTGTGGAACGCTTTTGACACCTTGTAGAGTCCATGCCTAGACAAATTGAGGCTATTCTGAGGTTCATTTGCCCATATAATGTCTGTTATGACTGAATATACTTTTTTAAAGAATGTCTTCGGTGAGGTAATTGGTATTACCAAGAATAAATATAAGTACTTTGGGAGCCATGCCAATCTGAAGAGGTTTATTCTACCTGTAAGATTTTAGATTTTTTTAACCTTTATTTAACTAGGCAAGTCAGTTTCAACTGGCTCCTCCGTCGAGCCGTTCTCTGAATGCCCATCTGCTAGCCGCGACCCGCTAGCTGTCTAGAGCATATCGGACTGTTAGCTGAAGAGGCCCATCGGACAAATTCTTTGGCCACAATACCTATTATGCCAATTGGCCTGGACCTTTTTACCACACGGAGCCCTGCTGATCCTTCACGACTGGTCTGCCGACGTAACAGCACTAGGGGGCTACAACAGACTTCTTCCGTCGCAGCGTCCCTCTAAGGGTCTTCTGCTATCTTGCTAGGGCCGGCCAGCTAGCTGTCTGAATCACCGTGTCTCCAACCCACCGAACTACTCACTGGACCCCATGATCACTCGGCTACGCATGCCTCTCCCTAATGTCAATATGCCTTGTCCATTGCTGTTTTGGATAGTGATTATTGCCTTATTTCACTGTAGAGCCTCTTGCCCTGCTCAATACGCCTTAGCTAACCCTTTAGTTCCACCTCCCACACATGCGGTGACCTCACCTGGTTTAAATTATGTTTCTAGAGACAATATCTCTCTCATCGTCACTCAATGCATAGGTTTACCTCCACTGTATTCACATCCTACCATACCTTTGTCTGTACATTATTCCTTGAATCTATTCTACCATGCCCAGAAACCTGCTCCTTTAACTCTCTGTTCCGAACGCACTAGACGATCAGTTCTTATAGCCTTTAGCAATACCCTACTCCTCTTCTGTACCTTTGGTGATGTAGAGGTTAAACCAGGCCCTGTAGTGCCTAGCTCCACTCCCATTCCCCAGGCGCTCTCATTTGTTGACTTCTGTAACTGTAAAAGCCTTGGTTTCATGCATGTTAACATTAGAAGCCTCCTCCCTAAGTTTGTTTAATTCACTGCTTTAGCACACTCTGCCAACCCGGATGTCCTAGCAGTGTCTGAATCCTGGCTCAGGAAGACCACCAAAAACCCTGAAATTTCTATCCCTACAATAACATTTTCCGACAAGATTGAACTGCCAAAGGGGGCGGAGTTGCAATCTACTGCAGAGATAGCCTGCAGAGTTCTGTTTTACTATCCAGGTCTGTGCCCAAACAATTCGAGCTTCTACTTCTAAAAATTCACCTTTACAGAAACAAGTCTCTCACTGTTGCCGCTTGCTATAGACCACCCTCTGCCCCCAGCTGTGCCCTCGACACCATATGTGAACTGATTGCCCCCCATCTATCTTCTGAGCTCGTGCTGCTAGGTGACCTAAACTGGGACATGCTTAACACCCCGGCCATCCTACAATCTAAGCTTGATGCCCTCAATCTCACACAAATTATCAATGAACCTACCAGGTACAACCCCAAATCCGTAAACACGGGCACCCTCTTAGATATCATCCTAACCAACCTGCCCTCCAAATACACCTCTGCTGTCCTCAACCAGGATCTCAGCGATCACTGCCTCATTGCCTGCATCCGTAATGGGTCTCCGGTCAAATGACCACCCCTCATCACTGTCAAACGCTCCCTAAAACACTTCAGCGAGCAGGCCTTTCTAATCGACCTGGTATCCTGGAAGGATATTGACCTCATTCCGTCAGTAGAGGATGCCGGGTTATTCTTTAAAAGTGCTTTCCTCACCATCTTAAATAAGCATGCCCCATTCAAATAATGTAGAACCAGGAACAGAAATAGCCCTTGGTTCACTCTAGACCTGACTGTCCTTGACCAGCACAAAAACATCCTGAGGCGTTCTGTATTAGCATCGAATAGCCCCCGCGATATGCAACTTTTCAGGGAAGTTAGGAACCAATATACACAGGCAGTTAGGAAAGCAAAGGCTAGCTTTTTCAAACAGAAATTTGCATTCTGTAGCACAAACTCCAAAAAGTTCTGGGACACTGTAAAGTCCATGGAGAATGAGAGCACCTCCTCCCAGCTGCCCACTGCACTGAGGCTAGGAAACAGTCACCACCAATAACGATAATTGAGAATTTCAATAAGCATTTTTCTACGGCTGGCCATGCTTTCCACCTGGCTACCCCTACCCCGGTCAACAGCCCTGCTCCCACCACAGCAACTTGCCCAAGTCTCCTCCATTTCTCCTTCACCCAAATCCAGATAGCTGATGTTCTGAAAGAGGTGCAAAATGTAGACCCCTACAAATCAGCCGGGCTAGACAATCTGGACCTTCTCTTTCTAAAATGATCCGCCGAAATTGTTGCAACCCCTATTACTAGCCTGTTCAACCTCTCTTTCGTATCGTCTGAGATCCCCAAAGATTGGAAAGCTGCCGTGGTCATCCCCCTCTTCAAAGGGGGAGACACTCTAGACCCAAACTGCTACAGACCTATATCTATCCTACCCTGCCTTTCTACGGTCTTTCGAAAGCCAAGTTAACAAACAGATCACCGACCATTTCGAATCCCACCGTACCTTCTCCGCTATGCAATCTGGTTTCCGAGCTGGTCATGGGTGCACCTCAGCCACGCTCAAGGTCCTAAACGATATCATAACCGCCATCAATAAGAGACAATACTGTGTAGCTGTATTCATCGACCTGGCCAAGGCTTTCGACTCTGTCAATCACCACATTCTTATCGGCAGACTCAACAGTCTTGGTTTGTCAAATGACTGTCTCGCTGGTTCACCAACTACTTCACAGACAGAGCTCAGTGTGTCAAATCGGAGGGCCTGTTGTCCGGACCTCTGGCAGTCTCTATGGGTGTGCCACAGCGTTCAATTCTTGGGCCAACTCTTTTCTCTGTATACATCAATGATGTCGCTCTTGCTGCTGGTGATTCTCTGACCCACCTCTACTCAGACGACACCATTCTGTATACTTCTGGCCCTTCTTTGGACACTGTGTTAACTAACCTCCAGACGAGCTTCAATGCCATACATTTCTCCTTCCATGGCCTCCAACTGCTCTTAAATGCAAGTAAAACTAAATGCATGCTCTTCAACCGATCGCTGCCCAGACCTGCCCGCCCGTCCAGCATCACTACTCTGGATGGTTCTGACTTAGAATATGTGGACAACTACAAATACCTGGGTGTCTGGTTAGACTGTAAACTCTCCTTCCAGACTCACATTAAGCATCTCCAATCCAAAATTAAATCTGCTGCCAAACATACCCTCGTAAAAAACGGACTATCCGACCGGTCCTTGACTTCGGCAATGTCATTTACAAAATAGCCTCCAACACTCTACTCAGCAAATTGGATGCAGTCTATCACAGTGCCATCCGTTTTGTCACCAAAGCCCCATATACTACCCACCACTGTGACCTGTATGCTCTCGTTGGCTGGCCCTCGCTTCATATTTGTCACCAAACCCACTGGCTCCAGGTCATCTATAAGTCTTTTGCTTGGTAAAGCCCCGCCTTATCTCAGCTCACTATTCACCATAGCCTCACCCACCCGTAGCACGCGCTACAGCAGGTATATTTCACTGGTCACCCCCAAAGCCAATTCCTCATTTGGCTGCCTTTCCTTCCAGTTCTCTGCTGCCAATGATTGGAACGAACTGCAAAAATCACTGAAGCTGGAGACTCATATCTCCCTAACTAACTTTAAGCACCAGCTGTCAGAGCAGCTCACAGATCACTGCCCCTGTACATAGCCCATCTGTAAATAACCCATCCAACTACCTCATCCCCATACTGTTGTTTATTTTATTTTGCTCCTTTGCACCCCAGTATCTCTACTTGCACACTCATCTTCTGCATATCTATCACTCCAGCGATTAATTGTAATTATCTCGCCACTATGGCCTATTTATTGCCTTACCTCCCTTATCCTACCTCATTTGCACACACTGTATATAGACTTGTTCTATTGTATTATTGACTGTATGTTTATTTATTCCATGTGTAACTCTGTTGTTGTTTGTGTCGCACTGCTTTGCTTTATCTTGGCCAGGTCGCAGTTGTAAAGGAGAACTTGTTCTCAACTAGCCTCCTTGGTTAAATAAAGGTGAAATAAAAAAATAAAAAAAATAAAATTGATAAATCTATATTTAGTTTTTTAGCGTATTGTATTAAACTGAAACATGTTATTGTATTTGTTTAAGTGTCTATTCTTAATAAACTGTGTTTGATTGATATGGATCAAGTCTGGTAAGACTTTTCCCATTCTATTGCTGTTATTTTTTTGTCACAATTTATTAAACTTACAGGTGTGTGCTCAGCAGTTGACTCTCCAGGTTCTCCTGGTTTTAATATAACTGAGAAACCTTTTTGATACATGGAACTAGAAGCACTGAATTGAGTGACCTGTGTTGTCATTTGTGAAAATAAGGGTGATACTTTGTCCCAAAATGTTAAATAAAATTCTATGAGAAGCCCGTCCATTCCTGGTGTTTTTCTCCACGCAAACATTTTAACAGTATCTAATATTTTTTGGGGGGGTGATCTGTTTTTAGTAATTTTTTTGTCTGCTGATAATTGCTTCAGGGTTGTTGAGTCTAAGAAGGTTGTAGGATCAGTCCAACTGTTGTTTATTTCTGATTTATACAGATTTTCATAGAAGCTTTTCAATTGATTGACTGATTACTGATTGATTGATTGTGTTTGTCTGTGCCAGTTGGAGAACTGTAACTATGCAGTGGAGCTTGGGAAGAAGGAGGCCAAGTTCTCCCTGGTTGGCATCGCTGGACAGGACCTGAATGAAGGCAACAGAAAACTCACCCAGGCGCTGCTGTGGCAGCTGATGAGGAGGTAATGCAACAGAATACTGTTAAAATGCTTCAGATTATACATTTCTCCTGTTCCGGTCATGTGATCAGGAAAAACCCCTATGCAGGCCCAATGCATACTCCATAATTCCACATTTAGAAGGATCCATCTCTTTCTCTCAGGTACACACTGAACATTCTGGAGGAGCTTGGTGACGGGCAGAAGGTGAATGATGACACCATCGTCACCTGGGTCAACGATACACTCACACAGGCTGGCAAAGGCACCATCTCTGGATTCAAGGTAGGCTGTACCTCTGCTGTTGAACATTTTCCTGACCAAGGTTACCTTTTTTTAAGTTCTAGACTTTTAGTCACTAAGCAGTAGAGAAAATACAAATACAGCACCCTCCACAGCAATAGCTCTCAGTGTGTGTGTCTGTGCCTCTGTAGGATGGGTCCATTGCCACCAGTATGCCAGTCCTGGACCTGATTGACGCCATCCAGCCAGGCTCTATCCGCTATGACCTAATCAAGGTGGAGGACCTGACTGAGGAGGAGAAGCTCAATAACGCCAAGTATGTACTATGTGATGATAATCAAATTTAGGTACTTGCTTGATGAAAGAGAGGAAACGTTCAAGTTAACAGATGTAAAGATATCCCCACTAACACATCTCTTAATCCTACCTGTTGTCAGGTATGCCATCTCCATGGCCAGGAAGATCGGAGCGCGGGTGTATGCCCTGCCTGAGGACCTGGTGGAGGTCAAACCTAAGATGGTGATGACGGTGTTCGCCTGCCTGATGGCCCGGGGCATGAAGAGGGTGTAGGGGTCATGACACCACAGAACACATCACCTGAAGCTGTTATCAGCACAACAACCAGAATCAGGGAAAAGAGGATACTAGCTCACTAAGTCAAGACAATTTCCATAATATAGCTAGTATGTCAGGAAATCACAGATTCAAAACTCAGGCCTAATATAGCGAAGAGCAGATAAAACTGGATAATATCACAAATATATCAGAAAGTCAAGCATTTTATTTTGATACGAGATTAAGCTCTTTCTAACTTTACTTTTTACTTCTTTAATTGATGCTATTAATGATGTGGTTTTCAATTTTAAATAGAGACCATTTTGCTTACAGACTGAAAATAAAGACATCAGGGAAACTGATGATTTTTTTTTTGTATTAAAAAAGAATGTTGTTACTTGGTTTTGTTCACACGTATTGTAATACACATATTCTACACCTGTACAGTATGAGCAGCCTACTTACAAATAGTTGTTCTGCATTAAGAATCTACTCATGTGATAAACCATCTAGTTCACTTAAAAACATAGAGAACACATTCAAAACAGAACCCACCAATCCTATATATTTGCATGTACAGTATGACTCACTGTAGAAAATATAAGCCAAAAATCCAGATGGTTCATCACATATCCATTTAATGAAACAAAACCGACAAGCTTCAATCTCTGAAGGGGGAAAAAAAAAACACTGTTTCAAAATGAATTTTCAAAATATCTTTGTCCAGAAAAGAGAGGGAAGAACAGTAACTGAGTTCAAACCTGACTCCAGGTGGGTACTGGTGAGATCGTGAGGATTGTCTGGCTGGTTATACAGCCTTGGTCAGTATCTCTTGGTTGGAGCGCTATTTAGCGGATATTGCCTCTGTGGGCTTACTCCCTTGGGGGTGTTATTTGGCAGGTCAGGCTAGTGCCACGTTCTCTATGTACTGTTACTTGGCCGGTTTCGCCTCAGGGGGGGTTTCTCCTGTATCTAGGGTCTTGAGAAGGCGGAAGAGGCCAGCTGCCTCACGTATACGGCTGAACTCAATGCAGAAGGCCTGCACCTCGATGAACAGGTCCTGCACGTTGATGATCTTGTTCCGGATCAGAGACTGCAGGAACACACACACCAGGCGCACAAGGCGGTTCTGCCAATGGAAACAGAGAGGATTTACACAGACACATCTGGAACACTGGCAAACACAGTAGAGCATTGACTAACATTAGTAGTGAACAGTCACCTTGAACGGGGACAACCCACAAATGAACTTCCTGTTACAATTTTCTGAGAATGGAAGTGGCATGCATCCTCCTGTAAGACAAGCTTTTCAATGTGACTGACAGGTCAAACAGCAATCTACAGGCTCCTGCCATGGCCCCTCCACAGTCCTCCTTACCTGCATGTACTTGTCTTTGATCTGTTCACATGTGGAGATACAGTTGGAGATGTACAGATGAATGAACTCTGGTGGGAGGTCCACAGCAGTTGTCAGCCTGTGCACACAAAGAATAACCTCATAAATAAACTGAAAAATAAACACATTTTAAAACTATACCTATATTGAAAACTGATTGTAGACAACTGAATTGTATAAATCAAATTATATCCAAAGTCCCCACCTGTTGACCACCTCCATGGAGTGCAGGGACATGTCCATGTTGACCAGGACGGAGAAGTACTCAGTAATCTGGCTGGACTGCATTAGTTTGAGCAGCATCTCAATGGCCACCAGAGGGTTGTTCTCCACCAGGTCGGGCAGCTTGGCCGGGGTCAGACCGATGTGGTACACCAGTTTAGGATCCTTTTCCAGCTCACCCAGGAGCTGTAGGGAAAGAGGCAGCAATATTAAGAGAGACATTGAGGTTGAATTCACAAACGAAGGTTAAGGATATTTGAAATATATAAAATACAGTTTTGAGTAGACAGTGTACCTGTCTACTCACCTGTGACTGCTGCTGGGCAGACAGCGGGCTCTTGAATGCCTTGGCCATGATGCGTTTGATCTCCACGCCCGTGCTGTTCTTTACACACATTGAGCGGTCCCACTGCACACTGTGGTCTGGCTCCGTGGGGTTCAGCCACGCCAGCTCGTCTTCACACACGTGCAGCGGAGGGGGCGGCCGGATGAACTCCGGACGGAAGTGACCTGGGGAGAGGGGGGGTCATAGGTAGCTGTTACAGAATGGGTATGTGGCTTGGCTTACGTGATACTTGGGATATCCTATATACACTCTGAGGCCAGTTTATTAGGTACACCACCCAGTTCACAAAAATGGTTCGCAGACAGTGAGTCACATGGCCATGGCTTGCTATATAAAGCAAGCAGACAGACACCGAGGCTTTTAGTTACTGTTCGATTGAACATTAGAATGTGCAAAACGAGTTCCCTAAATGACGTTGAGAGTGGTTTGATAGTCGGTGCCAGGCACGCTCGTTCCAGTATCTCAGAAACGTCCGGCCTCCTGGGCTTTTCACGCACGACAGTGTCTAGGGATTACAGAGAATGGTGTGACAAACAAAAAACGTGTGGCAGTCCTGTGGGTGAAAACAGCTTGTTGATGAGAATAGCAAGAATCGTGCAAGCTAACAGGCGGGCCACAAACAGTCAAATAATGGCGCAGTACAACAGTAGTGTGAAGAACGGCATCTCGGAACGCACAACTCGTCAGTCCTTTTCACGGATGGGCTATTGCAGCAGACGACCACACCGGGTTCTATACCTTTTAGCTAAAAAGAAGAAGAAGCGGCTCCAGTGGGCACACCATCACCAACACTGGACAATTGAGGAGTGGAAAAACATTGCTTTGTCTGACGAATCCCAGTTCCCGTCATGCTGACGGCAGTCAGGATTTGTCGTAAGCAGCATGAGTCCATGGCCCCATCCTGCCTGGTGTCAACAGTACAGGCTGGTGGTGGTGGTGTAATGGTGGGGAGAATGTTTTCCTGGCACACGTTAGGTCTCTTGATACCAATTGAGCAACATTTTTGTTTAACACTTTTTTGGTTACTACATGATTATATATGTGTTATTTCATTGTTTTGATGTTTTCACTATTATTCTACAATGTAGAAAATAGTTAAAATAAAGAAAAGCCCTTACATGAGTAGGCGTGTCCAAACTTTTGACTGGTACTGTATGTCCTCCATAAACATATCTGATAGACTCATAACATCGTGATTGATTAAATGCTCCACTTACTCTCCAGTGCAGGTCGAGGCCCAGTGACCAGGGACTCTGTGATCTGATTGGCCACTGAGCTGTCAAACCCAGAGTTGGAGGAATCTGGGTCCGGGTCGCTGAGGATGCTGGGGAAGCTGGCCTTACTCTGGGTGGGTAGCTCTGACTGGCGCTCTGCAGGGTCAAGAAGAGAGAGAGAGATAAGAGAGTTTACATATTAAGTGTTAGAAGTGCAGCATAATAAAGTGTAAAGAACTGTCTGTTGTACTACAGTAAGGATATGAGAGGTGTTATGTCTAAACACAGGCAAATAACTATTTTTGAGCTGCCTAAAATTCTTGAAGTTCTATAACCATCCTCAATACAACAAACATGAGTGCATACATTTTGGTACTGTACCTGCCAAGGCCAACTGCAGCCCACTAATGTCTATGGACTGTGGCATGTTCCCCGTGTCCATGCATGACACCTGTCTGGGGGTCTTCTTGAAGAGTTCCCTTGGAGGTGCCAGCATCAGCTGGGAGAGGAAGAACTTCTCAGGTTGTGTTATGGGTGGCAAGAATCCTGTGGACAGTAAAATGATCAGTAAGTACTCGAAATGTCGATGTTCAGCATAGACCTGGGTTGAGACATTACTTAACTACCTGTGGATGAAAGCAACACACACTTTTAACAATACTTATCACTATGCACACTGATAGGAGTCTAGACACAATCACCTGACAGTTGTTTCTCCTGTTCCTCCCCAACTGGTGAGGGGTTCAGCAAGTGAGCAAAGACAGCGGCAAAGGGGTTGGCGGCAAGAGGCTCTGTGCGGTACATCTCCCAGAGAAGGTAGAGGGCGGTGAGGCGCTGGGCAGAGCTGGGCAGAAGATCTGGCTGTTGCAGCAGCATCACCAACACCGAACCCACTCGGAAATGTTCGGCCTTTGCGAAGTAATGATGAAACGCGGTTGACAGACTTTCAAAAGTGTTGGTGCAAGCTTCCTCAGAGATGATTCCCAAGAGGTTGGACAGCTCCTTCGGGGCGAGTGTCATTTTTCCTATGTGTAGTGATGGCTACAGTAACAAGCTGCTAGCTTTTAGCTACGTGACTAAAATGATCAATCACTGCTTGCTATTAGTCTTTAATAATTACAGGTAAATAGCATTATTCAGTTCATACTCTAAAACTGAAAAATAAGCTCGTTACATTTCCATGAACTCCACCGGAGTGCAGATATGGACAGCTAGCTAACGTTAACAATTAACGTTAGTAAATGTTATTAGCTCTAGCTAGTTAGCTTGCTAGTTTGTCAGTAAAGACTAAAGTCATTATAAAACAAAATTATACATCTTAACAATATCGACCTTGGTCAAAAAATGTACATAACAATCTTAATGATCTAAAAGCATTAATTTTCTTATTCTCAAAGGTTAAATAAGAAGTAAATTAGCTAGCTTTTCTTGGCTGTCAAATTTTTCATCAGTTTCCACTTCGTTCACAACATTGGAGCGTAGAGTTTTGACCTTTGACACGACCCCAGTAACAACGTGCATTCTGGGAGATATAGTACAGTAGATTATTCGTGTTTTTCTGCTTGCTCTGGACCTTTCGTGGCTACAACAACACTTGTCTACAAATTACAGGTAAAGCATTTCTTACAAATTGTGTGTCAATTAATTTTAGTTTGTAAACGCACTGCAACAAATTATGTATGTTATTATTAACGACGCGGATGTGAACCTATTATTCTCGTTAGTGCCCACAAGCCCTTGCAACTTCCTTTCCGACATTTCTCGGGCAGTGTGAGTATTGTTTTGGGAAATTTGTGTTAATTATCCAACTTCATCCTGGCCCTGCGCTTATGTAGTCCATCGTTTTCATCATATAATTACAACATGAGACACTGAACTCCTTAAACGATGTAATTGTAATGGGTTATGCCCAAAGGATCAATTGTAAATGGAAATGTGTAGCCACCAGTATGCAACCAGCAGTCAGCTAAACGGAGCTATTCTGTCATAAATGTCTCGGTTATAGAGCGCATTCGTGCTATGTTTAACGTTTTGTCTGAGGACCACAATTTCTGGTTCACAGTTTTTTTATGTCAATGTGCAATCACAGTGAAACCAGCTAATTAGATCAATATATGCCGGCATCATTAGCTAGCTGAAGTTGGCCATAGTGCCTGGCGTCATCAGACAAAATTGCCATATCAACACTGGTTACCTGGCTCAATTGTTATCTGAGGCGGATTCTGTGGCAAAAGTTTTGCAACGAAAACCTGAGTTTCTATTGGACATTCAGGTAGGTTTGGTTGCTAGAGTAAACAGTTTCCGTTTCAAAACGTTTTGTAACAGACAACTTTTTGAACGGAATCCAACTAATGAATACACCACAGGTAAACCCATGACATATATTTTAAATAGTAACTTAATGTACCATTACACTTCACTTGTCACTTTACTTTCATGGCAAAGCATAACCAGTCAAGTAGCCACAAGCTCAGTCTGGCTTGGTAGAAATGCCACACTGTAGTGAGTCAAATAAACAGTGGACACTAGAGAAATGCATGTCTTCCAAGCTGAATGAAAGTGAGCTAAAGGTTTATCAATGTTTTATGTTATGTATTTTCATAGATGGCGCCAAACAAGAAGGGCGGTGAAAAAAAGAAGGGGCGTTCTGCCATCAACGAGGTTGTGACCAGGGAGTACACGGTCAATATCCACAAGCGCATACATGGCGTGTGAGTACACTGTCTGGGGCCATGACACCATTCCGCTACTGTTGAGTTATCAAAGTGGGTTCCCTGCACTAGGTTTTCATGAAGTGCTTTATGTTTTCTTCCGCTTGCAAGATGTCTTTGCTGCTGTGATTGCTGTTCTTTGCTGGATAGTCAATTTGCTGGGCTGTAGCAGTAAACAAGTAGATTTAACAGTTGTCGGGGGTCTTCTGCTCAAATGCAAGTAGGAAGTCTCACCTTGACCAATTGAGATTAAGGTCTGAAAGGCACTTGCCCATCAGGCAAATCAGGAGTGTTTTTTTGGTTGCCCAACGATTATGATCACAAAAATGTAAATTAACTTATTTGCGTGAAGAAATGCCATATACATTATTGCCTGCCTTTAACTTACACATAGGGGAGGAACCAGAAAGATCAGTTCTGGAATTCTTTTATGTTGGTTGTCAGTAGAAAAAAAAAGTCATTATGCTCTGCTTGCCCGACTGCCGTATATGCCGTACATTTTCTGTCTTTAATTTTTTTTTTTTATGGGGTAGAACGAGAGATCAGTTTTCATTTACTGGAATAATTTGCAGTTTGGTTGTTTTCACTGAATTTTGTAATTAGATTTGTATCACCTGCCCAATGTGGCAACCTTCGAGCAGGCTCAACTAGCACAACTGCTCAGTTCACTTGCAATAGGGAAACTCTTAATGTCAGTCCTTGCCTCAATGTAATGTGCTAGTGCATTTAGCGTTGTTTTGATTTTGTACATGCTGTATGTTGGATGTATGCTGATCCTTGTGGGAAAGAGGTACCAGTGTTATTGGGCTTAGGCTGCTGAAAATGTTGTGGCTCTAGTTTTCATTCGAGTTGTGGCTTCTCCGCTATGCAATCTGGTTTCAGAGCTGGTCATGGGTGCACCTCAGCCATGCTCAAGGTCCTAAACGACATCATAACCGCCATCGATATGAGACATTACTGTGCAGCCGTATTCATCGACCTGGCCAAGGCTTTAGACTCTGTCAATCACCACATTCTTATTGGCAGACTCGACAGCCTTGGTTTCTCAAATGATTGCCTCGCCTGGTTTACCAACTACTTCTCTGACAGAGTTCAGTGTGTCAAATCGGAGGGCCTGTTGTCCGGACCTCTGGCAGTCTCTGTGGGTGTGCCACAGGGTCAGACGACACCATTCTGTATACTTCTGGCCACTCTTTGGACACTGTGTTAATTAACCTCCAGACGAGCTTCAATGCCATACAACTCTCCTTCCGTGGCCTCCAACTGCTCCTAAACGCAAGTAAAACTAAATGCATGCTCTTCAACCGATCGCTGCCCGCACCTGCTCGCCCGTCCAGCATCACTACTCTGGATGGCTCTGGCTTAGAATATGTGGACAACTACAAATACCTAGGTGTCTGGTTAGACTGTAAACTCTCCTTCCAGACTCACATTGAGCATCTACAATCCAAAATTTTAATCTAGAATCTGCTTCCTATATCGCAACAAAGCATCCGTCACTCATGCTGCCAAACATAACCCTCGTAAAACTGACCATCCTACCGATCCTCGACTTCGGTGATGTCATCTATAAAATAGCCTCCAACACTCTACTCAACAAACTGGATGCAGTCTATCACAGTGCCATCCGTTTTGTCACCAAAGCCCCATACACTACCCACCATTGCGACCTGTACGCTCTCGTTGGTTGGCCCTCGCTTCATACTCGTTGCCAAACCCACTGGCTACAGGTTATCTACAAGTCTCTGCTAGGTAAAGCCCCGCCTTATCTCAGCTCACTGGTCACCATAGCAGCACCCACCCGTAATACGCGCTCCAGCAGGTATATCTCACTGGTCACCCCCAAAGCCAATTGCTCCTTTGGTCGCATTTCCTTCCAGTTCTCTGCTGCCAATGACTGGAACGAACTGCAAAAATCTCTGGAGCTGGAGACTCATATCTCCCTCACTAGCTTTAAGCACCAGCTGTCAGAGCAGCTCACAGATCACTGCACCTGTACATAGCCCATCTGTAAACAACCCATCTATCTACCTACCTCATCCCCATACTGTATTTATCTTGCTTCTTTGCACCCCAGTATCTCTACTTGCACATTCATCTTCTGCACATCTACCATTCCAGTGTTTAATTGCTATATTGTAATTACTTCGCCACCATGGCCTATTTATTGCCTTAACTTACCTCATTTGCACTCACTGTATATAGACTTTTTGTTTTCTTTTGTTCTACTGTATTATTGACTGTGTGTTTTGTTTATTCCATGTGTAACTCTGTTGTTGTATGTGTCGAATTGCTATGCTTTATCTTGGCCAGCTCGCAGTTGCAAATGAGAACTTGTTCTCAACTAGGCTACCTGGTTAAATAAAGGTGAAATAAAAACAGCTTATGCTGTGTAGTTATTTGGTGGATGCTTGTTTTGGAACGCAATGATGGGCATAGTCATCAATAGGGCTGCAATATTGTTTCCATGGCAAAAATGAAAACACGAAGCAGAGCTAACTATTTGTCCCTTTAAAAACCTGCTGTATGTAAAATATTGAGTTCTATATCTTGGAATATAAATAAATGTGACTCTCAGTGACAACATGATGTTTCCAACATTAGGGCTGTTTTTCTAAAGTTAAATCTACTTTGTGTTTTGTTTCCTTGCCATGATGCTAACGAGTATTGCGATACTGGTATTGTACTGGCCCCAGTCATAAGAATATGTTCAAACCAAAGCGCATGTCCAACGCAGCAGTGTGGGGGGGGTAAGGAGAACAGTTTGGTAAAACCGCTGTTCTGTGCTTTGGCTGATGGATAGTATACTTCGTTGCAACATTTCTGATGGACAGACAGCGCAACACAAAGACCTTTCCACAACGCACTACTCCAATTTGTCTGGTTTGAAGGCACGCTATTGGCTTTCCTTGTTATGTTGCTCATAAAAGTTGCCTTTGCTTGCTTTGACAAGTGATGCTTTGTATCAACCTCTTGATAATCTTGGTTGGTGATGCAACTAACATTGCTTCTTGTTCCTGTGTCCCTTCAGCTCCTTTAAGAGGAGGGCACCTCGCGCTCTCAAGGAGATACGAAAGTTCGCCATGAAGGAGATGGGAACCCCTGACGTGCGTATCGACACTCGCCTGAACAAGGCTGTCTGGACCAAGGGGGTGAGGTAAGCAAACCCTTGTTTCTTACATCAGAAGCCACAAGCTTTTCTGTACCAGGGAACTGCTGGCTGTGAACTTCCCTTGATGATCTGCTCAATTTTAAAACTTATAGTTGATAACTGTCATCTAACCCTCTGAGGGACCATGAGTTGCAGGTACAGTCTACTACAGGTTAGTGCTGTGGCTTCAAGGAGTGTTGTGATGACATGTACTTAACTTGAATATGATCCAGACTATGCTGAATTCTGAAGTCTTTGCAGCCTTGTCAAATTCAGTGCTTCCTCTATATTGGACTGTACTGGCCAGAATGGCTGCTACAGTGAAACTGTAGTTCATGGGCCTCACATTCCTTTTCTATGGATGTTGGGGATACATTTGTGCTATAGACAGTTGATTATTGATTTCAGTGATACACATTCTGTCCAATTTTAAGTCTAAGGGTTAGTTGAGCATCAGGATCTCTCTGTGTCTCTCTCCCCCTCCATCTCTCAGCCAAATAAAAACCACTCTCCCTCCTATCTGCTTAATGCAGTATTGTCCCAATATCAAGTGGTAGAGGCTAGTTACACCAACAGCCACTTTGACCGAGCCATTGCTGACCAGTCAGAGCTGGCTTCAGAGCAAACTGATATCCTGGTATGCTTGGCGATGGGTGTAGAGTTGGTACAAATAGTACAAGTTGATGACTGTATAAACTGTTCTGCCATGCACTTAGATGCAATGCACTAAAACTAGGACAGTTTCTTCATGCCAGCTGATCATTTCTGTTATTTCAGGAATGTCCCATACCGTATGCGTGTGCGCCTGTCAAGGAAACGCAATGAAGATGAGGACTCTCCCAATAAACTGTATACCCTCGTCACATACGTCCCTGTCACGACATACAAAGGTAAGCCCAATACCATGTGCTGTGCTGACTAGTATCTAGAAGTGTACTCTGACATTTCTGAGGTTGGTGATCTGGTGTGTTTGAAATTAGCTATACTTTTGTCACCGACAAGGTGCAAAATATCCCTGTGTGGGTGACACTGAAGAACAAGTTGTTGCAGCCTTATTTTCAGATCAGCTGCATGCAAATGGGTATACAAAGTAGAGGATCTGTGAATGTTACTTCAGTCAGAGTGAGTTCTGTGCTGTTATTTTCCTAATTTGCCTGTTAGACTTGACTGATCCTGATTTTCTTTTCTCTACAGGTCTGCAGACAGTCAATGTGGATGAAAATTAATTATTCACTGGTGTTAAAATACATTTATAAGACTGCTGTCTTGGATTATATACAATCACTAATTGGGATTCTTGATGGAGCAATTTATGCTTACATAGTTTCAAGTTTTATTAGTTGTATGTACGGGATACACATGGTATACACTGCGTCCAATGAAATGCTTACATGAAAATAAATGTATTTCTAGAGCGTCTGTGTCTGGTATAGTGTTTGGATATACACTGAACAAAAATATAAACGAAACATGCAACAATTTCAAAGATTTAACTCAGTTACAGTTCATGTAAGGAAATTCGTTCAACTGATATAAATCCATATATTCATAAGATTGCATCTTTTGGTCCCAACGGTATGGTTGTGGATCAGGAAATCAGTTAGTATCTGGTGTGACCACCATTTGCCTCATGCAGTGCAACACATCTCCTTCGCATAGAGTTGGTCAGGCTGTTGATTGTGGCCTGTGGAATGTTGTCCCACTCTTCAATGGCTGCGAAGTTGCTGAATATTTGCAGGAACTGGAGCACACGGTTGATCCAGAGCATCCCAAACATGCTCAATGGGTAGCATGTCTGGTGAGTATGCAGGCCATGGAGGAACTGGGAAATTTTCAGCTTCCAGGAATTGTGTACAGATCCTTTTGACAGGGCTGTGCATTATCTTGCTGAAACATGAGGTGATGGCGGTGGATGAATGGCACGTCAATGGGCCTCAGGATCTTGTCATGGCATCTCTGTATTCAAATTGCCATCTATAAAAGGCAATTGTGTTTGTTGTCCATAGCATATACCTGTCCATACCATAACCCCATCGCCACCATGGGGCACTCCGTTCACAACATTGACATCAACAAACCGCTCGCCCACACGATGCCATACACGCTGTCTGTCCGTACAGTTGAAACTGGGATTCATCCATGATGAGCACACTTCTCCAGCGTGCCAGTGGCCATCGAAGGTGAGCATTTGCCCACTGAAGTCAGTTACAATGCCGAACTGCAATCAGGTCAAGACCCTGGTGAGGACGATGATGAGAATTTCCGAGACGGTTTCTGACAGTTTGTGCAGAAATTCTTTGATTGTGCAAACCCACAGTTTTATCAGCTGTTCAGATGGCTGGACTCAAGACGGTCCCGCAGTTGAAGAAGCCGGATGTGGAGGTTCTGGGCTGGCACGGTTACACATGGTCTGCGGTTGTGAGGCCGGTTGGACATACTGCCAAATTCTCTAAAACAGAGGTGGCTTATGGTAGAGAAATGAACAAATTCTGTCAATAGCTCTGGTGGACATTCCATTACACAATGGGCTTTTGAGGGTCTACAATCTCCTTAGTGAATCAATCTTTGAAAGACAGAACAAGACATGGATGAGGCAAATATTGTTTTAATGATTTACAAACACACCATGTTAGACTTTGTGCAGCAGACATGAAATTGATGTTAAAGAATTGATCAAAGGTCCCATTTATAATGCACCTCAAGTGAACTTCAGTGCACTAAAAAATAACATGTAAAAATCAAAGGTGCATCAGTGAACTGGACAGTTGGGTTCTGGAATAACCCAAAACTAAATGTCATTACTGATTCCATTGGCAAAATCAAGGTCTCTGTATAGAAGACCCATTTAACAAAATATGAGGCACAGCGGTATTGTTTGTAGTTGGTATCTCAACTGATTTTGAGAAGGTGTGTAGGACTTTGGTCTATAATATAATACTGGTCACTAACACTTGAATTAAGAAATATGCTTGGTAGAATAACAGGCTCATAAACAGTTATAGAACACTTAAAATAGGAATTCTTAAAGAACAAAATACATTAATTAGATCAATACAGGACAAAATATATAAGTGTACATTTACAATGTTGCACACAAAGGCAAGATTCCAACGTCCATTGTATGACAAACATTTCGCAGTAAATAAAGGCAAAAAATATTCGGCAGGAAAATAACACCTGTCTGCTCTACTTGAGGTTGGAAGATATGGCAAACAAGATCCTGCCTAGGCTGTATTACCAACCAGGCAGCCAATGTCAAAATATTTGAATTTGTTCCCATTTCATAGACTGGATGAAGGAGAATGAAAACGTGTCTACAAATACTGAGAAATGTTAACAATATCCCTTTTCATGGTGTTTCATGTAGTGCATCATGTGTGGGACGTTCTCACAGTAGTATATATATATGACTGACTGATTGATACATGTAGTCTTCATTGATTATCATGCACGTCTCAGCCACCTCTGGTTTTGGTAAACCTGTTTTCAAACTGAGCGGTTGGTCCCAGAAGACGAGGCCACATTTCATCAGGATAGGAAGACCTACACATCTACAGTACTTCTCCCTCGTGCTTGACAGACCTACAACTCAATATAGGCACATATGGACTCTTGGTACCCACTCATCCTTGTAGGATGGAGGACACAGACAACTTATTGGCAAGAAATCTGCCTGGCATCTAGACAAGCAACTAGATTAGAAACCCAGTATTGGGTCACATGGTCATTCTCTTGGTCATGTTAAATCAGCTGGTTCCTTGCTGAAGCATAAGCAGACCGGCCCTTTCATGGTACTGTTTCACCTTTGCTACAGCCACCTTTGCTGACAGGTCCAGTGGTTTCTCAAAGAAGTTGACCAGCTGCTGTTCTGTGAGGAGCGAGGCCAGGATCTGAGCGTAGCTGACCGTCCACTCGCTCGAACTCTCAGACCGCTCGGAACTCTTCCTGGTCCCGTCCTGCCTCGCTCCATCTCCTTCTTTGGTGCTGAAGACAGGGTGGTCTTCTTGACTCCCCTCCCTGTGATCCTCCTCTACCTCGTCTCCGGCCCCGCCCTCGCTGCTGACCTCTGACCGGCTGCGGTGGCCGACCTCACCGATCTGCAGCACCAGGCTGGTCACTGTAGCGATGGCCTGAAAGAGCTCGTTCTCATCTGGGTTGCCATGGAACATGCTGTAGAGGGTCTTACAGAACTGGATGAACTCCCTCTGTAGAAAACAATACGTTTATTATACCTTTGTTGTGACTTAATGACTGTTTATTGGGTCCCTGATTGAATTCCTTCCTTATTGTACAGTGCATTCGGAAAGTATTCAGACCCTTTGACTTTTTCCACATTTTGTTACATTAGTGTTATTCCAAATGTTTTATTTATTTTTACAATCCTCATCAATCTACACACATACCCCATAATGAGGTTTAAACATTTGCAAAAATGTATTAAAAATAAACTGATATCACATTTACATAAGTATTCAGACCCTTTACTCAGTACTTTGTTGAAGCACCGTTGGCAGCGATTACAGCCTCAAGTCTTTTTGTGTATGACGCTACAAGCTTGGCACAGCTGTATTTGGGGAGTTTCTCCCATTCTTCTCTGCAGATCCTCTCAAGCTCTGTCAGGTTGGATGGGGCACGTCGCTGCACAGCTATTTTCAGATCTCTCCAGAGATGTCTGATCGGATTCAAGTCCGGGCTCTGGCTGGGCCACTCAAGGACATACAGAGACTTGTCCCGAAGCCACTTCTGCATTGTCTTGGCTGTGTGCTTTGAGGCAACAGGACAACGACCCAGTCTGAGGTCCTGAGCACTCTGGAGCAGGTTTTCGTCAAGGATCTTTCTGTGCTTTGCTCCATTCATCTTTCCCTCGATCCTAACAAGTCTCCCAGTTCCTGCTGCTGAAAAACATCCCCAGAGCATGGTGCCAGGTTTCCTCTAGACGTGGCGCTTGGCATTCAGGCCAAATAGTTCAATCTTGGTTTCATCAGACCAGAGAATCTTGTTTCTCATGGTCTGAGAGTCCTTTAGGTGCCTTTAGCCAAACTCCAAGCGGGCTGTCATATGCCTTTTACTGAGGAGTGGCTTCTGTCTGGCCACTCTGCCATAAAGGCCTGATTGGTGGAGTGCTGCAGAGATGGTTGTCCTTCTGGAAGTTTCTTCCATCTCCACAGAGGAACTCTGGATCTCTATCAGAGTGACCATCAGGTTCTTGGTCACCTCCCTAACCAAGGCCCTTCTCCCCTCATTGCTCAGTTTGACCTGGCGGCCAGCTCTAGGAAGAGTCTTGGTGGTTTCAAACTTCTTCCATTTAAGAATGATGAAGGCCACTGTGTTCTTGGGGACCTACAATGCTGCAAAGCGATTTTGGTACCCTTCCCCAGATATGTGCCTCGACACAATCCTGTCTCGGAGCTGTATGGACAATTCCTTCGACTTCATGACTTGGTTTTTGCTCTGAAATGCACTGTCACCTGTGGGACCTTATATAGACAGGTGTGTGCCTTTCCAAATCATGTCCAATCAATTGAATTTACCACAGGTGGATTCCAATGAAGTTGTAGAAATATCTCAAGGATGATCAAGGGAAACAGTATGCACCTGAGCTCAATTTCGAGTCTCATAGCAAAGGGTCTGAATACTTATGTAAATAATGTATGTTTTTTATTTTTAATAAATGTAAAAAAAAAAAAAAAAAATAAAGTTTAAATGTAAAAAAAAAAAACGTTTTACTTTGTCATAATAGATTGCTGAGGGGAAAAAAATATTTCATCTATTTTAGTATAAGGCTGTAATGTACCAAAACGTGTAAAAAGTCAAGGGGTCTGAATCCTTTCCGAATGCGCTGTATGTACCTGGTTCATTAGAGGTAGCGGTTTCTCCACATTCTTCTCCTGAGCCAGGTCCTTCAACATCTGCTTCAACTGCTCCTGATAGTCTCTGATCTCCTCTTCAACATGAACACACACAGGAGCTACATCAACGTGATCATCTGAACAGGACAGAGCTAGAAACGTGAACCTGGAACACTGGAAGCATGAATAGTTACCATTAGGCATCTCTATATGGAGTGGTCTGGTAGTGGACAGCAGAGGGCTCTTCAGTGGAGACGGGTCATCCTCACTCTCAGTCAGAGCTACAGGAGACAGTCACATTACGATGAATGTTAATGGATCTCTAGTCAAAGCTAGTTGCATGTCCAGCTAAAGTACATGTCTTAAAGAGGAGCAAAACACCGTAGGAAGTCTATGTGACTCACCTGGAGGTATGTGCAAACGATACAGAAGTCTGATCTTCTCATTCAGTTCCTCACAGTATAGTGTGTCTGATGCCGAGAGAGAGACAGAATTGTCACCATTACAATTGATTAACATCTCCAACAGCCAGTCATTGGCTTTAAATCACAATGTGTGTCAGTGAGTGTTTATACTGTCTGTCTAAATGATAGAGGACCACAGAGGGAGCCCTTCAGCTCTGCGAGTTTAAGAGGTGAATTTACATATTTTCTCTACTTCAGTCAATGTACTGTACACAGCAGTGGCAGCTCCTCCTAAAAGCCTTGGCTGCATATTGATTCCCATAAAACCCTGGTGGGCTGAATTCCAGATGCCCATGAAAGCATAATATGAAAGCACTCATATTACACACATTATCTCTTCAGGCATACACATACTCACTCTCCCTACCTCTTTTAAACACACACCCTCCCTCCCTCTCTCTCACACACACACACAATGTAAATTAGCTGTTAGCTAAATCTGGTGCAACGCAACCCTTCTCACTTCTGAGACTTGTGTTCTGATGTACCTTGTCCCTGTTTCAAATAAATGTAAAAAAATAAAAATACCCAGCCACCCGGCAAACTTTCTGAAGGTGATGAGTAAGTCACTGTCCTGGTCCAGCAGTGTGAAGGTCCGGTGGGCCACGGTGTCAGTGTGGAGGCCACACAGCCAGGGAACCAGTAGCACGTACAGGCTTTTGAACTGGGCCCGGTCCACTCTGTACTGCTCCACATAGGGCTGGCCTGGGTCATGGTGCTGGAGAGCCACAGTGGTGCTCCCATCGCCCCAGTACAGGTTGATGAAGTGCTCTGTCTATAAGAGAAACAGACACAGATGTGTTGTTGTACAGTTGGACTATATGTGGAGGACGTTATCATCGTGCTCTGGCAATGCCTTTCGTAGTGGTCCTGGGAAGATAAATAAAGGTGTATTGAATTGAACTGAAGTACCTTGAAGAGGTCGTAGACATCAGCCAGGTTTTCAGGGGAGAGAGAGACATCTGGGGTCACCACCCTGAGCTACACACAGAGAGAAGGGAAGGGTCAAGCAGTTTGGAGAGGAAAAGTGTAAGATTTCAACCTTTGGTCATGGTGTATTTCATGCATGCGTGTGACTGTTTGAGATGTGATATGAAAGACCCACTGCGTTCTCCTTGGTGATGTCCTCGTGTGCTTGGAGAACCTGGATCCGGTGTCTGCATCGCAACCGCTCTATCTGTCTCACCGTTAGGTCTCCAAATTTCTGACAAAACAGGACAGGTACACACAACGAGAACAAACATCAGTGCCACATTTTCACAACTACCCTCTGGTGGTGTGGAGGGAGTATTGCAGTGCTGTCTTACCTCATAGGAGTCAGTGATGAGGTCAGTGATCAGGGTGTGAAGTTCTACAGTCGGGCTGCCCTCCTCCTCCCCCCTCGGAGACGAGGGAGGGTGAAGGGCAGGTGAAGACGGATTCTCATCGTACTTCACGTGGTCCAGAAAGCTGCAGGCAGAGAAGTTTTGTGTGAGAATGTAGACTATGCTCAGATGTGAACTGTGTGTAGACATGCATGCATTCCTCCATATGCATTACCCAGTGAGGATCATGAGGGCCTGGCCGTCATCTGCACTAGCACACAGCGCCGCAGCGTTCGCATCCAGCACAGCTAGCCCTAGCTGGAAGATGGCTTTGATGCCGTGGAAGAAGAAGCAGTCTACCACACAGACGGCGCTGCGGAAGGGAAGCACACTGAGGAAGAGGGTGAGGAACCAGGACAGGGAGAGGGAGGAGAGGGGGGAGAGGTCGGGAATGTGCTCGGCCAGCTCGGGAAGACGCTCCTGGATCAGCTCTTCAAACACTGACTGGTCCACCTGAGCACCTGCAAACACAAACACAAGTGAAAATCTACATTAATATAGATAAACTCATGATCGTACACCTCTATAGAAGTACAGAACATCCTTTATCATCTCATAGAGGGAAATGAATGTTGGTCTCGTGGATGTATGCTCTATACATGTGTATACACATGATGTCTTGACTTCCACACATGCGTGTGAGAATAACATGTTCTCATTGTGCAATATCCCAGATAAGTGATCTTTTCAGACTTTATTTGAACCAGGAAGCCACATGGAGATGAAAAATCTATTTTCTAAGGAGAACAAGTAAACAACTGCAATTTCAAAGCAGAACAGAAGAGGAAATTACTTTGAATGCATTTCATATGTGCCAGAAATAAATAGTGGCACAAAGCACAGGAAATTAGCTTGTGTTTCAGCACACGCTTCACGCTGGCTAAAGAAAGCCTTGAGTTATTGTTGGCTCTGTTGCAGTCAGGGCAGAAAAACAGCCCTGACGGAGAAAAAAAAAAAAACATTCAAATCACCTAAACACCAGACCGGCTACTAATAGACCTACTAATGTTTGATCTGCTATGGTTTTGATAGTTTTATTTTTAGTACTTCATCTAATGTACAGTACTAGCTATGATGTCAGTAAAAGTGGAAGTAGACGAACCATCGCTGTAGTAATAGCAATGTGTAACAATAGCAGTGGTAAACCTATGCAGGTCAGTTTGACCTCTCACCTATGACTCTGCGGTTGAAATAGTCAGGCAGCATTCTCTCACACACAGCCACCAGCAGCCAGAAGGCCTCCTCCTCTTTAGTGTACAGCAGCAGCACAGATGCCAGGATATTCATTGACTAGGAAGAATGACAGGCAGTCAGTTATACTCTACCTGCACTGTATACACATTGTGACATAGGTTACTGTATGGTAGTGGATACCTTACCTGGCAGTAGCCAATCTTGGGGTTGCGGTGGGCATATGCGGTGAGGACGCGGCGTAGGGCAGCGATGCCCGTGACGTTCTGGAAGGCGGGGTGGTCCGGCAGCGAGCGGTGCAGGTCTCTCTCGATCTCCTCCGTGGCCAGGCTGCTGTGGCCTATAGACTCCGTCACCAGCCCCGAGTAGTAGTCTGGGTGGGATGCCAACTCTGACGATGAGTCTGTGTTTCCAGGGGGAATAGTGTCGGTGTTACACAGCAACAGCATATAAGCACTTACATGTTCATAAAGGCCTGGTCGGAAAACATCCCCTAGGCCCTAACCCTTCTCTTCTGTTCCTACCCGTAAGTGTTCGCAGATCTGAAAGGAATGGATAAGTTACCTATCTGGTTCCTTCAGATCTGGAAACACCAAAAAGATAGGGGTTACTTTGGGACAAGGCTTGTTTGGAGCTCTTGCCCTTTGTTGACTCCCCCTGGAGGATGTGATGCGTTTAGAACATTGAGAGGGAGTAAACAGGTGACTGGGGATAGTTTGATATGGGGGCAAAGAAAACAGTCTGTTCAGGTGGAGTGGAGCCAGTCTGCTGCCAGTCTGTTTCTGGTGCAGTCTGTGAAGTGTGTGTTCACACATGCCTAATTGCTTGTTTTCATTGGAGATGAGGTCACAAGCTATTTGCATGCCCACTACATCCTGCTGATCTGGATTCCATATGACATCAACTCTGACACTAACAGAATAAAGCAAAGCAGGATCCCTGAGAATAGACTACAAAGTTGCATCAAGACTAATGGTTTTGAAAAAAGGGAACTGCTTGCCTGGTAAAAGCCCCTCCCCAAACTCTAAGATAAAATGGCACATACCATAAATGCTAGGCATTGTACATAGGAACGGAACTGAAAGTAGGCAGTCGAGCAGAACACAGAACAGTACTCGCCATCCCTCCTTTGAGGATATACAGATATCTACCCTAAAGATAACCCCACCCTTAAATACAGTACCAGTCAAAAGTTTGCATACACCTACTCATTCAAGGCTTTTTCTTTATTTTTACTATTTTCTACATTGTAGAATAATAGTGAAGACATCAAAACTATGAAATAACACATATGGAATCATGTAGTAACCAAAAACAGTATTTAAAAAAAATCGAAATATATTTTATATTTGAGATACTTCAAAGTAGCCACCCTTTGTCTTCATTACAACTTTGGACACTTTTCACATTCTCCCAACCAGCTTCATGAGGTAGTCACCAGGAATGCATTTCAATTAACAGGTGTGTACATCATTACTTTAAGATATGAAGGTCAGTCAATTTGGAAAATTTCCAGAACTTTTAAAGTTTCTTCAACTGCAGTCGCAAAAACCATCAAGTGCTATGATGAAATTGGCTCTGATGAGGACCGCCACAGGAAAGGAAGACCCAGAGTTACCTCTGCTGCAGAGGACAAGTTCATAAGAGTTAACTGCACCTCAGATTGCAGCCAAAATAAATGCTTCAGATAGTTCAAGTAAGAGACAAATCTCAAACATCAACTGTTCAGAGGAGACTGCGTGAATCAGGCCTTCATGGTTGATTTGCTGCAAGGAAATCACTACGCTTAGTGGGACTATCATTTATTTTTCAACAGGACAATGACCCAAAACACCAGGCTGTGTAAGGGCTATTTAACCAAGGAGAGTGATGAAGTGCTGCATCAGATGATCTGGCCTCTACAATCACTCGACTTCAACCCAATTGAGATGGTTTGGGATGAGTTGGACCGGAGAGTGAAGGAAAAGCAGCCAACAAGTGCTCAGCATATATGAGAACTCCTTCAAGACTGTTGGAAAAGCATTCCAGGTGAAGCTGGTTGAGAGAATGCCAAGAGTGTGCAAAGCTGTCATCAAGGCAAAGGGTGGCTACTTTGAAGAATCTCAAATATATTTTGATTTGTTTAACACTTTTTTGGTTACTACATGATTCCATATGTGTTATTTCATAGTTTTGATGTTGTCACTATTATTCTACAATGTAGAAAATAGTACAAATAAAGAAAAACCCTTGAATGAGTAGGTGTGTCCAAACTTTTGACTGGTACTGTATATTTGACCTGTTGTTATAGCAACCAATGACCTCAGACTCCTCCACCCCTCACCAGAGAAGGTCATCCATAGCTCTCCCCGTAGCGACTCTGGTATTCCCATGGCAACCAGCTTCTGGATCTTCTCTGTGCGAAACATGTGGACGCCTCGACCATACGCAGAGAAGTGGTCATCCCACAGACGCTCTTTCACCTGCTCCATGGTCTACAGGACACACACACACAGGACACACACACACAGGACACACACACACCCTTGAGCAAACCGAGTATGGTAGTACTGTAAGCACATTCCCAGCAATAGCCCTGGGAGGTAAAGTTACCCAGTGTGCCAGTCAGGGGGAGAACAGGGATCAATACATGTTTAAATAATGAAAGAGATGTAACATAATCACAACCTCATCCCAGAACTACCACTATATCACATGTACCATACCCTGGTTGCCAGTCTGTTTCTAATAGGCTTGACGTTTAGTTGCCACTTTTGGTTAAAGCAACTCCTTTGTTGTTGTCATGCTAAACACTTAGAATTCTAATTTAGCCTAATAAATATTTAGCATGACAACAACAAAGGAGTTGCTTAAAACAGAATCAGGCAACCAATGTTAAATGTCAAGCCTAGACACATTGGCCAATGTGGCTGCTATCCCTGCAGCCACCATTATTATGGTATCTGCTATGTAAACATCATAATAAAGGAGGCTCCAGCCATATCAGGGTTATGGCCGACGGTGCACTAGTTTCCATACTCACAGCCGTGCTATTGTTGAGGCCAGGTTGAGAGTGGTGGTAGTATGCCATCAGAGCCTCTGTGTTCACTGTGTGACGTAGTGGTCTCTCCTCGATCTCCTCCCCGTCACAGTACATGGTGTCATAGTAGAAGGTATAGTAGGGAGACGAGGACGTCTGGAGCACCCAAACACCAGAATTAGTCAAATATACACAATGAATGACTAACTTGTGTGTAAAAATACTAGCAGTAATCATATATGTCCATGCAGTGCAGTTGCATTCTGCTTCTTGGTCTAGGCCTGTTGGGCATCACCATGAGATATGATGTGTGTAATGGACAACAGACATTTATGGGCTGGTAGTGTTGCTGTAGCCTACCAGAGATTTCTTGCTGTGGAACATAGAGTGTTTCCATTGCAAGGCTCTGAGCCGTGACATCAGACTGTCGACCAGGCTGTCTCTGTCCTGCAGCTCGATCAGCTGGAAGGCCTTCTTACTCCTCACGCTGACGATCACTGGGTTGGGCAGCAGGCTGGTGCTCTCAGCCTTCTCTATGGAGATCACCTGGCAGCACAGGAAGAGACAGAGGTAAAAGGTCAAGAGCCAAGGAAATGTTGGTAATATGGTACAGTAAGGAAAAATATATGGTAAAATGGTATTAACACAGTAATAAACTTTGAATAACTTGTTTATGTATGCAAGAGCCATACATCTCTATACACGACTGTGGTGTATAGCAACTAATGTATTTAACCATGGTAAAGCTTAAGGCTAAAGGTGTAAGCTCTAACACAGCCAGCATTAAAGTTTAACCAGCAGAGTCAACTGCAGTATGATACGATGGCTACCTCTGAAAGGGGGATGAGCAGGCTGCAGTGGCCCTCCTCTCGACTGGCGAAGCATAGGTAGCTGTCGGTGGTGTAGAGCGTTCCGGCTGTGTGGCAGCGGGCATGGGGCGTCCACACTGAACACAGAGCCACCTCCTGGAGACACTCGGCCCGCGGTAGCCGGAAAAGAGCCAGGACGTACGCCCTCAATGCCTGCTCCTCCAGAACCCTGAGGGGAAAGGGGAAGAGTTAGAGTGACACAGACAGAGATCTGTTCTGTAGAAAATGAGTGACAGTTAGGAATTCTCCTCCAGGATAGAGAGAGAGAGTAAAAGAGGGACTGAGAGTGAATCCTCATGGATTCGTTACCTTTAGTGACTCAGACATTTCTGACTGAAAGCTATGATAAGGAAAACTTATAAAGAATCCAGATACACTCAGATACAGGCAGACTATTCTGGTCACTGCAATTTAGGTCAGATCATTTTTCACTTCCTGTCATGGTGATGAGGAATTTACACTATGCTGAATGATGGGGGAGGGACAAAAATATCACCTACTTGGCAAGAGTTGCATGTGAGGAAGTTACCAAATAAATAATACAACTAAACAGTCTGTTACACCCATAGAGATATATGACTGAATGCTTTAGCTCAGCTCTAAAGTACAATTTTACCACTGAAAACTGTCATTTTACACACAAAACCTGAAATTGAAAATGTTATGGTGAATGTACTACAGGTGGAACTAAAACACACACATTCAGTCACACTATGATGCAAGGTTATACAGAGGATGGTCGGAATCTAGAGGGAAGTAAATTAGTCAAGATATCAGGGATTTTCAAGAAGTGCTTGATGAGGTCTCTTTTGACCAAAGCAGATAACAATGAGACAACCTTATTAAACTACTGTTTATCAAACTATTTCATCAGGAAAGCAACCGATCAATCAGATTGCTGACGCCAATCCAATCCTCTCAGAACTGCAAGGCAAGTCAACAAAGAACAGACAATATGAATCTGAACAAACCAAATGACACACCCACAAAAAAATCCCCCACCCTCCTTTACACTACAATACACTACAACTTCATCTAACTTATTCTGTGTTGCCCTCTGACCTCTTGGTGATGTTGGAGGACTGCTGGAGGACTTGGTCCAGTTCCAGACCTCCGCTGTCCAGCAGGCGTCGCAGTGCGATGTCAGCCAGCTGACCCATGACCCCGAACGCCTCGTCCAGGCTCAGGAACATAGAGAAGTCCCGCTGGCGCCGCCGCGTTGTCACACGCACCATGTCCGTCATGAGGCCAGTGGAGACCCGCTCCAGCCTTGTCACCTCCACCCACGGGATCACAAACTTCACTGAGGGAGAGAGAAGTGGTCAAAGGTCAGGGGTTAGGTTTAGAAGACACTCTACACTGAAGAGATTTCAATGGTTAAAGAGATTGAACAGGATCTTCAGCACTTAAAAATGTGTAAGATATTTTAATTGTATTTTTGTAGGATGTTACATATCATACGAAATGGATGATGTTGTACACAATTATGCACAATTTTCAGGGACACGTTTTTTTCTCGAGGGCTACTTTCAAAACTACTGGCTAAAGTTATACAAAAACTCTGCAGCATCACTTTAACTGAAAAGACACAATGTTTACTGTAGAAAGTATGTCACAGTTCACAAGATATATAAAGGGCTTGTCATCTTTACAACTGGAAAACAGAGGTTAGAGATTCTAATTAACAGACACAACCAGTTCAGACTAGTTCACAACCAGTTCACAACCAGCAAGACTGGGGCTATTCTGTGTGCTAATTAAAGGGGGAGAATTTAAGGGGACGGACCTTCCTTTCCCAGCAGGAAGGAATAGAAGGCCATGTGGTTGATGCTGAGGTAGAGCCAGCCATGCCGGGGGACACGCCCCTTCCAGCAGCAGCAGGAGTAGGTGGTGACCAGCTTCTCTGAGGAGGGCAGGCCGAAACGCAGCTCAAACTTCAGCAGTACCTCCCGGAACTTCTCTGGGTCCTCCTCTTGAGCCGCCTGCTTCCCCCTCACCTCCTCTGCTATCAGACCCTGGAGGAGGAGGAGAAATAAATGGACAATGAGAGAAAGAAAAAGAGGAAGAGAAACAAAAATGCAAAACAGGGGATGAGAGCAAGATACACAGAAATAGAAAAGAAAGTCAAGAAGAGACAACATTTGAGAGTCAGATTAAGTTGAACACAGTGGTTTTTGATAGTAGGCCTACATAGTATTTACAGAGTATCACAGGGCTATAGTTAATCTTATTCTAATAGTACAGTACCTTGACTTTCCCTTTGACGAAGCTGGCGACATCCTCCTTGTTCTCAAACACTGAGAGAGAGTGGAGTAGGTTCTGGACCAGCCAGTCCCAATGCCTGTTCATGTCCTCAACAGCTGCACCTGTATAACAACAGACACACATCAGAGAAATAGATACACAGAGAGAGCCAGAGAAAGAGAGTAGAAGCAGGAACCTACCGACCGACAAATATGGGAATCGGCGAGAGGAAAACGAGACATTTCTCAGAGCTTACCACAAGCTATAGTCCAGCTGACCTGTGACCCAGGCACCTGTAGCAGGATACGGAATGGTGTGACCCGGGCGTTGGAGTCCAGCACTGTGTCCAGAGCTCCCACCAGAAGACCTGGACAGACCAGAGCAGTCGGACACAGAAAGAGACCAGAAATGACTGAGAAATACCATCTGACAACACACACATATCAATGAGCTCATTGACACATGGGAGAGAGGCAGCATTATACCAACCCATATGAACGGTTATATCATATATTTTCATATGGTAAGACAATTGTACTAAGCTCATAAGGCATTTTCTACAATAATCAATGGTTATCATTAGTTGAACAGCAGGATGTTTTACAGATTGTGCCTTTAAGCAGATGGGGCACACTGGCACCTATTACACATAACCCCAGAAAGCTAAAGGCATTATCATGTGTATAACAGACTCAGACATTCCACAGTGAGCACTGGATGCCAGCCTTGAGGCATTACAAAAGAGATTGGACATAAACTGGTACCACTAATGGTCACTAACAGTCTCATAATGGCCACATTATGTGAGAACATAACATAGACTTAAAAGCTATTAAGAGGTTCAACATAAGTATTGTTCTTCTCTGTTGGTCACTACATTGGTCCACTAGAATCATAGGGTAACAGTACTGGAATCGAGACCCCCTCCCTCTCCACAAATCCTCCACATGTGAAGCCCCAAAGCCATGGCATAAAAACTACAAACTTAAGAGTCCCTAACACCCCAAACTCATTCGTATTTATTAGGTGTTGAGAAGGCTAAATTAACCCTGGAACAACCTCCTCCACCCCACCAGTCATCACCTTATAGGAACCAGATACACTCTCTAATATCCTGAGGTACCATAACAGAGCCTCTCTTTAACTCCACCACTAATCAGGATCATGATTTTCCACTGAGGCCAAAGCCACCAAACACTAGTCCCTCTTGTCTAGTTTTAATTCTGGCTTTCCTTTGCTAAGCACAGCCATTTAACAGAATGGAGCATTTAGGGAGAGCTGGGAAAAACAGTCCCATCAAAGTGCAGCTAACAGTCAACTGCAGCACATGGCCTCAACTACAATAACAAATTAAGTTTGCAAGAACAGTCTGTTAATGATTTGGCAAATCAAATGTGTAATAAGCACACAGCAGGCAAGACAAGGCATTAGGCTTACTACTTTCATTAGGCTACAGTCTGGTCGATGTGAGATCACTATCTAGTGTTTGGCATTCCCACCCCCACCCAACCGCTCCGCCACAAAAGAGGAGAGGGATGGAAGACAAACCGAACACCAGACAAATAACTCTCTCCTGGAGCACTGCCCATCCCAGACCACACCACACCACAACTATTAAGCTCTGCCTGTCTGCCGCTCTGAACCATTGTACCCTGGCAACACAAACCTATTTGTCACCTAACCACTTACTTCACAGTGCTTACATTGTAAAATGTAAGCACTGTAAATCATGTATTTTGTTCGGCCTATATTGTTCACTAAGTTTGTATGTCTGTGGACAATGGACATGTACAGTGTGCTCAGAGGTAGAGAGAAAGGAAACCTTAATGTCCCTCACAGGAAAGTGTTCTTTGTGAAATAGGAAGCAGAAGTTATTTTAGCTAGTGACAGAGAACAAGACGTTGCAGATGTTTCAGTGCTGCTGAATACCCTTTTTATGTTTTATCGAAATCAAATCATGGATACATTTTTTTCCAATTGATATTGTACTTGTTCTTCTCTTCCCATAACAAAACTAGGGTGTGGTTTTGTAAGAGCCAAAAACTGGGGCTTCTTCTAACCTTTCATCCCACAGATTTACTTTGGAAACCATGGCAACAAACACATTCTCTAAACTCTTGCCAGGAAATGTTATATTGTTTTTATGGGATGATACTCCCTATCCTGTCCTGATGTTTACAGTTCTATCTTAAAGTGAAAATCCCAATGAAGATCACACAAAAACAAGACCAGGTGACACCTTATCATGGTCCATCATCAGAAAAAAACTCTATGGAATTGTAAAGAATCTATGAAGACCTGAAAGAAAATACACAGGCCAAAAAATAAGTGATATGTTAATAAATTGCCTGTTATTGCTCCAAGGCTTCATGGCACATATTATTTTAAGCTGCAAAGAAAACATTGTTTTGATCATCCCAAATATGGGGAAAACACTTGTTTCCAAGCTTTGTAAAAACCGGATCCTACACTGTAGCCAAGGCTATGGCAAGTTGCAACATACTGTAGCTGCAATCCAACCAACAATTGTCTTTCGTCATTATGCTCGGAGACATGCTGGGAGACTCTGGGATACATACTCCCAGCACAATATCAATCAAAAAAATATTGGTTGAATCGCAGCTATTTGCAACATTGTTTATAAATGAGTTGTTACTATGTTGCGTAGCGTAGACTGGTGTGTCCAAGTGGTAATATAGGCTACTAAAGCTGCTGAAATCAGACGAAAGACAGTAAGATGAATGGGAGTAGCTGGCGTATTACCTGTAAATTTTCCCCCTGAATCCCCATGTCCTCTTCTGCGCTGCAAAATGAAGAAATCGTTAGATTTTTCGGTAACCCAAAGCTTCAGCGCGTTTTTCAGCAAAACTTCCTCTGGATTCAACCACATTCTTTCAAAGGAGAGATTGAAAAAGAGAATGGAACGAAAACAAAATAACGCAGATTGTCGTTGCTGTTGATAGCATGCACACTTCTTCATTAGTTCCAAGCGCATTAGAAAAATAAAAGATTTTCAGAATCATCCATGACTGATCTCAAGCGCTGCCCGAGAACGCAAGCGTCTTCTGTTGATATTTTCTCTCACCCTCCCGATCGCAACTGTACAAGTACTCCTCACAGTGAGTCTCATTTCCGCATTCAACCTTTCCTTCCCATATTTCCGGCGAAAGCGAGGAAGTTTCATTTCACTGGCCCTTTGTGATTGGTTATTATGTCTAGTATTAATTGAAACAGTTTGTCATACAAAACTCAATCTGGGAATAGAATTGGATTGTAAACACATTGTTTGTTTGTCCATAGTAAATGGGTTTAGTCATGTGCCATATGCTGTCTGGTGTAAACAAATAAATCAGAAGATGAATGTTGACGACATCTATTGTATCAATTCTGCATTGTTTACAATGACTTATTATCATTACTACTATGCATGTCAGTTAGATTACCTAGTAACCTACTGTCAAAAGCAACTGAACCTCCCTCACATTACATTTAATAATGTGTGTAAATACAGATTTTAGATTTTTAGATGTATTATCTTTGTCTTATAGTTTACAATTCAATAGTTTTTGATCATACCATATATTAATTTAGTGACAAATCAATGCAATGTCGGTGAAGTACCCATATAGACTATAACAATTTACAGAATGTTCTATATGGAAGTAGCAATATAGCCTTAGCCTTCTTCTGTGGTAAAATAGTGGTTGCAACATGCATGCTGGGCATAATCAACAAAGAGAATTTCTATGATTTATATTTTAAACTATGGTGAGAATTAACACACATCAGTAATGCTCAGAGTTGTCAAAGGACCCTATTATAAGATACTCTACCTACTCATCACAATAAAGAAACATTGTTTTTTAGAGCAACCATATCATTTATAACCACAAGTGAAATTCATAAATTCATAGCCAATACTCATCATAACTACATTGAAAATAATGATGGAAAATTGTTTTATAATAACTATATATATATATATATATATATATATATATATATATATATATATATATATATATATATATATATACAGTACCAGTCAAACCTTGACCCACCTACTCATTCAAGGGTTCTTCTTGTTTTTACTATTTTCTACATTGTAGAATTTATAGTGAAGACATCACTACTATGAAATAACACATATGGAATCATGTAGTAACCAAAAAAGTGTTAAACAAATTAAAATATATGTTATATTTGAGTTCCTTTAAAGTAGCCACCCTTTGCCTTGATGACAGCTTTGCACACTCTTGGCATTCTCTCAACCAGCTTCATGAGGTAGTCCACATGAATGTATTTCATTTAACAGGTGTGCCTTGTTAAGAGTTAATTTGGGGAATTTCTTTACTTCTTAATGTGCTTAATGCCAATCAGTTGTGTTATGACTAGGTAGGGGTAGTATACAGAAGACAGCCCTATTTGGGAAAACACCAAGTCCATATTTTTGAAAGAACAGCTCAAATAAGCAAGGAAAAATGACAGTCCATCATTACTTTAAAAAATGAAGGTCAGTCAATCCGGAACATTTGAAGAACTTTGAAAGTTTCTTCAAGTGCAGTCGCAAAAACCATGAGGCACTATGATGAAACTGGCTCTCATGAGGTCTGCACAGGAAAGTTACCTCTGCTGCAGAGGATAAGTTCATTAGAGTTAACTGCACCTCAGATTAAGGACACCAATAAGATGAAGAGACTTGCTTGGGCCAAGAAAAATGAGCAATGGACATTAGACCGGTGGAAATATGTCCTTGGTCTGATGAGTCCAAACTTGAGATTTTCGGTTCCAACCGCCGTGTCTTTGTGAGACACAGAGAAGGTGAACGGATGATCTCCACATGTGTGGTTCCCACCGTGAAGCATGGAGGAGCAAGTGTGACGGAGTGGGGTGCATTGCTGGTGACACTGTCAGTGATTTATTTAGAATTCAAAGCACACTTAACCAGCATGGCTACCACAGCATGCTGCAGCGATATGCCATCCCATCTGGTTTGCGCTTAGTGGGACTATCACAACCCTAAATCCGTAAACATGGACACCCTCATAGACATTATCCTGACCAACTTGCCCTCCAAATACACCTCTGCTGTTTTCAATCTGTGACGACCCTCCCACTCTGTCTGCCGTATTCTCTCTTTGTTCTTGTTTCCTTATTAGGATGCCGGTGGGCGGAGTTGGGAGGGTCGCTACATGGGAAACACCTGTGTCCCAGGATAAATAGACCTCTTCCACATTCATTGGGGAGACTCTCTCCATGCAGACACCTTCATAGATTTTGTTGTGGTATTTTTGTGGCCTTTTGTTTGCTTTGGCACCTTTCAACACCCCGCATTATCACATTTATGCATGCAAAACACTCACTTACACTACTGATTACACACACCGTTGTCCTTGTCTCCACGTTGTCTACCTTTTGTTACGAACTTTGAGCCGGTTCGTGACAAATCAGGATCTCAGCGATCACTGCCTCATTGCCTGTATCCGCTATGGGTCCGCGGTCAAACGACCACCTCTCATCACTGTCAAATGCTCCCTAAAACATATCTGCGAGCAGGCCTTTATAATCGACCTGGCATCCTGGAAAGATATTGTCACGTCCTGACCATAGAAAGCTGTTATTTTCTATGGTAGAGTAGGTCAGGGCGTGACATTTTTTTTTCTAGTTTAGTTATTTCTATGTTGGGTTGTTCTAGTTTTTGTATTTCTATGTTGGGCTTTGTTTGAGATGATCTCCAATTAGAGGCAGCTGGTCATCATTGTCTCTAATTGGAGGTCATATTTAAGTTGGTGTTTGTCCCACCTGGGTTTGTGGGAGATTGTCTTTGAGTAGTGTTTGTTTCACCTCTGCGTCACGGTTTGTTGTTTTTGTGATTGAAGTTTGTTTATATGTATTGCATAGTTTCACAGTATAAATAAAATGTGGAACGACACACGCTGCACTTTGGTCCGCTTCTCCTTCAGCCTACAACAACCGTGACAGAATCTCCCACCACCAAAGGACCAAGCAGCATGGAATGGACCAGTGGACTTGGGAGGAGATGAGGAGGAGTATATCCAGGGCTTTGGAGGAATTAGGGGCAGGAGAAAAGCGCCTCCCATGTGAACAGGTGGAGGCAGTGAGAGCACGGCAACGAGGGAAGCACGAGAGGCAGCCCCAAAAAATTATTTGGGGGAGGCACACAGGGAGATTGGCAGAGTCAGGTTGGAGACCTGAGCCAACTCCTCATGCTTACCGTGGGGAGCGAGTGACTGAGCAAGCACCGTGTTATGCGGTGATGCGCACTGTGTCGCCAGTGCGCATTCACAGCCGGGTACACCCCACGTACCAGGCCTCCAGTGCGCCTGCCCAGTCCAGTGTGTCCTGTTCCTGCTCCTCGCACTCGCCCTGAGGTGCGTGTTACCAGTCTGGCGCCACCTGTGCCAGCCCCACGCATCAGGCCTCCAGTACGCCTTCCCAGTCCAGAGCTTCCGGCGACAGTTCCCAGTCCAGAGCTTCCGGCGACGTCCCCCAGTCCGGAGCCTCCCGCGACGTTCCCCAGTCCGGTGAGATCTGTTCCGGCTCCACATAAAAAGCCTCCAGTGATGATCCAAGGCACGAAGCCTCCAGTGACGATCCATGGCCCGGAGCCTGTAGTGATGATCCGTGGCACGAAGCCTCCAGTGATAATCCATGGCCTGGAGCCTCCAGTGATAATCCATGGCACAAAGCCTCCAGTGGTGATCCATGGCGCGGAGCCTCCAGTGATAATCCATGGCAAGAAGCCTGTACGGATGATCCATGGCCCGGAGCCTGTAGGGATGATCCATGGCACGAAGCCTCCAGTGATAATCCATGGCCCGGAGCCTCCAATGATAATCCATGGCACAAAGCCTCCAGTGGTGATCCATGGCGCGGAGCTTGCAATAATGATCCATAGCATGGAGCCTGCAGCGACAGTCCCCAGTCCGGAACCTCCTGAGACGGCCCCCAGTCCGGAACCTCCTGAGACGGCCCCCAGTCCGGAACCTCCTGAGATGGCCCGCAGTCCGGAACCTCCTGAGACGGCCCGCAGTCCAGAGTCTCCAGCGGCGGTCCGCAGTCCAGAACCTCCAGCGGCGGTCCGCAGTCCAGAACCTCTGGTGATGATCCACGGTCCGGTGACACAAAAGCAGAGGGATCAGTGGGCGGAGAAGGGGTTTCGCCCCGAACCAGAGCCGCCTCCTTTGCTGGAGGATCCACTGGATATGAAGGTTCTGTGTACTGCACCAGAACCGCCATAGACATTTGCCACCCTCCCTACCCTCCCTTTTTTTTTTTTTTTTAGGTGCATTTGGGGTCTGCACCTTTGAGGGGGGTACTGTCACGTCCTGACCATAGAAAGCTGTTATTTTCTATGGTAGAGTAGGTTAGGGCGTGACGGGGGTTTTCTAGTTTAGTTATTTGTATGTTGGGTTGTTCTAGTTTTTGTATTTCTATGTTGGGCTTTGTTTGAGATGATCTCCAATTAGAGGCAGCTGGTCATCATTGTCTCTAATTGGAGGTCATATTTAAGTTGGTGTTTGTCCCACCTGGGTTTGTGGGAGATTGTCTTTGAGTAGTTTGTTTCACCTCTGCGTCACGGTTTGTTGTTTTTGTGATTCAAGTTTGTTTATATTAATTGCATAGTTTCACAGTATAAATAAAATGTGGAACGACACACACGCTGCACTTTGGTCCGCTTCTCCTTCAGCCTACGACAACCGTGACAGATATTGACCTCATCCCGTAAGTCGAGGATGCCTGGTCATTCTTTAAAAGTAATTTCCTCACCATCTGAGATAAGCATGCCCCTTTCAAAAAATGCAGAACTAAGAACAGATATAGCCCTTGGTTCACTCCAGACCTGACTGCCCTTGACCAGCACAAAAACATCCTGTGGCGGACTGCAATAGTGTCGAATAGTCCCCGCGATATGCAACTGTTCAGGGAAGTCAGGAACCAATACACGCAGTCAGTCAAGAAAGCAAAGGCTAGCTTTTTCAAGCAGAAACTTGCATCCTGTAGCTCTAACTCCAAAAGGTTTTGGGACACTGTAAAGTCCATGGAGAACAAGAGCACCTCCTCCCAGCTGCCCACTGCACTGAGGCTAGGTCACCACCGATAAATCCATGATAATCAAAAATTTCAATAAGCATTTCTCTAAAGCTGGCCTTCCTCCTGGCTACTTCAACCCCGGGCCAACAGCTCCGCAAATTAATTACTTAAAAATCAATGTGATTTTCTGGATTTTTGTTTTAGATTCCGTCTCTCACAGTTGAAGTGTACCTATGATAAAAATTACAGACCTCTACATGCTTTGTAAGTAGGAAAACCTGCAAAATCGGCAGTGTATCAAATACTTGTTCTCCCCGCTGTATATCTCACTGATCATCCCCAAAGCCAACACCTCAATTGGCCGCCTTTCCTTCCAGTTCTCTGCTGCAAGTGATTGGAACGAATTGCAAAAATCGCTGAAGCTGGAGACTTTAATTTCATTCACCAACTTTAAACATCAGCTATCTGAGCAGCTAACCGATCGCTGCAGCTGTACATAGTCCATCTGTAAATAGCCCATCCAATCTACCTACCTCATCCCCACACTGTTTTTATTTACCTTTCTGCTCTTTTGCACACCAGTATCTCCACTTGCACATCATCATCTGCTCATTTATCACTCATCATCTGCTCATTTATCACTCCAGTGTCAATCTGCTAAATTGTAATTCTATGCTACTATGGCCTATTTATTGCCTACCTCCTCATGCCTTTTGCACACACTGTATATAGACTTCCTTTTTTTCTACTGTGTCATTGACTTGTTTATTGTGTTATTGGCATGTTTATTGTTTATTCCATGTGTTAGTCTGTGTTGTCTGTGTCACACTGCTTTGCTTTATCTTGGCCAGGTCGCAGTTGTAAATGAGAACTTGTTCTCAACTAGCCTACCTTGTTAAATAAAGGTAAAATAAAAATTTGTTTTTCAACAGGACAATGACCCAAAACACATCCAGGCTGTGTAAGGGCTATTTGACCTAGAAGGAGAGTGATGGAGTGCTGCATCAGATGGCCTGGCCTCCGCAATCACCCGACCTCAACCCAATTCAGATGGTTTGGGATGAGTTGCATCGCAGAGTGAACGAAAAGCAGCCAACAAGTGTGCAGCATATGTGGGAACTCCTTCAAGACTGTTGGAAAAGCATTCTTCATGAAGCTGTTTGAGAGAATGCCGGTTGAAAGTGTGCAAAGCTGGAATCAAAGCTGGTTGAGAGTGTGCAAAGCTGTCATCAAGGCTTAAGGTGGCTACTTTGAAGAATCTAAAATATATTTGTGCCTTTGGAAAGTATTCAGACCCCTTGAATTTTTTTTCTACATTTTCTTACGTTACAGCCTTATTCTAAACATTTTTTATATTTTTTTTAATCGCAGCTTTCTACACACAATACCCCATAATAAGAAAGCGAAAACAGCAATTTAGAATTTGGGGCAAATTTATACAAATAAAACAGAAATACCTTATTTACATAAGTATTCAGACTCTTTGCTATGAGACTCGAAATTGAGCTCAGATGCATCCTGTTTCCATTGGTCATTTATTTTTATTTTTTTATTTCAGCTTTATTTAACCAGGTAGGCTAGTTGAGGACAAGTACTCAATTACAACTGTGACCTGGCCAAGATGAGGTAAAGCACTGCGACAAAAACAACAACACAGAGTTACACATAAACAAACGTACAGTCAATAACACAATAGAAAAGTCTATGCACAGCCATGGAGGCGAAATAATTACAATTTAGCATTAACACTGGAGTGATAGGTGTGCAGATGATGATGTGCAAGTAGAGATACTGGGTGCAAAAGAGCAAAAAGATAAGTAACAATATGGGGATGAGGTAGTTGGGTGTGCAATTTACAGATGGGCTGTGTACAGGTACAGTGATCGGTAAGCTGCTCTGACAGCTGATGCTTAAAGTTAGAGAGGGAGATAGAAGACTCCAGCTTCAGTGATTTTTGCAATTCGTTCCAGTCATTGGCAGCAGAGAACTGGAAAGAAAGGCGGCCAAAGGAATTATTGGCTTTGGGGGTGACCAGTGAAATATACCTGCTGGTGAGCGTGCTACGGGTGGGTGCTGCTATGGTGACCAGTGAGCTGAGATAAGACGGTGCATTACCAAGCATAGACTTATAGATGACCTGGAGCCAGTGGGTTTGGCGACGAATATGTAGTGAGGGCCAGCCAACGAGTACATACAGGTCGCAGTGGTGGGTAGTATTTGGGGCTTTGGTGACCAAACGGATGGCACTCTGATAGACTACATCCAATTTGCTGAGTAGTGTGTTGGAGGCTATTTTGTAAATGACATTGCCGAAGTCAAGGATCGGTAGGATAGTCCGTTTTAAGAGGGTATGTTTGGCAGCATGAGTGAAGGAGGCTTTGTTGCGGAATAGGAAGCCGATTCTAGATTTCATTTTGGATTGGAGATGCTTAATGTGAGTCTAGAAGGAGAGTTTACAGTCTAACCAGACACCTAGGTATTTGTAGTTGTCCACATATTCTAAGTCAGAACCGTCCAGAGTAGTGATGCTAGTCGGGCGGGAGGGTGCGTGCAGCGATCGATTGAAAAGCATGCACTTAGTTTTACTTGCATTTAAAAGCAGTTGGAGGCCTTGGAAGGAGTGTGGTATGGCACTGAAGCTTGATTGGAGGTTTGTTAGCACAGTGTCCAAAGAAGGGCCAGATGTATATAGAATGGTGTCATCTGCGTAGAAGTGGATCAGAGAATCACCAGCTGCAAGCAGCAGCAAGAGCGACATCATTGATATATACAGAGAAAGGAGTCGGCCTTGAGAGGATTCTACAAATTGATTGGAGTCCACTTGTGGTAAATTCAATTGATTGGACATGATTTGGAAAGGCACACACCTGTCTATATAAGGTCCCACAGTTGACAGTGCACGTCAGAGCAAAACCCAAGCCATGTGGTCGAAGGAATTGTCCGTACAGCTCTGAGACAGGATTGTGTCGAGGCACAGATCTGGGGAAGGGTGGCAAAAAATGTCTGCAGCATTGAAGGTCCCCAAGAACACAGTGGCCTCCATCATTCTTAAATGGAAGAAGTTTTGAACCAGCAAGACTCTTCCTAGAGCTGGCCACCAGTCCAAACTGAGCAATTGGGGGTGAAGGTCCTTGGTCAGGAAGGTGACCAAAAGCCCGATGGTCACTCTGACAGAACTCTGGAGTTCCTTTGTGGAGACAGAAGAACCTTCCAGAAGGACAACCATCTCTGCAGCACTCCACAAATCAAGCCTTTACGGTAGCGTGGCCAGACAGAAGCCACTCCTCAGTAAAAGGCATATAACAGCCCTCTTGGAGTTTGCCAAAAGGCACCCAAAGACTCTCAGACCATGAGAAACAAGATTCTCAGGTCGGATGAAACCAAGAAAAAAACACTTTGGCCTGAATGCCAAGCGTCACGTCTGGAGGAAACCTGGCACCATCCCGACATGGAAGCACGGTGGTGGCAACATCACACTATGGGGATGTTTTACAGCGGCAGGGACTGGAAGACTAGTCAGGATCGAGGCAAAGATGAACAGAGCAAAGGTCAGAGAGATCCTCGGTGAAAACCTGCTCCAGAGTGCTCCGGACCTCAGACTGGGGCAAAGGTTCACCTTCCAATTGGACAATGACCTGAAGCACACAGCCAAGACAATGCAGGAGTGGCTTCGGGACAAGTCTCTGAATATCACTGAGTGGCCCAGCTATGGCTGGACTTGAACCCGATCGAACATCTCTGGAGAAACCTGAAAATAGCTGTGGAGCAACATTTCCCATCCAACCTGACAAAGCTTGAGAGGATCTGCAATGAAGAATGGGAGAAACTCCCCAAATACAGGTGTGCCAAGCTTGTAGCGTGATACCCAAGAAGACTTGAGGCTGTATTTGCTGCCAAAGGTGCTTCAACAAAGTACTCAGTTAAGGTCTGAAAACTTACATTTGAAGTCGGAAGTTTACATACACCTTAGTCAAATACATTTAAACTCAGTTTTTCACAATTCCTGACATTTAATCCTAGTAAACATTCCCTGTCTTAGGTCAATTAGGATCATCAATTTATTTTAAGAATCTGAAATGTCAGAATAATAGTTGAGAGAATGATTTATTTCAGCTTTCATTTCTTTCATCACATTCCCAGTGGGTCAGAAGATTACATACACACAATTAGTATTTGGTTGCATTGCCTATAAATTGTTTAACTTGGGTCAAACATTTCAGGAAGCCTTCCACAAGCTTCCCACAATAAGTTGGGTAAATATTGGCCCATTCCTCCTGACAGAGCCGGTGTAACTGAGTCAGGTTTTGTCACGTCCTGACCAGCAGAGGGAGTAATTGTATTATATTTGGTCAGGACATGGCAGAGGGGTATTTGTTTCATATGGTTCGGGTTGTGCGTGTTATTTAAGGGGTGTTTGGTTTATGTAGTCTGGGGTTTGAGTATTGTTCTAGTGTTGGTTTTCTATGGTTTTCTAGTCTGTCTATTTCTGTGTGGTTTGTGTGGCTCCCGATCAGGAACAGCTGTACATCGTTGTTCCTGATTGGGAGTCATATATTAGATGCTTGTTTTCACCTGGAGATTTGTGGGTAGTTGTATTTTGCACTGCTGTGAGTATTAGCATGTGAAACTGTCGATCTGGCGTGCTTTGTGGTCACATTTAGTTAATAAAATATAATGATGAACATGCAACCCGCTGCGCCTTGGTCCTCTCTACCCAACGACAACCGTTACAGGTTTGTAGGCCTCCTTGCTCGCACACGCTTTTCAGTTCTGCCCACACATTTTCTATAGGATTGAGGTCAGGGCTTTGTGATGGCCACTCCAATACCTTGACATTGGTGTCCTTAAGCCGTTTTGCCACAACTTTGTAAGTATGCTTGGGTTCATTGTCCATTTGGAAGACCCATTTGCGACCAAGCTTTAACTTCCTGACTGTCTTGAGATGTTGCTTCAATATATCCACCAAATTTTCCTTCCACATGATGCCATCTATTTTGTGAAGTGCTGTCACGACTTCCGCCTAAGTTGGTCCCTCTCCTTGTTCGGGCGGCGTTCGGCAGTCGACGTCACAGGCCTCCTAGCCACCGCCGATCCACTTCATTTTCCATTTGTTTTGTCTTAGTCTTACACCCCTGGTTTCACTCACCCAATTACCTGTTTATTATTTAACCCTCTGTTCCCCATGATTGTTTGCTTTTTCGGTCTGTTACTGTGTGCTTGTATGTTACTTTGTACATTTGTCATTTTGAGTACAAATTTGTTGATTACTCATATATGCTGTCCTGTGCCTGACTCTCTACACCAGCTACACACAGGACCATTACAGAATCATTCACCCGAAGAATGGAGTCAGCAGGAGCAGATACCCTCCCAGTTGCAGTGGAGGAGCGTGTTCAGCACCAAATTACGTTAATCTCTAGGAGACAGAACACGTCTCTTCCTGAGCGTTATGACGGCTACGTGTTCTCATGGTGTTTATACTTGCGTACTATTGTTTGTACAGATGAACGTGGTACCTTCAGGCATTTGGAAATTGCTCCCAAGGATGAACCAGACTTGTGGAGGTCTACAATTTCTTTTCTGAGGTCTTGGCAGAGTTTTTTTAGATTTTTCCCATGATGTCAAGCAAAGAGGCACTGAGTTTGAAGGTAGGCCTTGAAATACATCCACAGGTACACCTCCAATTGACTCAAATGATTTCAAAAGCCATGATATAATTTTCTGGAATTTTCCAAGCTCTTTAAAGGCAGTCAACTTACTGAATGTAAACTTCTGACCCACTGGAATTGTGAAATAATCTGTAAACAATTGTTGAAAAATTACTTGTGTCATGCACAAAGTACATGTCCTAACCGACTTGCCAAAATAGTTTATTAACAAGAAATATGTGTAGTGGTTGGAAAACGAGTTTTAATGACTCCATCCTAAGTGTATGTAAACTTCTGACTTCAACTGTATGTAAATGTAATATTTCAATTTTTGATCAATTAGCAAATATTTGTAAAAACCTGTTTTTGCTTTGTCATTAAGGAGGTATTGTGTGTAGATTGGGGGGAAACTATTTCATACATTTTAGAATAAGGCTGTAACCTAACAAAATATGGAAAAAGTCAAGGGGTCTGAATACTTGCCGAAGGCCACCCTTTATCAGGGCACAAGGCATGACCCAAATGCAGACACAGGAGGCAGATGGTAGAGCTCTGATATTTATTATAACAAAGGGAGTAGGCAAAGGCAGGTCATGGGACATGCGAGAGTTCATAAACCAGGTCAGAGTCCAAACAGTATCATATGATAGGCTGTCTCGAGGTCAGGCCAGGCAGAGGTCCGAAACCAGATCCGAGTCCAAAAAAGGTACAAGGGGATAGGCAGGCTGGTAGTCAGAACAAGCAAAGTGGTCAGGCAGATGGGTTCGGAGTCAGGACAGGCAAGGGTCGAAACCAGGAGGACTAGTTGACTTGGCAAACGAGACGAACTGGCAGAGAGACAGGGATATATACACCGGGGATAATAAGCGACACCTGGAGGAGGTGGAGACAATCAGATGACAGATGAACCACCAGATCAGGGTGTGACACCCTTATATAATGGTGGCAGCATAGAGGTTAAGAGCACTGGGCCAGTAACAGAAAGGTCACAGGTTTGAATCCCTGAGCCGACTAGATGAAAAATCTGTCAATATGCTCTTGAGCAAGGCACTTAACCCTAGTTGTTCTGGACACGAGTGCCTGCTAAATGTAAAAATGTAATATATACTGTGGTGGAAAAAGAACCCAATTGACATACTTGAGCAAAAGCAGAAAATGACTGAAGTGAAAATCACCCAGTAAAATATTACTTGAGTAATAGTCAAAGTATTTGGTTTTAAATATACTTAAGTATCAAAAGGAAATGTAATTTCTTACATATACTTAAGTATCAAAAGTAAAAGTATAAATCATTTGTAATTAAATTAAGCAAACCAGACGGCACCATTTTCTTATTTTTTTTAATTTACTGAAAGCCAGGGAACACTTCAACACTCAGAAATAATTTACAAACGAAGCATGTGTGTTTAGTGAGTCAGGAATGACCAGGGATGTTCTCTTGATAAGTGTGTGATTTGGACCATTTTCCTGTCCTGCTAAGCATTCAAAATGTAATGACTACTTTTGGGTGTCAAGGAAAATGTATGGAGTAAAAAGTATATTATTTTCTTTAGTAATGTAGTGAAGTAAAAGTAGTCAAACAATATAAATAGTAAAGTAGAGATAAACAAAATAAGTAGTACTTTAAAGAATATTTACTTAAGTACTTTACAGCCCTGAATATATTAGGAAAGTGGTTCCCAAACTCTTTATAGTCCCGTACCCCTTCACAACCCGGCTCATGGAAACTGACAAAGAGTTCTTATAGGACCAGGGCACAAATAATAATATAATAATCAATAATTTTGCTCTTTATTTAGCCATCTTACATAACTTTATTTGTTAATAGAAAATTGTGAAAAACTCACCACAGGTTAATGAGAAGGGTGTGCTTGAAAATCCACTCTAACATAGGTACGTGGTTATAAAAGGGCATCAGTGTTTTAAAAGCGTGATTTGCCAAGGCAGGATACTCTGAGTAAATTCAATTTTCACAGAACCGCTTGCTGCAATTTTGATGAGGCTCTCTTGTTCAGATATTGGTAAGTGGACTGGAGGCTGGGCATGAAAGGGATAACGAATCATGAAAGGGATGACGAATCCAGTTGTTTGTGTCATCCATACCTGTGTAACTGTGCACCCAACTAACTCAGGTGCTTTGCTACATCACATTTGTCATTGTCCGTAAGCTTGAGTTCATTTACACACAAAAAATCATACAATGTTGGAAAGACCTGTGTGTTGTCCTTGTTAATGCAGACAGAGAAGAGCTCCAGCTTCTTAATCATAGCCTCAATTTTGTCCCGCACATTGAATATAGTTGCGGAGAGTCCCTGTAATCCTAGACTGAGATCATTCAGGAGAGAAAAAACATCACCCAGACAGACCAATCGTGTGAGAAACTCATCATCATGCAAGCGGTCAAACAAGTGAAAATTATGGTCAGTAAAGAAAACTTTAAGCTCATCTCTCAATTTAAAAAACCATGTCAATACCTTGCCCCTTGATAACCAGCGCACTTCTGTATGTTGTAAAAGCGTTACATGGTCGCTGCCCATATCATTGCATAGTGCAGAAAGTACACGAGAGTTCAGGTGCCTTGCTTTAACAAAGTAACCATTTTAACTGTAGTGTCAAAATGTCTTTCAAGCTGTCAGGCATTCCTTTGGCAGCAAGAGCCTCTCGGTGGATGCTGCAGTGGACCCAAGTGGCATTGGGAGCAACTGCTTGCACGCGCATTACCTCTCCACTATGTCTCACTGTCATGGCTTTTGCACCATCAGTACAGATACCAACACATCTTGACCACCAAAGTCCATTTGATGTCACAAAGCTGTCTAGTACTTTAAAAATATTGTCTTCTGTTGTCCTGGTTTCCAGTGGTTTCCTTAATTGACCCCCATAAACTTAAAGGACTTGTACCAGGAGCTATGCCAGGCCCGCCAAGTCTGTTGACTCATCCAGCTGTAATGCATAGAATGCACCGGCTTGTAAGAGAAGCAGTAATTGTTTCAAAACATCTCCTGCCATGTCACGGATGCGTCATGAAACAGTGTTGTTTGATGCATTTTCTGTGTTTTTTTTTTGGCCTTTTCCCCCAGCATTGTCCCAGCCATAGGTCCAACGTCCCTGTCTGTTGTTCGGTGCTTTCCCGGGTAAGGGGGCAGTAGCTCTTCAGCTGCATCAGATTCGCAACTGTCAGTGTCCATGCTAGCTGGGCTAACAACAAATGTAGAATTACTGATGCTAGCATTGGATGTGCTTGTGGAAGCAGAACAACTTGTGTTGTCGACAGGTACAGGTGTGATGTGTCTCTATGGACGTGGGCCTAACTTTTTTAACCATCTATCCATTTATTTATTTTATTTTTTTCATCTATCCATTTTCGCGCAAACGGAATGAGCACCAGCTACGTTTGGCTACATACGGACCATTATCGGAACTCCTGCGAGAGTAACGGTTAATGTGATTGAATGTTAATTATTTGACTAAGCTACCTGTATTTTACATTGTGTTGTTATACACGGAGAGAATTTATGGAAAGATACAACTTTGAGGTTTCAAGCAAGGAATATGACACTGTTATTAAAGCTATACCTAGTGGGATAAAAAACTTTACTTCAGAATAATGCATATTTTGGAATATCTCCGATTGTAAGCGATATTCAGGTGAATGGCATTGGTCTACTAGGTACGAAATTCAACAATCGTTTATTAAGGGATATTTTCTACAGGAAGTCTATTCCCTCTGCAATATTTTGTTGGGCTTCATCATTTGATGTAAACTGGCGCCATGCTTGGCTCACTCCACACAAATTTATGGTGACCAATAAAGTAAAGGAGATCTCCTTTAAGATAATCCATAGATTCTATCCGTGTAATAGCTTGATTTCTAAATATATACTTGATGTTACCAGTGAATGCAGTTTTTGTGAACTAGAAACTGAATCTATTGAACACTTATTCTGTAATTGTTTATATAGTGAAGTATTCTGGACTGATGTAAAAATACATCTTGGCCTCAAATTTCATACAACCATTGAAATTTCTAAGTTTGACATTTTATTTTACTACACTGATTCCACAATTGAACGTGAGTATGTCATAAATCTCTTTATTTTATTAGGAAAATATTTCATACACAAATCAAAATTTATGAAGAAAAAGCCCCTTTTCTTAGTTTTTTTATCTGATTTGGAAAACTATTTAGAGTCTTTAAAACGTATACAAAACAAAATGTCAAAAAAATGTATTCGCTATATGTCTATTTGATTTGATATAATGTGGAATCGTTTTTTTCTCGTTTTTTTCTCACTTCTTTGGAATCCTTCTGGATGTTATGTTTATGTTTTGCATGTTACTGTTAAAATAACATTTAAAAAAAATATATATATATATTTTTTTAAACATTGTGTTGTTATTTCGCTTAACACTAAATGGTTTAATTTTATTTTTGGCAGTGAAACGAGGATTCTCAGGGGAGAAAAAAACTTCACCCAAATGTATAGCCCAGTTGGAAAATATAAATGAACTGTTTGAAAATGTGAAGAAATGTAAAAACATTTTTTTTTTAAAACATATGTGAATCAAATTTTTATTATGCGTACTCCCGACGGCATTACCCCAGTTTGGGAATACTTGTATTAGGATATCATATTAGAACACAAAAACAGGCCAGCAATGTTAAGAAATGTTTTGGACCTCTGTGTAACCCCACCCCTATAAGCTTGGTCACCCCAGAGACTGACAGCACAGCGTGATTTTTAGGTGCAGCTGTTGTCTCACTCAGCTGCCACATGGAAAGTAGCTTTCCCACTCCTTATATGGACACATTGGGGATGCAAAACGGATGTCGGTGCAACATTTATTATTGTCCCTTGATTTTCTGGCTGGAGCCAGTTTTCTGATAATAATGCATATAAAACACCGATAAAATACGATTCGTCTTCAAAAAAATACATTCTTGTTTAATTACTCTGAAATAAGTTTATATTTGTGATAACTGACAAGTATTTACGTTTTTTCACATTTAAAGATCTTGTTTTACTCCGGAAGAAATGTGGGTGAGGTCCTTTTATTTCCGTGTCTGGGGAGATAAGTGGTGTGATTTCAGCGTCTGTCTTGAACAGTTAAAAAATGCAGGTTTGGCAACTTATAACACCTTTTCTAGCTATTGAAAAAGTAGTAATGAAGGTCATAGCTGACGTTTTGAGCAGTATGAGTATATGTTCGCACGCCACCTTGATTGGGACATAGCTAACGTTAGCTGCATTTAAACGTTAGCCAATGTTCGCTAGCTGTAATACCACAGATAAAAGGTGGTTACCGGTAGTTATAAGTATCTTTGGTAATGCCAAAGAGCCTAGCTATAGATAGTTTTTAAACCATGCGGCAAACCAACAACACTGTTTGAGTGCTTAAATAAAACTCCAATGATCTGTTATTTCTCAATCTCAGGACCCTAACGCAGATACCGAGTGGAATGATATCCTGAGGAAGAAGGGGATCCTTCCTCCCAAGGAGAAAACTCAGGATGAGGTTGATGAGGACGCTCTAGAGCAGCAGATTCTTCTTCAGCAAGAATCTGTTGGTAAGAGGTGGCTATTAATATCATATAGCTACCTCTGTGAGACTAGGTTTCTCCTGAACGGGTCTAGAAATAGTTTTTATGTTATTCTTAATTTTTAACTAACAGGACATGGTTTTGGAAGGCTGATATTTGGCCAACAGCATCCTCTGTTAGTAGTTTTAACACCTTAAATGATACTTTTCTGACTTGTATTTCCTGTGGTGTTTTGTGACCAGTAAAAACCTATGAAAGTATGACTCTGGACCAGCTGGATGAGAACGAGGATGACTTCAGTGAAGAGGATGAGGCTGCCATTGAGATTTACAGGTTTCAAAGCATTACTAAGATGGTACCAACAGGTATTGGCTGCCATATGGCCCGGGGCCATAGCTGAGCAATCGGGCAAGTTGAGCCGGCTCTGTGGTTTCCCCATTGGGCATGTTGATTTATTTTATTGAAAACAACCTAAGTGCAAAGAATTTCTGATTCCTCCCCTATGTCTGTGTGTAAACAGCACATTTTAAGTCTTTGGGGAACTAAAAATACTCACTTGATGTGCAAGTGCCTTTCAGACCTTAATGTCAGTCCCTTAATACAACTTACTGCCATTAAAAGAGATGCTTAAAAATGTAAAGCTCCATTGTGGCTACCATGTTAATGGTGATATAGCCTTTTGCATCCCAAATAGAGAATGACAATGTTATGACCTTGTTATTGCCAGAATGAACCTACATTGCCTTAACTCTCTCCATTTTCTTCTCACCAGGCAAAAGAGGCTTGCAGAATGGAAAGCCACCCAGATAAAGAATTGCTTTGGAGAAGTAGTGGAGATTTCTGGGCAGGACTACATCAAGGAGGTGAACAAAGCTGGAGAGGGCATCTGGGTTGTGCTGCATCTCTACAAACAGGGGTGAGAGTTCTGTTCAATTATTATTATTTTTTTTTTTTTTTTTTTCTTCGAGATCTGATAACTTTATTGACCAAGACCTTATTTGAAAATCATGAAACAAGGTTTTCCTTTTTTTTTGTTCATATAAGCCTGATTAACAGTGGTCTTTTTTAAATTGCACTGAATAGGTCTATCTGCCAAATACATAGGTTTAACTAATTGACCCATTGTAATTGAATCTCTCTGTTCCATTCTCTCATCCTGCCAGAATTCCTCTGTGCACCCTGATAAACCAGCATCTGTCAGAAATGGCCAGGAAATTCCCCCAGACCAAGTTCCTCAAGTCCATCTCCACCACATGCATCCCCAACTACCCTGACCACAACCTACCCACCATCTTTGTCTACCACGAGGGAGAGATGAAGGCACAGTACATCGGGCCTCTGGTCTTCGGGGGCATGAACCTCAAAGTTGAGGGTAAGAGACAATCACCTCAGCTAGACTTTCATAGAATACTATTAGCAACATGATATGGTAGTTTGTGCTGTTCAGTGTGTATACTTCTCACCCTCAGATTTGTGCATTGTCAGTTTTGAATGACAATTTCTTTCTCTACTAGATATTTAAATCTGCTTTATCCTATCATCCTCAGAGCTGGAGTGGAGGTTATCAGAATCTGGCGCTGTCAAGACAGACCTGGAAGAAAACCCCAAGAAGCAGATTGAAGACAAGCTGATGTCGTCGATCCGATCCACTCTCCCCACACGGAAAGACAGTGACTCCGAAGAGGACTAGCCGCGTAACACCAAATAACATTACTCTTAACGCTCAACCATCACTGTTTGTGAGGATGGCTCTCTCCTGTGGTGATGTGAACTGCACACCTCTCCCTCTATGCTATCTCAGTCAGCAGAGAGGCTCCATCAGAGTACTATGCCTCCCCGGTTGAAAGATCTTATGTTACGAGATCATTCTCCTAAATCAGATCTGAACTTGTTTTTACAGAACATTTGGTTATTTAACATATACATTTCATAAGAAATGACAATAGAAATGAATACATTTGTAATTGTTTAAATTAAATGTAAGTAGCCATTCACCCATGCCATAATCAGTTGACGCTTTTTATAAAGTGTTCACCCTGATCTGTGTAACCATCACATAAAGGACTACTATGATGTATTTGACTGTGTTCAGAGATTGCAGTCTGAATTTGTGTATGTGCAATTGTCTACAAAATGGCAAAGTACAGAATCCTCATCTTAAATCACTAAATATTTACCAACTGAAATCAGGAAGACACTTCACAATCTGCAATTTTATTTCTCAAAAATATCAAGTCCGTTGCCAGAGAACACAGGATGCTGCTTCTGTCTGTCCCTCAGTCTGCCATTTTGTGCTCAATGTTCAGGGGGGGGTTGCAGTGTGCTGATGTCTTCTGTCCAGTTATTCCAAAGTCAGATTTTTACATCACACATCAGAGTGCTTCTGTGTAGCAGGGAATAGAGAGAACCTCGGTCATAGTTTGTGGCATTTCTTAAATTGTCTACTTTGTTCTAACTTATGTAGATTCTAGTCAGGGGTAGTATATACTGTATGTCTAAAGTACATATTGTACCTTGATTGAGTCTTGCGGACTGGCTACAGAAAGACTGTGGTCCTCAACCTCTAAGAGAAAGGTGCTGCAGAAGTTTTCACAAACTCTTGAGCTTCAATCAGAAAAAGCTACACGGACATTGCTGACCTGCAAACCGATATTTCATTTCAGAATTGGTTAAAATGACGTAAAGGTTCGTCGGTCTTGCAGGTCAGAAGTGTCCATGTCTCCTGCTTCAATATTGATATTCTGCTAATCAAGGTTGAAACAGCACAGGGTCTTTACCAAAAGTATGAGCTGCTTCTTTCTCCTCTGAGACAGTTTGGGTGACAGGCGCATCAGCGGGTGCACTGAATGGGACTAGAGAGGGGAATGCCTGTTAGATTCCAATCACATGGAATTACTAAATAATTCCATTTTAACAAATACAGCATGTTATCATCTAAAGACAAAATCCCATACTGTGCTGTCCAGGAAATCCAATGACACTTGCTTATATGCCTGAGACATTGTACATAGTTGTTTGAGGGTGTGTACATAGTTCTAATTTGCTCTCAGACATAATTCACTGACATTCTGAAGCAATATGGAAATACAGTTTGTGCATCAAGTAGTCTTTCTCTACTTACCGCATGCTGTACAGAGTCTACCGAGTTGTCCTTTGAGTAGTGAAACAGGAACTGACGAAAAGAGCATATACAAAGTCAACACTGTTCCAAAGACAAATATTGCACCTGCAAGTTTACCTCAGTATTTTATGGAATAAGGTATAAACAAGTATTTAGGAATAGGGTGTGATATTGTTGAGGAACTTACTCTTTTGAAAACATTCTGAACTTGCTCCTGTGACGGGGAGAGGGAGAGAATAATTACACTGGTGTCAGAGCTGCTGTCATATAATCTGTGATAAGATTGAGTCATACGGTAGCTAAGCCTTACCTCATTCTGATCTCTCCCCATCATATCACCAACATCAGTCTGGATCCCAGGACCCTGCAGCAGACAAATCAATGGTCAATGATAAAACACAAGTCTATAACACATCTAAAGGCACTAAACCCAAGCAAACATAAAAGCTGTTGTACATGGCATCCATTGTCTACTGTATACTGTACCCATTGCAAAGTAATGATTGTGTCTCTGTCATCGGTGTGTCTAGTTGATAGGAGTGGGGGGAAGCCTATATATTCTTATTACCCTCATCCTGTCCCCCACCAGTCTGATTTAAGTTAGAGTGACTCACTCGTGTGTCCCCAACCCCCTCTCCACGTATAACCTAGCCCAGCCACCACAAGTAACAAGAGGCACCATTTAATTTGGTTGGAATCACCTGCTGACCCCTTATCAGACAAGGATGAGATTTCTCCAGTGGTGCAAACAAAGTAGACAACACTAATGCCATCTGTGACCAGAACTCTCCTCTGATGAACGCAGTAGAGGACTGAGATGTTTAAACAGTGAAAGACTGACACACAGAGATACAGAGAGTGATACACATTCAAGGCATATATTGAATGATTTGGGTCTAGAATACCTTCATACTACATTTTAACACTTTGCCTCTGGTATCAGGTAAGGAAATGTGTCCTTGTTGTCAATCTAATAAGCCATTCATAAGTAATTCATAATTTATTTAAAAACGAATTTCACAATATTTGTTTGAATTACACAATTGCCTTTTATTTGCACTTTTCAGGTATAGGCATGCACAAAAAAAAAAGTCCCAAACCCTTCTGAAAGCAATTCCATGTTCACACTCTTTGTATGGACTGGCCTCTACAGAAAGAAAAAAAGTAAGTTTCAAAAGTATACATTTGTTTATTTTATCAATCTATAACATACAATAAAAATACATGTAATAGCCAACAATATCAACAATATAAATAGCTAATTCAAAAACAAACAAAAAAATCGATTTCAGATTTTAAGATTTAGATAGCCTAAATTATACGGAAATGTTGAATTTCATTTAAATTATATAAATAATCTCTCTCACCTGTCGCCTTCCAACATCCAAGGCACCAGACCAATTGAAGTATGCAAAGGTGTTGAAGATACGAAGCGCTCATCTCGAGCTATGAGATTCTAATGCGCGTTGGTGAGGGTATAGGCGCTCTGTGTTTGGTTTGGTGGTCTGCCCGAGGAAGTCTTGTTATATTGCCACGTCAGGGTACAGAATTTAACTCTACTGACTATCTCATCCGACATAATTATATAGGCTATAACTTTGATGGAAGAAGCATCATCTCCCACGCAGAGGTGACCAATCAACGTCCCACTGGTCTCATTGGTCATCAGCTGAGTGTTTGCGCACAAGTCCCCTCTCCCTTGTCATTTTGAACGGTTTTAAAATACATTTAGATATGGAAACTAAATCAAAGAAATCCATCAAAAACAGGATGTCAACCAAACATAAAATCGGAATGGAAGTTATACAACTGGTGTCAAATATTTTTTCAGCACACTTGATTATAGGACATGGTGATGAATAATGACCCCGTGATGTTCAAGTTCATTGAAAACCATAAACAACCAAGTAAATGTTGGGGAGTAACAGATTACATGCAATCTCTTACATGTAAGGGATTACAAAAAGCTGTAACAGTAATATGTTACATTACCAGCAAAAATATTGTAACCAGATTACAGATACTTTTGAAAAACTAGATGATTTCTTTGAAGATTACTTTTAAATTCAGAAATAATGTTTGCCAAAAAAGTATTTGACACTTCTCTCTTTTCTCAATGACATTCATACATCATTGAAAATAGGCGCAAATTTACATTTGTTCAACGTGAGCGAGTCTGACCATAAATCAGAGACCACTATGATGACACCCCAAATGTGTATTATGGATCGCGGGAAAAGGCCAGGAATAGGCTTTTGTAGGCTACAGTCCAAGTGATTTCTTCCAATGGTGTGACTGCTGTCGGCATCCAAAGATTATCCAACTTGAATAAACTCTAGAAGATAAGGATGACAGCAGTGGTGTAGTTTACGGTGATACTGATATCACTTATTATTGATATCTACATAGCGCATTGATGTGAATCACACTGCTGCTTTTTCATTTAGCTATTTGCGCCTTATGGATTGTGGTTGTTGTGGATGGCTGTTCACAAATCTAAATGTGTATTTGAACCCAATAATGGTTGAATTTCAGAAGTTGAAGCTGCCTATCAATCATTGTTTTTTAAACCAGCGGACAGAGAGTGAAAAAAAATCCATAGGCCTAATGGACACATGCTCAAACTCGCTCACTTTTGATAGACATAAAGGGACAATCTGTAGTTGCTACTTCCATTTTTGTATTTATAAATTATATACAGTACCAGTAAAAAGTTTGGACACCTACTCATTCAAGGGCCAAAAAAGTGTTAAACAAATCAAATTATATTTAATATTTTCAAATCTTCAAAGTAACCACCCTTTGCCTTGATGACAACTTTGCACACTCTTGGCATTCTCCATCTTCATGAGGAATGCTTTTACAACAGTCTTGAAGGAGTTCCCACATATGCTGAGCACTTGTTGGCCACTTTTCTTTCATTCTGCGGTCCAACTCATCCCAAACCATCTCAATTGGGTTAAGGTCGGGTGATTGTGGAGGCCAGGTCATCTGATGCAGCACTTCGTCACTCTCCTTCTTGGTCAAATAGCTCTTACACAGCCTGGATGTGTGTTTGGGGTAATTGTCCTGTTGAAAAACAAATGATAGTCCCACTAAGCGCAAACCAGATGGGATGGTGTATAGCTGCAGAATTCTGTGGTAGCCATGCAGGTTAAGTGTGCCATGAATTTTAAATAAATCACAGACCGTGTCACCAGCAAAGCACCCCCACACCATCACACCTGCTCCTCCATGCTTCACGGTGGGAAGCACACATGCAGAGATCATCTGTTCACCTATTCTGCATCTCACAAAGACATGGCGGTTGGAACCAAAAATCTCAAATTTGGACTCATCAGACCAAAGGACAGATTTCCACCGATCTAATGTCAATTGCTCGTGTATCTTGGCCCACAGCAAGTCTCTTCTTATTATTGGTGTCCTTTAGTAGAGGTTTCTTTTCAGCAATTCAACCTTGAAGGCCTGATTCACGCAGTCTCCTCTGAACAGTTGATGTTGAGATGTGTCTGTTACTTGAACTCTGTGATGCATTTATTTGGGCTGCAATTTCTGAGGCTGGTAACTCTAATGAACTTGTACTCTGCAGCAGAGGTAACTCTGGGTCTTCCTTTCCTGTGGCGGTCCTCATCAGAGCCAGTTTCATCATAACGCTTGATGGTTTTTGCGACTACACTTGAAGAAAATTTCAAAGTTCTTGACATTTTCCGGATTGACTGACCTTCATAACTTAAAGTAATGATGGACTGTTGTTTCTCTTTCGTTATTTGAGCTGTTCTTGCCATAATATGGACTTGGTCTTTTACCAGATAGGGATGTCTTCTGTATACCACCCCTACCTTGTCACAACACAACTGATTGGCTCAAACGCTATTAAAGAAGTAAAGAAATTCCACAAATGAACTTTTGACAAGGCACGCCTGTTAATTGAAATGCATTCACGGTGACTACTTCATGAGGCTGGTTGAGTGTTCAAAGCTGTCATCAAGGCAAAGGGTAACTACTTTGAAGAATCTCAAATATAAAATACATTTTGATTTGGCTACTACATGATTCCATGTGTGTTATTTCTTAGTTTTGATGTGTTCACTATTATTCTACAATGTAGAAAATAGTAAAATAAAGAAAAACCCTTGAATGAGTAGGTGTGTCCAAACTTTTGACTGGTACTGTATATATTATATATATCCATTGATTGTTGAAGAATATAATTTATAATTGCCTCATGAGCTTAGTTCAACTGTCACACTCCACAAGAACCCAAAATATAAGCTTGTTTTTCTCCAATGTTTGTAAACATTGTAAATGTACAGAAACACGGTATAGCATCATAACATGGTTAAAACAATCATTTTGATATCATGGATGGTCAGTCCTTGCATCCATAGCTCTGTGTATTCATCTGAGAGTGGTTACATTTCTCCAGGCCCATCCCTCAGCTTTTACCAAAACAGAGGCTGGGCGGAAGTTTTGTTATTGTTTCATCTGTGGATTTGCCCTTTAAACAGCTGCATATTTTCAAGATATCAAAGTGTCATCAGCAAAAAGGTTAACAATAGGCCTATAGCAAATGCAGCATATGGCATTCATTTTTCACGTAAATAGCACTTTTCAGTGGTGCTCAAAGCATACCATTCCATGAGTGCAGCATTTATTTTTCAACTCGAATCAATGAGCCAAATCAGTCCTCCATGACAATAAAATCATAAACAACAGAGTAGAGCTGGCTAATAAGTCCATAGTTTTGGGGTTATGCTCAGGTTAAACAATTTTGCTAATCTATACTTCCATATTTCCAAGTCCTATTTTTGAAGATTAAGAGGTATAACATTTATTGGAATGACTGGAATTCTGATAGACTTTGGTTTTTAATGTAAAGATATAATTGAATCATATTATTATATGTAGTAGAAAGCGATGGGTTTGAAGAAGCCTACATAACAAACCCATAAAGTAAAATGTAACATCCATATATGGCCAGCTATGTAAACGTTAACATACATTTTTCCTGCAATAGATGATGTTCACTTGGTAACATACATTTTTGTCTTCTTCTAATGCCTCCTAATGGGAAATAAATCTAAAAGTAACAGAATGTAATCAGATTACATTACTGAGTTTGGGTAATACAAAAGTTACGTTTCTGACTACAGTTTTGGACAGGTAACTAGTAACTGTAACGGATTACAATTAGAAAGTAACCTACCCAACCCTGATGTCACATATCTGTGTGTGTATCTATTTACCAATCTTTTCAATCTGTGATCTTGAGAATGAAATCAGTGAATTCTTTTGAATGAAAATGTGTCATCTACATTTACATTTTTGTCACTTAGCAATCGCTCTTTTCCAGAGCAACTTACAGTTAGTGCATTCATCTTAAGATAGCTAGGGGAGACAGCCACATATCACAGTCATAGTACAAGTAGCTTACAGTTTTTCCTCAATAAAGGAGCTATCAGCAAAGACAAGGGCCAGGGTTATCTTAAGAAAAGCAAGGGTGTTAGTCTCATTTGCCTCTTCTAATCTTACCTAATTGAAGCTACATGAATGTCAGTGTTATCTGTGTACATTTAATGATATTTAAGTGTAATTTTTCAGTCTTCATTTGTGTGAGCACAGAGAATGACTGTGATTGCTGGGGCCGGTTTCCGTATTTAAGTGTGAAAGCTGAAGTGTGGGTCGGTGTATCAAGTTTCACCTGGAGACAATATTCGAGAGAGGCTGTGGATTTGCTGTACCTGTTCGATTGACCATGGATGGAAAATAGGGCAGAACACTCAAGGAGACCCAGACACCCGCCTTGGAACATGTAAAACACAACCACATGTAAATTCTCCATGCTGTCTGTTTAGTCTATGTTAATTAGTAGTTATGATTGCTTATAACATGGTTATGAATGCTTATTACATCCTATAACATCCTGCTTCTGATAGAGTCACTATGCTCTATGATGGAAAAACAAAAGCTTTTGCGGTTAGACTTCAGCTTAACATATCCTTAACAAAAATATAAACGCAACATGTAAAGTGTTGGTCCCATGTTTCATGAGCTGAAATAAAAGATCCCAGAAATGTTCCATACGCACAAAAAGCTTATTTTTCTCAAAGGTTGTGCACAAATTTGTTTACTTCCCTGTTAATGAGCATTTCTCCTTTGCCAAGATAATCCATCCACCTGACAGGTGTGGCATATCAAGAAGCTGATTAAACAGCATGATCATTACACAGGTGCACCTTGTGCTGGGGACAATAAAATGCCACTCTAAAATGTGCAGTTTTGTCACACAACACTATGCCACTGATGTCTCAAGTTGAGGGAGAGTCCAATTGGCATGCTCACTGCAGGAATGTCCACCAGAGCTGTTGCCAGAGAATTGAATGTTCATTTCTCTACCATAAGTCGCCTGTAATGTCGTTTTAGAGAATTTGGTAGTACGTCCAACCGGCATCACAACCGCAGACCACATGTAACCACCCCATTCCAGGACCTCCACATCCGGCTTCTTCTCTTGCGGGATATTCTGAGACCTACCACCAGGACAGTTGATGAAATTCTGGGTTTGCACAACCAAAGAATTTCTGCCCAAACTGTCAGAAACAGTCTCAGGGAAGCTCATCGTCGTCCTCACCAGGGTCTTGACCTGACTGCAGTTCGGCATCGTAACTGACATCAGTGGGCAAATGCTCCCCTTCGATGGCCACTGGCATGCTGGGGATGTGTGCTCTTCACAGATGAATCCCGGTTTTAATTGTACCGGGCAGATGGCAGACAGAATGAATGGAGTTGTGGGGGAGAGCGGTTTGCTGATGTCAACACTGTGAACAGAATGCCCTATGGCGGCAGTGGGGTTATGGTATGGGCAGGCATAAGCTACGGACAACGAACACAATTGCATTTTATCAATGGCAATTTGAATGCACAGAGATACCGTGACAAGATCCTGAGGCCTATTGTCGTGCCATTCATCCACCGCCATTACTTCATGTTTCAGCATGATAATGCAATTCCTGGAAGCTGAAAATGTACTAGTTCTTCCATAACCTGCATACTCACCAGACATGTCACCGATTGAGCAAGTTTTGGATGCTCTGGATCGACATGTACGACAGCGTGTTCCAGTTCCCGCCAATATCCAGCAACTTCGCACAGCCATTGAAAAGGAGCGGGATCACATTCCACAGGCCACAATCAACTACGAAGGAGATGTGTCGCGCTGCATGAGGCAAATAGTTGTCACACCAGATACTGACTGGTTTTCTCATCCACGCCCCTACCTTTTTTAAAGGTATCTGTGACCAACAGATGCATATCTGTATTCCCAGTCATGTGAAATCCATAGATCAGTGCCTAATTTATTTATTTCAATTGATTGATTTCCTTATATGAACTGTAACTCAGTAAAATCTTTGAAATTGTTGAATGTTGCGTATATATTTTTGTTCAGTGTAGAAAGGACAGTACATTTCAGAGATGAGCCTCAGAGACAGGTGCGAAGATTTATACCTCTAATAAGACATTGTATTGATTTGCCAACACTGTAATCTGGATTGAGGGACCAACTACAGCCAACCTAGAGGCATGGCTCAAAAAAGGGTTTAGGCGGTGGCCTCGTCAGGGGGCGTGGCAATAGGCACGGTCAGCCCGTCGGCACAGCTGAGTTGTACAGAACATTTTGGCGGTGTAGAGAAAATATTGAAGTTTTAAAGCTAATTTCTGGCAATTCTTTGCATTTTGCCATGTCTATTGATGTGTTATTTTGCTCAAGCATAATAACAAAATAAATACTGCTAAATTAATCGTTTTTGGAATTTTCATTCTCCCCGACTGTCTAGCTTTTATTGTGGTGATTGTAAATTCTCAAAGATTATATTATTTAAAAAAATATATACCGTAATTTTCGGACTATTAAGCACACCTGAATATAAGCCGCACCCACTGAATTACATTTTTCTTTTATTTTGAACATAAATAAGCCGCACATGTCTATAAGCCGCAGGTGCCTATGCCTATGAACTTTACACAGGCTTTAACGAAACACGGCTTGTAACAAAAATAAATAGGCTTTAACGAAACACGGCTTGTAACAAAAATAAATAGGCTTTAACGAAACACGGCTTGTAACAAAAAATAAAAAAATAACAGAAAGCTTTAGTTGTCTTTTTGCACTGAGGCAATTCCTCACGCTGCTGTTTCCAACGTCTTATCATCGACTCATTAAGACCAAGCTCCCGTGCAGCAGCTCTATTTCCTTTTCCAACAGCCAGATCAATCGCCTTCAACTTGAAAGCTGCATCATATGCATTTCTCAGTGTCTTTGCCATGATGAGGGTGACAAAATGACTACCGTAATCAGAATGATGGGAAGTTTGAGAGCACTCGATTTCATCTAAACAGTAAACAATTTTTTTTTTTACCTTAACCCGTTCGGCAATTTCATTGGTCTAATGAAAGCTTCATGCAGCCAAAAAACTGAGCACGTCACAGAATGTGTTTTTTTGGAGAAAAAAAATGGAAAGCGGGTAAAATCCATATATTAACCGCGTCATTGTTTAAGCCGCGAGGTTCAAAGCCTGGGAAAAAAGTTGCGGCTTATAGTCCGGAATTTACGGTAGGTCCATTATCTTTTCTACATACTTTATATCTAGTTTAAGTCATTTCATTTTACACTGAAAGCATTTTTCCATCCTGAAAAGGAATTTAATATATATATATATATATATATATATATAAATATATACTGCTCAAAAAAATAAAGGGAACACTTAAACAACACAATGTAACTCCAAGTCAATCACACTTCTGTGAAATCAAACTGTCCACTTAGGAAGCAACACTGATTGACAATAAATTTCACATGCTGTTGTGCAAATGGAATAGACAACAGGTGGAAATTATAGGCAATTAGCAAGACACCCCCAATAAAGGAGTGGTTCTGCAGGTGGGGACCACAGACCACTTCTCAGTTCCTATGCTTCGTGGCTGATGTTTTGGTCACTTTTGAATGCTGGCGGTGCTTTCACTCTAATGGTAGCATGAGACGGAGTCTACAACCCACACAAGTGGCTCAGATAGTGCAGCTCATCCAGGATGGCACATCAATGCGAGCTGTGGCAAGAAGGTTTGCTGTGTCTGCCAGCGTAGTGTCCAGAGCATGGAGGCGCTACCAGGAGACAGGCCAGTACACCAGGAGACGTGGAGGACGTGGACGTGGCAACAACCCAGCAGCAGGACCGCTACCTCCGCCTTTGTGCAAGGAGGAGTAGGAGGAGCACTGCCAGAGCCCTGCAAAATGACCTCCAGCAGGCCACAAATGTGCATGTGTCTGCTCAAACGGTCAGAAACAGACTCCATGAGGGTGGTATGAGGGCCCGACGTCCACAGGTGGAGGTTGTGCTTACAGCCCAACACCGTGCAGGACGTTTGGCATTTGCCAGAGAACACCAAGATTGGCAAATTCGCCACTGGCGCCCTGTGCTCTTCACAGATGAAAGCAGGTTCACACTGAGCACATGTGACAGACGTGACAGAGTCTGGAGAAGCTGTGGAGAACGTTCTGCTGCCTGCAACATCCTCCAGCATGACCGGTTTGGCGGTGGGTCAGTCATGGTGTGGGGTGGCATTTCTTTGGGGGGCCGCACAGCCCTCCATGTGCTCGCCAGAGGTAGCCTGACTGCCATTAGGTACCGAGATGAGATCCTCAGACCCCTTGTGAGACCATATGCTGGTGCGGTTGGCCCTGGGTTCCTCCTAATGCAAGACAATGCTAGACCTCATGTGGCTGGAGTGTGTCAGCAGTTCCTGCAAGAGGAAGGCATTGATGCTATGGACTGGCCCGCCCGTTCCCCAGACCTGAATCCAATTGAGCACATCTGGGACATCATGTCTCGCTCCATCCACCAACGCCACGTTGCACCACAGACTGTCCAGGAGTTGGAGGATGCTTTAGTCCAGGTCTGGGAGGAGATCACTCAGGAGACCATCCGCCATCTCATTAGGAGCATGCCCAGTTGTTGTAGGGAGGTCATACAGGCACGTGGAGGCCACACACACTACTGAGCCTCATTTTGACTTGTTTTAAGAACATTACATCAAAGTTGGATCAGCCTGTAGTGTGGTTTTCCACTTTAATTATGAGTGTGACTCCAAATCCAGACCTCCATGGGTTGATAAATTGGATTTCCATTGATTATGTTTGTGTGATTTTGTTGTCAGCACATTCAACTATGTAAAGAAAAAAGTATTTAATAGGATTATTTCATTCATTCAGATCTAGGATGTGTTATTTTAGTGTTCCCTTTATTTTTTTGAGCAGTGTATATATATATATATATATATATATATATTTATTTTTGCACTGTTTGGACTTATGCTTAGGCGAATAATGCTTAGGCGGCCCAGCCAAGAATTTAAATGGCAGAAGAATCCATGAGTGTACTGCCTCAGATGGCTTGACCCGCAGCATTGATCTGCCCCCTGCTTTGAACCAATTAGCCCATTTGATTTTAATCCCTGCTAGCCAACAGGAACCTTTCCTGTTCAACTGTGTTTATGACTCCCACTGTTCCCACAGGTAACTCCAGAGAGATACCATACATAAAGCTAAAGCCTCACATGAGAGTGATTGTCACGATTGTCGTAAGGAGTGGACCAAAACGCAGCGGGAAAATGTATACTTATGTTTTTTTATTTGAAGAAGGAAAAACAAAATAAACACGTATACAAAACAAACGACTCCAAACAGTCCCGTCAGGTGCCACAAACACTAAACCAGGAAATAACTACCCACAAACCCCCATAGAACAAACACCCCTATAAATAGGACCTTCAATCAGAAGCAACGAGAAGCAGCTGCCTCCAATTGAAGGTCAACCCAATAAACACCACATAGAAATAGACCAACTAGAAATACACTAACATAGAACATAACCCAAACAACCCCGAAACACCGTAAACAAACACCCCCTGCCACGCCCTGACCAAACTACAATAACAAACAGCCCCTTTACTGGTCAGGACGTGACAGTGATAAAGGGGGAGATAGAAGGCTGTACAGAGCGAGAAAGAGATACAGTAGATGAAATGAGAGGCAGAGAAATGCCAAAAAGGAGAGAGGTGGAATGAGAGAGAGAGCAGTTACCTGATAGCCAATGCTCATATTCTCCATTAAGTAGGAATCTTGTTTTATATGAGTAACGCCAAGACTGCGTCAGGGTCTGAAGAGTCCTCTAAAGAGGGCCACAATCTCATAATGAGCCTCAGAACAGCACAGTGGGCCGAACGCTTTTAAATGGCCTCATCACTAGTTTCCTATTTTTGCTGTTCTTTTCAGGGCAATCACACAAGACAGTTGGTGATTACAACACTTACATATACATGAAACTCTGCGTATGCATGACTATTGACAGTTGCAGACAAGTGTTTATGACACGGAACTCATCCCTCTGTTAGATGAAAGCATACTTGCTCCTTTGTAAATATCAGAATACCTATTAAACCAGGGTTAGGGTAAATGCCATTTTAATTGCAGTCAATTCTGAAAGCAAACCAAATTCCAATTCCACATTTTTCTCATGGTTTGGAATTTCAGTGTGCTCTCTGAATTTACATGGAATTGATCCCAAAACTGCATTGAACCTGGGGATTTTTGCATGATGCAGGGTAGTGTGTGTCACGCTCGTCGCAAGGATGGGACCAAAACGCAGCGGGAATGTGTATACTCATCTTCTTTATTTTGAAGAAAACCAAAATAAACACTTAATCAAAAAAACAACGACGAGAAACAGTCCAGTAAGGCACACAGCTACACATGGAACAACTACCCACAAATCCCAATGAGAAAACACTCCTATTAAATAGGACCTTCAATTAGAGGCAACGAGGAACAGCTGCCTCCAATTGAAGGTCAACCCAATAAACTAAGCATAAACTAAGCATAGAAATATAATAACTAGACAGACATATTCTAACATGGAACATTACCCCCCAAAAAACGAAACACACTAAACACACGGAAGCTCTGGACGGGGCACTGTCGCCGGAAGCTCTGGACGGGGCACTGTCGTCGGAAGCTCTGGACGGGGCACTGTCGCCGGAAGCTCTGGACGGGGCACTGTCGCCGGAAGCTCTGGACGGGCACTGCACACTGAAGGCCTGATGTGTGGGGCTGGCTTTGGAGGCGCCAGACTATTTTCATGCACCACAGGGCTAGTGCGAGGAGCAGGAGCAGGACGAACTGGACTGGGCTGACGCACTGGAGGCCTGGTGCATGGGGCTGGTACTGGAGGTACCAGACTGGAGACATGCACATCAAGGCTAGTGCGAGGAGCAGGAACAGGACGTACTGGACTGGGCTGACGCACTGGAGGCCTGGTGCGTGGTTCTGGCTTTGGAGACGCCAGACTAGAGACACGCACCTCAGGGCTAGTGCGAGGAGCAGGAACAGGGTACACCGGGCCATGAACAAGCACTGGAGTTCTGGAGCGCACAGCCTGCACCACCCATCCTGGCTGGGTAGTCACAGTAGCCCTGCACGGGCGGAGTGCTGGCACAGGGCGAAATGGGCTGTGCAGAGGCCTGATGGCTGCTGTGCGTAGAGCAGGTGTAGGGTAGCCTGGGCCTAGGAGACGCACTGGTGGCCAGATGTGCTGCGCAGGCATACTCCTACCTGGCTGGATGCCCACTCTAGCACGGCACTTGCGAGGGGCTGGGATCGCTGGCACCGGACTGTGTGTGCGCATGGGCGAGATCGTGCGCACTTCCGCATAGACCAGCGCTCTCATGATCCGCTGCTCCCTATAATAAGCATGGGGAGTTGGCTCAGGTCTATTGCCTGACCTAGCCACACTCCCCGTGTGCCTCTCGGGTTTTCTTGCCAGCCGTGTCCCAGCATAGCGTTCTCTCCAATCTCCTGCTGCCTCCGCTCTCCTGGCTTCCTCCACCTGTTCCCATGGGAGTCAATCCCTTCCAGCCTGGATCTCCTCCCATGTGTAGGATCCCTTTCCGTCCAATATCTCCTCCCATGTCCATAAATCCAAAGAGCTCCTCTTCTGCTCCTTCCTCCGCTGCTTGGTCCGTTGGTGGTGGGTAGTTCTGTCACGTTCATCGTAAGGATGGGACCAAAACGCAGCGGGAATGTGTATACTCATCTTCTTTATTTAGAAGAAAACTAAAATAAACACTTAATAAAACCGACGACGAGAATCAGTCCTGTAAGGTACACAGCTACACATGGAACAACTACCCACAAATCCCAATGAAAAAACACCTCTATTAAATAGGACCTTCAATTAGAGGCAACGAGGAACAGCTGCCTCCAATTGAAGGTCAACCCAATAAACTAAGCATAGAAATAGAATAACTAGACACAGACATAGAAATAGACTAACATAGAACATTACCCCAAAAACACTAAACAAACACCCCCTGCCACGCCCTGACCAAACTACAATAACAAACAACCCCTTTTACTGGTCAGGACATGACAGTGTGTGTGTGTGTTACAGTGAGTGAGAGCGAGAGAGTGTGTATATCTGTTTTTCTGTCAACACATAACGTTTGTGTCCTTCTCCCTAACCCAAAGTGATGACCAAACCCACTTCAGGGAAGGACTTAAAGGACAGTGATACACCTCTCCCACAGTGCTGTAACCCAACATGCTGATGCTAGGCTGGATCTGGAGTCCCTTATTGGCCGTGGGACTTTATAGACCTTTGGGGACAGCTGAGGAGGATTTGCCTCAGGCACTCCACTGGAATCAATCAATCAAATGTATTTATAAAGCCCTTTTAACATCAGCCGATGTCACAAAGTGCTATACAGAAACCCAGCCTAAAACCTCAAACAGCAAGCAATGCAGATGTAGAAGCATGGTGGCTAGGAAAAACTCCCTAGAAAGGCAGGAACCTAGGAAGAAACCTAGAGAAGAACCAGGCTCTGAGTGGTGGTCAGTCCTCATCTGGCTGTGTCGGGTGGAGATTATAACAGTACATGGCCAAGATGTTCAAACGTTCATAGATGACCAGCAGGGTCAAATAATAATAATCACAGTGGTTGTAGAGGGTGCAACAGGTCAGCACCTCAAGAGTAAATGTCAGTTGGCTTTTCATCCCCGAGCATTCAGAGTAAGAAACAGCAGGTGCGGTAGAGAGAGAGTGTCAAAAACAGCAGGTCCGGGACAAGGTAGCACGTCCTATGAACAGGTCATAGTTCTATAGCCGCAGGCAGAACAGTTGAAACTGGAGCAGCAGCACGACCAGGTAGACTGGGGACAGCAAGGAGTCATCAGGCAAGGTAGTCCTGAGCCATGGTCCCAGGGCTCAGGTTCTCTGGGAGGGGGGGAGAGAGAGAAAATTAGAGGGAGAATACTTAAATTCACACAGGACACTGGATAAGACAGGAAAAATACTCCCAACACAAACAATTGCAGCATAAATACTGGAGGCTGAGACAGGAGGGGTTGAGAGACACTGTGGCCCCTCCTGACGATACCCCCGGACAGAGCCAACCAGGCAGGATATAACCTCACCCACTTTGCCAAAGCACAGCCCCCATACAGCTAGAGGGATATCTTCAAACCACCAACTACCCTGAGACAAGGCTGAGTATAGCCCACGAAGATCTCCCCCACGGAGCAAACCTGAGAGGGACGCCAACCCGGACAGGAAGATCACGTTAGTGACTACACCCATTCAAGTGACGCACCCCTCCTACGGAGGGCATGGAAGAGCACCAGTAAGCCAGTGACTCAGCCCCGTAATAGGGGGGAAGAGAGGGGAAGAGAGGGGAACCGGCCAGGCAGAGACAGCAAGGGAGGTTCGTCGCTCCAGTGCCTTTCTGTTCACCTTCACACCCCTGGGCCAGACTACACTCAATCATAGGACCTACTGAAAGTGATGAGTCTTCAATAAAGACTTAAAGTTTGAGACCAAGTCTGCATCTCTCACATGGATAGGCAGACCATTTCATAAAAATGGAGCTCTATAGGAGAAAGCCCTTCCTCCAGCTGTTTGCTTACAAATTCTAGGGACAATAAGGAGGCCTGCATCTTGTGACCGTAGTGTACGTGTAGGTATGTACGGCAGGACCAAATCGGAGAGATAGGTAGGAGCATGCCCATGTAATGCTTTGTGAGTTAGAAGTAAAACCTTGAAATCAGGGAATCTCCCATGAGGATTCCCTTTCAGTTGCATTCTACACAACTATTTGATGTGATTTGATCTTGATCTCCTAAGCACACTCAGATAAGTAGTAAAAGATATTGGCTCATTATAGTGAGTTTCCTTAATCTTGTACTAATTATTGGCTCCCAATCTTTTAATTTCCTGTGTTTCCCTGTTGGTACTTGAAAATTATGTGATAATATCCACCTCACTCTCCCTTTCCTTGCTTGGTATTAACCTCTGAGGGAGTAGAGTGTAAATGCCTACCTTAGTGAAGGTGTGAGGCCTTCAGCACCGTGTTAATTAGCCTCACAGCGAGACATGGCTACGACGAGATATGACGTTAGCACACAGCCACATGCCCAGTTCCAGGGATCCTATGAATCACAGTCAAATGTCAGGGGAAACCCTAGAAGGTGTCAAATCACCTGTCCCTAGATTAGACGGTTTTATGGGAATTAGTGGGACGTAAACTTCATTATACGGGCATTATAGGGGGCAGCGTGACGGGGGCTATCAATGCCTAACAGTAGGGCCCAGTAAACCCACATATCCTGCTCAGGATAAAAAAAAACACCTCTGATCCCCCTTTGACTGTTTTCTTTCCCAATGAAAAGTGGTAAATGTGAGTGTCGATGGTAATACGGTTAAAACAACCCACTGCTGTAGTTTAATGTTTGAATTAATATCCTTCAGAATGTTTTTCTTTCAGACAGTGAATATTGTTTTATTGACTAAATGACTCTACTATAAACACACTATATCACAGCTGAACATTTAAGTTGTCCTACCTTAACTTATTTGGTCTTTCGTCTTTTAAAAGTTAGGGGACAACAAAGCGCCGTCTTGCACACACAATGCTGTGTATTCTCACTGAAATGTGTCTATGAGCAAATTAGGTAGCATTTAATGTTTATCTATTCAGCTGTAGTTAAACTTTCATTATTGACAGTACTGGTCAGGCTGGACAGGGATGGGACAAATCTAGATTTTATGATTTAGTTTATTGACGGTCATAGATCTTCCTTCCAGGAATTTAACACTGTGATGCTATGGTCGTGAGTCTGTAATAGATTGACTAGGTTAGTCATCCTAGCCCAATCAATGACAGACTGAACACTTCTCTCTTCAACAAAGGTCATATTCTCAGTTAATGCTGGATGACTAGCTAGGATGGAACCTACATGTCTGTTGATGACTCAGTAGATTGTCTTACAACCAACGGCAAAAAAGGGTTTACATTTTTTTATGAGAACGAAACTGGAATAAGGCTGTAAAGGACAGGGTGCCATCTTGTGGTGTATAATGGTAGCAGACAAACATCTGTATAGAATCAGATAATGAACAAGATGAAAATCCTGAACGAGCACTAGTGTCTGCTTGAGCTATGGTCAGACTTGCCATCTGTCTCACTAAAGCAGAATAAGTGCACGTTCATTAATATGAGGGACAGAGAATGCTAATAAATGAATTCAGTATTATTACCCTGCCGTGTTCCACTAGTTGTTCTTTTGTTTTGATCAATCAAATCAAATCTTTTCACGTCAGATCTTTTCTAGAGCTGATTTGATTGGTCAAAAGACCAATTAGAGGAAAAAACATCGGAATTGGGTTGACTGTGTAAAAGCAGCAGTTGATCCATCTTCCATGCCTTAAAGAGGGGCACTAAATGAGCAGAGACTAGGCACTACACAGTGTGAATCATTAATGAGCCTATTACAGACTACATGTACGTAAGCCTACCAGATGAGCTAAACTACTACTCACTTCGAGGCAAATAACACTGAAACATGCATGAGAGCACCAGCTGTTCCGGAAGACTGTGTGATCACGCTCTCTGCAGCCGATGTGAGTAAGACCTTTAAACAGGTCAACATTCACAAGGCCGCAGGGCCAGACGGATTACCAGGACGTGTACTGCAAGCATGCACTGACCAACTGGCAAGTGCCTTCACTGACATTTTCAACCTCTCCCTGTCCGAGTCTGTAATACTAACATGTTTTAAGCCGACCACCATAGTGCCTGTGCCCAAGAACACTAAGGTAACCTGCCTAAATGACTACCGACCCGTAGCACTCCAGTCTGTAGTCATGAAGTGCTTTGAAAGGCTGGTCATGGCTCACATCAACACCATTATCCCAGAAACCCTAGACCCACTGCAATTTGCATACCACCCCAACAGATCCACACATGATGCAATCTCTATTGCACTCCACACTGCCCTTTCCCACCTGGACAAAAGGAACACCTATGTGAGAATGCTATTCATTGACTACAGCTCAGCGTTCAACACCATAGTGCCCTCAAAGCTCATCAATAAGCTAAGGACCCTGGGACTAAACACCTCCCTCTGCAACTGGATCCTGGACTTCCTGACGGGCCGCCCCCAGGTGGTAAGGGTAGGTAACAACACATTCGCCACGCTGAAGATCAACACGGGGCCCCTCAGGGGTGCATGCTCAGTGCCCTTCTGTTCACTCATGACTGCGCGGCCAGGCACGACTCCAATACCATCATTAAGTTTGCCGATGACACAACAGTGGTAGGCCTGATCACCGACAACAACGAGACAGCCTATAGGGAGGAGGTCAGAGACCTGGCCGTGTGGTGCTAGGACAACAACCTCTCCCTCAACGTAATCAAGACAAAGGAGATGATTGTGGACTACAGGAAAAAGAGGACCGAGCACGCCCTCATTCTCATCGACGGGGCTGCGTGGAGCAGGTTGAGAGCTTCAAGTTCCTTGGTGTCCACATCACCAACAAACAACATGGTCCAAGCACAACAATACAGCCGTGAAGAGGGCACGACAAACCTATTCCCCCTCAGGAGACTGAAAAGATTTGGCATGGGTCCTTAGATTCTCAAATGGTTCTACAGCTGCACCATCGAGAGCATCCTGACTGGTTGCATCACTGCCTGGTATGGCAACTGCTCGGCCTCCGACCGCAAGGCACTACAGAGTGTAGTGCGAATGGCCCAGTACATTACTGGGGCCAACCATCCAGGACCTTTATATCAAGCAGTGTGAGAGGAAGGTCCTAAAAATTGTCAAAGACTCCAGCCACCCTAGTCATAGACTGTTTTCCCTGCTACCGCACGGCAAACGGTACCGGAGCGCCAAGTCTAGGTCCAAGAGGCTTCTAAACAGCTTCTACCCCCAAGCCATAAGACTAACCAACACCTAATCAAATGGCTACCCAGACTATTTGCATTCCCCCCCACCCCACCCTCTTTTACACCGCTGCTACTCTCAGTTGTTATCATCTATGCATAGCCACTTTTTACTTTTTTTTTTATTTCACCTTTATTTAACCAGGTAGGCTAGTTGAGAAGAAGTTCTCATTTACAACTGCGACCGGGCCAAGATAAAGCAGTGCGACACAAACAACAACACAGAGTTACACATGGAATAAACAAACATACAGTCAGTAACACAATAGAGGACTTTAATAACTCTACCTACATGTACATATTGACTCTGTACCGGTACCCCCCTGTATTTTGTCTCGCTATTGTTATTTTACTGCAGCTCTTAATTCAATTACTTGTTACTTTTATTTCTTATTCTTATCCATATTTTTTTTCAACTGCATTGTTGGATAGGGGCTCGTAAGTAAGTATTTTACTGGAAGGTCTACACCTGTTGCATTAGGCGCATGTGACAAATTGGATTTGATATATACAGTGTGGTCCAACATTATTTATACCCTTGATAAAGTTGAGAAAAAATGACTGTATAAAATAAATAATGAAAATACTGAGCTATATTTTTTGACCAAAATAAAGGGGAGAAATTATATAAGTTTATACTAATACAATTGCTCAAAGAAAGAGATTTTGTTTCTCCCAAAAAGGTAGGTGTCAAGATTACTGACACCCCTGTTGTGAATACCTTTCAAAACCTTACCGTGCCAGGATAACGGCACTGCCCCTTTTTCTAAAATGTTTCATGAGTAAGAGAACACATTAGGAGGGATCTTAGACCATTCCTCTATACAGATTCCTTCCAGATCCTTGATATTCTTTGTCTGCGCTTATGGACTGCCCTCTTCAATTCAAACCACAGGTTTTCAATGGGTTCCATGTCCGGAGACTGAGATAGCCATTGCAAAATGTTGATTTTGTGGCTAATTAACAATTTATTTGGGGATTTTGATGTGTGCTCGCGGTTATTGTCTTGCTGTAAGATCCACCTGCGATCCACCTACCAAGTTTCAGCTGGGTCGTTCCACCTCAAAAGGCACAAGAAAGAGGATCTCGACACCCTCTATCTCCGATGGTTCTGAAAACATTTCTGTTGTTAGAAATAGATAAGATTAGCATTCCTGCAACATTATTTTGTATAAATTTAATATGATCTTTGAGAAATTAAGCTAATTGATTGCATCCAAATTGGCGATCTTTATTTATAGGATTCATATAATATTCAATAAATATAGTACCTTACATCCGATTTGGACCAAACTGTTTTCTAACAATGAGTTAGAATCCAAAGGAATGGCCAAAAGCCACCCACAAAACCTCCACAACCCACACCAATCCCACACCAATCCCACCCACACAACGAGTATATAGTATCAGTTCTCTGTGTCTGACAAGTAGTTTGGAGCTGAGCCTCAAAGTATTGTTTCTTCATCCTATGCAATGTATTTCCAGTGAATTTGGTGATGTTTTTTCCCCCTGTCAAATGAGTCAATTAAGTTGATAAGCTTATGTCCCATTCTACATCCTGATATTACCAGGTTCTGACCACTAGATAGTGCTGTTCCTGCTATTAGATGAAAACAGTTTGAAGATCCCCCTTCAAAGTTAAAGGGATAGTTCACCCAAATTACAAAATTACATTGGTTTCCTTACCCTGTAAGTAGTCTATTGCCAGGATATGACAGCAACTCATGCTTTGGTTTTGTTGGCAACTGTTTCCAATGTTTAGCATTTGTGGCACAAATCCAATGCAAGTGAATGGTACCTACAGTGCATTCGGAAAGTATTCAGACCCCTTCCCTTTTTCATTTTTTGTTACGTTACAGCCTTAATCTAAAATGGATAAAATATTTGTTTTCTCAATCTACACACAATACCCCATAATGACACAGCGACCCCAGATTTGTAGACATTTTGGCAAATTTATTAAAAATAAAAGCAGAAGTACCTAATTTATGTAAGTATTGAGACCCTTTGCTATGAGACTCGAAATTGAGCTCAGGTGCATAGTTTCCCTTGATCATCCTTGAGATGTTTCTACAACTTGATTGGAGTCCACCTGTGGTCAATTGAATTGACTGGACATGATTTGGAAAGGCACACACCTTCCTATATAAGGTCCCACAGTTGACGGTTCATGTTAGAGAAATAAACCAAGCCATGAGGTCGAAGGAATTGTCCGTAGATCTCTGAGACAGGATTGTGTCGAGGAACAGATCTGGGGAAGGTTAACCAAAAATGTCTGCAGCATTGAAGGTCCCCAAGAACACAGTGGCCTCCATCATTCTTCAATGGAAGAAGTTTGGAACCATTCAGACTAGAGGAGGCCGCCCGGCCAAACTGAGCAATCGGTGGAGAAGGGCCTTGGCCAGGGAGATGACCAAGAACCCGATAGTCACTCTGACAGAGCTCCAGAGTTTCTCTGCGGAGATGCTAGAACCTTCCAGAAGGACAACCATCTCTGCAGCACTCCACCAATCAGGCCTTTATGGTAGAGTAGCCAGATGGAGCCACTCCTCAGTAAAAGCACATGACAGCCGCATGGAGTTTGCCAAAAGGCACCTAGAGGACTCTCTGACCATGAGAAACAAGATTCTCTGGTCTGATGAAACCAAGTTTGGCCAGAATGTCAAGTGTCATGTATGGTGGAACCTGGCACCATCCCTACAGTGGCAGCATTACATTTATATTTTAGTAATTTAGCAGACGCTCTTATCCAGAGCGACTTACAGTAGTGAATGCATACATTTCATGCTTATTTTTATATTTATTTTTTATTTTTTTGTACTGGCCCCCCGTGGGAATCGAACCCACAACCCTGGCGTTGCACACACCATGCTGGCGTTGCAAACACCATGCTCTACCAACTGAGCCACAGGGACGGCCAGCATCATGCTGTCGGGATGTTTTTCAGCAGCAGGGACTGGGAGACTAGTCAGGCTCAAGGGAAAAATGAACGGAGCAAAGTACAGAGAGATCCTTGATGAAAACCTGCTCCAGTGTGCTCAGGACCTCAGACTGGGGCAAAAGTTCACCTTCTAACAGGACAATGACACTAAGCACACAGTCAAGACAACTCAGGAGTGGCTTAGGGACAAGTCTCTGAATGTCCTTGAGTGGTCCAGCTAGAGCCCGGCCTTGAATCCAATCTAATCTAATCTCTGGAGAGACCTGAAAATAGCTGTGCAGCGATGCTCCCCATCCATCCTGACAGAGCTTGAGATGAGAAGAATGGGAGAAACTCCCCAAATATAGCTGTGCCAAGCTTGTTTATTTAATTTCACCTTTATTTAACCAGCTAGGCAAGTTGAGAACAAGCTCTCGTTTACAATTGCGACCTGGCCAAGATAAAGCAAAGCAGTTCGACACATACAACAACACAGTTACACATAGAGTAAAACAAACATATTTCACCTTTATTTAACCAGGTAGACAAGTTGAGAACAAGTTCTCATTTGCAACTGCAACCTGGCCAAGATAAAGCGTAGCAATTTGATACATACAATGGGCTGTTTACAGATGGGCTATGTACAGGTGCAGTGATCTGTGAGCTGCTCTGACAGCTGGTGCTTAAAGCTAGTGAGGGAGATATGAGTCTCAAGCTTCAGTGATTTTTGCAGTTCGTTCCAGTCATTTGCAGCAGAGAACTGGAAGGAAAGGCGACCAAAGGAGGAATTGGCTTTGGGGGTGACCAGTGAGATATACCTGCTGGAGAGCGTGCTACGAGTGGGTGCTACTATGGTGACCAGTGAGCTGAGATAAGGCGGGGCTTTACCAAGCAGAGACTTGTAGATAACCTCTAGCCAGTGGGTTTGGCGACGAGTATGAAGCGAGGGCCAACCAATGAGAGCGTACAGGTCGCAGTGGTGGGTAGTGTATGGGGCTTTGGTGACAAAACGGATGGCACTGTGATAGACTGCATCCAATTTGTTGAGTAGAGTATTGGAGGCTATTTTATAGATGACATCGCCGAAGTCGAGGATCGGTAGAATGGCCAATTTTACGAGGGTATTTTTGGCAGCATGAGTGAAGGATGCTTTGTTGTGATATAGGAAGCCGATTCTAGATTTAATTTTGGATTGGAGATGCCTGATGTGAGTCTGGAAGGAGAGTTTACAGTCTAACCAGACACCTAGGTATTTGTAGTTGTCCACGTATTCTAAGTCAGAGCCGTCCAGAGTAGTGATGCTGGACGGACGGGCAGATGCGGGCAGTGATCGATTGAAGAGCATGCATTTAGTTTTACTTGCATTTAAGAGCAGTTGGAGGCCACGGAAGGAGAGTTGTATGGCATTGAAGCTCGTCTGGAGGGTTGTTAACACAGTGTCCAAAGAGTGGCCAGAAGTATACAGAATGGGGTCGTCTGCGTAGAGGTGGATCAGAGAATCACTAGCAGCAAGAGCGACATCATTGATGTATACAGAGAAGAGAGTCGGCCCGAGAATTGAACCCTGTGACACCCCCATAGAGACTGCCAGAGGTCCGGACAACAGGCCCTCCGATTTGACACACTGAACTCTATCAGAGAAGTAGTTGGTAAACCAGGCGAGGCAATCATTTGAGAAACCAAGGCTGTTGAGTCTGCCAATAAGAATGTGGTGATTGACAGAGTCGAAAACCTTGGCCAGGTCAATGAATAAGGCAGCACAGTATTGTTTCTTATTGATGGCGGTTACGATATCGTTTAGGACCATGAGCGTGGCTGAGGTGCACCCATGACCAGCTCTGAAACCAGATTGCATAGCGGAGAAGGTGCGGTGGGATTCGAAATGGTCGGTAATCTGTTTGTTGACTTGGCTTTCGAAGACCTTAGAAAGGCAGGGTAGGATAGATATAGGTCTGTAGCAGTTTGGGTCAAGAGTGTCCCCCCCTTTGAAGAGGGGGATGACCGCAGCTGCTTTCCAATCTTTGGGAATCTCAGACGACACGAAAGAGAGGTTGAACAGGCTAGTAATAGGGGTTGCAACAATTTCGGCAGATAATTTTAGAAAGAAAGGGTCCAGATTGTCTAGCCTGGCTGATTTGTAGGGGGCCAGATTTTGCAGCTCTTTCAGAACATCAGCTGACTGGATTTGGGAGAAGGAGAAATGGGGATGGCTTGGGCGAGTAGCTGTGGGGGGTGCAGTGCTGTTGACCGGGGTAGGGGTAGATAGGTGGAAAGCAAGGCCAGCCGTATAAAAATGCTTATTGAAATTCTCAATTATAGTGGATTTATCGGTGGTGACAGTGTTTCCTATCCTCAGTGCAACGTAATACCCAAGAAGACTCAAGGCTGTAATCACTGCCAAAGGTGCTTCAACAAAGTACTAAATAAAGGGTCTGAATACTTATGTAAATGTAATATTGCTTTGTCATTATGGGGTATTGTGCGTAGATTGATGAGGGAAAAAAATATTTAATCCATTTTAGAATAAGGCAGTATCGTAACATTTGGAAAAAGTCAAGGGGTGTGAATACTTTCTGAATGCAATGTATATTAGCATTTTCAAAATGTCATGTTCAAATCATCCTAAGGCATCTAAAAATGTATTCTGTAACTCAATGTTACTTATCGATGATTTGGAAATGAAGCGTGAATATGCGAATGTAGGTACCATTGACTTTCATTGAATTTCAAGCACAAATGCAAAAAACTTTTACATTTGAAACAGTGGCAAGGTGCGAAGATGCTGGAGGAAACAGGTACAAAAGTATCTATATCCACAGTAAAACGAGTCCAATATCAACCGCTCAGCAAGGAAGAAGCCACTGCTCCAAAACCGCCAGAAAAAAGCGAGACTACGGTTTGCAACTGCACATGGGGACAAAGATCGCACTTTTTGGAGAAATGTCCTCTAGTCTGATGAAACAAAAATAGAACTGTTTGGCCATAATGCCGATTGTTATGTTTGGAGGCAAAAGGGGGAGGCTTGCAAGCCGAAGAACCGTGAAGCACGGGTGGCAGCAACATGTTGTGGGGGTGCTTTGCTGCAGGAGGGACTGGTGCACTTCACAAAATAGATGACATCATGAGGTAAGAAAATTAGGTGGATATATTGAAGCAACATCTCAAGATATCAGTCAGGAAGTTAAAGCTTGGTCGTAAATGGGTCTTCGAAATGGACAATGACCCTAGGCATTCTTCCAAAGTTGTGGCAAAATGGCTTAAGGACACCAAAGTCAAGGTATTGGAGTGGCCATCACAAAGCCTTGACCTCAATCCTATAGAACATTTTTGGGCAGAACTGAAAAAGTTTGTGCAAGCAAGAAGGCCTACAAACCTGACTTAGTTACACCAGCTCTGTCAGGAGGAATGGGCCAAAATTCACCCAACTTATTGTGGGAAGCTTGTGGAAGGCTTCCTGAAATGTTTGACCCAAGTTAAACAATTTAAAGGCAATGCTACCAAATAGTAATTGAGTGTATGTAAACTTCTGACCCACTGGGAATGTGATGAAAGAAATAAAAGCTTAAATAAATCATTCTCTCAGCTATTATTCTGACATTTCACATTCTTAAAATAAAGTGGTGATCCTAACTGACCTAAGACAGGGAATTTTTACAAGGATTAAATATCAGGAATTGTGAAAAACTGAGTTTAAATGTATTTGGCTAAGGTGTATGTAAACTTCCGACTTCAACTGTATTTGTTTGGTCTTCTTGCAGTCAACTTGCAGTCTTCAAATGATTTGTAATTATGTTCTGGCCCCTTGACCATCTGCAAAAACAATGATTGGCTGCGACTGAATCTAGTTGATGAACCCTGATCTAAAGGCTTGGTTTCTCTATGGACTCTATTGACAAGGTATGACTGCAACCAATGCTTTGGTTTTGTTCGCAAGGTCTTTTGCTGTTGTTCTGGGATTGATTTGCACTTTTCGCACCAAAGTACATTCATCTCTAGGAGTCAGAATGCGTCTCCTTCCTGAGCGGTATGACGGCTGCGTGGTCCCATGGTGTTTATACTTGCATACTATTGTTTATACAGATGAACGAGGTACCTTCAGGTGTTTGGAAATTGCTCCCAAGAATGAACCAGACTTGTGGAGGTCACCAATTTGTTTTCTGAGGTCTTGGCTGATTTCTTTTGGTTTTCCCATGATGTCAAGCACAGAGGCACTGAGTTTGAAGGCAGGCCTTGAAATACATCCACAGGTACACCTCCAATTGACTCAAAGGATGCCAGTTATCCTGTCAGAAGCTTCTAAAGACATGCCATCATTTTCTGGAATTTTCCAAGCTGTTTAAAGGCACAGTCAACTTACTGTATGTAAACTTCTGACCCACCGGAATTCACTGATCCAGTGTATTAAAAGTGAAATAATCTGTCTGTAAACAATTGTTGGAAAAATTACTTGTGTCATGCACAAAGTAGATGTCCTAACTGACTTGCCAAAACTATAGTTTGTTAACAAGAAATTTGTGGAGTGGTTGAAAAACGAGTTTTAATGACTCCAACCTAAGTGTAAAAAACTTCCGACTTCAACAGTATAATATTTCACTAAAACATAATCATTTCAAACCTTGCTTACATTTGTATATGATCACATACAGTACCAGTCAAAAGTTTGGACACACATACTCATTCAAGGGTTTTTCTTTGTTCTTACTATTTTCTACATTGCAGAATAATAGTGAAGACATTAAAACTATGAAATAACACATATGGATTCATGTAGTAACAGAAAAAGTGATAAACAAATCAAAATATGCTATATTTGAAAATCTTCAAAGTAGCCACCATTTGCCTTGATGACAGCTTTGCACACTCTTGGCATTCTCTCAACCAGCTTCACCTGGAATGCTTTTCCAGCAATCTTGAAGGAGTTCCCACATATGCTGAGCACTTGTTGGCTGCTTTTCCTTCACTCTCCGGTCCAACTCATCCCAAAGCATCTCAATTGGGATGAGGTCGGTTGATTGTGGAGGCCAGGTCATCTGATGCAGATCTTCATCACTCTCCTTATTGGTCAAATTGACCTTACACAGCCTGGAGGTGTGCTGGGTCATTGTCCTGTTGAAAAACAAAAGATAGTCCAACTAAGCACAAACCAGATGGGATGGCGTATCGCTGCAGAATGGTGTGGTAGCCATGCTGGTTAAGTGTTCCTTGAATTCTAAATAAATCACAGACAGTGTCACCAGCAAAGCCCGCCCACACCATCACACTTCCTCCTCCATGCTTCACGGTGGGAACCACACATCAAATCAAATCGAATTTTATTGGTCACATACACATGGTTAGCAGATGTTATTGCGAGTGTAGTAAAATGCTTGTGCTTCTAGTTCCGACAGTGCAGCAATATCTAACAAGTAATCTAACAATTCCACAACAACTACCTAATACACACAAATCTAAGTAAAGGAATGGAATAAGAATATATACATACAAATATGTGGATGAGCAATGACCGAGCAGCATAGGCAAGATGCAATAGATGGTATAAAATACAGTATGTGACTTCAGGTGCTGTAGGTGTCCTGGAGGGCAAGCAGCTTGCCCCTGGTGATGCGTTGTGCAGACCACACCACCCTCTGGAGAGCCCTGCGGTTGTGGGCAGTGCAGTTGCCATACTAGACGGTGATACAGCCTGACAGGATGCTGACATGACGACAGTTGTGCGTCTGTAAAAGTTTGTGTCACATCTGCTCCCACTACGCCCTCCGGTGTTCAAATAATAATGTGCAAATATTGTACAATCCAGGTGTGCAAAGCTCTTAGAGACTTACCCAGAAAGACGGCACTTCGTACGCTAGAAGAAGAGGAATGTGCGAGAAGGTTCAGACGGAACTGGCCTGTCGAGACAACAACCTCTCCTTGGACACACTCATCGCGATGCCCATCCGTCTGGATAAACTTCTTCGGGCACGTCGGCACTCATCGCTCAGTGAACACTTTGGATCAGAGCCTGGAACCCATGGAGGTAGGGGTCACATGCCTCCCCCGCAGCAACGCAGACAGAGACAGCTGGGGCTCTGTCTCTATTGTGGTCAAGGAGGGCACCAGTTCCAGCAGTGTCCGGTACATCCCAACTCAGGACCCACAAGAGCAGAGAGACGGTCACGTGATCTTCCACCTCCTGGGGTAGGTGTGAGTATCCCCTCTTCATCACTTTCAGCCAAACCCTTTTTGGTGTCGATCGCACTAGTTGACTGTCCCTCATGTACTGTTTCGACAGCACTGGTGGAGTCCGGTGCCACGGGGAACTTTATTTATCAGGCCCTTGCCTCCTCTCTCAACATCACCTCATACTCGCTCTCCTCTCCTTTCCCGGTTCAAGCCCTCGATACTCGGCTATTAGGTTCCACACACCCTCACCGTGGAGTCCATCCATCAGGAGAACATCCCCTTCTTCATCACCAGTGCACCAGCTCACAAGATCATCCTCGGCCTCAACAACACAACCCAATCCATCTCATGGTCGAGGATGAAAATCACAGACTGGGCACCCGAATGCCGGAGGACCTGCTTCCCCATCCCCTGTGGTTCCACGTCGGTTGAGAGTCCTGTGGTTGCCCTTCAGCCAAACATCCTGGAGGTGTACCAGGACCTGCGGGAGGTATTTTCCAAAACCCACGCCACCATATCTACATGTACATACTACCTCAATCAGCTTGACTAACCGGTGTCTGTATGTAGCCTCGCTACTTTTATAGCCTCGCTACTGTATATAGCCTGTCTTTTTACTGTTGTTTTTTTTCTTTACCTACCTATTGTTCGCCTAATACCTTTTTTGCACTATTGGTTAGAGCCTGTAAGTAAGCATTTCACTGTAAGGTCTACACCTGTTGTATTCGGTGCACGTGACAAATAAACTTTGATTTGACCTGTCTCCCTCATCGCCCCTTGGACTGCCATCGACCTGCTTGCAGGCTCTGTGCCCCGCGCAGACGCATCTACCCTCTGTCGGTGGCTGAAACCCAGGCCATGGAGGATTACATGCATGAGGCAGTTCAATGTTTCATCGGCACGTCCACTTCTCCTGCGTCGGCAGGTTTCTTCTATGTGGCCAAGAAGGATGGAGGGTTACACCCATGTATTGATTACAGAGGACTCAATGAAAACACCACCAGGTACCGTAACCCTCTCCCGTTGGTGCCGGCAGCCATCCAACAGCTCCGCGGAGCCCGGTTCTTTATTAAATTGGAATGCATACAATCTCATCCGCATCTGGAAGGGGGATGAATGAAAGACAGCTTTTAGCACAATGTCTGGTCACTACAAGTACTTGGTGATGCCATTTGGCTTAGCCAATGCTCCGTCAGTGTTCGAGGCATTCGTCAATGATGTGTTCCGGGACATGCTCGGAAGCCAGATGATCGTGTAAATCGACAACATCCTGGTCTACTCGGCTACCTGGAGGATCACATCGCTCACATCTGAGTAGTCCTGGAACACCTCCTGGCTAACCACCTGTTTGTCAAGGCTGAGAAGTGCCAGTTTCATCAGGAGACTGTCTCCTTCTTTGGCTACCAAATCAGCCCGCAAGGAGTGAAGATGTTCAAGAAGATAGGGCCAGTCCCAACCACCATAAAGTCAGGGGCAGTCCCAACCACCATAAAGGGGTTACAGTGGTTTTTGTAGTTTGTCAACTTCTACTGCAGTTTCATCATGAACTTCAGCTCCATCGCCGCTCCTCTCACCTCTCCTCAAGGGTGGGTGTGGAGTCCAGCAGCTGACGAAGCCTTACGACTACATAAGGGACATTTCTCCTCCGCCCCATTGCTCAAACACCCAGATCCCACGATGTCCTTTGTGGTGGAGGTGGACGTTTCAGAGGTGGGCGTGGGGGCAGTTCTGTCTCAACGACAAAGTAATCCACAAAAATTGTATCTGTGTGCATATTACTCTAAGAAACTGTCCCCTGCAGAGAGGGATTACAACGACAGTGATCGGGAGCTCCTGGCAGTGAAGTTGGCATTAGAGGAGTGGAGACACTGGCTGGAGGGCACCAAGGACCCATTCGTCATCCTCACGACCATCGGAACCTGGAGTACATATGGACAGCGAGGAGACTGAATCCACAACAAGCAAGCTGGGCCCTTTTCTTTACAAGAGTTGACTTCATGCTGACCTATTGCCCAGGTTCAAAGAACACCAAAGCCGATATCCCGTCTGTTCGATTTGGGAGAGTGTCCTATCCAGAATGCACCCATAATCTCTTCCTCTCGAGTCATAGCCACTGAGTTCTGGGACGTAGATGTGGACACCCGCCAGGCTCTGTAGAGGGAGCCCTGTCCTCCTGAGCATATCTATGTTCCCATGGAGATAAGGGATTGACTGCTGACCTGGGCGCACACAGTTGTCGTTGCTGGACATCCAGGTATTTCTTGCATCCCCCAATCTATCTCTGAGAAGTATTGGTGGCCTAACTTGGCTCAGGACGTTAGTCGCTACGTCAACTCCTGTTCTGTATATGCTCAAACCAAATCCCCCTGGCACACTCCAGCAGGGAAACTCCTTCCCCTTCCCGTGCCTCAGCGTCCCTGGTCTCATCTATCCATTGACTTTGTCACTGATCTCCCCTCTGACGGTTTCACTACCATTTTGGTGGTTGTGGATATATTTTCTAAATCCTGTCGTTTCATCGCTCTCTCTGGTCTCCCTACCGCTCTCCAGGTCTGAGGCACTATTCCAGCAGGTCTTCTGGCATTATTGCCTTGTGGAGGACATCGTCTCAGACCGTGGCCCTAAATTCACCACACAGGTATGGAGAGCCTTTATGGAGAAGCTAAGGGTCACGGTCAGCCTCACTTCTCTGCGCGGCGTCATCCTATGGCTGGAGCCGGGGGGGGGGGGGGGGGGGGGGGGGGGGGGGGGTACTGTCACGTCTAATCCCAATCCTGCCCTCCAGCATTTGACGTTGCCGGTTTGCTAACAACCGGTCCTCAAAACCATCATTACGCGCACTTGGCATTCATCATTACATGCACCTGCGCTTCATCATTAGGCACACCTGGGCTCCATTACCTCCCCTTTATTTGGCACTCCCTTAGGTTCTTTCCCCAGGCAGTATTGTTTCTGTTGTTCATGTCTAGACCATACTCCTACGTTGTATCGTTTCATGTTTGTTATATTAAACTTACCACCTGCTTCTCGACTCCCAACGTCTACGTTACAATACTGTATACTCGTTGTTGGGACTGGCATGCAGTCTGTGGGTGGCTTTTGACGATTTATTTGGATTTCCCATGTCTTACTCATTGTTAGAAAAAAGTTTGGTCCAAATCAGATGTTAGGTACTATATTTATTGAACATTATATTAATCCTATAAATTAAAATGGCCAATTTGGGTACAATCAATTAGCTTAATTTCTCAGATCTAATTATATTTCAACAAAATAATGTTTCAGGAATGATAATATTATCTGTTTCTAATGACCGAAACAATTTCAGAACAATGTGTGATTGGTGGGTGTCATGGCTTGCTGAAATTACATGGAACGACCCAGCACACAAGCACACATCAAAGTCCTTAAAAATACATTTTTAATTGGGCACAAAAATCAAAATTTTGCAATGGCCGTCCCAGTCTCTGGACTTAACTCATTGAAACCTGTGGTTTGAACTGAAGAGGGCAGTTCATAAGCGCAGATGAAGGATATCAAAGATCTAGAAGGATTCTGTTTGAAGGAATGGTCTAACATCCTTCCCAATGTGTTCTCCAACTCATAAAACATTAGGAAAAGGGCCAGTGCTGTTATCCTCACAAGGTGAGGTATTGAAAAGTACTGAAAACAGGGGTGTCAATCATTTTTACTCCTTACTTTTGAGAAAAAATATTATTACTTGTTAAACAAAATATTTCTCTGAGCAATTGTATTAGTATAAAATATTATTCCCCTTTATTTTGCATACTTAGCTCACTATTTGAATAATGTATTTTATATAGTCATTTTTGCTAATCTTTATCAAGGATGTCAATAATTTCAAACTGCACTGTATATATGAAAGTTTGTCTTTGGTTCTTAAATGAAATCATTGTTAGAACAGGAATGGCTTTGGTTCTCAGTTAAAGTGTTAAGAAATCATTTTTAAAATTAAATATAAATGTCATATATCAAACTGTTAATTCAATTACATTGCGATCACTGACAATCAAAATAATAACTGTCAATGGCATTACGCAAATCCAACTAAATCTTTCTCAACAAATTATGTAACCAAATAGACATAGCGGCCTTGATTAGAGGGGATTACATGGGGCCAGTCCAACCCAGGTAGCTAAGCCTTCACTTCCTCCCTGAGAGAGAGAGAGAGGCCTGACCTCTGGGATTCAATCCAACCAACCATAACAATGTTTAAACAGTGTCTCTGTTTACCTACTACTACCCATGCACACTCTGTATTCTGGAAGTATCTACCTGTGAGGGTCTCTACCCGGGCTGGTAGTGGTGGTAGTATGTTTTTAAAGTAAAACCTGTCATTTTATTTGAACATGGGAAAAATAACTAATGCCCTTAAAGGAAGTATCGCTGTCTTCAGACTCAAGCCATCTATCAGCCCAGCCAGCAGAGCTGACCGTTATGTGTGGCCACTCAGGGCGTATACTCCAACCCTGGCTAATCACCTCATCAAGTGGTCACAGCCGGCAATTTGAGGCCAAAGAGGCGCAAAACCAGCATGACTGTTGTTATCAAGTAGCCCTGTTTGCATCTTAAGCTTAACAACAAGCCCCAAGTTATGTTGTTTTCCTTCAGGGGGAGATGGTTATTGCATCTCTCACAGAACTAAGCAAATGAGAGGTTGTATGGGAAGCGCTTTCTCTTGTGTTAGAGTAGAAGAGGACTCCTTATTTTAGATTATTGAATTTATTGATACCATGGAGAAGACTGTTTCTTTGAATTGACAATTGCGCATTGAAAATAGAAACAATGTCTCTTGGGGCTGTTTTGAATCAATAGCGAGAGTGGAAGGTTTGCATGCATATATAATACGTCATCCACACAACTGAAAGGTTGCTGGTTTGAATCCCCGAGCCGACTAGGTGAAAAATCTGTTGATGTACCCTTGCCCAAGGCACTTAACACTAGTGTTGCTCTGGATAAGAGGGTCTGCTAAATGGCGAAAATGTAAAAAATGTTCAAAGAAATATGTCATGCATCTTGCATGAGGGCAAATTAGTTAGTATTGTATAATGACTGTTTCAACCAACAGGTACGTTCTGTTTTTTTATTCTAGATAAGTGGCACCTGGAACTTTTCCCAAATACTGTGATATCATGAATGTAATTTAGCTCTGGCAAATCCTGACCAAGGTGGCCCAGATCCTAGGCATAAACATCCAACATAATCCTGATAATGTCAACAGCCTGTTCTGTGTTTCTGCTCCCCAAATACCAGTATATGATATGATCAATAACCCTAACTGTTTTACTGGACTTTTTTGAACAATTTAATGGCCCAAATATATCACTTTGCTCAGACACGTTCAGCACCTCTTGGCATGATCTTATCCCAACTCTTATGCTAACATAACTCTTATGAAATATAACTCATATGTCAACATTCTATAACATCGCTAGTCATGGTGATTCATGAGATACATGGTGGTGAATGTGGTGAAACGTGCATAACGTACTGGGAGGCGTTTCCACTCTGTCAGTGAGTTTCATAACAGTGAGTTTCTTCCTGAGCGGGAATCCTATAGATTACTCTTCTTAACCAGAATCTCAGGTTAGCCACGGACAATTTTAAAAACATAGCGATGCATTCACAGATTTCACAACACACTGTGTGCCCTTAGGCCCCTACTCCACAACTACCACATATCTACAGTACAAAATCCATGTGTACGTGTGTGAATAGTGCATATGTTATCGTGTGTGTGTGTGTATGCATGTGTCTGTGCCTATGTTTGTGTTGCTTCACAGTCCCCGCTGGTCCATAAGGTGCTTTTTAATCTGTTTTTAAATATAATTTTACTGCTTGCATGAGTTACTTGATGTGGAATAGAGTCTGTTCTGTTCTTGGGGATTGTGAAGAGACCTCTGGTAGCATGTCTTGTGGGGTATGCATGGGTGTGTGAGCTGTGCACCAGTAGTTTAAACAGACAGCTCGGGGCATTCAACATGTCAATGCCTCTCATAAATACAAGTAGTGGTATTTGGTATTTAATTAGGATCCCCCTTAGCTGTTGCAAAAGCAGCAGCTACTCTTCCTGGGGTCCACACAAAACATGAAACATAATACAGAATGACATAATACAGAACATCATTAGACAAGAACAGCTCAAGGACAGAACTACATACATTTTTAAAAGGGCACACATAGCCTACATATCAATGCACACACACAAACTATCTAGGTCAAATAGGGGAGAGGCGTTGTGCCGCGAGGTGTTGCTTTATCTGTTTTTTGAAACCAGGTTTGCTGTTTATTTTAGCAATATGAGATGGAAGGAAGTTCCATGAAACAAGGGCTCTATATAATACAGTACGTTTTCTTGAATTTTCTCTGGATTTGGGGACTATGAAAAGACCCCTGGTGGCATGTCTGGTGGGATAAGTGTGTGTGTCAGAGCTGTGTGTAAGTTGACTATGCAAACAATTTGGGATTTTCAACACATTAATGTTTCTTATAAAAAGAAGTGATGCAGTCAGTCTCTAATCAACTCTTAGCCAAGAGAGACTGGAATGCATAGTGTTAATATTAGCCCTCTGATTACAATTAAGAGAAAAACGTGCCACTCTGTTCTGGGCCAGCTGCAGTTTAACTAGGTCTTTCCTTGCAGCACTGGACAATAATCAAGATTAGACAAAACTAGTGCTGTTAAGAAGGTAGAGCAGCGCTTTATTAAGGACATACTTCTCACTGTCTAATAACGGATGTAAAAAAAGAACAATACCAAAAATGAGTTATGTAAAAATGATTTCATACTCCACATTTAGGGGGGCCAAAAGGGGGTCCAAAATTGTTGTCACAGGGGCACTGGCCCTCCCTGGCCCTCCTCCCCAGAACCGCTAGTGGGAGGGAGGGAGAGAGGAGGGATGGTGAGTACGGTGAGAGGCAGCCTCGCTGCTGTTCCCTCTCTCCCCTCAGACGGACCATCAGATTCAGGCCATCAGTCCAGTAAAAAAAAGGTTGGAAAACACCTACTCATTCAAGTAGCCACCATTTGCCTTGATGACAGCTTTGCACACTCAACCGGCTTCACCTGGAATGCTTTTCCAACAGTCTTGAAGGAGTTCCCACATATGCTGAACACTTGTTGGCTGCCTATCCTTCACTCTGCGGGCCAACTCATCCCAAACCATCTCAATTGGGTTGAGGTCGGGTGATTGTGGAGGCCAGGTCATCTGACGCAGCACCCCATTACTCTCCTTCTTGGTCAAATAGCCCTTACACAGTCTGAAGGTGTGATGGGTCATTGTCCTGTTGAAAAGCAAATGGTAGTCCCACTAAGCGTAAACGAAATGGGATGGCGTATCACTGCAGAATGGTGTGGTAGCCATGCTGGTTAAGTGTGCCTTGAATTCTAAATAAATCACAGACAGTGTCACCAGCAAAGCACCCCCACACCATCATACCTCCTCCTCCATGCTTCACGGTGGGAACCACACATGCGGAGACCATTCATCTACTCTGCGTCTCACAAAGACACGACTGTTGGAACCAAAAATCGCAAATTTGGACTCATCAGACCAAAAGACAGATTTCCACCAGTCTAATGTCCAAATCCTTCTGTTTCTTGTCCCAAGCAAGTCTCTTCTTATTATTGGTGTCCTTTAGTAGTGGTTTATTTGAAGCAATTCGACCATGAAGGCCTGATTCACGCAGTCTCCTCTAAACAGTTGTTGAGATGAGTCTGTTACTTGAACTCTGTGAAGCATTTACTGGGGCTGCAATCTGAGGTGCAGTTAACTCTAATGAACTTACCCTCTGCAGCAGAGGTAACTCCAGGTCTTCCTTTCCTGTGGCGGTCCTCATGAGAGCCTGATTCATCATAGCGCTTGATGATTTTTGCGACTGCACTTGAAGAAACTTTCAAAGTTCTTGAAATGTTCCGGATTGACTGACCTTCATGTCTAAAAGTAATGATGGACTATCATTTCTATTTGCTTAATTGAGCTGTTCTACAACACAACTGATTGGATCAAACACATTAAGAAGGAAAGAAATTCCACAGATGAACTTTTAACTTGGTTTCTCAAATTATTCCCTCGCCTGGTTCTCCAACTGCTTCTCTGATAGAGTTCAATGTGTCAAATCGGATGGCCTGTTGTCCGGGCCTCTGGCAGTCTCTATGGGGGTGCCACAGGGTTCAATTCTTGGGCTAACTCTTTTCTCTGTATACATCAATGATGTCGCTCTTGCTGCTGGTGATTCTCTGATCCACCTCTACGTAGACGATACCATTCTGAATACTTCTGGCCCTTCTTTGGACACTGTGTTAACAACCCTCCAGACGAGCTTCAATGCCATACAACTCTCCTTCCGTGGCCTCCAACTGCTCTTAAATACAAGTAAAACTAAATGCATGCTCTTCAACCGCTCGCTGCCTGCACCTGCCCGCCCATCCAGCATCACTACTCTGGACGGTTCTGACTTAGAATATGTGGACAACTACAAATACCTAGGTGTCTGGTTAGACTGTAAACTTTCCTTCCAGACTCACATCAAACATTTCCAATCCAAAGTTAAATCTAGAATTGGCTTCCTATTTCGCAACAAAGCATCCTTCACTCATGCTGCCAAACATACCCTCGTAAAACTGACCATCCTACCGATCCTCGACTTCGGCGATGTAATTTACAAAATAGCCTCCAATACCCTACTCAATAAACTCGATGCAGTCTATCACAGTGCCATCCGTTTTGTCACCAAAGCCCCATATACTACCCACCATTGCGACCTGTACGCTCTCGTTGGCTTGCCCTCGCTTCATACTCGTTGCCAAACCCACTGGCTCCAGGTCATCTACAAGACCCTGCTAGGTAAAGTCCCCCCATATCTCAGCTCACTGGTCACCATAGCAGCACCCACCTGTAGCATGCGCTCCATCAGATATATCTCTCTGGTCACCCCCAAAGCCAATTCCTCCTTTGGCCATCTCTCCTTCCAGTTCTCTGCTGCCAATGACTGGAACGAACTACAAAAATCTCTGAAACTGAAAACACTTATCTCCCTCACTAGCTTTAATTACCAGCTGTCAGAGCAGCTCACAGATCACTGCACCTGTACATAGCCCATCTATAATTTAGCCTAAACAACTACCTCTTCCCCTACTGTATTTATTTATTTATTTTGCTCCTTTGCACCCCATTATTTCTATTTCTACTTTGCACTTTCTTCCACTACAAATCTACCATTCCAGTGTTTTACTTGCTGTATTGTATTTACTTTGCCACCATGGCCTTTTTTTGCCTTTACCTCCCTTATCTCACCTCATTTGCTCACATTGTATATAGACTTATTTTTCTACTGTATTATTGACTGTATGTTTGTTTTACTCCATGTGTAACTCTGTGTTGTTGTATGTGTCGAACTGCTTTGCTTTATCTTGGCCAGGTCGCAATTGTAAATGAGAACTTGTTCTCAACTTGCCTACCTGGTTAAATAAAGGTGAAATAAATCAAAATAAAAGATGTGTGCCATTCAGAGGGTGAATGGGCAAGACAAAATATTTAAGTACCATTGAACAGGATATGGTAGTATCTGTCAGGCTACCGGTTTGTGTCAAGAATGGCAAATGCTGATGGGTTTTTCATGCACAAACAGTTTCCCGTGTGTATCAAGAATGGTCCACCACTCAATGGACTTCCAGCAACACAATATTAGGAAGGTGTTTTGTATTAAGTGTGTATAGTTCTATATTCAGGAAAATAACCCTGATTGTTTCACAATATGTGATGTGAGCAATCAACACAGTGTTCCTATGACAGATGCATTGTGTCATAGACTAGTCAGGTCAAACAAAATGAGAGACTTTTAAAGAGTTTACCTTGAGGGGTGCAACAACTGTGTGATATAATCTTAAAACAAAACATTCTCTCTGAAAGATAAAGGATGTATCTTCCCTGTACTTTCGTAATGTGATTATTCCTATTTTCTTTGTTTAGTTTAGACCATTGAGATGGGTAGAGCAGCAGCCAGTTGTTTACGATTCATGAGGCCCCCCTTACAAGGGCCGAGCAAGCGCCCCCCAGATTACTTCCTGTAATCCTACACATGGGGGAGACTGAACATTTTGTGAGTTTTATAACTAATCTCATGCTATAAAAAAATCCCATGAGGCTGATTGAAAATGTTGCCGTTTTAAAGCTAATTTCCTGTTATTCTAAACATTTTGCCAGTGGCAGCATCATCGTACAAATGCGAAACGTTGGGAGATGTAAATCATCATAAAAGCGGAGCCTTTTACAACTTTCAAATGACACAAAAGCTATTGTTACCTGGCTGAGAGATGGAGAGAGGAAGAGTTAGGGAGACACTTCCACAGCCATTACAAAATTATACATTTTGTAGCTACTTAGCCTGCTATCTGAGTTGGTCATATTCTTGTTATTATCATATCGAATAATGCCTAAAGTTTCTTTTGAAAATGGCATCCACCAGCAATTTTGACCACATTTTCAAAGGATAGGATTACAGTTTTCCGTGTCTTTTAAATCACTGCAATAGGTTTTGACAGTGTTCTCAAAACAATTGTAAGTGTTATTCTCGCTTTGCTTCTCATGTAAATGATTACATAAAACAATATATCCCACCGGTTGTTACATGAATTGAGTGCGGGGTGATTTACAATGTTGATGGTATTGGGTATATACAATGTGTCGTAACCATATAATGGACCAATGACGTTTCACCAAGTAACGACACGTGCTTATGTGCGCGGCGATGCGTCTCTGAAATTGAATTCATCAACTGAACAGCAAGATACCTGCCTTTTAATTTAATTTTTCCTAACAGTTAGAAGTTCATTTGGCCATTTAAACGGAGTAGGAAATTTGCAAACCTCCGATGAAGGATTTGTGCTGCCAACAATGTTTTACAGACCGCCTTCTTGCTGTGTTTTGAGGAGGCGTAGCTAGCGAAGTTAACGTTATGTCACAGATTGGAGGTTTGGTTATGTCAGCCACCTAACGTTAGGCACATGGGAAATGGGCATTACGGTGCTGTAATGCAGAATCGGTATATATAGGTTGACAAAATGGGAAGTCTTCATACGAGCTATTTTGACGTTAGTCACCAGCTTGGTGCGTGTTCTATTCGGCTCTCGCGGAATACGGCCTACTAGCTTTTCTCTTGGAAAACAACACGGGTCTTTCACAATGGCACATGTAAAAGAGTCTGAATTATTTTTCTGATGAGTAAGGAGTGTTTTTGTCTGATTATCAGCTAAGTTGTCAACACTGCTAGCTAGCTAGCTATACGTTTATAGTCCGAGACGAAAATGGAGACGGGAATCCAAGCTCATCAGTTTGTCCACGCGTTATCCAGCCCCGGAGCAGCGGGTATATGCACTGAAATGCTCGAGGTGGCAGCGGAAGCAACCCGGGCAGGTGACTACGACCTTGCCGCGGAAATCTATAGCTCTCAGCTGGTGGACCTCCAGCATCCAGACCGGGGCATCTGTTTGCTGAAAGCTGACGCTCTTGCCCAGGCCGGGCGGATAGCGGAGGCGCTTGACTCGTACTGCACCGCGGCCAACATTGGCGAACTTCGGCCGGACGAATTGCAGCTTTTGGTTGTAAACATAGCACGGACTCTTCGCGAGAAGGAGCTAAACATTCAAGGGAAGGCAACGAGTTGTCATAAAAGTGGGAATGGAGACGATGGTGTTGGGGGCGATACAGAGGCATTTGAGGACGAACCCCTGGACTTGTTTTCGTGCCGCCTTTGTAGGTGTTTACTGTCCGAACCAACCACCTTGGAGTGCGGCCATACGTTTTGCAAACATTGTTTAGAAAAAGAAACTGTCAAAGACTGCATACAATGCAAACATAAACTGAACAAAAAAGACGTACAGATCCTACCCATTGGGCTTAGAGTAAATGTCATCCTCAGTAGTTTGTTGGATAAATGGTTCGACTCTGAAAGTAAAGCCAGGAGGCATTGGATAGAAGGTGAGGTCTCACAGAAGAAGCACGACTACTCAGATGCTTTGGAGAAGTACAACAAAGCCTTAGAACTGGGTAAGATAATGTAACATTTACAGTTGGGATAAGCAATTGTCTGATTCTTATGTTTTAGAACAGATTATGTATTTTATGTAACCCCTTTACCGATTTAAAACCAGATGACCTACTTTTCACTATTTCACATCGTGTCACCGATAGGGGGCGACACTGCACTGCATCTTTCGAAGCAATTATTTCATAAACCCAGTAGTCCCCACTCCCCACATTTCTACTCTGACTCCGAGTCTCATACCCCATGGATTGATATAATATTCATTGCATAATGGTTGTGCTGTTACATTAAAATTGACTGAACTCCATTATCTTTCCCTCACCAGCTATCATTTTACCAACATACTCCATGTGTTTCTTATTTAGGGAAGCTGCCGGGATTTAGGTCACTCCCTCCTCCTCCTTTCTACTTTTGAAACACCCGATCAGCGCTGAGCAGTTCACTCCCTATAGATATGGACAGGAGTTGTTTTCCCCAACTGTGTGACCCGAGTTTGACCAAGAGAAACTCAGGCCCCTAATTAGCCCCTTAGAAAAAAACTTGTGTCCTGACCCTTAATACAGAGAGAGCATTGAGTCACAGTCAGGAGTGAGAGTGAGCCAGCATCAGTGTGATTAAGTCCTTTGGCGTTTCAGTGGAGGCTGGCCGCACAGCAGCTCTGACTGACTCCATTCTTTCTGCTTTAATGTCAGCTACTGACCCGGTTGTGTAAATTGGGGCACAGCGGAGTCATGTCATCCACAGAGATTAGCCAAAAATAGGCAATCATTAATCAGAATGTTGACCTTCTCTCCCCTCCCCACTAGCCAGAAGGGCGATACATGCTATTGTAGGCCTAATTCCCAGCACAGATTGTGCATGGGAGATTACAGTGCAATATTCTAATTGAAGGAAAATGTTTTCTTCTGTTTGCACATGATAAAAGCATTTGGTTGTTTTCTGACTCACTGTAGGATTGTCTGTGCATTTACAGGCTGGATGCCTGCCCAGTAGCAAATGTCATACTGTGATTAACATCCAACGTCACAACAATGTACCTGTTTGAAAAGGTGTAAATTACATTTTCTCATTCTGCTTGGTCTCTCTGTTGTGCAGCGCCATCTGTAGGTCGGCTACTGGGACAGCGTGCTGAGCTGCACTTAGAGAGTAAGAACTACAGCCAGGCCATCCAGGATGCAGAGAGCCTGTGTAGACTCAACCCTCTCTGGCCAAAGGTGAGCGAAATAGATATGCAACTCAATCTACCCAGCAGAGTATAGACCACTAGATGGTCTCTGTATATGTGGGCCTAAAATATTAATGTCTCTGTCTAGTTATTCACATTTGACATTTTAGTCATTTAGCAGAGGCTCTTATCCAGAGCGACTTACAGGAGCAATTAGGGTTAAGTGCCTTGCTCATGGGCACATCGACATATTTTGTACTTAGCCGACTCTGGGATTCGAACCAGCAACCTTTTGGTTACTGACACAACGCTCTTAACCGCTAGGCTACCTGCTGCGGTTATGTAATGAACACCAACTACCTCTCCACAGCCACAGGCTGACCCAGCTAACACCCAACACATTATACATGCTTAGGACTGTGTAGCTATGTATGTGTTAAAGTATGATTTGGAGGCTGCTATGTGTGTTCACAGGTGATATAGGATGCTACACGCTTGTGTGCATGTTAATATGCAAATTACCACTGCTGACAGAGATATGCAAAATAGAACAGATAGAGCTGAAACCCAGGCACTGTGGATAGGGAAGAGCTTATGTTGACCTGATTGAAGAGCTCCTGGATGTTATGACAATAATTACCAAGTTGGGGATTTAATTCCCATGTTTTGCCGTTTTTAAAAAGTTATCTCTTAAATTGTTTAGGAAGGGCACTAACAATACGTTATCAGTGTTTTGAATATATACTTCAGAGGTATAATTGAAATGCCAATAGAGTAGTTCCTGTTCTCTTTTTGTGTGTCCCTACTCAATGTTTTTCCTCTCGCTGTGTTTTCCCAGGCCCACTACATCAAGGCCTCAGCCCTGAGAAAAGCCAACCGCAACGATGAGGCCTTAAAGGAGTACTTCATGTGTGTGGCACTGAAACCTGATTGGATGATGGTGAAGCTGGAAGCCCAGAAGGTAATACACAATTTTACCCCCCCTTCAATTCAGCATTCCTGTTGAAGCTAGTTCAAAAATGTAAAAAGTTTCACTCTTTTGTCCATTTATTTCCATTACACAGGATCAACCACAAACATAATGCCCTTAATGTCACATCACAATAGTATAAAAAAATCACTGTACAATTGCTATGGTACTAATGCAGTATCACTATGTACGATATGACAGTGTAAATCTGGCTCTATGCTTACCAGACAGGATTAGTTTGGTTTTAAATCCTGCTCCACAATAGGTGATGACGCAATGCCCCCATTCCAGCTGTCTTAGCTGGGGAGCTATGCCAACCCTATCCCCTGCTGTCACTGTGGCCTGTTTTAGTATCTCCACTGCTGTTACATATTCACTGCAATATGTACTGTCACTATGACAAGACCATCTGTTCAGTATGTGAGCCATGTCCTTTATTTCCACTGTCACATATTCCCTTTACACTATGGATACTATTTCAAGTTCCAAGTTTTTTTGCACTTGCACAAGTACAATAAAACACCTTTCTTACAGAGAGAGTATTGAGGCAAGTCAGGAAGGAGAGTGAGCCAGCGTCAGAGGGTGATTAAGAGTTATAAGCTACTTATGAGTGCTATGACATTGTATGAGCGTACTTACTGACAGTGTGTTCTCTGTTTTTGTAGGTGCTTAGTGAGCTGTTCTCGTCAGTGTTTGAGAAGGATGGTCAGCCCACTCCCATACATCCTCTACAGGGTGGTCCCTCCACTCGCCTCCTCAAGCCCCCTGCCCTGTACGGCTCTCTAAACCCCTTCACCACGCCACAGAGGCCTGGCTGCACCTCACAGGTCAGTACGTGCATACATACATGCGCACACACACACACACACACACACACACACACACACGTTTACACTCCCACACACCTATTTCTCATAGTAACCCCTCTCCTTTTCCATTCTCCAGGACTTAGAGTTCAGAGTGAGTAAGAGTTCTTTGTGCGATGGTCCCTCAGACTCCAAACATCCCCTGTCCCCCAGCAGTGAAGCTGAGAAGCCCTTGCTAGAAGACGCCAAGAGCCTGGCCAGTGTCCTGGCTGCCCAGCCTGCCCCCCCAGGCAGCCTCAAGAGACGACACAGTGGGGAAGGCCTAGCCTTCAGCCCTCCCTCCAAACTTCTCAGACCAGATGAAGCCTGCTCCTCCTCTCACCTTCCTGTTGCTTCCCTCTGGGGAAGGACGGTGTCCTCAGACCTGCTCGACAGTAGAGATATGGAGTGCTCCCTCTGTATGAGGTAAGAGGACCATCAACCAACCACCACACAATTATATCTTTACGGTTAGCTACTCAGGATGTTTGATTTTCAGTCAATAGTGATAATTACCTCTACTGATAAAGCTCCTGTTATTGTGTTTCTTCCAGGCTGTTCTTTGAGCCTGTTTCCACCCCCTGTGGACACACCTTCTGCCTCAAGTGTCTAGAGCGCTGTCTGGACCACAACCCCAACTGCCCTCTCTGCAAAGAGAACCTCTCCGAGGTGTGTGTATATATATATATATATATACACACACACACACACAGGAAGTAGCTGTGCTCTATATGTGTATGGAAGGCTTAAGGCAGAGCTGGTGATTATGAAAATTTGCCTGTAATTTCTGTCTTGTGTGATAGAGATTTAGTGTGACAAAAACAAAGTTGGCACAAAGCTTCCTCTGACACAGGTATTAAGCTAGGATATTGGACCAATATAAAATGTAAAGAAAAATGCACAAAAGACATGGATGATCCAATCAAATGTAAATGTTCTATTCCACTGTGTAATTCCAGTATCTGGCCACTAGAGGGTTCAACAAGACCCTGCTGATGGAGGAAGTGCTGCAGCGTTACCTGGGAGATGAGCTGGCGGAGAGGAAGAAGATCCACGAGGAGGAGATGAAGGAACTGGCAAAGTGAGTCGCAGATTTGATCATTTTACTTAGCCATTGACTTAATTGGTAAATTAATCCTGTAGTCCTGCTTTCTATGCTAATCACTGACCAATCTCGTGTCCCTCCTTCCACCCTAGCTTAAACCAGGAAGTGCCGATCTTTGTGTGCACCATGGCCTTCCCCACCATCCCCTGTCCACTGCACATCTTCGAACCGCGCTACCGCCTCATGATCCGCCGCTCCATGGAGACCGGCACCAAACAGTTTGGCATGTGCATCGCTGACGAGTTGAAGGGTTTTGCTGATTACGGCTGCATGCTGGAGGTCCGGGACGTCAAGTTTTTTCCTGACGGGAGGTCTGTGGTCGACACCATCGGTGTGTCCCGCTTCAAAGTACTGAGCCACGGCCAGAGAGACGGATACAACACGGCCAAGATCGAGTACCTGGAGGATAAGAAGGTGTGTACTGGCAAACGCTGTGTGTGAGGAAGGTCATGTATGTGGATACAAAAAGTGCGTTATAGATACTCGTATCCTCACTTTTGTACGTTTGGTGTGATTAGAGTGTGTGTACGCTAACTGTTTTATATTGTGTGTGGTCAGGTGGAGGGCCAGGAGTTAGTGGAGCTGCAGAAGCTTTATGTCTCTGTGTATGACCAGGCCAGCGGCTGGTTCACCTCCCTTAAAGACAACATGAAGAGCCAGATAATCAGCCACTTTGGACACCTACCCGGGAAGGACCCTGACCCACAGGTACGACACTAACCTAAACATCTCTTACACACACACACACACACACACGTCTCTCTTGGTGAGACCCACACACTCATGTCATACAGTGATTGAGTGTGTTGCTGTTATCAAGTTGACTTCCTCCCTCTCCCTCCAGGGTAATCCCAGTGGTCCAGCGTGGGCTTGGTGGCTGTTGGCTGTGCTGCCTCTTGACAACCGTGCCCAGCTCACCATCCTGGCCATGCCCTCCCTCAAGGACCGCCTCATTGCCATCCGCAGGGTCCTGATCTTCGTCACGCGCAAGAGACCACGATGACCGCTCAGCCACCACCACAACCACTTAGACCATGCATGGTCATTCACTCAATCAGTAAACCCACTCAGCTTTCATATGAGGGAAATGCCTTTGACTCCTTTACAAATGGCGCTCTCTGAATCTGAAGACATTGGGTTGGATTGTAGGGAGGGATAGGGAGGTCATTGTTTCTGGTTACCCATCCATCCACCTATCAATGTCCAGTTCACCTGTCCTCTGTCACAAGAACTCACTGGAATTATGGACTTCTGTCACGCTATCTCTCAACTTCTTATGTCCCCTCTCTCAAGGGAGGGAATAAGAGAGGGCAAAAATCAGACTGGTGACTGTCATGATGTGCCAGAACTGAACAGAACTGGGCCGACCAATTAACGGTGTTGGGTCCACAATGTGACTTGGTGTACTTTTTTTTTTATTTTTAAGAAAAATAAAGACCTGACAAGTAGCCAATGGCGAATGTATTGGGTTGTCTTCAGTTTGGGTGTTATGTTTCTGTTTAATCCCTGCTGACTATGGTGACTCATATATAAAACCCAGAGTGATAGAAACCTCCAAATGGAGTAGAAGGTGTACATATGAGAACCTGCTCCTGCTTAAATGGCCTCTTCATTTCTACATGGCTGGGGAAATGGATGCAAAACCAGAAGTTTTGCATCTAGCCCAGTCATATGTACAGTTGAAGTTTACATACACCTTAGCCAAATACATTTAAACTCAGTTTTTCACAATTCTTGACATTTAATCCTAGTAAAAATTCCCTGTCTTAGGTCAGTTAGGATCACCACTTTATTTTAAGAATGTGAAATGTCAGAATGATAGTAGAGTGATTTATTTCAGCGTGTATTTCTTTCATCACATTCCCAGTGGGTCAGAAGATTACATACACTCAATTAGTATTTGGTAGCATTGCCTTTAAATTGTTTAACTTGGGTCAAATGTTTCAGGTAGCCTTCCACAAGCTTCCCACAATAAGTTGGGTGAATTTTGACCCATTCCTCCTGACAGAGCTGGTGTAACTGAGTCAGGTTTGTAGGCCTCCTTGCTCGCACATACTTTTTCAGTTCTGCCCACACATTTTCTATAGGATTGAGGTCAGGGCTTTGTGATGGCCATTCCAATACCTTGACTTTGTTGTCCTTAAGCCATTTTGCCACAACTTTGGAAGTATGCTTGGGGTCATTGTCCACTTGGAAAACCCATTTTCGACCAAGCTTTAACTTCCTGACTAATGTTTCTTAAATATATTCACAATCTTCCTCCCTCATGATGCCATGTATTTTGTGAAGTGCACCAGTCCCACCTGCAGCAAAGCACCCCCACAACATGATGCTGCCACCCCCGTGCGTCACGGTGGGGATGGTGTTCTTCGGCTTTTTCCTCCAAACATAACGATGGTCATTATGGCCAAACAGTTCTATTTTTGTTTCATCAGACCAGTGGACATTTCTCCAAAAAGTACGATCTTTGTCCCCATGTGCAGTTGCAAACCGTAGTCTGGCTTTTTTATGGCGGTTTTGGAGCAGTGGCTTCTTCCTTGCTGAGCGGCCTTTCAGGTTATGTCGATATAGGACTCGTTTTACTGTGGCTATAGATACTTTTGTACCTGTTTCCTCCAGCATCTTCACAAGGTCCTTTGCTGCTGTTCTGGGATTGATTTGCACTTTTTGCACCAAAGTATGTTCATCTCTAGGAGACAGAATGCATCTCCTTCCTGAGCGGTATGACAGCTGCGTGGTTCCATGGTGTTTATACTTGCGTACTATTGTTTATACGGATGAACATTGTACCTTCAGGCGTTTGGAAATTGCTCCCAAGGATTATTCAGACTTGTGAAGGTATACAATTTTTCTTCTGAGGTCTTGGCAAAAAGGCACTGAGTTTGAAGGTAGGCACTGAGTTTGGAGGTAGGCACTGAAATACATCCACAGGTACACCTCCAATTGACTCAAATGATGTCAATTAGCCTATCAGAAGCTTCTAAAGCCATGACATTTTCTGGGATTTTCCAAGCTGTTTAAAGGCACAGTCAATTTAGTGTATGTAAACTTCTGACCCACTGGAATTGTGATATAGTGAAATAATCTGTAAACAATTGTCCTAACCGACTTGCCAAAACTAGTTAGTTAACAAGAAATTTGTGGAGTGGTTGAAAAACGAGTTTTAATGACTCCAACCTAAGTGTATTTAAACTTCCGACTTCAACTGTATATACCTCAATAATAGTGGTAAAGTAATAATCGCATGTCAAAGAAATGCTAAAGAGTCCTAAAATTGGTTTAAATGTAGATTGAAGAGATTTGGGGTTAAACTCATATTGACATTTTTGGAAACTTTCAGTAAAATAGACACATGCGTTTCTACACTGTAATTTGACATTGTTTATGAACATACTTTTGTATGTAGAGACCTAGTGGATTAAGCTATTTCAGGGGTGTGTAGAGAGCAGCGCTGGGGTCTTGAGGTTGCGAGTGGAGGGACCACCCTGCAGAGGATGTATGGGAGTGGGCTAGCGAGGGTGTATAAAATCAAGCACACAGCCATGCAATATCCATAGACAAACATTGGTAATAGAATGGCCTTACTGAAGATCTCTGTGACTTTCAACATGGCACCGTCATAGATTACCACCTTTTTAACAAGTCCGTCAAATGTCTTCCCTGCTAGAGCTGCCCCATTCAACTGTAAGTGCTGTTATTGTGAAATGGAAAAGTATAGGAGCAACAACGGCTCAGCCGTGAAGTGGTAGGCTACACAAGCTCACAGAACCAGACCGTTGAGTGCTGAAGCCTGTACAAATAGTCTGTCCTCGGTTGCAACATTCACTACCGAGTTCCAAACTGCCTCTGGAAGCAACGTCAGCACAATAACTGTTAGTCGGGAGCTGAATGAAATGGGTTTTCATGGCCGAGCAGTCGCACACAAGCCTAAGATCACCATGCGCAATGCCAAGTGTCGGCTGGAGTGGCGTAAAGCTCGCCGCCATTGTAGTCTGGAGCAGTGGAAACGCGTTCTCTGGTATGATGCTTCACCATCGCAGTCTGACGGACGAATCTGGATTTGGTGGATGCCAGGAGGAGAACACTACCTGCCCGACTGCCTAGTGCCAACTGTAATGTTTGGTGGAGGAAGAATAATAGTCTGGGGCTGTTTTTCATGGTTCGGGCTAGTCCCCCTTAGTTCCAGTGAAGGGAAATCTTAACGCTAAGGCATATGACATTCGAGACCAGGGGTGGGCTACTCCAGTCCTCAGAGGCCTGATAGGGGTCGAGAAAAAGTGTGACACCAAACAAACACAGAAGATGAATCAAATTGCATTCCAAACTGAATATCACGATTAGGTGATTATTGGAGTCAGGTGTGTTAGCTGAGGCTGGGGCAAAACTCTGACACCAATTAGGCCGTTGAGGACTGGAATTGCCTCCCCTGTTCTAGACAATTCTGTGCTTCTAATTTTGTGGCAACAGTTTGGGGAAGGCCCTTTCCTGTTTCAGCATGATAATGCCCCTGTGCACAAAGCGAGGTCCATATGGATTTTTTGTTGTTATGAGATTAGTGTGGAAGTACTTGACTGGCCTGCACAGAGCCCTGACCTCAACCCCATCGAACACCTTTGGGATGAATTGGAACGCCGACTGCGAGCCAGGCCTAATCGCCCGACCTCACTAACGCTCTTGTGCTGAATGGAAGCAAGTCCCCACAGCAATGTTCCAACATCTAGTACAAAGCCTTCCCGGAAGAGTGAAGGCTGTTCTAGCAGCAAAGGGGGGGACCAACTCCATATTAATGCCCATGATTTTGGAATGAGATGTTCGAGCAGGTGTCCACATACCTTTGGTCATATAGTGTATCATAGTTTAATGTAATCAAACTATGATAATCCAAATGATAGTCCAAAACAACAATAATGTACTGTACGTGTATAATTATTTTGTTTCACCTTGATCTGTTTGAAACATAACTCATTTTTGGGTGGTGATATGACATGCTGTATTCCCCATGTATATTTGTAAAAGTATCTGCATCAATTTTGTATCTGGAATAATAAAACACTCATGTTCAGATATGTCTGAAATGTATTTTGTTTCTGATTGTTTTGCTTGAAGTGGTCAAAAGATTAATGGTCGGCATATCATTGTGATGTTATCTGCACAGGAAGCTGAACCAACTAAGTCACAGTAGAGATAATGGATTGAGAGCATGTTTTGCAGAGACAAACACAGTGCACATAACATGCAAATTACTCTCATTGAGGAAAATAAGTCTCCTATAATATTTATTCAGATATTTGTAGAATATCCCCCATTTTAGCACCTGTAGGTATAATTGTATTTTATATTACTTGATAAAATATTGAATTTGGCCTTTACATACTATTTTACACGTTGAATAACACTTTCATAAATGGCAAAACAGACAAGTCAAATAAATGATAAGGAATAAGGTTTCGAAGTGTCTACTATATCTAGGAGATGTAAGAAAGGTCAGGATATATATATAACCCCTTTTTTTGTGGGGGGTGCAAAACTACTTCCATTCATTTTTGGTACTGGGACCGGGTTACCTTCATACTAGTCCCGTGACACCTGTGGGGGTCATAGAGCAAAACGGAGAACACCATCTTGTTTGTGAGAGTGGTATAGTAGTTTGGATGCTACAGACGTTTTCGTGAGAAGACCGATTTTCGGGATGTCTCTAAAAGGCGCTGCATGGTCTGACGTCTGCGTTGGCCGTGCAGTATTTACGGTGATATGGCCTCTGCAAGAGTCAGGGCATTCATACGTATTGTGCTTAGAGCTGTTGTGGAGGAAGTTCTCAAGGAAGTGAGTGGGCCTCCTGCCCTCACCTACCTTCAACCAATCATGTCAGTACGGAGCCCTCCGCATTGTTACAAAATTTGAGAGGCGCACAGCGATGCGGTACGGAGGTCAATTTGGCCTCTGGATGCCTCCGGGGGCTCCGACCACATTTACAGATCAAGCTTAAATTGTCTTTTAGTCTGACAAACAATGCTGTAGCTCTGCCTTTTTCCACCGCAGATGCGGAAGGCCGACATAGGCGGTTGTGACAGACATTTTGTATTATGTTAATTAGATTTAATGATTAAATAAAAAATATTCCGTTTTGAAACTCTGATCTTCTGACATAATCTGCTGCTACCTTTGGCTTGTCCCTCTTAAATATCTGTTTTTATAACATGTTTGCTTGGTGTTGTCTGTTTATCCTGGAAGGGTTTATGAAATGTTATTTTCTGGCCTTGATGTGGACCCTCTGCTTTTACAGGCAAAGAATTTTACACCAAGGTTTCTGTGCCAATGCACCACACTGTTGACATAAGAGTGTAAAAGCACCAGCAAATCAGCTCCAAGTGATTTTAATTTGAGAAATCTGTTCCAAATTATTCCCACACAGAGACATACAGTAGGCCATGTGATCGTATACAAATGTAAGCAAGGTTTGAAATGATTATGTTTTAGTGAAATATAGTGCTGAGCGATTAACCAACATTTTTGGGGGGTTATTAAACAACTAATTGACCAACATCGGTTCAATTACTTGAATTCCATTTAGGTCGGGTTTTGTGAGCCCAACGCGCCGTTTCTCTAGAGAGAAATCAAATCATTCAAAAGAGAAATCAACTCTAGAGCTATGTGGGACGTTGGGCTGAAGGGAGTTGTAGTTTTCATTAAACAAATATTGAACCTAGTTCAGCACAGAAACGTGGTAATTAACTACAATAACCATAATCCACTGCTTCATTTCCCCCGGCTCGGCTACGTGTCAGAGGAAAAGGCGAAGCTAAAGGTTTCTCTCTCTACATCTGTCCAAGATAATCCCAATTCGTCTCTATTCTTTTATTTTGGGTCTAAACTGGTTGCCTGCCTTCCTGCCAACGACTCCCATAGAGCCCCTCAGTGGAGGTGTCATAATACCCATAAAACCTAGTGGTCAAACAAGGAAATTGTTCAAAATTGTTTTTCCACCATTAATTTTTCCCATAGGGGATTTTTAGAAACTCTTAAAATAAGGGCTGTGTTTTATGTAGGCAGAGCAACACTTGTTTTGAGCCTCACATTTTTAGCAAGGCTTGCCTGTTTTACATGTTATTTTGGCATTAACACGTGTCACAAATCAGTTTGCAAACAATGTAAAATATATATATATCATTGAGTTAATAAAGCTGCAAGGCAGCTCCAAAATGCAGGTGTTTCAGCCTAGCTCAGTGCTTTCTGTGGTGGTGGGGCAAGCCAGCAGAAAATACAGAGCATTGTGCTGTGATTGGCTCAGTGTTCTGTCACTCATGGAGACAATACATCACTACCAAGTCTAAGGGTAGTGCTCGAACATTCAAGCCCGTTGAGTGCTGCCATAGAGATATATTAGAAGTGCCCATCCAAGAAGGCTCAAGGTAATTGGCCACAGATAAAATGACAACAAATCATGTGATATGTATAGTAGCTTTGATTGGACTGATCATGTTAACATCATACTTTCAAAATCTTAGCTAGAAGTCATCATCATGAATCAAGTCGACAATCTACTGGCAAATCCTTTTTAATCCTTGTCATATGAAGATAAATAATGAAGAGAAATTATAGATGTATTGGTGCTCATTGGCCATTGGCTCATCGGCCAAGTTGGAAATTGCAAATTCAACAATGAGTGGTTTGGAAGGAATCAGTGGCTAACCGTAAGCATTGCAAAGCAATCATTAGCCTGCTATTCAGTGGTGTCATGACGTTGGCCTGTGGGTAAGGTTTATGACCCCCCCCCATAAATACCTTTCTCCCTTTCTCTCTCTGACCCTACTGAAGGACTGCTGTCCTGAAGGACTGCTGTCCTGTTAAATATAGAGAGTCTGGGAACATCAAACAAATGGGGAAAGGAACCATATTTTGGTAATAAAACCAGTTGGAAATATGCTTTGGAATGTAATGAGTATGGATGTCAGTTCGGTTGTCATCTGAGACATTATGACTGATGACAGGACGACATAAACTGTACCTGGGAAAGTATACACCCTCTAGTTATCAGAGTCACATGGAATTGTTATGCAATTGAAATGTTTGATATTGAAATTGTTTGTTAGGAGATTAAATGTAATTTTAGCTTCCAAATGAGAGAAGTGGGTTTTCATAAGGAAAGTGCCCTGCTTGATCAGTGGCCCAACCCTGTGAAGAGACAGGGGTTATAAACGATGAAACACCTCCTTCCCCCTCTCCACTATATAAGCCTTTGATGAAAAGATAACCACATGTTCCAGTACGTGAGGTCTGCAGTCTCTACGTTAGAAGGACACACATGTCAAGTACAGAACTAAGCCAACCTCAGCGTGAGCTTTGGTGGTGAATGGTATGAACTTTGAGCTTATTCACTACAGAAGTGATACTTCCTAGCTGTTGAGTTAGCAGCGGCCGCTATAGACGTGGGCTAGGAAAGGACAGACGACGGATCCAGTCTAACAACCAGACGAAGATACCACCACGTATCCAATGTACCACCAGAGACATTCTTCCGAGGACAGGAAGATCTGTTGGCCAACCCGGCCAGCATCTACGACCAATCTACCGAAGCGCAGCTCAGAGTAAATATTTATTGCATTTTCCTTTTCCAAATGGGAGGTAATTTAGAATGCATAAGATAATGTATTTACGATAGCATAGCTGCTGTTTCTTTGTTCCTAAATCTTCCCACTCTTTCATTCAAGCCCAACCCCCTTTCCTTTGTGTAACCAGCCATCATGTATGACATCATTTGTATTCGGTGTATTTGTAATTCTGTGTGATTAGTTTAGGTATTTAGTAAATAAATAATTAAACCCAATTTTGTATTGCTGATTCAACTTGTTAGCCCAGAGTATACTCTGCTTCCTAAGAATTTAACATTGTTCAATGATCCGAAAAGGGTGTGAACAGACATATTTGGCGCACCCTGTGTGGACTCTAAAACTAGGCTGCACGTTTGGGTAATTTCGATAACATATTGGAGCCCCCGTGCGAGGAATCTAAAATAGGATGACGCTTTCATTTTGATTCAGCCTATATAAAATTGAAAAGCAGATTACATAATATACCAAGTTTATTATATACATTATGGGAATTGTAGACCGGAATTATTGGTGCGTGTGTGCTCTGGAGAATCGCCTCCGTGTTGTGCTCTGACGTAGTCAGTGGGTAGCATAAACTATACATTTATGTATGATGGCTGATAAAGCTATCTGAGAAATAGCGCATTTGGCCAAACGCTGGGCTATTTCTGCCTCTCGCGTTTCAGACGCGTGTTGGCTAGGTCATTATTAATTTCTCGAGCGAGGACAAAGAGCCAGCCGATTTAAATTTAGGAGAGATTAGCTTGACCAGCGATAAGTATCTCTCTGTCTCTCTCGCGTTTCGATGCGAGTAGACCACGGTGCATTTCGTTGTTTGCCGCGAGTTCCAGTTAAAATATCGTCAAATATCGCCGAAAAGGGTTTGAACATAATACGTTATAAGTAAAACCTTTCCCTTGCCAAGGGAATCCTATGTTGAGCATTTTTCAGGCATAAAGTAGCATTAGCTTGCTCGAGATGCTAAGCTAACAAAAGGGAAAACAGCCATTTTGTTATGTGCCACATTGTAAATCCTCCGCCTTGGGTACTTCCGCTAGATTTCAGCGTGTGCCAGCAGGGACCTCTGAAGAGTCACCAGTACTTTCCTTCAAGAAGAATTAGTCAGGTAACACTCAAGTCGTTACTCATGATATCCAGACGGATATCGATGTCTTATCCAATTGAACTAATAAGTGAAATTGCCAGATTTACATTCTCAAGTGGATCTTTTAAATAATATCCAAATTGATGAGTTTTCTAAATGAGACATTGTAATCTTTTTTCCACATTAACCTAGATGAATAAACCTCTCAGGTTAATTAAAGTTTAAATCCCAAATAGCCTATACAGGTTTGATTTATCATTAAAATTGATCAATCAGTAAAATTTGGTTTTTGCAAAACCCATTCAGTAATCCAGTACTGACAGAAGTCCTGCCCCCGCGGGAATCCCATGTGGCTTCGGCCCAAGGAAGAAGTGTACCATAGTGGGGAGTGTTCCCAACATTTGATCTACTGTTTACACTTATGATATCCAATCAATGGAGATTGTATGGATTATCATCTCATTCAATTTAATAAATTAAATTGTTGAACATACCTTAATGTTCTTGCAATCAAATGAGACACTTTTAAACTTCCCATATTATACTGGATGAAGCAACCTCTCAGGTTAATTCAAGTTTAATACCCAGATAGCCTACCCAGGTAGGATTAATCATTGGCATTGATTAATTAATTCAATTTGCTTTTGCAAACTCATTCACGTCCAACTTCCACATTACTGGTACAGTACTGATGGTTCGTCAACATCTATAAATAGATTAAACTTGTCTTTGCAGCTTCCAATGAATTCCAAACCCAAACATTGAAAAAAGTAGGAACATTTTTCCTCTACATTTTTCTAATAATGTGCAAGCTACCAAAGGAGGTAGTCACCACTCCTCCGCTAATTAGTGAACCTCCACCCATAAAAGGATTGATCTCTGACCTCAGCAGCGATACCAACCCTAATTATGCCATTAGCGAAAAAACAGCCGAAATTGCGAACGCTCTCCAAAATCAACCATCAAACACAGGCTTTGTGACGGTTCTCTCCACTTTAGCACTTATGTATTGCCATCAAAGGTTGGCATCGGTCCAATACCACAGTGCACAGCTGAAGCACGTGCAAGACATGGCTAACATGAGCGCACAGGTGGAGAGAACTGAGCAACTATTGACAAAAGCAGGAAATGAAAACATTCTGCTAGCCGAGGAACTGCGTTTGAAATCGGAAGAATTAAAAGTTGCAAATACTTATGACGATGAACGAGCACAAACTCTCGAACAAAATCGTAATCTGCAGGAACAACTCGATTTAGCCAAAACTAAATACGATGTAGTCCACTCCAAACTAGATAAATCTGTCGAGTTATCTATAAACAGGAGCGCACAATTTGATAACATGAAGGCAGTTTTGTTGAACGTTTTGTTGAACGTTACTCAAGGTAACAATGTTCTACTCCAAATTCTGCAGACCAAAGACGATCAGTTGATGAACACAATGACAAAGTTGGATGACAAATCAGCAGAACTTATTGAAGTCGCTGACCAAATGAATGATGAGAGAACTCAGGTGATGAGGATGGAAATATTGATTTCTAAGCAAGCAGAGGAAATCTCATCACTGAATCTCTCGCTCCGTACTCGAGACCTCTATCTGCAAACCATGACAGATAAGTTTGAGACCGAAAGGAGCAGAGGTGACACTCACGTGTCCAAAATCGGTACTCTAAGCGCTCAAGTGGACTCTGCAATGCAGCAGAAGACCACCCTTAGGTACCATCTGGAGGAAGTCCAGAATGGTCACGCTCTACAGCATGACTACCCATCCAAGCAACCGGAGTCCGGTACTCAAAGGAGTGAAGACGATAGGTTTCAGACATTGCCTCCATCATGTGTCCCTCAGTCTTCTCCTCTTGGCCATTCGGCACTGAGTAATATGGAGCCTCTTGGCCAACAAAGCCAAAGCTTGGCTTCTCCTCTTGGCCTGTCGGCCCCAATTTCTCCACAGGATGAAGCCAACCCTCTCCGCCCGCTTGGCGCGAAATACCTTGACAAACTCGTCAAGAATTTCCCCACCTTTGACCCCGTTCCAGGTCAGCCAAACGATACTGAGACGTTCCTAGCTGACATAGAAGATGCGTTGGATGGCTACCCGAACGCTACGGGGTCTGACAGGGTTTACCTGTTGAAGCGAACGTCGAATAGACACGTGACAAGGTTCATACGTCTACAACAGCAACACGTGCTAAATGACTACGCTAAACTTGCCACAGCTTTGAAATTAGAATTCAGTGGTTCTGCGACTCACAAACACGATAGCTCACTGGCTAACACGGTCAAACAAGCTCGGGACGAACATCCACAAGCTTTCTACCATAGGCTTCGTTCAGCTTACTTTGGCCTACTCACGGAAACAGGAATGGAAGAGCTGTTACCATTCAAACAAATGTTTCTGTCGAACATGTATCCCACCTTCATTACCTACTTGGGTCCTGCAGCCCACGTTGGCTTGCCTATCTTACAACTCAGAGAGCTTGCAAGCACAGCTTTTGAGGCATCAAAAGCTTGCAACATTAAGAGCCTTGACCACTCGGTTTTGAAGTTTGACCAGGAGCACTCACTCCAGTTAGAGGGTGCATTATCAGGTATTGGAGCGTCGAGAGATGACGCACAACAACAGTTTCTACCACGAAACCATGATTCCAATAACCGCCGCGGTCGAAATAACTGTAAAGTACGTCGCCTTCAAAATGACTACCGCTACAATCGACCTGTTCGCTACGTTCCTGCACCTAACCCACACAAAGTGTCAGAGCACAAGGGTAACAAAGGGTTGAAGGACAATCAAAACGTAGACCAATGTTCTCCAGAAGTCCCACTACGGGAAGAACTAAAGCGAGAACAATTTGAGAAAAGGGTAAAAGATAAGTCACAAGGACTAGACGGGGAATTTACGGACACCAGGTCCGCAGAAATTAACACCCATAGCAAGGACGTTAAAGTTCAAATTTCTCCCGCTCTCATTCAAGACCCTATCCAGGGCCCGCTTGATCAAGAAACAAGCCCCCGGGCTTTGTCTGTAGACTCTGATACAAAAGTTAAGAAGAAAAAGGTCAAACGCTTCGTTAAAGCCAAGCCCACTCTAAATCGGAAAAGTCAATCTGCTTCCACCTTGAACAGAAATGGCACATCACATCGTTGCGAACGACCACTCCACTTTGTGGGGAATATGTTCACTAACCACGAATCTAAACGGCCATACCTGGAAACAGTCCTGGAGGACTGCTTAACTTGTCATGCGCTAATTGATTCGGGTGCGACAATATCACTCATCTCTCAAACATTGTTTGATGATCTCAAAAGGGCTTTGAAGCCAACTAAACGTTGGTTAAAAGTGGAACAATGCGAAACTACACTTCGAGGGGTCACTCAGACTGCCTCGCCTCTCACGTTGAGAGTCATGCTGAAACTACACTTCAAGGACGTATCGCTCGTTCACCCTGTGTATGTTACCAGCCTCGAAACTGTACCCCTGCTACTTGGAGCAGACTTGATGGATCGATTACTCCCATTGATGGATTGGAAAACCAACCAGGTATGGTCACAGGCCACAGTGCCTTCTCCACTGACCAAACTGTCTTCCCTTAACGCTAGCTGCAACGCAGTCATTCACGAGGGGTATCTGTCGAAAGCACCCCTTGGGAAAAAGACGTTTAGAAACCGCTTGGTGCAGAATCCGATCCAAGGAGATATTACGATATCTCGACACATTCCATCAGCCAATCTGATTGACCATTCTTTTCATGATTTCGAGCCAGCTGTCTCTGTGAATGAGCAACTTCCCTCCTCCTTGCAGTCGTGCAATACGGTAGTTGAGATGAACTTCTCTTGCCCTTCGGACACTTCCGCAAGCACTGCGGCCGTCTCAGCAAGAAAAACATTGATGCGCAGAGTACACTCTGCTTCCGATGATACACCTTCTGCTTTGTTGGGGACTGTCACCCCTTACAATGACACTAATGGCGTCAGTCCAGCAACTGACCCGATGACTCCCACTGGTGAAACACTTTGCGATATCACAGACCGATATCCTCGTCTCAGTTTGCAGGTACTGAAGAGGTTGCCACACACGGACACGGTGGTGACTGACAGACCTCGACAGCCACTGAGGGTGTTGAAGCACAAACACCAGGAGATTTGGTTGAAAGGTTACAGCCATTCTCATAATAACGCGGCCACTGACAACTCGTACATAGGGTCCGACCTTTTCGTTTGCGCCTCGGACGCCAACACCACCCGCTGGTGGGGGGGTCCCGAGACACAAAGGGGGGGAATAGTAGCCCAGACCCACGATGAGCCTCATCGAGGCCGGTGGGGGGGTCGAGACTACGGACAACACCGTACGAGGCCGCCAGAGCATAAATCAAATCTAGTTGTAAACTCCCCTATGAGAACAGTGAGGAGCAGACAGGCCCCTAGACGTGGATTATCTTAGAACACATCTAAGATAGTACTGAGGTGTACCACACTGGTCGTAAAGGAAGTCCAAAGGACTTGTCCACCTCCAAAACAAATGGCAACAATAATCATTCCTTGCCATGTGTAGGTTCAACTACAATACAGCTAGTAATATGCTCCAATCATGTGTTCCGGTAGATAATATTTCAGAATAAATCGGTAGGACAACTGGACCCCTTGAATACCAGTACCAATACCACAGTCAGTCCAGCAACACTCAGTAAGAGTAAGAGGATTAGTAACATCACAAGTTAAATTGCTATTGATAATAGCGACATAGGAGTCACTCAGAGTGCAACACGGGGAAGGGAATCTCCATTGCACTCTTCCAATGGTTAACACATGCCACTAATAAATAGAACCCTCCGTTCAGGAGAAAAGTTATTAGAAGTCATTAACCATGATCACACCACGTACGACTGGTCTAATACTTAGAGGACTTCCGTCGTGAGGTTAGCTCCTCCGTGGATAACATAGCTGTGAAATAGACTTCATACCTACCGCCACTACAATAGTGGAAGACACCGTGACTTGTAGAAAACTACTACAGACTCCCTTGACACCAATTCTGACTGACCTCCAGGCATTGACCTGAAAATTACCTGACTACGTCAGACTCATTCTGAACAAGTTGTAATCTGCCAGGATACTTGGTTTTCTTCCCTTGACATGCGCGATTGTGTAAGCATAAACGCACATGCACAACGGAACATCCAATTAGGATTTATGCTAGGACCACTTAAGGGTCCAAGCAAAATACCAGCCTTAGTAAAGTTGAACATTTACTTCTAGGCCTTTGACTCTACAGCACTCACCAGTTTTCTAACCAGAAGTCCATAGGTCATCCTTGTAGACTGCCCAATACTAGTGCCTTACAGCTGTAGACTTATCATATAGTTGTCAACTTAGGATAGTACCCTAAGCGCCACCCCGCAAATTAGGAAAGCCCTAAATATGACATTAGACAATGCCATGATAGGGTCATTTTGCCAAGACCATGGACGTAGATAGAATACAGTCCAATTAGATGATTAAGGTGGCATAACTATATTTTGTTTTGTTTATGCTTTCATTCATTTTGTTTAATTTTCTTCGGCACATAGAAAGTGATTAAGCCATAAACAACTTGGAACGTAATGAGTATGGATGTCAGTTCGGTTGTCATCTGAGACATTATGACTGATGACAGGACGACATAAACTGTACCTGGGAAAGTATACACCCTCTAGTTATCAGAGTCACATGGAATTGTTATGCAATTGAAATGTTTGATATTGAAATTGTTTGTTAGGAGATTAAATGTAATTTTAGCTTCCAAATGAGAGAATTGGGTTTTCATAAGGAAAGTGCCCTGCTTGATCAGTGGCCCAACCCTGTGAAGAGACAGGGGTTATAAACGATGAAACACCTCCTTCCCCCTCTCCTCTATATAAGCCTTTGATGAAAAGATAACCACATGTTCCAGTACGTGAGGTCTGCAGCCTCTACATTAGAAGGACACACATGTCAAGTACAGAACTAAGCCAACCTCGGCGTGAGCTTTGGTGGCGAATGGTATGAACTTTGAGCTTATTCACTACAGAAGTGATACTTCCTAGCCGTTGAGTTAGCAGCGGCCGCTGTAGACGTGGGCTAGGAAAGGACGGACGACGGATCCAGTCTAACAACCAGACGAAGATACCACCACGTATCCAATGTACCACCAGAGACATTCTTCCGAGGACAGGAAGATCTGTTGGCCAACCCGGCCAGCATCTACGGCCAATCTACCGAAGCGCAGCTAAGAGTAAATATTTATTGCATTTTCCTTTTCCAAATGGGAGGTAATTTAGAATGCATAAGATAATGTATTTACGATAGCATAGCTGCTGTTTCTTTGTTCCTAAATCTTCCCACTCTTTCATTCAAGCCCAACCCCCTTTCCTTTGTGTAACCAGCCATCATGTATGACATCATTTGTATTCGGTGTATTTGTAATTCTGTGTGATTAGTTTAGGTATTTAGTAAATAAATAATTAAACCCAATTTTGTATTGCTGATTCAACTTGTTAGCCAGGGTTCGTGAAGATAACCAAGAATTTACAACTTTCATTATGAGACTGAAAATAAAATGATTAAGATGACGGCTATCGATGTAAAAGATTACTAAGTATTTTAAGAGTTTATTCGGAAGATAACGGCTCTATAAACGTTCTTCCGTGGTGCCCCGACTTTCTAGTTAATTACATTTACATGATTAGCTTAATCAGGTAATATTAATTACAGAAAAAGGATTTTATAGAATAGCATGAAATATCACTTAATCTGGCATAGCCAAAGACACGACAGTGGAGTGGCTGTGTGTTCCCAAGATTAAGGGTCTCTTTTCCAAGTTTAAAATGATAAACATTCAACATTGGCCATGCTGTCAATGAAGCATGATTGCTCGAAACAACTGTTAACTCTGAACTGCAAAATCTGACTTTAGTGAGTTCAAGACAACTGGGAATGTTTTGAACTTTTATCCAACTCGGAATTGTGAATCGTGAACTCGGGCCTCTTTGTAGAGCTACGACCTGAAGATCACTGACGTAATCATGATTCAACCTTTTTCTTCCAGTTCCCAGTTGTCTTGAAAGCACCATAAATCCAGAGAATGCTAGACTTTGATGACAAAGTTTGCCCACAAACGACCGCCACACCACCTTCCTGTTCAAGTGAGCACAGCACAACAAGGTGAGTCCAAAAATGTATTGTATTCTGCTGCATAAATTATGTATTATGCCAGGGAGATATGTATACTGTATCTAAGAAAGTAATACTAAGTGTATGTTGTGTAGTAAGTTGTTAGTAGCCCATGTGCCTCACCTTAATTATTTGGTATATTTTCACCTCTTAATTTCGCCTAATGTTCTGACTTGGTGGTGCACACATAGCCTATAACCTATTTTTGAGAAATGTAATCATCTAATATTGTAAGAGCTTTCATTGGCTGCTTATATGCCACCTTTATTTATCCTATGGTTCTGACATGGAGTACAGGAAGAACACTGTAAGAACGGCACATGTTCTGAATTCTATCGCTATACATTTCAAAAGTGATGAACAAATAGTTATATTGACTACGTCCGTCCTATCTCGCTCATTAATGTCTTCATTGAAATTACAGATTGCCTCTTTGTCATAAACAAATGAATATATACCATATGAAGCATAACATATCATACCAATTGAAGTGCCCCGGCTTTCCAGAGCCCTATATTCCCCTTTAACTTTGTGTTTTCTCCTTTCTAACCTCTAACCGTGTCTCTGTGTGCAGTATCCTGTGAGGCCCAGAAAGTCAGTGCTCAGATGGAGTGCGGTAGCAATGCTGGCCTGGTGGCATGGGAACAATGAGAGCTCAGGCGGCTCCCGAGTGGCGCAGCGGTCTAAGACACTGCATATCGGTGCAAGAGGCGTCACTACAGACCTGGTTTAATTCCAGGCTGTATCACAACCGGCCGTGATTGGGAGTCCCATAGGGCATTGCCCGGGTTAGGGCTTGGCCGGGATAGGTCGTCATTGTAATTAAGAATTTGTTCTTACTGACTTACCTAGTTAAAAAAAATATTGAATAAAAAAATGTCTTCCTACCTGGTGCGTGCAGTTGGCCCAGACTGCCACTGGACCCATTGTGACAGCAACTCCACCAGCTGCAGTATACCCAGCATGCACTGTGGTCAGCACCACAACCTGACAGTCACAGCCCAGGTGTTCGTAATGTTTTGTACACAGTGTATAGTTAGTCTGCAATGTGGCTGTTGCTGGGCAGTGACGTTGAGCTCTTAGCTGTTGGTAGCCTGCAGTAATGTTGTTTGACCACCGGGTGGTAGTGGAGAGTTACAGTAGATGAGTCACTCAGTGTGGTGATTGTTGGAGCACTGAGTTCACAGACACTCAGACAGACAGGCAGACTCCTCATGTTCTCCCTTTGTGACAACAACAACAGACAGAACACACCCCAGTCTGCCTTTGATGGTCACCTAGATGCTGAGCACAGATGTCAATATAAGGCCTTGATCCATGAGGTGAATATGTTGATTCAGAACCGTAATCTATTTCCCAATAGATTGATCAAAGTAATTTAATATTTTTCCTAATTTCATCTGCTGTGTTAGTCTGTGTCTACATCAATCAGCTTGAGAATGTATAGCCTACAGCTATCTGCGTGTATGGTTTATCTGTACATGTTTATACATGGTTTAAGGTATATCTGACAGAAGGAACAGGTTTGAGGATGTCTCTGTAAAGTAATTTTTGCCATGTAATGTTGTAGAGTTGTTTTTGTTATGGTAGGTGACTTAACTAAGTCATCATCCAGCTGGAACTCCAGGTCTTTGCTGATCCTGTCGCAGCCCTTACGAGTTTGTAAAACACTCAAGCACTCAGGTGTGCGCACACACACACACACACACACACACACACACACACACACACACTTGTGGTGCATGACAGTACAGAAGCCTGGAACTGTATCATCGTATCACATGATGCTTGAACCAACAGATCCCGTGAGATATTATGTTTGTTGGCATCTCATTTCATTTAGATTATCATTTTGTAATAAACCTATCCCCTGGAGGTGCGTGAAATTGGCTGAGGCTTTTGAGTTACACACACACATCCTGTATATTCTCCCCTCCTGTATATTCTCCCCTCAAACACCATACACATCTTACCTGTAAATATGAAACTAGTAACTGGGTTGTACAGGAATTACAACGCAGACACGAGGAGTATTTGCATAGTAATTTGAGTATTGTCACAACATTATTTTCTAGACCAGAGTAACTGAGGTACTGTCTACTCAGCAGGAGTATAAGATGGGTTGCATTTGTTTAGAAGGGTGTCAAATATGTTATCCTTGTCTGTAGTGTATATTATGGGGTAAAGGGCCACGGAAAACTCTTCATATCGTTCACCTGCCCATAAAACCCCTCACTCCCTCCCTCTTCCTCACCTCAGTGCAGACCATCTGTGAAAGTGTGTGATTGTGTCTGGAGTGCTGTGGTAGCTGGATGGGTCCTGAACAAACATTGTATTTTTGCCCACACCTGCCGCCTATATATTGTATGCAAACGGTTTTGCTTTTCTGCTTTTCTCTGTGGCCGGAGGAGGAAGCAGTGTTTGTGCGTGTGTGTACAAGCACAGTGTGACAGTTATCAGACACCACAGGTTGTAAAGGTGGTTAACTGTAATACTGAATAAACAGGAAGAATTGAATGGCTCTGCTTTTGCACTTCCAAGTCTTTACCACCCTCTTCAATGTGTCTGCTCTTGTTTTCCACTTTTGCGCCCCTGAGGCAAGTAGGCAAACACACACACACACACACACACACAGACACACTCACACACACACACACCCCCTGAGGTGAATCTCTTCTGTTTACCCAACCAGCTCTAGTGTGTAGGGGGAGGTATGAGGTTGTTAGGACAGACAATATTTAAATATTCTGTTTGCATGCTCAAATATTGAACTTTACTCTACTTTTATAGACTGCAATGGTTAATGAGAGTTTTTGTTTTGGGCATATTTGGATCTGCTTACATGAGAGAAATCACACAGACTGAGTGATGAGGATTGTTTAGGAACCGAGGAACTGTTTACTTCCCATATTGCCAAATTAGATTCTGTGAGGGAATGCAATTTGGAAAGTGACATCATTGTAATGTATAGGGTGTTGGCATTAAAGAAAGGTACATTACATACACTGAGGGTACAAAACATTAAGAACACCTGCTCTTTCCATGACACAGACCAGGTGAATCCAGGTAAATGCTATGATCCCTTATTGATGTCACCAGTTAAATCCACTTCAATCAGTGTAGATCAGGGTTAGGCAACCCTAGTCATGTTTTTTATTTAACCGACCTAGAAGACCAGGTGTGTTGAATTTAGGCAATCACTGAACTGATCAATTAGCTCAGTTGGTCAGGTGTGGTGCCTAGTTGGAACAAAATCCTGCAGTATCTGTGGCACTCCAGGAACAGGGTTGCCTACCGCTGGTGTAGATCAAGGGGAGGAGACAGGTTAAATAAATGTTTTCAAGCCTTGAGACAACTGAGACATGGATTGTGGATGTGTGATATTTACAGGGTGAATGGGCAAGAAAAAATATTTAAGAGCCTTTGAACGGGGTATGGTAGTAGGTGCCAGGGACATTGGTTTGGTGTCAAGAACTGCAACACTGATGGGTTGTTCACACTCAACAGCTTCCTGTGTGTATCAAGAATGGCCCACATCCAGCTAACTTGACACAACTGTGGGGAGCGTTGGCGTCAACATGGACCAGCATCCCCCTTGGAACGCTTTCGACACCTTGTAGAGTCCATGCCCAGACAAGTTTTTAGGCTGTTCTCAGGGCAAAAGGGTGTGCAACTCAATATTAGGAAGGTGTTTCGAATGTTTTGTGCACTCAGTGTATATGAGATAGAGTAACAACTGACTGCAATATGAGTGGTATTACAGTGCAGTGCAGATGCAGAATAAAATGCTCTTATGTTACAATAAGGCCCTTTTGACTGAGGTGAACTAATCATAAAGGCCATGTGATGCCAGAGAAATATAATTCACATTCAACAAAAGAGCAGGGATAGATGCTCTATAGAACATGGTGAAAAGGAAATGTATTGAATAGAATTACTGTGAAAATATACAAAACTGTTCAAAAGTTTGGGGTCACTTAGAAATGTCCTTGTTTTTGAAAGAAAAACACATTTTTTGTCCATTATAATAACATCAAATTGATCAGAAATACAGTGTAGACATTGTTAATGTTGTAAATGACTATTGTAGCTGGAAACGGCTGATTTTTTATGGAATATCTACATAGGCGTACAGAGGTCCATTATCAGCAACCATCACTCCTGTGTTCCAATGGCACGTTGTGTTAGCTAATCCAAGTTTATCGTTCTAAAAGGCTAATTGATCATTAGAAAACCCTTTTGCAATTATGTTAGCACAGCTGAAAACTGTTGTCCTGATTAAAGAAGCTGGAGCATCAGCATTTGTGGGTTCAATTACAGGCTCAAAATGGCAAGAAAAAAAACTTTCTTCTGAAACTCATCAGTCTATTCTTGTTCTGAGAAATGAAGGCAATTCCATGTGAGAAATTTCCAAGAAACTGAAGATCTCGTACAACGCTGTGTACTACTCCCTTCACAGAACAGCGCAAATTGTCTCTAACCAGAATAGAAAGAGTGGGAGGCCCCAGTGCACAACTGAGCAAGAGGACAAGTACATTAGCGTGTCTAGTTTGAGAAACAGACGCCTCACAGTCAACTGGCAGCTTCATTAAATAGTGCCTGCAAAACAGCAGTCTCAACGTCAACAGTGAAGAGGCGACTCTGGGATGCATTAACAATGTCTACACTGTATTTCTGATCAGTTTGATGTTATTTAATGGACAAAAATGTGCTTTCTTTCAAAAACAAGGACATTTCTAAGTGACCCCAAACTTTTGAACGGTAGTGTATATACTCAGAGACTTGTCCCGAAGCCACTCCTGCATTGTCTTGACTGTGTGCTTTGGGTTGTTGTCCTGTTGGAAGGTGAACTTTCACCCCAGTCTGAGGTCCTGAGTGCTCTGGAGCAGGTTTTAATCAAGGATCGCTCTGTACTTTACTGCATTCATCTTTCCGTTGATCCTGACTAGTCTCCCAGTCCCTGAAAAACATCCCAACAGCATGATTCTGCCACCACCTTGCTTAACAGTAGGGATGGTGCCAGATTTCCCCCAGACGTGATGCTTGGCATTCAGGCCAAAGAGTTCAATTTCAGTTTCATCAGACCAGAGAATCTTGTTTCTCATGGTTAGAGTCCTTTAGGTGCCTTTTAGCAAACTCATAGGGGGCTGTTATGTGCCTTTTACTGAGGAGTGGCTTCCGTCTGGCCACACTACCATAAAGACCTGAACTCTGGAGCTCTGTCAGAGTGACTATCGGGTTCTTGGTCACCTCCCTGACCAAGACCCTTCTCCCCCGATTGCTCAGTTTGACCGGGCGGCTAGCTCTAGAGACTTGGTGTTTTCAACTGCTTCAATTTAAGATTGCCACTGTGTTCTCGGGGACCTTAAATGCTGCAGAAATGTTTTGGTACCCTTCCCCAGATCTGTGCTTCGACACAATCCTGTCTCGGAGCTCTACGGACAATTCCTTCGACCTCATGGTTTTTGCTCTGACATGCACTGTCAAATGTGGGACCTTATATAGACAGGTGTGTGCCTTTCCAAATCATGTCCAATCAATTACATTTACCACAGAATGATCAATGGAAACAGGATGCACCTGAGCTCTATTTTTATTTTTAATAAATTTGCTAACATTTCTAAAAAACTGTTTTCACCTTGTTATTATGGGCTATTGTGAGTAGATTGATGAAGATTTTTATTTATTTAATCCATTTTAGAATACGGCTGTAATGTAACAAAATGTGGAAAAAGGGAAGGGGTCTGAATACTTTCCAAATGCATTGTACATACTTCCATGTACATACTTCCACTGTCATATATTTCTTCCCACAGTCCAGGGCCTCAGCGGCCCGCTCAGACAATACCCAGCAGTCAGACGTACGTACAGCAGTAAATAATGTACATGTCCTATTTCTGGCAGCTAGAAGAACTGTGACATTGCCACATTGTAAAGACAGCTGTGGCCGGAAGAAATAGGGAACCATTTTAACGATGGCAGCAAGATAAACACATTTACAAACTTTAGTACTGTGATGTTGATGGTGGGACAGCATGACTAACCTAGTTCTTCAGCAGCAATGACTGCTGTTATATACAGGATAATTTGGGGCCTTCATGGGCCTGTCTTAGTTGAGTCATGGGGCATGGATAGGAAACTGATCCCCACAAAGAGCACCTTGCTTTGGGACACAGCCTGGACAAACAGCCTGCTCACTGACATTTCAGTCATTGCGTATGACATGAAAAGAGTTTGCAAAAAAGTCTGCTGATATTCAGTGGTGTTGGAAGCAATGGGATAGAACCCAACAACAATACCAGGGTTGACAGCAGTGGTGAAATATTTAGCACTGCTTCCATTTCACATGCTCTAATTAACTCTTCATCTGACATAGAGAGCTGGAGGTTGGCGACATTCACCACGTTACTGTGTTGCCTACAGCACAGGCCTCAGAGAAAGATGGAGGGTGTTTTCATAGATTTTTAAAGAAGGTTTGTCCAGCTTTTGTTGGTTAAGTCAATGTTTTGAGAGGATGTATTGATTCAGTACAATTCAGCCGTTCAGCTGATCTACCACTGTAAACATTGTCTGCACTAAAGCTACAAAACGTCCTTTTTATGAATTACAGGCTATTTGTCATTGTTAAAGACTAATGAGTTAACTGACCAAAAGCCTTATCTAACAAACTGACAGACAGCAGAAGAAGAAGTTTATGTGCCCTTGCAAGCACATAAACACATTTTGACTACACCTTACAGTAATATAGTAAACAGTTTATTTATCCATCATAAACATGAATAAATCCAAAAGGTGACACTGATCTCTACTTCAATCCCTCTCCCACCAATACAATGTGATGAACAGACCCAGGGTCAAATAAAGATTGTGTCCTTGCATGGATGTGGTTTTATGAAGACTACAGGAAAACAACAATGCTCAAAAAGTCATTATTATGAGTTTAGCAGCAGGGCACATGAATTCAGCATGTTTGGATTAATTTCTGATGGGGGAGCTCTTCACTATTATTCTCTCCATCCACTCCCCCCTGCACCTGCAGCGTCTTTCTCTCGGTCTATCTGTCTCTCAGACACTGACTGATTCTGCTTCCTGTGTTGGTGAGGCTTTACAGTGGAGTGAGTGGGAGAGCGAGAACGAGAGATAAAGCTCTTAAATTGAATTGAGACTGAGAGAGGGGCAGGGCGGAGAATTGAGAGGAGCAAGCTCACTGCCAACCGTGGTAGCGCAATATGGAGTAATCGCGTCCGATCGACAACGACGGGTTGTAGTTTACAAAGAAAAACCCGCTTTTGATCGATAGCAAGGAATAAGATAACAATTTCAATTATGAGATTACGGCATTGCATATAGACAATTGACTTGAAGAGACTAAAATAGACGTTGCAATTTCTATTTATTATTGAAAAATGGCGAACGAGTCTCCAGCTAAAAGTCTAGTGGACATAGACCTTGCCTCTTTGCGGGTGAGTGCAATGCATGTTATGCGGATTTGTGTTATTTGCTGTTCAAATCCTTGTATTGTAATTTTATTGACGCCACCATGGGATAAACCCTGGTAAAATGTGTCACAAATAGTATGCGTTGTTCTTGTTGTGGATACCGTTAGATGGCTGAGTTCCTATCATTCTTTTGTTTGTAATGCTCTGGGATATGAGGCAATTCGGTCGCAACCACCTGATTTAACGGGTTGTAACGTGGCCCTAACTAAACCATCCCTATCTCACAAACAGTTATTTGGTAAATGTTAACCATTTGATCATTTAATTTTATAGGACCCAGCTGGTATTTTCGAACTGGTGGAAGTGGTCGGCAATGGTACCTATGGACAAGTATACAAGGTTTGTTTGGATTTTCATATTCCATATAGGCTATATACTCGAAACTAGCTCAAACATGTATTTTTCTCCCTGCTCAAGATAAGCTGCAATTATAGACCGTTGGACCAGTGCGGACTGGATTAGTAATGCGCTGAGATGTAAAGGCAAACCTATATAACTGTTCCTTTTATTTTCTTAACGATTTTTTCGTGTGTTTTATTGTGTTAGGATATACCAACTGTTCGTTTATTTATCCGTCAACAACATGTAAGCCAAACCAGACCCTCATTTCCCTGCCAATGCTTAGGCTATCATACGCGCCTGACAAACTTCTCCTGTTGCGCTACTGGGTGTGCACGGTTGCGCATTCTAGTTAGGCCTACTGTATACTCAGATCCGATGCCGTGATAGGCAAATTGACATGCCACTGTAATAACAGTCGACTAGCTCAGCATGGGATTCGATGTGGAGGAGATTGCGCCTACAGTATCCAGCTACCGTCACCCCTTCCCCATGTCACTGGAGAATGGTTAGAGCGGCCTACCTACATCACATCCTGTTGTTTTGAAGCTGCTGTTACCTTGTAGAAAGAGAGAATATGTCCAGACTTGTTCAAAATAGACGACTTGGATCACCCAGTTGTCGCCTGATTTTATTGGTCACATGGATTCCAATGGAAGACTATTAGACCTGGGTCAAATATATTGTTTGAAAACTTTCAAATAGCCAATTTGATAATGATTTAGCTTGCCTGGTAGCATATGCAATAGAATAGTCTCAAAAGTGCCAACTCAAAGCCAAATAAATTGCGCTATATAGATTATGTAATTAATTACATATGTCAAATACATAAACTTATTTCACATAAAATGATCTGTAAAACTAACATTTGGACAAAAGAGTCCTCCGTGGGTGGAAACACTCCAACAAACACATGGATTCACAGTGTACACAACTACACCCTACTGTATACAATGACCTGGCTGACCAGGACTGGAAACACTCCAACAAACACATGGATTCACAGTGTACACAACTACACCCTACTGTATACAATGACCTGGGCTGACCAGGACTGGAAACACTCCAACAAACACATGGATTCACAGTGTACACTACTACCCCCTACTGTATACAATGACCTGGCTGACCAGGACTGGAAACACTCCAACAAACACATGGATTCACAGTGTACACTACTACCCCCTACTGTATACAATGACCTGGCTGACCAGGACTGGAAACACTCCAACAAACACATGGATTCACAGTGTACACAACTACACCCTACTGTATACAATGACCTGGCTGACCAGGACTGGAAACACTCCAACAAACACATGGATTCACAGTGTACACAACTACACCCTACTGTATACAATGACCTGGGCTGACCAGGACTGGAAACACTCCAACAAACACATGGATTCACAGTGTACACTACTACACCCTACTGTATACAATGACCTGGGCTGACCAGGACTGGAAACACTCCAACAAACACATGGATTCACAGTGTACACTACTACACCCTACTGTATACAATGACCTGGGCTGACCAGGACTGGAAACACTCCAACAAACACATGGATTCACAGTGTACACTACTACACCCTACTGTATACAATGACCTGGCTGACCAGGACTGGAAACACTCCAACAAACACATGGATTCACAGTGTACACTACTACACCCTACTGTATACAATGACCTGGCTGACCAGGACTGGAAACACTCCAACAAACACATGGATTCACAGTGTACACAACTACACCCTACTGTATACAATGACCTGGCTGACCAGGACTGGATCAGGGGCCTAGTGATGAACTGAGTCAGTCGATATCCAGTGATACAGTGATCCAAGCTGACCTCCATCAGCTCTACATAGCTGTTCAGCAGGGTATGATAGAAACATGTAATAATCAGAGCACATGTCAGAGGTTCAGAGTGAGGATACACAGTGGTGTGTATTCACGGACGCCAACGGAAGCCAGGTGTCCCAAAAATATCTATCTTTTGTCTCTCATAAATTTTCAAGAGGCTGAATGTATCTCACTGGAGAAAGCATCCCTCTGTCTCAGTATGTTTTTTTTAACAGGTAAGTTGACTGAGAACGCATTGTCATTTACAGCAACAACTTGGGGAACAGTTACAGAGGGATGAATGAGCCAATTGTAAGCTGGGGATGATTAGGTTACCGTGATGGTCAGATTGGGAATTTAGCCAGGACACCAGGGTTAACACCCCTACTCTTACAGTAAATGCCATGGGATCTTTAACAACCACAGAGTCAGTCCACCGTTTAACATCCCCCTACACAGGGCAATGGGATATTTCATTTAGACCAGAGGAAAGGGTGCCTCCTACTGGCCCTCCAACACCACTTCCAGCAGCATCTGGTCTCCCATCCAGGGACCAACCCTGCTTAGCTTCAGAAGCAAGCCATCAGTGGGATGCAGGGTGGTATGCTGCTGGCGAAGGCTATCTGTGTAGCGTATCTATCTGATGTCTGGTCAGAAAGAGTGTGACATTGTTGCCACCCGTATCATTGAATGCATGGGAAGCCAGCGAGCATTTGGCATCCCTTGATTAAAATAATAGCCAATTAGCGTTGAGCTAAACTGAGTGAGCTCAGCTGTGAATGGTCCTGGCGCACCCCAAAAAAATTATCAAGGGAAGCCAGTTTGGGTTTGGCTTCAGACCAATCACAAGCCAAATGTCATTATTGCGGAAAACAAAAATTAATTTGTTGCATTTCAATGTGTTGTTGTCCTCTGGTGGCTAGCTGGCTAAAATCGTCCCTTTTTCTAAATTAGCCATGGATGGAGATAGGGATTTGGACTTGTGATTTTACTTAATTCTCCATACTGGCTAATGATTATAATGGCGATTCTGATCGACCGTAAATTCATACATTGTGCCCCTGGCCTGAGAGGATGGAAGATCAACATGTAGCTAGATATAGTATGCTAATGTTATCTAGCTGGCCTGGCACATCGTTGCCCATGAAAGGAAGTTAGTCTAGTGAGCAAGTATTTTAGCCAGGTAGTCTAGGACAAAAAAAACAAAAAGTGTGTACTGTATGACCGAGTGATAGACCGTTTAGGCAACATGAAAGAGGGGAATGGTATTGGCGTTTCTCTACATGTAGAGTGAGTCAACATGTTTTTTCTACTTACACACACACAGAAATCAGTACCATGGACAGCCACATCATATTTAGCTTACATTGATGGGACTAAATCGTTTTTGCTATCTTTTAGTTGCCATTGTATTAGACTAAGCATAGGTGATTAGATGTTGAAATGGTGCCGGAATAGTGGAAGCAGCTCCCGTTTTCTTTGTGTCTTGCGGTAACTCTCCATGGTTCTAAATCAATAGTTGATTAGTAGTCTGAAAATTTGTCAAAAACATTACTTTGCTTGACCATGCCTAGGGCATGTAACTGTTTGTTACATGCAATATGTTTTGTGGACTTTACCGGACAGATGTTGCTCTCCGGTTTTGTGATGAAAGAAATGTGTGGTTGAATTTATTCTGTCACTGTTTTCTTATTGTCTCGACCTTTCGGCCGATATCACGGTGTCCAGGCATATGAACTAACAGGTTATAGAGCAAACAACCCAATTATCACAACACAGGTTGTAATATATGCCTTTCCTTCTGCATCGGCTTCCCCGGTGATTTTACCCACACACAGCTACTGAAGATACAGGCCCCTCTTCCCTCCAGGAATCCACAGAATGTCAACATCAAGATACAACCAAGATTTTTCTGTAGTGTGTCATTATCTTGATTCTGTCTAAAACCATCCACTCTGCATTTGGGTGTGTGCTGACAGGTTGTCTTCCTTTTAGGGACTGTAGCAGATATTCTCTGTACATAAATCTAAAAACATACATTCTGTAGCAGCCATTTTCTCTTGAACAGATGATATCCTTGACTGAATCAACTTGTTTTATATGAAATAATTCACCATGAGTAGCTAGCTACAATGTCTTCTTAGATCCAGGGACTGGCACATAAACAATTTGCTATATATAAATAACCGGGCATAAAGAAATGTTACATCAAATCATATTGTTTAGGGACTGCCAACGTTATGAAGGCTGCCGGTGGATTAAGCCTACTCGGTCATTAAAATAGAGAGTTTCCCATATCCCACATTCATTTAGTGCCTCAGTCTTGGTGTGTGTTTGGGGTTTGCATATGTTTTGATCCACAGCTGTGTGTGTTTGTGTTAGGATCTGCATGTGTATATTCGATCTACAGCCCTTTTTGATTGGTCATCATATTCAGACGTGCTAATGCCTTTTTTGTAGCTGTGTGGACAGCAGCTGTTGTGGTGGAGAGAGAGATTTCCCTCAGATTACACAGACCCACAAAGAAAACAAATCCAATTTTAATAAACTCCCAAATCCAGTTTTGATAAACTCCCATGTCTATTAGTTGAAATACCACAGTGTGCAATCACAGCAGGAATATTTGTGACCTGTTGGCACAAGAAAAGGGCAACCAGTGAAGCACAAACACCATTGTAAATACAAACTACACTTAGTATGCAACACATTACGAAAATGACAGACTGACCAGGTGAGTCCAGGTGAAAGCTATGATCCCTTATTGATGTCACTTGTTAAATTCACTTCAATCAGTGTAGATGAAGGGGAGGAGACAGGTTAAATAAGGATTTTTAAGCCTTGAGACAATTGAGACATGGATTGTGTATGTGTGCCATTCATAGGGTGAATGGGCAAGACAAAAGATTTAAGTGCCTTTAAAAGGGGTATGGAAGTAGGTGCCAGGCACACCAGTTTGTGTCAAGAACTGCAACGCTGATGGGTTTTTCATGCTGAATAGTTTCTTGTGTGTATCAACAATGGTCCACCACCCAAAGGACATCCAGCCAACTTGACACAACTGTGGGAAGCATTGGAGTCAACATAGAGAGAGAATCTCATAATCAAAGGTGTTTTTGTTTAGAGCAGGAGTTGTAATGGGACATTCTGCATGCATGTCTCACACCCTCTAGTCCTAAAAACATCCTACCCACACTGTCAGTCAACGAGTAAGTTTAGCATTTCCCCCGTGGGGGTAAATATTTTAACCCAATTATAACCCCTCATAATAACTGTCTGGTCCACTCTACAACTGGTCAACGGTTCAGTTAATTCTAGTTCGTCTGACATGGTTATTTTCAAGGAACTTGATATTGTTTGCTTGGTCATCAGCTTTGCTGTAGAGAGCTGGTGGATGTTAGTCAGACGTGAGGAAGTATCAAAATGGCAGAAGTCATCATGTAATGATGAGAAGTTGGTGGCTTAAGCGGTGTACTGTGTATACCGGGGTATTTGGAAATAGCCACGGGATGTTTTTTCATTACCGTCTATACCGTTGAAAGGATTTCTTTGAAGTTTTTCAATACATTTGGATATTTATAGATATTTTTTTTCAACTTGTGCAATGCGTTAGAAGATAAAGTAGATTGTGTTTTTCATTTCACCTGTCACATAATTTTACATTAGGAAGCTTACGTAGTTACCCAGAACAGCTGAGCCAGTCAGGTGATTGTAAATAGCACAACGGGAGAAATCGGGAGCAAGTGAGTCCAGCTCTGTATTGACAGGGTTGCGTTTTATATTGAAAGTCAAGTGTTTTTTTGCTTCTATAGAGTGATTAGGGACGTGCAACTATAGTTTTCCTTAACAGAAAATACATTAGTGCAACAAATTGATTAATTTTCATCAGATGACAACAGAAGTGTATTTGACTGCCAGCCAGACAAGTAAATGAGCTTACAATGAAAAAGCAAGGTCTTTCTTCTAATGTTTAGACCTGTCATATAAAGCCAGATATATTTCCTAATGTTTTTCTTAAAGTTAATCTTGCATTTTACTGGAGAAAAATGGTCTGGCTTCACCGAGAGGAGAAAAGTAGCTAGACATCAGTCAGAGTGCTGTCAGCTGATAGAATGCCGTTCGTGAATTCTCATCTGAGTTTAGAAGTGAAACTGAAGCACAAAATTTGTCTGATGCTGAGCAGAAATTACAATAAGAAGCATTTTAGATCTGCGTTTACGAAACGCAGCAAGATATTTCTCGGCCGTCTGCTCCTCCCTCTTCTTCGAGCAGAGCATGTCCAAACTCACCAAAGTCTTCGGTTAGCTCCTCCCTATAAATGTCTAACTTTATGAGCTGGATTGCCTGTCTTTGCAATTAGTTTATTTTCGTTTGTGCTTATTTAGCTATCAGCCTCCATGGAAATGTTCTATTACTTGTGCTAATTTTGTTAGCATTCTGGTAATAGATGCCAATGGTATTTTTAGCATTTTTGGCGCCCCCTTGTGTACCAAGCCGGTAATAGGGTAAATCCCGGGGTGACAGAAGGACGGTATGACGATATGAAAATCTGGATACCACCAAACCCCACACTGTTTGATGCAATGTCAATCTGAAGTTCCATTTTGGACACAGAGAATGATGTCGAATGAGTCTGATTGCTTATTTGAGCTGGCTCAAACGCATTAAGAAGGAAAGAAATTCCACAAATGAACTTTTAACAAGGCACACCTGTTTAATTGAAATGCATTCCAGCTGACTACCTCATTAAGCTGGTTGAGAGAATGCCAAGAGTGTGCAAAGCTGTCATCAAGGCAAAGGGTGGCTACTTTGAAGAATCTCAAATATAAAATATATATTGATTTGTTTAACAATTTTTGGTTACTACATTATTCCATATGTGTTATTTAATAGTTTTGATGTCTTCACTATTATTCTACAATGTAGAAAATAGTAAAAATAAAGAAAAATCCTTGAATGAGTAGGTGTGTCCAAACTTTTGACTGGTACTGTATGTGCCTCACCCATACCTATGCATAACACATTCCTTTATGGTTGCACCTAAAAATCAGCTCCTGTAGCTATCATTAAGTTTACAAGGGACATCTTTGGATCATGGCGGAAGGAAGGTTCTGTGTCAGTCCATCTTTTCCATTCGTTTGAAGCACCTAGGCATGGTTGGCTGAGCTTGCTTTTTGAACTCTGGCTTCTTCTTCTCCTTCTCTCTCTGGGACCGAGGGCTTTTATCAGGCGCATGTTTGGGTTGGGCATCAATACCTTACATCAGAGTAAATACTGGCAAAGACGGAGAGACAGCGTTGCAGCACTTTACAGATGGGCCAGGGGGAATTTTGGCTTGGCTCTGCAGGAGCTGGCTGCTTTAGAGATCTCCCCCTGCCCTGACCCTCCACCACCTCCTCCTCCATCTGCCCTAGGTTTACAAGAGATGAGAGAGGACAAAGATGAGAGAGCGAGTGAGGAACAGGGTTATGGTCCATGGTGGGAGGTGTGATGCGGTACAGTGTCCATGTAGTTTGTAGTGGGCACCTACACTTACTTACAGTAGCTTAAACGTACTAGAAGCCTGGCAAGAAGTATGGCCTGATTTTTCACCTGACTTTCATTTCCACCCTCTGCTGATTCAAACCATCATCCCTGCTGGTGTCTTTAAAAAAACTGAAGGAAAGTGTAAATTTAACACTGGATTGCTCCTTTTCACAGTAATGTCAGGCACACCAGTCCATGGCATTAGCTACCCCCTAATTAAAACACTGTTTGTGGTTAACACCTAGTTTCCCCTCATTACCTGCTCCAGGTGTAGGTCCTTCATGAACATACCGACATTCTACCCAGATGAAGTCACTGCTACTGCGTACTGAAACGCTGGCTCGACTCTCCCTAAATAAGAGTTTAATAGAGAGACTGCAGTTGTCCTTTCCTTCCCAGAGCCCGGCCACCCAAGCACATGGGCTCGGGCCTAATGCTTAACCCCTGGCAGCTTGCTGTGAATGGTGGAAAAAGCTGCAAAACATACAGCAGTCCACCTCTTTCCTCTCCCTCTGCTCTGGCAGTAGTGGATGAGCCCTCATTGTGGAATGCAAGGCCTGGGCTGTGTCCATGAGAATTAAGAGGGGGGGACTGGGGGGGTGAAGAGGGAGCGAGAGAGAGAGACCTGGCTTTTGGCCCCAGATTGACTTGACACCCCTTTGACTGCCCTCAGGGTCAGGTGGCTGGCTGGCCCATTATCCAGCCATGCATAGCCATGTCTAATTGGCAGCTTATGGCCATGATGTGACTGGTCGGCAACTTTACCCCCTCATTTAGATCTTGTCCATTTACCTCCTCCCCCTTTTTAACTTGTCCCCTGATTATTAAGCTAGCTTATGTCCTGCTATCTACCCAGCTAGCCCCCAGTGCACCATGCTCACCCAAATGAAGACGCAGTGACGGGAGTTGAGACCTGATCAATAAGGGCTAAGTGTTGTTCTTCGCTTGCGTGCCTCCAACAAAATACAATCATCACAAGCACCAGCTGCTTGTTTGTCCTGATCGCCTTCAGACTCATTAATTTCCAAACCATAAGCATCTTTATGTCCCCTGTGAAGAGACAGATTGTTATACAATGCACTCAGTATGTGTTCATGCTCTGTTATAGGGCGGCCCAATGACTAATACATTCAGACAATGGGGTAAATAGACAGCCATTCTAGCTCCCAGAGACAGTGACAGCACTGATCTTTTTGAGTGCATTTCTGTGAAAACACTATTTCCTCTGTGTGGGTTTGACAGCTCACTGGATACTTTCTTCACAGATACAACTTTGAAGTCCACAATGCTATTTTGCAAGACTTGCATTGTTTCATTGGTCTGAAGAAGGCATTACAGTATTATGTCTATGTAGTGTGTAGAGAACAAGTGTGCTATGCTGGCTTTTAGGTCTTTCAAAATGAGGCTGCAGCTCTATCCCTAAAGAGGGTTAGTTTTATTTTATTTTTTAATTTCACCATTATTTAACCAGGTAGGCTAGTTGAGAACAAGTTCTCATTTGCAACTGCGACCTGGCCAAGATAAAGCGTAGCAAGTCGACACATACAACAACACAGAGTTACACATGGAATAAACAAAACATACGGTCAATAATACAGTAGAACAAAAGAAAACAAAAAGTCTATATACAGTGAGTGCAAATTAGGTAAGTTAAGGCAATAAATAGGCCATGGTGGCGAAGTAATTACAATATAGCAATTAAACACTGGAATGGTAGATGTGCAGAAGATGAATGTGCAAGTAGAGATACTGGGGTGCAAAGGAGCAAGATAAATAAATACAGTATGGGGATGAGGTAGGTAGATAGATGGGCTGTGTACAGGTGCAGTGATCTGTGAGCTGCTCTGACAGCTGGTGCTTAAAGCTAGAGAGGGAGATATGAGTCTCCAGCTTCAGAGATTTTTGCAGTTTGTTCCAGTCATTGGCAGCAGAGAACTGGAAGGAAAGGCGGCCAAAGGAAGAATTGGCTTTGGGGGTGACCAGTGAGATATACCTGCTGGAGTGCATGCTACGAGTGGGTGCTGCTATGGTGACCAGTGAGCTGAGATAAGGCGGGGCTTTACCTAGCAGAGACTTGTAGATAACCTGTAGCCAGTGGGTTTGGCGACGAGTATGAAGCGAGGGCCAGCCAACGAGAGCGTACAGGTCGCAATGGTGGGTAGTGTATGGGGCTTTGGTGACAAAACGGATGGCACTGTGATAGACTGCATCCAGTTTGTTGAGTAGAGTGTTGGAGGCTATTTTATAGATGACATCACCGAAGTCGAGGATCGGTAGGATGGTCAGTTTTACGAGGGTGTGTTTGGCAGCATGAGTGAAGGATGCTTTGTTGCGATATAGGAAGCCGATTTTAGATTTAATTTTGGATTGGAGATGCTTAATGTGAGCCTGGAAGGAGAGTTTACAGTCTAACCAGACACCCAGGTATTTGTAGTTGTCCACATATTCTAAGTCAGAACCGTCCAGAGTAGTGATGTGGACGGGCGAGCAGGTGCGGGCAGTGATCGATTGAAAAGCATGCATTTAGTTTTACCTGCGTTTAAGAGCAGTTGGAGGCCACGGAAGGAGCGTTGTATGGCATTGAAGCTCGTCTGGAGGTTAGTTAAGTGTCCAAAGAGGGGCCAGAAGTATACAGAATGGTGTCGTCTGCGTAGAGGTGGATCAGAGAATCACCAGCAGCAAGAGCAACATCATTGATGTTTACAGAGAAGAGAGTCAGCCCGAGAATTTAACCCTGTGGCACACCCATAGAGACTGCCAGAGGTCAGGACAACAGGCCCTCCGATTTGACACACTGAACTCTATCAGAGAAGTAGTTGGTGAACCAGGCGAGGCAATCATTTGAGAAACCAAGGCTGTCGAGTCTGCCAATAAGAATGTGGTGATTGACAGAGTCGAAAGCCTTGGCCAGGTCGATGAATACGGCTGCACAGTAATGTCTCTTATCGATGGCGGTTATGATGTAATTTAGGACCTTGAGCGTAGCTGAGGTGCACCCATGACCAGCTCTGAAACCAGATTGCATAGCGGAGAAGGTACGGTGGGATTCGAAATGGTCGGTAATCTGTTTGTTAACTTGACTTTCGAAGACCTTAGAAAGACAGGGTAGGATAGATATAGGTCTGTAGCAGTTTGGGTCTAGAGTGTCACCCCTTTTGAAGAGGGGGATGACCGCGGCAGCTTTCCAATCTTTGGGAATCTCAGACGATACGAAAGAGAGGTTGAACAGGCAAGTAATAGGGGTTGCAACAATTTTGGCAGAAAAATGTAGCTAGACATGCACGAGTCTTTTCTTAGTTATTCTATCTAAACCAAGAAGGAGACCAGTAGATGGCTATGAGTCATAGGTCTACACAGGAACGCACACATGTCATGTCACTGTCAGTTCATCAGTCATGCGTGTTCGATGTGTCCTGATAGGTGTCCCGTGGTGTGGGGTAGTAGGTTTAGCTTAGTCAGATGTCGCTCTCCGTCTCCCCCTCTCTCTCTCTTTCTTCCTCTTTCTTGCTCTCTCGCTCGCCTGGCTGTATTGATTCTAAACAGAGAGCCTGGTGCTAACTGGCCTCACAGACAACAGCTCATTCATTCTGCTATCTATTTCTGACCTCCTTCTGACTGATAAGGCCTAGAGAAGAAGGCCTCTCTGTTCCACACCAAAATGTCCGTTGTGGCCGGCCAGCTGCCATCAGATCCATGTGTACCGGACAGACAGATGTACCAACATTACAGACCCCTGCTGTAATGTTGTACCTCACTCTTCTTTGTTTTAATGGCTTTTTGTATTAAATAAAAGTTGTATCTCCTCCAAACACATTTCTGACCATGGCCCTATTGTCTTCCATTTTGGTTTAACCTTAAATATATCTATCAGTTTGTATCAGTGTGTTTATTTATACAAAGTTTAATTTGTCTTATTTTGTAGTTTTTCTTCACTTAAACTCCCACCCACTTCCCACACACACTCACTTAACACACACTTCCATGCAATCTCCATATGTCCCTGATTCTTATAATGGCTGTTTTTCTTCATTGGGGGCTGCCTCTTTCCTTTCACCCCCTTCCCCTCCACTTTCAGGGCCAGGCAGCTGACTGACTGGCTGGTTGAACTGAATGACTGGCTGACTGAATGACTGTGGGCCTCATTAAGGTTGTTTTAATCTGATTCACAACGCTTGAGTGCTGCCCAAGTCACCTGACTAGAACACAGGTCACCTGACTAGAACCTAGGCCTGTGATTGGAGCAGAGCACCAGAGCACTTCCTCCTGTAGCTGGGCAGACTCTCTAAACTCCCGAGAGAATGTGTACTTCAAACGCACAAATGCACACAAAGATACATCCTCATAGTCTATCTAACACATGCATACTTCCACACACTGATGGAGATTCAGAGTTGAACCCGGACGTGCTACCTGTCCCAGACCTGCTGTTTTCAACTCTCTAGAGACAGCAGGAGCAGTAGAGATACACTGAACGATCAGCTATGAAAAGCCAACTGAAATTTACTCCTGAGGTGCTGACCTGTTGCACCCTCGACAACCACTGTGATTATTATTATTTGACCCTGCTGGTTATCTATGAACATTTGAACATCTTGGCCATGTTCTGTTATAATCTCCACCCGGCACAGCCAGAAGAGGACTGGCCACCCCTCATAGCCTGGTTCCTCTCTAGGTTTCTTCCTAGGTTCCTGCCTTTCTAGGGAGTTTTTCCTAGGGAGATTTTGTCGTGCTTCTACACCTGCATTGCTTGTTGTTTGGGGTTTTAGGCTGGGTTTCTGTATAGCACTTTGAGATATCAGCTGATGTAAGAAGGGCTTTATAAATAAATTTGATTTGAACACTGACACTCTTTCGCATGCACTGACTGTACACATACACAGGCTTGTGTTGAGACACTGACTTTCACTTTCTCTCTCCCGTATCACATTTAAATTATTTGAATACCCTGAGGAACACACACATACAGTACCAGTCAAAAGTTTGGACACACCTACTTATTCAAGGGTTTTTCTTTATTTTTACTAGTTTCTACATTGTAGAATGAGAGTGAATATGTCAAAACTATGAAATAACACATATGGAATTATGTAGTAACCAAAAAAGTGGTAAACAAATCAAAATATATTTGAGATTCTTTAAAGTAGCCACCCTTTGCCTTCATGACAGCTTTACACTCGTGGCATTCTCTCAACCAGCTTCATGAGGAATGCTTTTCCAACAGTCTTGAAGGAGTTCCCACATATGCTAAGCACTTGTTGGCTGCTTTTCCTTCACTCTGCGGTCAAACTCATCCCAAACCATCTCAATTGGGTTGAGGTCGGGTGTCATGTCCTGACCAGTAAAGAGGTTATTTGTTATTGTAGTTTGGTCAGGACGTGGCAGGGGGTGTTTGTTTAATGTGTTTCGGGTTTTGTTGGGCAATGTTCTATGTTAGTCTATTTCTATGTCTGTGTCTAGTTTATCTATTTCTATGCTTAGTTTATTGGGTTGACCTTCAATTGGAGGCAGCTGTTCCTCGTTGCCTCTAATTGAAGGTCCTATTTAGTAGGGGTGTTTTTTCATGGGTTTTTGTGGGTAGTTGTTCCGTGGTTAGCGTTTAGCCTGACAGGACTGTCTTCGTCGTCATTGTTTGTTATTTTGTTTTGTGTTCACGTTCCTTCTAATAAAGAAGATGAGTTTCCACATTCCCGCTGCATTTTGGTCCAATCCTTACGACGAGCGTGACATCGGGTGATTGTGGAGGCCAGGTCATCTGATGCAGCACTCCATCACTCTCCATCTTGGTCAAATAGCCCTTACAGTGGTTCCTCCTTTAAAAGTTGCAAGCTTACGCCGCAGGACTTAGAGGTAATTTGTGGTTTAGTACGGTGCCCTGCGTCACCACTTCATTGCACCAGACCAGCGCAAGGGAGAGTTAGAGCACTGATTATGCTTTTGGGGCCTACTGTGTCTCTGACAATGAATGGGCGACATAAACCTAAATAGAAACTGATAATTGTGCACGACTTCAGTATTACTCACTAAAACTGTTGTTACACTAAGGTTTTTATAATTTTATTTTGTTAGGATTATTTTGCTCTTACTGTAGTACTGTAGCCCACTCCTGACCAGTCACGTTGTACAGCGCCTGAGTCGGTCTAAGACACTGCATAGCAGTGCAAGTTGTGTTGCTACAGATGCTGGTTCAGTATCCGTGCCGGCCTCGACTGGGAGACCTATGAGATGGCTGTAGGTTTTTTGGTTTTTCTCCCTCTAAAAACAGAAATAAATAATTCTAAATAACAAACTGGCTTTATTTACAGATTAGTAACAATGTCTCACCCCATGTTCAAGAATGGCCTTTTTCTCACTAATTTTACGTTATTTGAAAACAAAATGATCTCCAAAATATTTAAGGGGCATTACACTAATAATAGCACTGACTAGGGAAACGTTCCCGCTGTTCTGTTCTTAGTGCCAGTCTGCACATTCAGACTAAAACAATGTAACTAATAATGGCATCTTTATGCATTCATTAATACAATAATGATACAAATACAGATGTTTATTTAGTTATGAATCCATAATGAATTACTATGGGAATAAATATCACTGAATTACAGAAATATCCCCCAATCCTCTATATGTAATTATTGGTGGAGAGTCGCGTCATATTTTTCAATATACTGTAGGCCTACCGTAAGCAACATGAGTCTCACTAGTGTTGAGTAATGTGCAGTTAACCTCTTACATCTAGGCGTTCCGCTAGCGGAACCCCGTTCTGCCAGCGGAACGCCTAGCCAACAGCCAATGGGATCGCATGGCGCGAAATACAAAACCTCAAAAATCCAATAATTTCAATTTTTCAAACGTATGACTATTTTACACCATTTGAAAGATAAACCTCTCCTGAATCCAACCACGTTGTCCGATTTCAAAAAGGTTTTACAGCGAAAGCAAAACATTAGATTATGTTAGGAGAGTACATAGACCAAAATAACCACACAGCCATTTTCCAAGCAAGCATAAATGTCAATAAAACCCAAAACACAGCTAAATGAAGCACTAACCTTTGATGATCTTCATCAGATGACACTCCTAGGACATTATGTTATACAATACATGTATGTTTTGTTCAATCAAGTTCATATTTATATCCAAAAACAGCTTTTTACATTGGCGCATGATGTTCAGAAAATGTATTCCCACCAAAAACTTCCGGTGAATTTACAAAAATACTCATCATAAACATTGACAAAATACATAACAATTATTTTAAGAATTATAGATACAGAACTCCTTTATGCAATCGCTGTGTCAGATTTTAAAATAGCTTTTCGGCGAAAGCAAATTTTTTAATATTCTGAGTAGCTCGCCATCACGTTCAGGTCACTATCCAAAGGGTAACGCGCGAGTGCAATTCGAGACACAAAAAGTCAAAATGTTCCATTACCGTACTTAGAAGCATGTCAAACGCTGTTTAAAATCAATTTTTATGGTATTTTTAACGTAAAATTGCGATAATATTCCAACCGGACAATAGTGTATTCATTCAAGGAGGAAAAGAAAAAACAGCATGCTCGCAGGAACGCGCATATCCAATCTCTTTGTCCTCAGGCAGACCACTCAGTAACTGAGCTCCTATACTCTGCCCAGAGATAGGAGAAGGCTCAATCCACTTTCTGAAGGCTTTAGACAGCCAATGGAAGCCTTAGAAAGTGCAACGTAACAGCACAGATACTGTAGTTTCGAAAGGGACTAGAAAGAAGAACTACATTTCTCAGATCCTACACTTCCTGGTTGAATTTTTCTCAGGTTTTTGCCTGCCATATGAGTTCTGTTATACTCACAGACACCATTCAAGCAGTTTTAGAAACTTTAGAGTGTTTTCTATCCAAATCTACTAATTATATGCATATTCCCGTTTTTGGGCAAGAGTAGTAACCAGTTTAAATCGGGTACGTTTTTTCATCCGGCCATGAAAATACTGCCCCCTCTCCATATCAGGTTAAAAGTGGTGTAGGTCTTATTTATTTAAAGAGCATATTGAAGTTAGAAGCAATAGAATTTTAGCACCGTTCCCCGCTGCTCTGAGACGAGCATGGGGACTGGTCTTGATAAATCAATGAGATTTTATTTTCACTGAATCCCCGTTTGGGTATTGGTTAGACTAGAATTAGAAAATGATGGTGTAGAAATGTAATGCTCTTATTGCAACCTTTATTTAACTAGGCAAGTCAGTTTAAGAACAAAATTCTTATTTTCAAGGACAGCCTACTCCTTCCTCCCCTTCGGGGAATTGAACCCCGGTCTCCCGCAGGACACTGGATTCATTAGCTAAATAGCCCAGTACTCTACTCCCGACCATCACGTTGTACAGCGCCATATTTTCCGTTCCATCCTAATGGAAACCCAAAGGGTTTTTTCGTTTTCCTTGGAAAAGAAACACCATAATATTAATCAAATTAATCCCAAGCTAAATTTATAAAAGTAATTGGAAAGGTAGATACAAATTATTTGTGACATTGTGGTTACAATAAAGAATGTAAACAAGGTGCTGTGTTTTTATTTACGGTAGTGATGGACAGCTGGTGGCATTTTGAAAACAGGTTTTCAAACACTTGTGGCCAGATTAGCAGGACAATAGACTCTTTATAACCCGGATACTGTAGGTGTGAACATCCCCCTACCTGCAATGTATTCGATGCTTAAGTACTCTGAAGTGTTACATTTCCAACTCAAAACAGCAGTACATTATTCTTCATCAACATCTTTATGCTTTCGTTAATAAAATAATGATAAAAAATACTCTTTCAAACTGCTGATATTTATTTAGTTATGGATCCATAACAAATTTACTATGGGAATAAATATCAGTGAATTACAGAAATATTGGAACAAAGTTGTCTAATGAAGGTAAACAAATGGTTGCTTACTGGAAAATACTCTTTCAAACACACGGTCACGTTGTACAGCGCCATTATGGCTATTAGCATAGCTATATTTTGGCCTTTATGGGAGACGCACAATTGGCCCAGCGTTTCTCTCCCTCTAAAAACAGAAAAATATTTAAAATATTTTTTCCTTTACAAATATTATTTTGGCATTTATTCAGATTGCAATCGCTCTCTTCCATTTTTTTTTAAGACGAAATAACCTCCAAAATATCATTATATATTATCAAGTTGATGACACAGTCATATAGTCAGCACCTACATAAAGCTGGGTGACTCACTCACTCATGGCTTTGGATCAAAATAAATACGTACCAACATTCTTTCTGATAGTCTTTAATAAAGAAATGTCTTAGTTATCCTGACCTGGACACCATGTATAGTATTATAATAGCCAATTATGGGCTATTAGCAGGACAATATACCTTTACCAGCACCTCTCTGTATTTTGATACTTTGCTCCGGAATGGATGGGCATTGCTACAGATGCAGGTACGATACCCGTGCCGGCCATGAAGGCCTGACCCATGAGGTGGCTTTTGGTTTGAATTTAGAATCCTCCAATCGTCTATATGTAATTATTGGCGGAGAGTCATGTCATTTTTTTACGATATACTGTAGACCTACCGTAGGCGACATGAGTCTCACTAGTGTTGAGTAATGTGCTGTTAAAAGTGGTGTAGGTCTTATTTATTTAAAGAGCATATTGAAGTTAGAAGCAATCTCCGTTAGTCTAGAATTTGAAAATTAGGGTGCAGAAATGTAATGCTCTTAGTGTAAACTTTATTTAACGAGACAAGTCAGTTAACAACAAATTCTTATTTACAAGGACAGCCTACTCCTTCCTCTCTGTCGGGGAATTGAACCCCGGTCTCCTGCGTGCCCTGCCCACACGACACAAGGATTCTTTAGCTAAATAGCCCAGTACTGTACTCCTGACCGTCACGTTGTACAGCGCCATATTAACCTAGTCTGTGCCTCACAATGACACAGTGGTTGGAACCAAAAATCTCAAATTTGGACTCATCAGACTAAAGGACAGATTTCCACAGGTCTAATGTCCATTGCTAGTGTTTCTTGGCCCAAGCAAGTCTCTTCATGTTTGTGTCCTTTAGCAGTGGTTTCTTTGCAGCAAATCGATCATGAAGGCCTGATTCACGCAGTCTCCTCTAAACAGTTGATGTTGAAATGTGTCTGTTACGTGAACTCTGTAAAGCATTTATTTGGGCTGCAATCTGAGGCTGGTAACTCTAATGAACTTATCCTCTGCAGCAGAGGTAACTCTTGGTCTTCCTTTCCTGTGGCGGTCCTCATCAGAGCCAGTTTCATCATAGCACTTGATGGTTTTTGCGACTGTGTCAAAGTTCTTGACATTTTCCGCATTAACTGACCTTCATGTCATAAAGTAATGGTGGACTATCATTTCTCTTTGCTTATTTGAGCTGTTCTTGCCATAATATGGACTTGGTATTTTACCAAATAGGGCTATCTTCTGTATACCACCCCTACCGTGTCACAACACAACTGATTGGCTCAAACAAATTCACTTATAACAACTCACACCTGTTTATTGAAATGCATTCTATGTGACTACCTCATGAAGCGCTGGTTGAGAGAATGCCAAGCGTGTGCAAAGCTGTCATCAAGGCAAAGGGTGGCTACTTTGAAGAATCTCAAATATTAAATATATTTTGATTTGTTTAACACTTTTTTGGTTACTACATGATTCGATGAGTAGGTGTGTCCAAACATTTGATTGGTAGTGTGTGTGTATGCACATATACACAACCAACACACACTCACCACCCTGTTTGCTACAGTGGAGGTGAATAGTGAAAGCCTTGTCTCATTGTAGTTGTGGATGCAGCCGTGGGCATTTTGACAAAAGGCACGAGAAGGGCAGCCTCGTTCTCTCTCCTCCTCCTCTCCTGTCTGTGCCAACTCTTTGCTCTGAGCTGGAAGACTCATTAGCAAGGTGTTCTACATGCCAACACTGCCTTTAACAAGACGGAAAGAACTGATGCAATCCTCTCCCGCCAGCGAGCTTATATACAGCACTGGGACCCCCTTCCCAAGTGTACTGCTAAGGTATTGAACTGACTTCACAAAGACCTTCCCCCTCTCTCCACAAAAGCCTTGCAGTTCCGACTAAGTTTGTCTCAGTTGCACAGGTGTATTCATTGAGGGGAAGTGGGTGGTAGGTTAGGGGGGTGCGGTATAGTTGTCATGGCGATGAGTTGCCATGGTTTTGTCTCAGGGTTCTGGACAGTATGGTACTTCATTTAAACTCTGGTTCCCTGTTGTGTGTGTGTGTATAAAGGGTAATCTGTTTCCAGTTCCACACAGCGATTCTCAGTGTAGTGAAAGTCAGGCTTTAACTGACTTGGTGACCTGTAACTACCTCTCCACCCCCTCTTCCCCAAAAACAAAAGCACACTTTCACCCTTCACCACATACTGTAGGGCAAGTCCAGACAAAGAGGAGGGCTAGCACGTGCTCCCCTCGTCTCTCTTTCTGCAGGTAAGCTCATCTGATGCCTGTCATGCTTAGCCCATATCAGTTTCATGTGGAGCAGGGCCGTACCCTGAGGAAACAGGGAGGTAGAGGGGTTTAGGCAGGTCTTTAATAGCTGGGCTCAGGACCAGCTGGCAGAGGATGGGATGGGAGGGGAGGAGAGAGCCCTGGGTGGTGTAATAGAGAGAAGATGGACCAGGGTATTTTTGGATAGAAGTGTGTTACTGGTGGTGAATCCCTAGCTCTACTGAATGAATGGCCATGAAGGTGCCCCAAGACTTCTGTCTTGCTGGCTGTTAGTTTTCACCTATCTCTCTGGCTCTATCTGATCTCGTCTGTCTCTTGCACTCTTTCTTTCTAAATCCCCCATCCCCATTTCTCTCTCCCTTCCCTCCTCCCTTTCTTCTCTCATCCCTACATAGGGTTAGCTGTGCCACATGTGTAAGTTATGTGCCAGACAGTGGTGGGTTAAGGCTGAGGGTGAGCGTCCTGCCTTAAATCAATTGGCCTACTTTTGCACTGCACTCAGCTCAGGGGCTGTGACTGGTGTGTGCTTTAGGGATGGGCATTTGACATTTTTAAAACACAAGGCCCACACTAGGGAAAACAATGTGTGCATTTGTCTATACGCCAACAGTGCACAACAATTCCTAATTTGTCATAACCATTACAGATATCAAATCCTAATTGCTAAATTGCAATATATGTACAGTTGAAGTCAGAAGGTTGGAGTCATTAAAACTTGTTTTTCAACCACTCCACAAATTTCTTGTTAACAAACTATAGTTTTGGTAAGTCGCTTAGCACATCTACTGTGTGCATGACACAAGTAATTCTTCCAACAATTGTTTACAGACAGATTATTTCACTTATAACTCACTGTATCACAATTCCAGTGGGTCAGAAGGTTACATACACTAAGTTGACTGTGCCTTTAAACAACTTGGAAAATTCCCGAAAATTATGTAATGGCTTTAGAAGCTTCTGATAGGCTAATTGACCATTTGATTAAATTGGAGGTGTACCTGTGGATGTATTTCAAGGCCTACCTTCAAACTCGGTGCCTCTTTGCTTGACATCATGGGATAATCAAAAGAAATCAGCCAAGACCTCAGAAAAGAAATTGTAGACCTCCACAAGTCTGGTTCATCCTTGGGAGCAATTTCGAAATGCCTGAAGGTACCACGTTCATCTGTACAAACAATAGTACGCAAGTATAAACACCATGGGACCACGCAGCCGTCATACCACTCAGGAAGGAGACGCGTACTGTCTCCTAGAGATGAATGTACTTTGGTGCGAAAAGTACAAATCAATCCAAAAACAACAGCAAAGGACCTTGTGAAGATGCTGGAGGAAACCGGTACAAAAGTATCTATATCCACAGTAAAACGAGTCCTATATCAACATAACCTGAAAGGCCGCTCAGCAAGGAAGAAGCCACTGCTCCAAAACCGCCATAAAAAAAGCCAGACTACAGTTTGCAACTGCACATGGGGACAAAGATTGTACTTTTTGGAGAAATGTCCTCTGGTCTGATGAAACAAAAATAGAACTGTTTGGCCATAATGACCATCATTATGTTTGGAGGAAAAAGGGAGAGGCTTGCAAGCCCGAAGAACACCATCCCAGCTGTGAAGCACGGGGGTGGCAGCATCATGTTGTGGGGGTGCTTTGCTGCAGGAGGGACTGGTGCACTTCACAAAATAGATGGCATCATGAGGAAGGAAAATTATGTGGATATATTGAAGCAACATCTCAAGACATCAGTCAGGAAGTTAATCTTGCGTATATCCTACCACTGGGGGCGACACAGCGCATTTTGGAAAAAATTCGTTCCCATTTTCAACGGCCTACTAATCAAACTCAGATGCTAGGACATGCATATACTTATTTTATATGGATAGAAAACACCCTAAAGTTTCTGAAACTGTTTGAATGGTGTCTGTGAGTATAACAGAACTCGTATGGCAGTCAAAACCCCGAGACCGATTGAACCAGGAAGTGGGATTCTGAATTGTGGACTCGACTTCACAGCCTTCCCTGTAATTCACAACGTGAAAAAATGATAATTGAGCACTTTCCAGTGCATCCACTAGATGTCCCCAGTCTTTACAAAGTGTTTTGAAGCTTCTGCTGTCGAAACTCAGTGCAGGAGACGATGTGGCAATTGGTCACAGTAGGAGGGCCATCAGCATTGTGACGTCGGCGGCCGTGTCTGCCCCCACCTTTGGAAACGTTTTGAAAAACAATGAAATCGTCCCACTCGAATCTGATTGGCTCTCTTGTTGAAACAGGCCCTGAAGATTAATGTTATACAACGTTTGACATGTTTGAACGAACCTAACGAAGGGAAAATAGTCATTTTTCGTTAGCCAAGTGCCGCGCACGGATCAACATTTGGTTACAGCCTTAGGACGCGCTAACAACAGCAAGCTAATGGAACATAAAGGATGGACTTTTTCGACCGAAAATACATTTGTCGTGGACCTGGGATTTCTGGAAGTGCTTTCTGATGAAGACAACTAAAGGTGAGGGATTATTGGCAATATTATACAAGATCAGATGTGATGTGCGATTGTTCCAAGATGGCGACGAGCTAGGCTTTCTAGCTCATTTTCTGAGTATCGCATCCCCTTTTATCTCAAAGTGTGATTACCCTGTAAAGTTAATTTAAAATCTGTTATGACGGGTGTTTTCAAGAGATATTCATCTATAAATCTTAGATTGACAATATAAAAAAAAAAAAATCTTTTCGAATAGTAATTTATAAAATTGTAGCACTGTTTCCCGGGACGCATTTTATGAAAAAATAGTTAGTCAACGTCAGGTGCCGATGTAAAATGCTGTTTTTATATAGAAATATGACCTTTATTGAACAAAAGATTCCATGCTGTGTGTAACATGATGTCCTAGGTGTGTCATCTGATGAAGTTTGTAAAAGGTTAGTGCTGCATTTAGCTGTTTTTTGGTTATATGTGATGCATGTGCCTGGTCGGAAAATTCATATGATGCTACTTTTACCATGTACTCCTCTAACATAATCTAATATTGTGCTTTTCCTGTAAAACCTTTTTGAAATCGGACAACGAGGGTCGATTCAAGAGAGGTGTATCTATAAAACGATATGAGACAGTCCTATATTTGAAAAAATATATATATTGAATTTCGTTATGCTAATGTCGCTAGGAGTTTTTCGCTGGAAAATGATCCCGCTAACGGGATGAGAGTCTCAAGAGGTTATTAAAGCTTGGTTGCAAATGGGTCTTCCAAATGGACAATGACCCCAAGCGTACTTCCAAAGTTGTGTCAAAATGGCTTAAGGACAACAAAGTCAAGGTATTGGAGTGGCCATCAGAAAGCCCTGAGCTCAATCCTATAGAAGATTTGTGGGTAGAACTAAAAAAGTGTGTGCGAACAAGGAGGCTACAAACCTGACTCAGTTACACCAGCTCTGTCAGGAGGAATGGGCCAAAATTCACCCAACTTATTGTGGGAAGCTTGTGGAAGGCTACCTGAAACGTTTGACCCAAATTAAACAATTTAAAGGCAACGCTACCAAATACTAATTGAGTGTATGTAAACTTCTGACCCACTGGGAATGTGATGAAAGAAATACAAGCTGAAATAGATCATTCTCTCTACTATTATTCTGACATTTCACATTCCTAAAATAAAGTGGTGATCCTAACTGACCTAAAACAGGGAATGTTTTCTCGGATTAAATGTCATGAATTGTGAAAAACTGAGTTTAAATGCATTTGGCTAAGGTGTATGTAAACTTCCGACTTCAACTGTATGTACTGTATATTCAGTCAATGAAAAGGCCAATGCCTTTCAAGATGAATTTATCTAACCCGTAATATCAACTGGTTATATTATATCATGGAACACAATCTTCAGAAAGGCAGTAACCTCAGCAGTGGTGCTTGCTTGAAGAAGCCTATGGCTGTGCAGTGGCATAGCCTTGTTTTGTTAATTTAACAGACAACACACTGTTATTTCCCAAGCCCTTATCACAGCCAGACCAACCTATTTTATTGTAAAAACATGATGTAATATAGAACAGAATATTTTTTCAAATGACAAAAGTTGCAAGTGTGAAGTGACGCGCGTCTGGAACAGTTATTCTCAAAGAGTGATCATTTGAAGCTGGGCTCAATTGGGCAATGTTGATATAAAAACATTGCAGGGTTACAAATGAAAATCGTTCTTTTCGCTATACAGAGGTTTGATCTAGATTATTCTGCCATCTTGTTTTTTATGTTCTGAGTGGATGAACAGCTCCACATTGAACAGTGCATGGTGATGAATCACAGCCAGGACATCTGTTTGGTGAGAAGGACTATGCTTAATGATTCTGATGAAAATACGCTCTTTGTCAAACTAATGTTTTAGCATGTTTTCAGTGTGGAACCCGTCTAGCTAGCCTAGGCTAACCAATTGTAAATGGCATTAGCAGTTCGCAAAGTAGCATCTCATCCCTAATCTGCGTGTGTGCCGTGCACACACATATTTGTAGGTCAGACTCTGATAAGAAGACATACGGACAGACTAACAGTGCATGTCTTCAGAATGACATGATACAAGTCACCATATTGTGTGTTCACATACATTAGGTGGCTCACGTGATGTTGTGTGAGAAGGTGACTTTATCTCGTTGGTATTGACTTGAGGTGTTAGAAGAAACTCTTCAGATGACCAACTGTGTTAGCTGATGTTATTCATTAGTTCCACAGGTTCACTTTTTCCACACACACACACACACACACACACACACACACACACACACACACACACACACACACACACACACAAACACAATCCCACTTATGAATGAGGGAAAATCAGACCCCAGATTGTGGCACTAAGGGGTGGGTCAGGGATGTTACTCAACAACAGTAATACATCACAGTAAATATTCTGTTCATCATTGTGGTGTGTGTGTGTTTGTGGCATGTGTGCATGAGTGTATGTGTGTCAAGTGGAAAAAGCATCAATGGAAGTCAACAACAGTACACAACACATAAATGCCTTGGATGCACGGAAGATCTGTGTACTCATAAAACTCTCCCTCTCTTTCATCATCCCTCCTAGGGCTGGGGATGAGACGATATGTATTGTGCATATCGGATATGCATTGCGTCTCCCGATTTTATATGTACTGAGATTGCAATTATTGCAATTTGATGTTCGAAACATTTTGCTCACTATATATCTTCTGCAGAGAGGAGAGAGAGCAACAGAAAAGTCAGGGAAATAACAGTGCTGAAAACATGTTGGCTCACTTTAAAAAGAGAACAAGGATGAAAAATACTGGAGTTTTGGTGCCAGTACAGCCGACTAGCCCTAGCTAACGCTACCTACAGTAGTAAAAAATATGATACATGTATGAAATATATATAACAAATCGATACTTGGAGTCAAATATCGATATAATATCCTCCAAAAATATTGCGATATGTAACTGTATCAATGTTTTCCCCATCACTACTACCTCCCTTCCCCCTCTTCCTACTTGGTAAATATCTCAGTCTCTCTGTGAAGGCCTCATTCTTTCTTTTATTATCATGGCATTGCTCTGCACTGTAATCATTTTGTAATTGCTCTCTCCCTCCCTCTTTCTCACTCTCTTTTTCTTCCTGACTAACACCCACCATCCCCTCCATATGATTAAAACAAGCCCTTGGCAACCATGGTCCCATGGCAACTTGTGAGGCAGACAGGTATAGCTGCTATATTAGGCCGCTCCGCTGAGTGAAGCGAGAGAGTGACCGAGCTAGTGAATCAGCTGATCTGTGTCAGGCCCAGTAGGAAAGTGTTAATGGCTTCAGTGGTGTTAATGGCAAAGTCTTGCCGAGCTCTATCTCTCTCCTGAGTGCTGTTGTGCACAGTTGCTTTGGGACAATTTATGAGCTTGGGCCTCACAAGCCCACAGCGCTTTATAGGGGAGTTTGTTTGTTTTTGTACCGGCAGTGGTCCATTGCTGAGAATCAGGTTACCCCCCTAAAAACCACAATAATGTAATATTCTGGCGAGGCAGTAACAGATTGCATAAAATAAAGCTATTTATCATGTCGTGCTGATTTGGCTCCTATTCTGTCTCCTCTCCTGCTGACTAGTGGCTAATGCTGTCCTTAAAAACACCTTCCAACCACCGATCTGTTTTACCATCATCAGTTTTCTTCCCTTCCATACCATTATAATCACACCCAAACTTCTCTCTCCTTGTGGACTGTAGCTCAGGCCTATTTTTAGGAAGGATTTGTTATTTTGCAAAGCATTCTGGGAGGATAAAGCATAGGGGGGCATCATAATGGAGAACAGATAGATGGAGGAGTGGGAATTGAGGACAGACCGAGGCTGATGATGCTGATGAGGATGCAAGGGAGAGGCAAGTTTACCTTAACAGAACCCTACGACAGGGTTTATAGACTGTTGCCTGGATGGGCATATGGTTAAATGTTTTATTTTTCCCTCTCTCCCTTTTTCTTCTCCCATCTCTCTATTGTCTTCTCTATCCTCTATTGTAATCCCCTCTCTCGTTCTCCTAGCCATCTAAATAAATGATCCCCTGTTTCCTGGATGTGTAGCCTAAATGGCAGAAGGTTTTGTCAGACCAGATGCAGGAGGCTGGGAGCTCATTAACCCCAGCGCTGCTGGTATCTCGGGCAGACTGGCACGTGAAGGGTTAAACTGCTCTCTCTGTCTGCCTCTCCTCTCGCTGTGGATTAACAGCTATTTTTGTAGCTCAGCAGGGCTGCATTGTGGGTTAGTATGTGTTTCAGGCAGAGGCAGGGGGCTGCAGTCATATGTGATCTGGTTAGTGGTTCAGGGTGAGGCCTCCACGGCGCTAGGCTAGCCCAGGAATCAGAGTTTTGCGCTAACAGCCCTTCACAGCCTCCAACTGTTTGCTCAGTTTAAGAGCGTTCAACGTTCAAATCCATCTTTCTGCTGAGTCCTCCAACCACGATAACATGCATACGGTCTTTCATAGGCATACACACTATTAATACACAGGCATATTTTGTTTTAGTACACACACACACACACACACACACACACACACACACACACACACACACACACACACACTAGAGCTGGTATGATAAACTGAAAAGTATCGACAAGTGACCATACGATCACTTATTACAGGCATTTTGCTGATATCATTCATTACGATAAGAAATGTGAAGTTTGACATGAAATAAGGTTGACAATCTGGGAGATTGTTAATGGGACAATTGATGACTCCAACCATCTAACTAGTTGTTTAAAGGATAAATAAACAAAACTGTGGGGCAGATTAATGTTCTATTATCGTTATCGCATCAATTCAAGCAATTTACCGCAATATGGATTTCTGTCCATATCACCCAGCTCTCTCTCTCTCACTCACACACACACACACACACACACACACACACACACACACACACACACACACACACACACACTGAAAGAACCCTTGCACTGCGTACATGTTCACAGAAGGAAGAAGCCGGTGGAGCTCTGCTCCTGCACTAGGGGTCTGAATAGCGGACAAAATGCTGTCTGCTATTATTAGCCTTGGATTGTGTGTTTATTATGATTGGTGATATGATTAGTATTAAAATACACACAGACACCTAATCTAAGACAAACACAGGTTTCAGCCTCCTGAGTGTATAGCTAACAAAGCACACAATAGTCAGCTTTTGTATGTTCGTTGTATGACCTTGTGCTTTGACTGTATGCTGTTCTGTAAACCCCCACCTTAATGAGTGGTACCAGTACAGATCCCGGAGGTACACCCAGTCTGAGGCCTTGTTTTTGGGCTACTCCCCTGGAACAGGAGGTGGATGGGTGTTGAATGTGTCACCCTCTCACTAAGAGGGCCGGGGTTTGACCCGGTGCGACAACGAGCATTAATGTCTCCTTGTTGACATGTTGGTATGTGGGGTTGTTTTGGAACTGAGAGGGTGGATAAGCTTTTTTGTAAAAGAGGACCCATACAGTTTTGGCTTTCCAATGCCATTGCCCGAACAGAATGCTCTCTTCTATCAAAACTTTTATGGTTCACACAACTTCACAGCACTTTTGCTGACCATGTCAATGCTTGTCCAGTTCTTGGCAAAGAAGGTCAACTTAAATCATTTGGGCTGTCCATGGCGTTGCCGGAGCAGAATTCTGTGTCCTGCAGCTGCTCAGCTTTGGGGAAGAAGCTCTTCTCTGAAGCGGCTCATTGTGTCAGGCTAGCCATCATTGCGTGCCGTGAGAAAGAAAATGTTGACGAAACAACACCGGGCACTGTGTTCTTCTCAAGAACTGTTATCCAATCTCCAGTGTAATGTTTCTCACTCCCCGGTTCTCTTTTTCTGGCAGTTGTTTTTACTGGCGGTTAAAACAACTCTCTCTTAATTAACTGAGCCTCGCCCTTCCCTGCACCAAAGAGGCAGTCTTTTATTACTGTGAATATGAAACCTCCTCATCGCAAGGACATATATTTATCATAACCCCGGCCCTTTGAGGAGGTGATAAAAAAGACTGTGTAAAAAGTTCCAGTGGTTTAGATATCACCCCACTTGTTCCCACAAAATGGACGGTTATGAAGCCATGAGGAGGCCTGGTGGACTCAAAGGCCCCGACAGCAGCTTCCTGTCTGGGAGACGTGGAGAAATGACCGAGCAGGATAGATCCTAGAGAGTTTTTTTTAATTTGGTTTTCAGAAGCATTTGACTCTCCCTGTCAAGATGCTTTCATGGACTATTGGAGCTCATTGCTAGTTTTCCTTTAGCATCCACCTACAAACACATCCAGAATAGCTCCTCTTTCTTTCTGACGCATAGTTATCCAGGATCCTATCCACTCCTTTGAGAATGACGAGTCCAAAGACTTTACATGGATGAGTCGTCAAGGGGAATGGAAGGAAGCAGGAATCCCTGGTTTGTCATTGGCTGGAGTGTCTTTGATATCATACTCCATACGATCCTCTGTGATTGAAGCTTGGCGTGTGTGGTGATGTTATTGCTCAGTGCACTTAAAGGAGCTGGTATGGGAGGGTCTCCCCTTGGCCCTGGGAAGGTTGGTGTGTGTGTGTGTGTGTGTGTGTGTGTGTGCTGCAGCCTCTCGCTGTGTGTAATTGGTAGTCATACAGGCCAACCAGAGAAACAGATTATAAACCCAGCCGGCCGAGTGGAGTGGACGGGGCAACCCTGTCTCTGTCAAACTGCGCCTATATACACCGCCAGGACCACCATGCAGCGCTCTCCATCTTTACCTGTCCTCTCAGTCTTTCCATCACATTACTGCCACTCAATGATGCATGAATACAATACATATGATCAGAAATGGTGTGGATGTTTGGGTAGGTTGGAGACCTTTCTGACCTTTGACCTCTATAGATTGGTCTTTATGACAGAGCTAAATCAGGATTATGATGTTGGCTTGTTTCCATGGTGATGCAATCCTTGCACTCTGTAGTGCAACCAGAGGTTTATGTCTTATGGGAATGAGAATATGCACACCACGCCACCCCTGCACTGTTGTGTGTCCAGTCAAGAAGATGACACACACACACACAACCACACACACACACACACACACACACACACACACACAACCACACACGTTTTGTTCTTCTATCCTCATGGGGACCTACAATTTATTTCCGTTGAAAATCATTTTTTCCCTTAACCCTAACCCTAACCTTAACTCGTAACCCAAACCCTAAACCTAACCACTAACCCTTTACTCTAAACCTAATTGGTAACCTAACCGCTAAGCTTAAAATAGCCTTTGTCCTCATGGGGACGTGGGAATTCTCCTTGTTTTACTATCCTTTGGGGGATTTTAGGTCCCCACAAGGATAGAAAAACCAACTCACACACCCTCCCTCCCCTCCCTCCCCCCCTCCCTCCCTTCCTCCCTCCCTCCCTCCCTCTTCCAGATGTACACTTCTCCATTCACACATTCATTAACCTTACGTAGCAGGCGTAAAATAAACGGCTGAGTGGGATTCCCCACATCCTGGTCCTGACGAGAGAAAACAAATACTATCGGGAGATTCTCTTCTGTTCAACCAATCCAGTAATTGTGGAGGAGGAGCTAAGATGGATTGTCGCCTTGTGAACGTCCACAAGATCTCTTCCATCTCCCCTAAAAACCGGATGTATCCGATTCCGATTGTTTCTGTCCTCGCTGAGGGTGCACATTCATGCAAGAATGCACTGATGCTTTACACTATTCATTTGCATAAGAGCTGCGTATAGGCCTACTCTACATTCACGCACACACACACACACACACACACACACACACACACACACACACACACACACACACACGCACACGCACGCACGCACGCACACACACACACTTCCCCCCGAGGCTTGATAAAGAATACATATGCTTTCTGTATTAACCCCTGTAACCCAATGGAATGGAAATAAAAAAGGAGTAAAATACTGCTGTGTGTGTCTCTCTCCAGTGCTCATGTACTATGTAGCTCTCTTAGATACGTCATTTGTACAGTATTCAGGCATGCTGCATTTAGAAAGCAGCAGAGGCTAATAGATTTCTGTAGAAGTGCTCTTCTTGCATCACTACCCAGCCAGAGAAACTAGGCCTTTTGACTTTTCACATACAGGAAGGCAAATGAGACCAGGCAGGCTGAACAACTGATCACTATTGAAGTCGTGTCAGACAACAGACATGCGTCTGTGTTGTTTCATAATGGTTGCCTGTAGCTATAACTAGCTGGCTGCACTGAATTCGATGGACTGTCTGTCCTTGAAATGGTTGGTGTGTAAAATGATTCTGAGACTCCATTATCTGCTCGTGTTAACGGTGCTGTGAGATTATCTGTTAGTTGACTGGTAGGGCTGTATTTTGGGTTGCTCAACAGTGCACTAGGTAAGTAGCTAGTTGGCATTGACAATATCCATCAGTAGTCATGTTTTTCTGGGTTTTCCTGCATTTCTAAGCATAGTTATAATAGTCTCATAATGGTCTGGTTTTATTGAGTTCCCCCATCCGGATGTTATCTAAGGTAATTGTCACTCCCCATAGCAATAATGAATCCTAATATCAGAGCTTGGAGTATAAATCATAACTGGAAGCCAGACCTAGCAGCTCGTCTTATTCGCTAATAAGAGCTAGGCTAGTTCAGCCATTAGCGCTCCCCATCCGTTTAAGAGGGCAGATAGGCTAATAGCTAACACAGACAGCTCCCGCTAATTCAGTTACCGCTTTCCCCTGCTGTCCCCTCTCTGATTAACCGTAGCATTGGTTCCAGGTTTGGTTTGGTTTGGTTTTATCAGGTTCTGGCGCCTAAGAGGATAATTAAAATTAGCTATAGCTGGGCTAATAATTCACTTACTAGCAAATATAAGGAAAAAAATGTGCACACGTGGCTACATGCAGCTCTCGCTTGGATCTCAAAACAAGAGCATCTACTCGTGACCACTCATGCTGTAAACGCAGTCCAGTTCAAAGGAATGGCACAGATCCATATATGGCAATGATCTATTTGCATAAAGGGATACTGCATCTGATTGGTTGTCGCACCTGTCTGTAGAGTACAGCTGAGTCGTGCCTATCAATGCAATAGAATCCCCCATCCGGTGCATTCTGCCTACAAGAAAATCTCTTGCATAGTTATGTTTCGCTATGTTGCATTGCAATTGCTAATATTGGCAATTCCTACAGTAGAGGGAAATGTTGATAGTGTTAACTAAAGGGAAAGTGAAGTTCAATCTCGTGCTTCTTGCGCGGGCTGATATTTCTTCTGCGCTGCAGTCCCAGGGGAGCTGCATGCAGCTTGGAGGGAACGTTGACTGTGGTTTTGTCTCGGTCCGTTAGTACATTAGTCACATGTGATATCTCAGACAGCACTGGCCCAATTTTGAATAACATGGGTGAATGATGTGTCTTGCCATAAAGATCCTGCATTTACACTATTACACTGATTGGCCAGATGGTGGCGCTATAACAAGCGATTGACAATTACAACTTTGAAAAGTCATGAAATTAGGTAAACTCAGCAAAAAAAGAAACATCCTCTCACTGCTAACAGTCAGTATCTGGTGTGGCCACCAGCTGCATTAAGTCCTGCAATGCACCTCCTCATGGACTGCATCAGATTTGCCAGTTCTTGCTGTGAGATGTTACCCCACTCTTCCACCAAGGCACCTGCAAGTTCCTGGACATTTCTGGGGGGAATGGCCCTAGCCCTCGCCCTCCGATCCAACAGGTCCCAGACGTGCTCAATGGGATTGAGATCCGGGCTCTTCGCTGGCCATGGCAAAACACTGGCATTCCTGTCTTGCAGGAAATCACGCACAGAACGAGCAGTATGGCTGGTGGCATTGTCATGCTGGAGGGTCATGTCAGGATGAGCCTGCAGGAAGGGTACCACATGAGGGAGGAGGATGTCTTCCCTGTAATGCACAGCATTGAGATTGCCTGCAATGACAACAAGCTCAGTCCGATGATGCTGTGACACACCGCCCCAGACCACGAAGGACCCTCCACCTCCAAATCGATCCCGCTCCAGGCCTCGGTGTAACGCTTATTCCTTCGACGATAAATGCAAATCTGACCATCACCCCTGGTGAGACAAAACCGCGACTTGTCAGTGAAGAGCACTTTTTGCCAGTCCTATCTGGTCCAGCGACGGTGGGTTTGTGCCTATAGGCGACGTTGTTGACGGTGATGTCTGGTGAGAACCTGCCTTACAACAGGCCTACAAGCCCTCAGTCCAGCCTCTCTCAACCTATTGCGGACAGTCTGAGCACTGATGGAGGGATTGTGCGTTACTAGAGTAACTCGGGCAGTTGTTGTTGCCATCCTGTACCTTTCCCGCAGGTGTGATGTTCGGATGTACCGATCCTGTGCAGGTGTTGTTACACGTGGTCTGCCACTGCGAGGACGATCAGCTGTCCGACCTGTCTCCTTGTAGCGCTGTCTTAGGCGTCTCACAGTTCGGACATTGCAATTTATTGCCCTGGCCACATCTGCAGTCCTCATGCCTCCTTGCAGTATGCCTAAGGCACATTCACGCAGATGAGCAGGGACCCTGGGCATCTTTCTTTTGGTGTTTTTCAGAGTGAATAGAAAGGCCTCTTTTAGTGTCCTATGTTTTCATAACTGTGACTTTAATTGCCTACTGTCTGTAAGCTGTTAGTGTCTTAACGACCGTTCCACAGGTTCATTAGGGTTCATTAATTGTTTATGGTTCTTTGAACAAGCATGGGAAACAGTGTTTAAACCCTTTACAATGAAGATCTGTGAAGTTATTTGGATTTTTACACATTCTTTGAAAGACAGGGTCCTGAAGGGGGGACGTTTCTTTTTTTGCTGAGTTTATATAGGTCTCTCACAAATAACTAATTTGCGACTCATAAGGTACGCCATGATGGATTTTCCGCCATTTACAATTTTGTGAAAAACACTTAAAGCGCTTCTCTTCTGGCACCGAATTACTGATTTGTGCAATACCTGATTTGTGGCATCTGTGGACAAAAGTTCTCAACGCAATATTTTCCAGACTAGTACCTAAAATATTAATGTGGATGTCCTGGCACATAAATGCATATAAATCAGTCATGGATATTCGTATTGAAACAAAAGTGGGTATACATGTTGCAAACACTGTCAGGACTCAACATATTCAAGAACATTCATATCGACTACATGGTGGCGCTCTAACGGGCATGTTTATCTCTTGACCTGTTTGATTTGGCACACATGCCCAGGGATATGAGTATAGCTAACCCACGCGATATCTCAGACACCACTGGCCCGATTTTGACAACTTGGGTGAATGATGCATCTTGACATAGCGATCCGGCATTTACAAAATTACACTGATTGGCCCAGGATGGATGCTATAGTAATCAACTGTACGTACACTACTGTTCAAAAGTTTGGGGTCACTTAGAAATGTGCTTTTCTTTCAAAAACAAGGACATTTTTTGTCCATTATGTCACGAAGCAGCTCGGAGTTCGAAACAAAAGGGAGACAACGTGGAGACAAGGAATAACAAAATATATTTATTAAATTAAGTAAACTAAATACAATTAACAATGGTGTGTAATCAGTAGTGTAAGTGAGTGTTTGCATGCGTAAATGTGATAATGTGGGGTGTTGAAAGGTGCCAAAATAAACAAAAGGCCACCAAAAATACCACAACAAAATCTATAAATGTGTCTGCATGGAGAGAGTCTCCTCCATGAATGGGGAAGTGGTGTATTTATCCTGGGACACACCCGGGCCCAGGTGTGTCCCATGTCGCTGACGACCCTCCCGGCTCCGCCCACCGGCATCCTAATAAGGAAAACGAGAGCAAAGAGAAAGAATACGGCAGACAGAGTGGGAGTGTCGTCACTATTAAAATATCACCATATTGATCAAAAATACAGTGTAAACATTGTTAATGTTTAAAATTACCATTGTAGCTGGAAAAAGCTGATTTTTAATGGAATATCTACATAGGCGTACTGAGGTCCATTATCAGCAACCATCACTCCTGTTTTCCAATGGCACGTTGTGTTAGCTAATCCAAGTTGATCATTTGTAAAGGCTAATTGATCATTAGAAAATCCTTTTGCAATTATGTTAGCACAGCTGAAAACTGTTGTCCTGATTAAAGAAGCAATAAAACTGGCCTTTAGACTAGTTGTGTATCTGGAGCATCAGCATTTGTGGGTTCGATTACAGGCTCATAATGGCCAGAAACAAAGGACTTTCTTCTGAAACTCGTCAGTCTATTTTTGTTCTGAGAAATGAAGGCTATTCCATGCGAGAAATTGCCAAGAAACTGAAGATCTCGTACAACGCTGTGTACTACTCCCTTCACAGAACAGGGCAAACTGGCTCTAACCGGAATAGAAAGAGTAGGAGGCCCTGGTGCACAACTGAGCAAGAGGACAAGTACATTAGTGTCTAGTTTGAGAAACAGATGCCTCACAAGTCCTCAACAAGTAGCTTCATTAAATAGTACGGCAAAACACCAGTATCAACGTCAACAGTAGAGAGGCGACTCCGGGATGCTGGCCTTATCGGCAGAGTTCCTCTGTCTGTGTTCTTTTGCCCATCGTAATCTTTTCTTTTTGTTGACCAGTCTGAGATATGGCTTTTTCTTTGCAACTCTGCCTAGAAGGCCAGCATCCCGGAGTCACCTCTTCACTGTTGACGTTGAGGCTGGTGTTTTGCAGGTACTATTAGTAGCTGTAATGTTACAGGGACTTTCGTGTTATTTATGGTGAAAATGCCATTTAAAAACATTATGATACAGATTATTTATTGCTTTTTTGGGGGGGCAAATTTTAACATTGTGATTAACTAATGCCATTAACTCGATTTTGAATTAATTTAAATTGTTTGAGAGCCCTAATTCTGGACGATGGATATGATTAGCATCTAGCTAGCCACTTTAGTTTGTAACTTCCTCAGGCTCCAAATCCTCATTATTTCCCCCCCCCCCCCAATGTTAGTCTAAGAAATCTTTCCTTTGAGCCCCTTTGTTTTGTGGATTCTCTGATTTGTATCTCTGTAATTCACTCACCCCAGATCCACACGCTCTGAATGAGTTTATGAAATAAAATCATCAACGCTCCCCTTCTCTCCCTCTGGACAACGTGGATCTGACAGGGCGAGGCAGAGCTCCAGATGATAGTGCTCCGTAATAACATGAATAATGGCGTCGGACAGCGCGCTAATCCTCCTGTGTGCCCAGGGATTCACTTGGCTTTATTCAGGGGCTCAGGCCTGGCTCTCTGGCCCGGGGGGGGGGGGGGGGCTGCCTCTCTAACACTGCCCCTGCCTCTCTAACACCTCCAGCTCCACTCCCCTGGCTGTTTTTACTAGTGATTCTTCTGCTTCAAATGAGGAATGTGAGGAGGGGATGGGTGTATGATAGAGGGGAGGGGAGGGGGGATCCTCTGTCTGTCTGAAAGCTAACACCATAAAGCAGGGAATGCTTAGCGGAGCTGCAGTATTTATCTAGCTTCTGGCTCCCGATGAATGCTAGATGGTTGAAGCAATGTTTCTCTATAAGATTCTAGGCAGGACAAACAGCTAAGCAAAGCAGCGAACTGGGCCTATGGGACCAATATATTCACTGGTTTGAAGATACCAGTCATGCCTTCAGAAAACAAAGCATCCATTTTGCTTTGTCATGTACTGTCAGCCAGTCTGTGAACTCACTGTGTTTAAAGCCCATGCAAAATTGACCCAGTGTCGTCCGGGTTTGGATGGGGTAGGCTGTCATTGTAAATAAGAATTTGTTCTTAACTGACTTGCCTAGTTAAATAAAGGTTACATTTAAAAATTGTTTAACCTGTTTTACTGTCTCCAAATGGTCTTATGTTTAGATTTGAAGGTGTTATGCTTAGGTCTCTCTGCGGCACGTCTGGAGGAAGCGTGGAGATTTACTTCACACTATCCAGAGTGCTGATTTTGGAGAACCTTTCATATTGTAGTCTATCACCACTTATAAACCGTATCCATGCCTGTGTGTGTGTGTAACTCAAACCCCAGTGGATCTAAATATGTGCTGAGCACCCTTAGGTGTGGGAAAGTTGTGCCACTGCGCAGAATTTAACTTCTTACTTACTAGTACTTGACCTGATGGTATGTGCAAGACACACTTACACCTACGGCTGTGAAGGTCATGGAATTTTGGATGACTGTAATTGGCCAGTCCAAAAGACCGCAGTCTCCGTAATAACAAAATGGCAACAACAAAAAAAGTTGAATATATATACACACACACACACACACACACACACACACACACACACACACATACACATACACACACACACACACACACACACACACAATTGAAGTCAGAAGTTTACATACACTTAGGTTGGAGTCATTAACAAACAGATCCGACCATTTTGAATCCCACCGAACCTTCTCCGCTATGCAATCTGGTTTCAGAGCTGGTCATGGGTGCACCTCAACCACGCTCAAGGTCCTAAACGATATCATAACCGCCATCGATAAGAGACATTACTGTGCAGCCGTATTCATCGATCTGGCCAAGGCTTTCGACTCTGTCAATCACCACATTCTTATCAGCAGACTCAACAGCCTTGGTTTCTCAAATGATTGCCTCGCCTGGTTCACCAACTACTTCTTTGATAGAGTTCAGAGTATCAAGTCCGAGGGCCTGTTGTCTGGACCTCTGGCAGTCTCTATGGGGTTGCCACCAGGTTCAATTCTCGGGCCGACTCTTTTCTCTGTATACATCAATGATGTCGCTCTTGCTGCTGGTGATTCTCTGATCCACCTCTACGCAGACGACACCATTCTGTATACCTCGGGCCCTTCTTTGGACACTAACCTCCAGAAGTAAAACTAAATGCATGCTCTTCAACCGATCGCTGCCCGCACCTGCCCACCCGTCCAGCATCACTACTCTGGACGGTTCTGACTTAGAATATGTGGACAACTACAAATACCTGGGTGTCTGGTAAAACTGTAAACTCTCCTTCCAGACTCAAATCAAGCATCTCCAATCCAAAATTAAATCTAGAATTGGCTTCCTATTTCGCAACAAAGCATCCTTCACTCATGCTGCCAAACATACCCTTGTAAAACTGACCATCCTACCGATCCTCGACTTCAGCGATGTCATTTACAAAATAGCCTCCAACACTCTACTCAACAAATTGGATGCAGTCTATCACAGTGCCATCCGTTTTGTCACCAAAGCCCCATATACGACCCACCACTGCGACCTGTACGCTCTCGTTGGCTGGCCCTCGCTTCATATTCGTCGCCAAACCCACTGGCTCCAGGCCATCTACAAGTCTCTGCTATGTAAAGCCCTGCCTTATCTCAGCTCACTAGTCACCATAGCAGCACCCACCCATAACACGTGCTCCAGCAGGTATATCTCACTGGTAACCCCCAAAGCCAATTCTTCCTTTGGCCGCCGTTCCTTCCAGTTCTCAGCTGCCAATGACTGGAACGAACTGCAAAAATCACTGAAGCTGGAGACTCATATCTCCCTCACTAGCTTTAAGCACCATCTGTCAGAGCAGCTCACAGATCACTGCACCTGTGCATAGCCCATCTGTAAATAGCCCATCCAACTATCTCATCCCCATACTGTATTTATTTATTTATCTTGCTCCTTTCCACCCCAGTATCTCGACTTGCACATTCATCTTCTGCACATCTACGATTCCAGTATTTAATTGCTATACTGTAATTACTTCGCCACCATAGCCTATTTATTGCCTTACCTCCCTTATCCTACCTCATTTGCACATACTGTATATCAACTTTTTTTTACTGTATTATTGACTGTATGTTTGCTTATTCCATGTGTAACTCTGTGTTGTTGTATGTGTCAAACTGCTTTGCTTTATCTTGGCCAGGTCGCAGTTGCAAATGAGAACTTGTTCTCAACTAGCCTACATGGTTAAAAAAAGGTGAAATACATTTTTTTAAATAATTAAAAATCGTTTTTCAACCACTCCACAAATTTCTTGTTAACAAACTAGTTTTTTTTTTTTTTTCTACTTTGTGCATGACACAAGTAATTTTTCCAACAATTGTTTACAGACAGATTATTTCACTTATAATTCACTGTATCACAATTCCGGTGGGTCAGAAGTTTACATACACTAAGTTTACTGTGCCTTTAAACAGCTTGTATTCAAGAAAATGATGTCATGGCTTTAGAAGCTTCTGATAGGCTAATTGACATCATTTGAGTCAATTGAAGGTGTACCTGTGGATGTATTTCAAGGCCTACCTTCAAACTCAGTGCCTCTGTGCTTGACATCATGGGAAAATCTAAAGAAATCAGCCAAGACCTCAGAAAAGACATTGTAGACCTCCACAAGTCTGGTTCATCCTTGGGCGCAATTTCCAAACGCCTGAAGGTACCACGTGCATCTGTACGAACAATAGTACGCAAGTATAAACACCATGGGACAATGCAGCCGTCATACCGCTCAGGAAGGAGTTCTGTCTCCTAGAGAGGAACGTACTTTGGTGCGAAAAGTGCAAATCAATCCCAGAACAACAGCAAAGGACCTTGTGAAGATGCTGGAGGAAACGGGTACAAATGTATCAAAATCCACAGTAAAATGAGACCTATATCGACATAACCTGAAAGGCCGCTCAGCAAGGAAGAAGCCACTGCTCCAAAACCTTCATAAAAAAGCCAGACTACAGTTTGCAACTGCACATGGGGCCATAGATCGTACATTTTTGAGAATTGTCCTCTGGTCTGACGAAACAAAAATGGAACCGTTTGGCCATTATGACATCATTATGTTTGGAGGAAAAAGGGGGAGGCTTGCAAGCCGAAGATCTCCATCCCAACTGTGAAGCACGGGGGTGGCAGCATCATGTTGTGGGGGTGCTTTGCTGCAGGAGGGACTGGTGCACTTCAAAAAATAGATGACATCGTGAGGGAGGAAAATTATGTGGATATATTGAAGCAACATCTCAAGACATCAGTCAGGAAGTTAAAGCTTGGTCGCAAATGGGTCTTCCAAATGGACAATGACCCCAAGCATACTTCCAAAGTTGTGTCAAAATGGCTTAAGGACAACAAAGTCAAGGTATTGGAGTGGCCATCACAAAGCCAATCCTGTAGATCCTCAACCCTATAGAAAATTTGTGGGCAGAACTGAAAAGTGTGTGCGAGCAAGGAGGCCTACAAACCTGACTCAGTTACACTAGCTCTGTCAGGAGGAATGGGTCAAAATTCACCCAACTTATTGTGGGAAGCTTGTGGAAGGCTACCCGAAACGTTTGACCCAAGTTAAACAATTTAAAGGCAATGCTACCAAATACTAATTGAGTGTATGTAAACTTCTGACCCACTGGGAATGTGATGAAAGAAATAAAAGCTGAAATAAATCATTCTCTCTACTATTATTCTGACATTTCACATTCTTAAAATAAAGTGGTGATCCTAAAACTGGGAATTTTTACTCGGATGAAATGTCAGGAATTGTGAAAAACTGAGTTTAAATGTATTTGGCTAAGGTGTATGTAAACTACCGATTTAAACTGTGTGTGTGTATATATACACACACACACACACACACACAGTGCCTTCAGAAAGTATTCAGAACTCTGAATCTCTGTCAGTGACCATCGGGTTCTTGGTCACCTCCCTGACCAAGGTCCTTCTCCATCGATTGCTCAGTTTGGCCAGGCAGCCAGCTCTAGGAAGAGTCTTGGTGGTTTCAAACTTCTCCCATTTAAGAATGCTGGAGACCACTTCATTCTTGGGGACCTTCAATTCTGCAGCCATTTTTTTGGTACCCTTCCCCAAATCTGTGCCTTTACACAATCCTGTCTCAGAGCTCTACGGATAATTCCATCGACTTCATGGCTTGGTTTTTGCTCTGACATGCTCTGTCAACTGTGGGACCTTATATAGACAGATGTGTGCCTTTCCAAATCATGTCCAATCAATTGAATTTACCACAGGTGGACTCCAATCAAGTTGTACAAACATCTCAAGGATGATCAATGGAAACAGGATGCACAGCTCAATTTCGAGTCTCATAGCAAAGGGTCTGAATACTTATCTAAATACGGTGTTTGTTTTTTATTTTTAATACATTTGCAAACATAAAAAAAGTTTTTCGCTTTGTCATTATGGGGTATTGTGTGTTGATTGCTTCAGATTTTTTATTTAATCAATTTTAGAATAAGGCTGTAACGTAACAAAATGTGGAAAAAGTCAAAGGGTCTGAATACTTTCTGAAGACGCTGTATATGTGTTTTCCTCTGCTCCTGACTGCATGTGCTGCCATAGATTCTATTTCTGTGTCCTGCTGCTGAACCTTTCTATGTGTGCTCGTTTGCTACAACACCTTGCTTGTTTCAGCAAGGAGCAACAGTGTCATCACGTTAAGAATCCATGTTACTGCAGAAACGGATTCAACCGCACGGGTGCCCGGCTGTCCCGTCTTCAGTCAGCAGTTTGATAAAATGTTTTATGCATTATTAAACAACTAATTGACTGATGTCGGTTCAATTACTTGAATTCTATTTAGTTTATTTAAAATACTTTTTTTTAAGCCTAACACGCTGTTTCTCTAAAGAAATCTAAAAATTCATGACAGAAATGAAGTCATTAACTAAATGGGATGCTGGGCTGAAGAAAGTTGTAGTTTCATTAAGCCAATATTCAACCTCGTTCAGCATAGTAACGTTGTATTTAACTACAACGACCATAATCCATTGAGCCTGCTATTTTCCGTCTCGGACAGATATGGACACACTTTTAGGCATGCTACGTTAGGTTAGATTACACACATACCGCATATGTACACAACACAATGATGAGAAAGGGGGATAGAGAGAGTTTGTGAAAGTATGCCTCATCTTCTTTCAAAAACGAGTTAAATGATTGTTAGACAGCTCTTCAACACTTAGGAAGGCTAGCCTAGCAAAATTGGATGACTAAAGACAGTACAGTATGGAGAGAACAGAGATCATGTTAGATGGTTGGCTGGTTGGCTGCTACTGCCTGAGCAGAGATGAGATGATGACTTTAAGGAATGAGAAATGATATAGTCATCAAATAAAAGTAAGTAATATACACAACTGAAATATGTTATTTCATAGTAATTTCTTTTCTTTTGTCTACCCAGTGTGGATCTGACAGAGACAATTTAATATTTTAAATGTTTTGGCAGTTGAATGTTCAACATTTTTGGCTTTAGAATTTCCATGAAAAAGCTCTAATCATTTTAATCTCATTATTTCATAATGCATTTAATGTTTAAAATAAATGATTGAAAACGGATAATTTTTTTCATAATCGAACCTAAACCTAACAACGTCAAAAAGCACTAATCGCTCAGCACTAGCCGATACTCCTGGCTTGTTTCAGATGTACTGCAGCGATCAATAGATGTTTATTATTGACCAGCAGCACCCCTCCATTTTCTCTCTCTCTTTATTTCTCTTTCTCTCTCTTTCTCCATCTCTCCCTCCAGAGCAGGGCTGTACAGTCGTAGCCAAAAGTTTTGAGAATGACACAAATATAAATTTCCACAAAGTTTGCTGCTTTAGATATTTTTGTCAGATGTTACTATGGAATACTGAAGTATAATTACAAGCATTTCATAAGTGTCAAAGGCTTTTATTGACAATTACATGAAGTTGATACAGAGTCAATATTTGCAGTGTTGACCCTTCTTTTTCAAGACCTCTGCAATCCACCCTGTCATGCTGTCAATTAACTTCTGGGCCACATCCTGACTGATGGCAGCCCATTCTTGCATAATCAATGCTTGGAGTTTGTCAGAATTTGTGTGGTTTTGTTTGTCCACCCGCCTCTTGAGGATTGAGCACAAATTCTCAATGGGATTAAGGTCTGGAGAGTTTCCTGGCCATGGACCCAAAATATCCAAATACCCAAAATATGTTTTGTTCCTGGAGCCACTTAGTTATCATTTTTGCCTTATGGCAAGGTGCTCCATCATGCTGGAAAAGGCATTGATCGTCACCAAACTGTTCCTGGATGGTTGGGAGAAGTTGCTCTCGGAGGATGTGTTGGTACCATTCTTTATTCATGGCTGTGTTCTTAGGCAAAATTGTGAGTGAGCCCATTCCCTTGGCTGAGAAGCAACCCCACACATGAATGGTCTCAGGATGCTTTACTGTTGGCATGACACAGGACTGATGGTAGCGCTCACCTTGTCTTCTCCGGAAAAGCTTTTTTCCGGATGCCCCAAACAATCGGAAAGGGATTCATCAGAGAAAATGACTTTACCCCAGTCCTCAGCAGTCCAATCCCTGTACCTTTTGCAGAATATCAGTCTGTCCCTGATGTTTTTCCTGGAGAGAAGTGGCTTCTTTGCTGCCCTTCTTGACACCAGGCCATCCTCCAAAAGTATTTGCCTCACTGTGCGTGCAGATGCACTCACACCTGCCTGCTGCCATTCCTGAGCAAGCTCTGTACTGGTGGTGCCCCGATCCCGCAGCTGAATAAACTTTAGGAGACGGTCCTGGCGCTTGCTGGACTTTCTTGGGCGCCCTGAAGCCTTCTTCACAACAATTGAACCGCTCTCCTTGAAGTTCGTGATGATCCGATAAATGGTTGATTTAGGTGCAATCTTACTGGCAGCAATATCCTTGCCTGTGAAGCCCTTTTTGTGCAAAGCAATGATGACGGCACGTGTTTCCTTGCAGGTAACCATGATTGACAGAGGAAGAGCAATAATTCCAAGCACCACCCTCCTTTTGAAGCTTCCAGTCTGTTATTCGAACTCAATCAGCATGACAGAGTGATCTCCAGCCTTGTCCTTGTCAACACTCACACCTGTGTTAACGAGATAATCACTGACATGATGTCAGCTGGTCCTTTTGTGGCAGGGCTGAATTGCAGTGGAAATGTTTTTGGGTGATTCAGTTCATTTGCATGGCAAAGAGGGACTTTGCAATTAATTGCAATTCATCTGATCACTCTTCATAACATTCTGGAGTATATGCAAATTGTCATCATACAAACTGAGGCAGCAGACTTTGTGAAAATTAATATTTGTGTCATTGTCCAAAGTTTTGGCCACGACTATATTCTTGGCCTATTTACACAAAGGACACACCTCTCTTGCTCGAGATGGAAAGTTGTAGTGGTGTATTCCCCTGCGTGTTCTTGCAAATAAGTCTACATCACAGGCCTTTTACAGAGTTGTGCTGCACTAAATTGCTTGGTTGCATGGTGTGTTTGTGGTTTTCTGTGTCAGTGTGGTTGCATTGTTGTTCGTAAGTGTACATCTGTTCACGTGTAAGTGTGTGTGTACATGAGATTGAAACATACGTATATCAGAAAAGCAACAAACAAAAAATAATTCTGGTTTGCTAATTCTGTTCTGGTATCTAGAATGCAGTGCTTCAACATTAATTCCTCTGCTCTGGTTCTCTCGTCTCTTGTCCCCCTCCTCAGTGTGCTGGATTGCTCTTTATTGTGTGTGTGGTTGTGTGTGTACCTCCAGTTTTTGGGACAAGGGGTTCTTTATTGCACCCCTCTAGGCTTGGGGAACGGGACAAGAGGGCCAGGTGCGGGCATGGAGCACTACTACTACTACACACACACACACTTTGTCTCGCTTTTTCTCGCTCTTTCTCGCTCTCTTTCGTGCTCTCTCTTTCACTGCTCAGGGCCAGTTTCCAGTCATAGACATTTATTTTTGCATGGTGGCATTTCGGTATTGATAGACACAGAAAAACAGGAATGTGTATAGGCTCCTGAGTGGCGCAGCGGTCTAAGGCACTGTATCTCAGTGCTAGAGGCATCACTACAGACCCTGGTTCGACCCCGGGCTGTATCACAATAGGCCGTGATTGGGAGTCCCATAGGGCGGCGCGCAATTGGCCCAGGGTCGTCCGAGTTAGGGGAGGGTTTGGCCGTGGTAGGCTGTCATTGTAAATAAGAATTTGTTCTAACTTGCCTAGTTAAATAAAAATGTGTGTGAGAAGCTTCACATTTGTGTGTGCTGGTACAGGATGACTCTACTCTGCTGGTATTTCCTCAGGGAAGTGGCTCTCTTGGTCTGTCTAATCTGGCTTTTATCTTCCTCAGACACAAGACATTCAACTACACACTTCCTATACTCTACTGCTTTATTAACTTTTCACTCTTTTTCAGTTTTCAGCTTTGGTTTGTTCTGTACTTGATATACTACTGCTTTTGCATTCTTTGTTTTTATTGATTTCCTCCTAGTGTGTGTGTGTGTGTGTGTGTGTGTGGTTCCGTTCTACAGTAAGTCTAATGGGTACGTTCTATTGGCTGAAACAGTAAACAACAGACTGACACATTAATGCTAGTCATCGTCACTGACATCATTGTCTCATCACTTTTATGGTCCCTAACATCATCAGTAGCAGTACTGTCATTGCCATTACGACTACGCATCTGTTCCATTCTTTCACCTTAACTAGTTCCAGTCAGTCTTTGACTGTCACCATTATTTACTGCATAGGAGAATAATTAATGTTCCACCATTTGTTGACATTTGTAGAGAAGAGGTGAGGTTAGTTAGTTCGGAATGGGTGTTGGGTTATGGTTTGGGGAGGTCGACCAGACAGGAAGCCAAATGGTGCTCTGGTCCTTTTAATGAGGACTCTACATTAACCCCTTGTGTGCTGGGGTCAGAGGTCAGACTCCCAGAATGATTATCTTATTAACTGAAGGGGTCTGGTCCCCATAGTCCTAGAAGGCTTAATTACCACATCTCCTTCCCTTGGTGATTACTGGATTGGGAGTTAGAAGGTTGAAGGAAAACAGGCCTTTCAAGACTGTTGGAACATGACCAAAGTTTTGTGAAATTACTATTATGGAGGAAGTCACTCCAAAATGGTTTGCTTGTGGTCAAAGATGTAAGTTTTGCACAGTCAACTGAGACGGTGGACTTTAGTCTATTTTATGTAATTTGTTTTTATTCATTCAAGCCGCAGGTAAGACAAACTAACCACTACTTTCTATATTTGACTGACTAGAGGCAGAGAGTACAGACTGGAAACTTTTCAGTAGGGTTGGGTAGAGAAGATACATTATGATACAGCACAGAGACTGGTCATAGAGCAAGTTATGGGGAAGTTAATGCACAGAAAATAGAAACACTCACATGATGGGGGGATTATTGTCCTTTTTGTGTGTGTGTGTGTGTGTGTGTGTGTGTGTGTGTGTGTGTGTGTGTGTGTGTGTGTGTGTGTGTGTGTGTGTGTGTGTGTGTGTGTGTGTGTGTGTGTGTGTGTGTGTGTGTGTGTGTGTGAGCATGCTCCTGTGTGTGTGTGTGTGTGTGTGCATCTGTTTGTTTTAGGCAGACAGAGGGCAGACTCAAGATTGTCTAGAGTAGAGGAACCTGAGAGGAGGATGATGTCATAGTGAAGTTGGCCTCCGGTGATTGGTCTGGGAGAGAACACACACACATGCACGCACGCACACACACCTCTGAAAGTGAGCTGGTTGGGTGCCAATCATTTGTGGGTTATTTTACTTCAAAGAGGCCTGAAACCAAACCCCTCGAAGCAGAGAGCGAGGGAAAGAGTGAAAGAGTGAGCGAGTGAGAGACAGCTCATTGAGACACAGCCAAAGGCTGACACTGACATCATGACAGTCAGAGCACCTATATCAGCCCTGCCTACCATATGCACCCAGTCTGTGGCGGTATCTGAGAGTTTGTGCATGTTTTTGTGTGTGGGGAGGGGCTGTGATTAGGTCCAGTCGACACACTCTTTTCCCAGATTCTGCCGGAAAACCTCTTAGATCAGCAGAAAAACTTGGCCTTCCGCCTCTTTTTCTTCCTTCTGTTTTTCCCTTTCCCTCTCCTCCCCTGCCACCTCTCCTCCACCTCTCTTGCCCCGCCACCTCTGTACCCCACTCTCTCTCTCTCTCAAACTCATATACACTTAAAATTGCAAAAAAGCCTTTGGAGAGAGATAATGTGTTCTACAAATTCTCAAGGTGAGGGAAAGAGGCTAGACTGAATAGGCAATAAGCACAGGATATTGCTTTGTACTGGGTGTGTGTGCATGCTCATAGTGTGAGAATGTTGAGAATGTGAGTGCATGTTATGTGCGTCTATGTATGTATATACAGTACCATCAAAAGTTTGGACACCTACTCATTCCAGGGCTTTTCTTTATTTGTACTATTTTCTACATGGTATAATAATAGTGAATACATCACAACTATGGAATCATGTAGTAACCAAAAAAGTGTTAAACAAATCAAAAAATATTTTATATTTGAGGTTCTTCAAAGTAGTCACCCTTTGCATTGATGACAGCTTTGCACACTCTTGGCATTATCTCAACCAGCTTCACATTGAATGCTTTTCCAAAAGTCTTAAAGGAGTTCCCACATATCAAATTATATTAGTTACATGCACCGAATACACCTTACAGTGAAATGCTTACTTACGAGCCCCTAACCAACAGTGCAGTTTCAAAAAATACGGATAACAATAAGAGAGAAAAGTAACAAGTAATTAAAGGTGCACTGCAAATAGTCTGGGTAGCCATTTGACTAGATATTCAGGAGTCTTATGGCTTGGGGGTAGAAGATGTTTAGAAGCCTCTTGGACCAAGACTTGGCGCTCCGGTACCACTTGCCATGCGGTAGCAGAGAGAACAGTCTATGACTAGGGTGGCTGGAGTCTTTGACCATTTTTAGGGCCTTCCTCTGACACCGCCTGGTATAGAGGTCCTGGATGGCAGGAAGCTTGGGGGCTGGTGCAGCTGTAGAACCTTTTGAGGATCTGAGGACCCATGCCAAATCTTTTCAGTCTCCTGAGGGGGAAAAGGTTTTATCGTGCCCGCTTCACGACTGTAATGATGTGCTTGGACCATGTTAGATTGTTGGTGATGTGGACACCAAGGAACTTGAAGCTCTCAACCTGCTCCACTGCAGCCCCATCGATAAGAATGGGGGCGTGCTCAGTCCTCTTTTTCCTGTAGTCCACAATCATCTCCTTTGTCTTGATCACGTTGAGGGAGAGGTTGTTGTCCTGGCACCACATGGCCAGGCCTCTGACCTCCTCCCTATAGGCTGTCTCATTGTTGTTGGTGATCAGGCCTACCACTGTTGTGTCATCTGCAAATTTAATGATGGTGTTGGAGTCATGCCTGGCCATGCAGTCATGAGTGAAGAGGGAGTACAGGAGGGGGCTGAACACGCACCCCTGAGGGGCCCCTGTGTTGAGGATCAGTGTGGCGGATGTGTTGTTACCTACCCTTACCACCTGGGGGCGGCCCATCAGGAAGTCCAGGATCCAGTTCGAGAGGGAGGTGTTTAGTCCCAGGGTCCTTAGCTTATTGATGGGCTTTGAGGGCACTATGGTGTTGAATGCTGAGCTGTAGTCAATGAATGGCATTCTCACATAGGTGTTCCTTTTGTCCAGGTGGGAAAGGGCAGTGTGGAGTGCAATAGAGACTACATCATCTGTGGATCTGTTGGGGCGGTATGCAAATTAGAGTGGGTCTAGGGTTTCTGGCATGATGGTGTTGATGTGAGCCATGACCAGCCTTTCAAAGCACTTCATGGCTACAGACGTGAGTGCGATGGGTCAGTAGTCATTTAGGCAGGTTACCTTAGTGTTCTTGGGCACAGGCACTATGGTGGTCTGCTTAAAACATGTTGGTATTACAGACTCGGACAGGGAGAGGTTGAAAATGTCAGTGAAGACACTTGCCAGTTGGTCAGCGCATGCTCGCAGTACACGTCCTGGTAATCCATTTGGCCCTACGGCCTTGTGAATGTTGACCTGTCTAAAGGTCTTACTCACTTTGGCTGCGGAGAGCGTGATCACACAGTCTTTCGGTACAGCTGGTGCTCTCATGCATGTTTCAGTGTTATTTCCCTCGAAGTGAGCATAGAAGTAGTTTAGCTCATCTGGTAGGCTCGTGTCACTGGGCAGCTCTCGGCGGTGCTTTCCTTTGTAGTCTGTAATGGTTTGCAGGCCCTGCCACATCCGACGAGCATCAGAGCCGGTGTAGTACAATTAGATCTTAGTCCTGTATTGATGCTTTGCCTGTTTGATGGTTCGTCGGAGGGCATTGCGGGATTTCTTATGAGATTCCAAGTCTCGCTCCTTGAAAGCGGCAGCTCTAGCCTTTAGCTCAGTGCGGATGCTGCCTGGCTTCTGGTTGGTGTATATACGTACGGTCACGGGGGGGGGGGGGGTACGTCATCGATGCACTTGTTGATGAAGCCAATGACAGACGTGGTGTACTCCTCAATGCCATTGGAGGAATCCCGGAACATATTCCAGTCTGTGCTAGCGAAACAGTCCTGTAGCTTAGCATCTGCTTCATCTGACCACTTTTTTTTATTGATCTAGTCACTGGTGCAGGAGTCAGGAGGATAAAATTATGGTCAGATTTGCCAAATGGAGGGAGAGCTTTGTATGCGTCTCTGTGTGTGGAGTATAGGTGGTTGAACATTTAACATGCTGAAAGAAATTTGGTAAAACTGATTTAAGTTTCCCTGCATTAACTAGGAGCTCCTCCTCTGGGTGAGCGTTTTCTTGTTTGCTAATGGCGAAATACATCTCATTCATTGCTTTCTTAGTGCCAGCCTCTGACTGTGGTGGTATGTAAACAGCTACAAAGAATACAGGTGAAAACTCTCTTGGTAGGTAGTGTGGTCTACAGCTTATTATGAGAAACTCTACCTCAGGCAAGGAATAGCTCGAGACTTCCTTTGATATCGTGCACCAGCTGTTGTTAACAAAAACACATAGACCACCACCCCTTGTCTTATCAGACACCGCTGAGCACTTGTTGGCTGCTTTTCCTTCACTCTGCGATCCAACTCATACCAAACCATCTCAATTGGGTTGAGGTCGGATGATTGTAGAGGCCAGGTCATCTGACGCAGCACTCCATCACTGTCCTTCTTGGTCAAATAGCCCTTACACAGCCTGGAAGTGTGTGTTGGGTCATTGTCCTGTTGAAAAACGAATAATAGTCCCTCTAAGCGCAAACCAGATGGGATGGCGTATCGCTGCAGAATGCTGTGGTAGCCGTGCTGGTTAAGTGTGCCTTGAATTCTAAAAAAATCACTGACAGTGTCACCAGCAAAACACCATCATACCTCTTCCTCCATGCTTCACGGTGGGAACAACACATGCAGAGATCATCCGTTCGCCTAGTCTGCGCCTCACAAAGACACGGCAGTTGGAACCAAAAATCTAAAATATGGATTCCTCAGACCAAAGGACAGATTTCCACCGGTCTATTGTCCATTGCTTGTGTTTCTTGGCCCAAGCAAGTCTCTTCTTCTTATTGGTGTCCTTTAGTAGTGGTTTCTTTGCAGCAAATCGACCATGACGGTCTGATTCACACAGTGTCCTCTGAACAGTTGATGTTGAGATGTGTCTGTTGAACTCTGTGAAGCATTTATTTGGGCTGAAAAGGCTGGTAACTCTAATGAACTTATCCTTTGCAGCAGAGGTAACTCTGGGTCTTCCTTTCCTGTGGCGGTCCTCATGAGAGCCAGTTTCATCATAGCGCTTGATGGTTTTTGCAACTGCACTTGAAGAAACGTTCAAAGTTCTTGAAATGTTCCGGATTGACTGACCTTCATGTCTTTAAAGTAATGGACTGTCATTTATTTCTATTTGCTTATTTGAGCTGTTCTTGCCTTAATATGAACTTGGTCTTTTCCCAAATCAAAATCTATCTTCTGTATACCACCCCTACCTTATCACAGCACAACTGATTGGCTCAAACACATTAAGAAGGAAAGAAATTCCCCTATATAACTTTTAACAAGGCACACCTGTTAATTGAAATGCATTCCAGGTGACTACCTCGTGAAGCTGGTTGAGAGAATGCCAAGAGTGTGCAAGCTGTCATCAAGACGAAGGGTGGCTACTTTGAAGAATCTAAAATATATTTTGATTTGTTTAACACTTTTCTGGTTACTACATGATTCCACATGTTTTATTTAATAGTTTTGATGTTTTTTGGATTATTCTACAATGTAGAAAATGTAAAAATAAAGAAAACCCTTGAATGAGTAGGTGTGTCCAAAATTTGACGTGTGTGTGTGTGTGTGTGTGTGTGTGTGTGTGTGTGTGTGTGTGTGTGTTTGTGTGTGTGCATAGTGGTCACTCAGAGTGAAGGACGCCAGTGGTCAACTTCCATCAGCTTCCATTTAACGGCAGCATCCATCTTCCTCAAGCATGTGTGGCCATTATACCAGCTTAGCTGAGTCATCCATTACACACACACACACACACACACACACACACACACACACACACACACACACACACACACACACACACACACACACACACACACACACACACGTGAGCCAAATGAGTCCACTGAAAGCCTCACAGCACACTGATAGGAGTTAGAGTGACTCGTGACTGGAGTGGCCTCAATGATAGAAGCCATTTACTGGACTTCAGCCAAGCCTTCTCATACTAAAGGTCTTGTCAAGGTAATAACATCGCTGGGTAATAACACCACTGTTAGATGACCATTCTGCACCATTATCGAAAGACCAATTCAATACATGAACAGTTTTGGAATTGTAACTCTGCAATTTAGTTTTATGTAGTTGTTGGTATGTAACAGTGATGGGACTTTTTCTGTTATGCTTACAACAGGCTGCTCTTTGTGTTGTACCTATGTGTGTTTGTGTAAATGTGGACTGGTGAGACATTCTTTAATCCCCACAGTCCTTAGACAGATCTCCAGATTAGATTACCCCCTCTCCCAGACAGGACCCCCCAGGACCACAGCTGCCCTACACCCTGCCTGTCATTAAACAGGGAAAGAGTTAGTCCAGTTCTGTTTGATAGGGAGTGTATGGTTCATTTATAGGGCCTTTCTGGTCTGGCGTATCCCTGGGCAGCCCAAGGGTGTTGTGGTGCAGTCTGTATGGTAGCTGGCAGGGTCCTCGTTGGGTCCTGTGCTGGGAGGTCCTGTGTTGCTGCTGCCTGGCTGAGATCCCTGCCCTCGGTGGGGTGTCTTTGTCAGAGTCCTCTCTCAGCAGAGCTTTTAAATCTTGTGTCCTGTCTAGTGCGACTCAGGCAGGGTTGCCAAGCCCTGAGGATGGACACACACACACACACACACACACACACACACACACTCACTAAACCTGTCACTCCTCTACTTCAGCCTTCTCTCCTCCCTCTCTGTTAAAAGCTGTGGTAGGACAGGTTGTCATGGTGATTGCTCCAAGCAGGGCACCGAGGAGACTAAAGCATTCTGGGATAAAGACTAGCACTGTGAGACTGACTCCCAAACTCAGCACTGACATATGGCCCATACAACTGAGCTGTCGTGACTCTGGGATTCTCTGTTTCTCATCTCTCTCTCTCTTACAACTAGCTTACTGTGATTATGATTTTTAAGCTGTAGAAAATGCAATGTTTTAATGCAAGGTTGTGAACCCACTTCTTTCTTTGTTCTAGTCATCCTTCTAGTCTGCTTCCAGTCAGACCAACAAAGCCTGTGACCCCCTCATTACCCCCTCCCCCGCCGAGCCGAAGTGGGTTAATCCCTCATCACTCAGCGCCCGGACTCTCCCATTTTAGACAGGGGGGGTCAGGTCCAGCTCAGGTGTCGCCGGTTCAGACAAAGGAAACCCAATCCTGCAGCAGTGTTATTCCCCTACCCTTCACTGACCCTCTCTCTGTCTGGCAGTTTCACTGCAGAGTGGTCCCCTCTATTCTGCTGCTTCCTCTGTTAACAGAAAATATGATGTCATTGAAGTCTGCAGTGGTTAGAGTCATTCACATTGTGAGGTAACTAAAGACTGGTTTCAGCTGAAAAGAGAAAAGCATGGCGCTGATGATATGGACTGGGTTGTTGCTTAGGTATATGATTTCAGGTGTTTCCATGATCATCATGTAGAGTTATAACTCATGGTTAGGAATCACCAATACTTAGTCTAGGATCAAGCACTCAAGGTCTTTCTGACTGAAACTACGTCACATGGATACTTTGCATGTCAGGGTTGAAATTACGTCATTAATTCATCCCTTTTTCTCTCTGCAGGGCCGACATGTCAAGACAGGACAACTGGCGGCCATCAAGGTCATGGACGTCACAGAGGTAAGCTGGTGCTCGATTGGGAGAGGTTTGTGTGTGATTTAACAGAGAGCTGGTTTGACTGACAGATTTACTTGGTAGTCGCCATAGCTTTACTTGGTTGTCCATTTGCTCCCACACATTCACTTCCATTCATTAACAGTTCCATTTTGGTTCCCAGTGTTGTTAGACTACTTCCTGAATAATCTGTTGATTTATAACATCACGGTCTAATCCTTCCTTGGACTCATTCTAGACTTTATATTCCCTCCAATAGACTCCTCAGAGAGACATTTCCTTTTTAAGACCCAAACCATTAGATACACAAATTACATCCCTTGTCAGACGTTATGTCAAGACCAAATCAAGTAAAAATCTGGATCACAGAATAGATCTTTAGTACTTGACTCAATGATCCAGCTATGCTTAATAATAAATACTTTATAACCACATTCTAGCCCATGTAGATTTGGGACATATCCCAAGTTGAGTTTTATTGCATCCGAGGCCCTAGATACAGTATGTCTTTAATTTGAATCAAAACACAAATACTGTAGCAGGATAGCAACAGTCGCCAAGATAAACCTCCACCACCCCCTGCTCTCTCTCCTTTCCCCAATTCCCCTGGTCAATATTTTCCCTCCTAAAATAGCCATAATATCAGGCTTATATGAATCTAGGGCTTCAACCTCCGTGTTTTTCCTCTTCATGCCACAAAGCTGAGTTTGTGTTTGGAGCTGTATGGAGGTGGTTTTATGTAGCCCAGGGCAGCGTTAGGCAGTGCTGAGAGGTCTGGTGTTCAGATACTCTGGAGGAGGGTTGCACACAGCCTCTATGGACCCCTGTCATGTCTTGTGAAGTCAGCCTGCCTTCGAGGTGTGTGTGTGTACTAAGTGTCTGCCTCCACCCATTTGCCTTAACAGTGTCTCTTATGGTGCCTGAACAGAAAGACAGACCCAGGCTATTGTCACTAAGCAAATGTTAGACTGTATTTGTCTACATGACAAAGCATCTTCCTACCCTGTCTCTAATAATTGATTTGATAAGATATCTGAGCACAATCCTTTCATTTCTCATGTGAACGTTGCAAAATAGAGACTAAAGAAAAGATGGAATAGCGATTAGGACAGGGAGAAGGATGGATAGTCCGTAGGAGCACAGAGAATGAGAGTGTTGCCGTGTGGCTATACAGTCCTGATGGTGATCTACACATGTTAGAGATATTTTACACACATCAGCTCTTTTCTGAGAGGAGGGTTTTTTAAAGCCGTTTTGTAAAATAAACAATTCAGTTGCGGTTTGGGTGTTTGCCAGGAGCGAGAGTTAGTTGGGTTGGAGTAGCTTGTTTATTTTTGAAAATGTTCTCTGGTTGTCCTGCAGGGGGATAGATAAGCTAGTCTAGTGAACCGACAGGACATATGATATGTGCCATCCAGGAACTCCTGGTCAGCAGAAAACATCTGTTTGTGAGCTATGACTTGAGGTATTTTCGGTATATTTTGTTGAACTGTGTTGTTGTAGCCTACTACTTGAAGAAACAGAGTCAGGTAGCATCATTGAGGTGTGTAGCGGTGGTGCACACCAGTTATAGGGTCTATGCCTAGGATGGAAACATGCCTAGGATGGAAACATGTATTGTCAGCCTAGTACTTCTGGCCAAGCTCCCTACCATGTACGTGTGTTCCTGTATAGAACATACTACAGTAGATCTAGAGACAGCTCCAGTATAGTTCTAGCTTCACTTTACTCTACAGGCTCATCTCAGCATATGTGCCCTGACCCAGATACCACATCCTGTTCTACATACAGCACAGAGAGGGGGAGGGAGGTTGAGTTTGTTTTTCTTTCCTCCTCCTCTCAGAAGGTTCAGTTGAAGTGCAGTGGGATTATGGGAGGGGTCTAAGGCGCTCAGCCGCTTGGCTCTCTTCACCTCTCTTGACCACGGTCTCGCTCTTCTGTCCCTCTTTCTCTCCCTCTCTTCCTATCGCTGCCCTTTTTCTCTTGGTTGCTTTCCCTCACACCCTCTGTCTTGCTCCATCTCTCTCCGTCTTGCTCTCTTTCCCATCACTACCCTCTCCTCTCTCCCTTCCTCTCTTGCTCTTTCTCTACCTACCACTCCTCTCCCTGCCTCTCTGTGTCTCACTGTATAACTTCTAATCACATTAGGTCTACTTGCGGCAGAGCAGAGGGCTGGCTGTACTATCTAGAGGCCTGCTCCCCTAACCTAGCAGAAAGGCTGCTGTTGGTGGCTATCATTCACTGTGATTCAATAGTAATCAGAAGTTCTTAGTAAAAGCCCTGATACAGACACAGTCTCTCCATCTTTCCACTCTCTCTTGTGCTCTCTCTCTTTCTCGTGCTTTCTCTCTCTCCTCTCTCTCCCAGCTGAATATCTTTACAGTGTAGAAGGTGAGAAAATGGTTGGCGGAGGTGTTGCATCACTCTCTGCACCCAGTAAAAAAAAAAGGGTTGCACATCACCCTTATTTGTTCCATTGTGTGATACTATCTGTATGATGGCTGATTCCACCTTCTCCCACCATTTCATGAGTTAGAATGGTGATTATTGCATCAGGACAATGAGGAAAGTGGGGCATACGAAGGACAGAGTGAGAGAAGATGGGGTGATGAGAGATGAGGTTATGGAGAGTGCAGACTGATGTGAAGGTGAGATAGAGGAGAGAGATGATGTCATATTTCCTTGCATGTGCAGCTGTAACCCAGACACCCAACCGCTTCTGTCTGTCAGCTCCTCTCTGTCTCTGTCTCTCTCTGTCTCTCTCTCCCCCCTCTCTGAATGATAAAACCAGGCAGGGGAAATGTCACGTCATTCTACCAACAGGAAGACCACATGTTGAGGGAGTATTGTTAAAAATGACACTGAATCGATGTTTTCTCATCGAATGGATGCCTGACATGGTTTATGAGTGAATCCTACACACTGTGTGTGTGTGATATTGGTTTATTAGGCTCCATTATCTTGTACGATATAGAATGTGCTGTTTTCACTGCCATGCTCTTCAACAGTCTCGGTTTGACTGAATATCAATAAATTGTGGTATTTACTAGGCTCATAATGTGGTTGAATAAATACCAGCCTGTTCTGTTATTGTTGTTGTCATGATTACAATAAACTTACGGTCTGAAGAATGCCAAGAGTGGTAAACAATCATGGAATGTCATCTCATAAGCCATCATAAGCAAAACAAATAGCTTGTTAGGAAGTGTGTGTGTGTGTGTGTGTGTGTGTGTGTGTGTGTGTGTGTGTGTGTGTGTGTGTGTATGACTGTGGTTGGTTGGTTGTTTGTTTGTCTTGGGGGCTCCCAGATTAAACTGTTATCAGGTCATCTGGGAGCCATTAACTCAATTAATGGTCTCCCTCATTCGCTCTCCTGCGCTCTTTATAGGATGAAGAGGAGGAGATTAAACTGGAGATTAATATGCTGAAGAAGTACTCCCACCACAGAAACATAGCCACCTACTACGGAGCCTTCATCAAGAAGAGCCCCCCAGGACACGACGACCAGCTATGGGTAAGTTGGTTTACCTCCCGCTTTCCCTCAGCCCCAGGGGTTAAAGTTCTCCGTCACTGCGGCGGATTTACATCATATGGATGACTCGAGGTTTAGGTAAAAAACACACTCCAGGCCACACTAAAACTAGGTAGAAAGTATTTAGAAATGAAATGTATGTTTTTAACCACAGTATTGTTGACACTCATTTCTGATTGAATGGACGGGCATTCTAGAATGGATATTAACACCAGATAACGGGACAGTTGGAAAAGATATCGGGACAACTTGCAATCATGACGCAATATGCGCCTACACATGCAGACCGTACTTGCTACAAAATTACAGAAAGCTAAATCAACAACCACACAAACCGAAATTGGATATCTTATCAATGCAGGTCCAACAGGGAAAAAAGGTAGCTCGCTAAACAACCAAAAGTATACCACAAGAGCATTAGTGAGGTTGTTCACTGATGTTGGGTGATTAGGCCTGGCTCGCAGTAGGCGTTCCAATTCATCCCAGAGGTGTTCGATGGGGTTGCGGTCAGGGCTCTGTGCAGGCTAGTTGAGTTCTTCCACACCAATATCAACAAATCATTTCTGTATGGACCTCACTTTGTGCACAGGGACATTGTCATGCTGAAGCAGGAAAGGGCCTTCCCCAAACTGTTGCCACAAAGTTGGAAGCACAGAATTGTCTAGAATGTCAGTGTATGCTGTAGCGTTAAGATTTCCCTTCACTAGAACTAAGGGTCCTAGCCCGAACCATGAAAAACAGCCCCAGACCATTATTCCTCCTCCACCAAACTTTATAGTTGGCACTATGCATTTGGGCAGGTAACGCTCTCCTGGCATCCGCCAAACCCAGATTCGTCCGTCGGGCTGGCAGATGGTGAAGAGTGATTCATCACTCCAGAGAACGCGTTTCCACTGCTCCAGAGTCCAATGGCGGCGAGCTTTACACTGACGCTTGGCATTGTGCAAGGTGATCTTAGGCTTGTGTGCGGCTGATCGGCCACGGAAACCCATTTCCTGAAGCTCCTGCCAACAAGTTATTGTGCTTACGTTGCTTCCAGAGGCAGTTTGGAACTCCATAGTGAGTGTTGCAACCGAGAACAGACGATATTTACGCTCTTCAGCACTCGGCAGTCCCGTTCTGTGAGCTTGTGTGGCCTACCACTTCGCGGCTGAGCCGTTGTTGCTCTTAGACATTTCAACTTCACAATAACACCACTTACAGTTGACCGGGGCAGCTCTAGCAGGGCAAAAATTTGACAAACTGACTTGTTGGAAAGGTGGCATCCTATGACGGTGCCCCGTTGAAAGTCACTGAGCTCTATAGTAACACAATTCTACTGCTAATGTATGTGTATGAAGATTGCATGGCTGTGGGCTCTAATTTTATACACCTGTCAGCAACGGGTGTGGCTGAAATAGCCGAATCCACTAATTTGAAGGGGTGTCCACATACTTTTGTGTATATATATAGTGTTGCTAGCATTGCTTTGTTTTTGCAGATACATATTTTTTTGGACCATCTGATGACCTAACGTGGTGATTGATGAACATGAATTTCTCTGGTCCCTATGTTGCAGTCATGACGCAAGTGGCGCTATGCTATCAAATACTCCTACATGTTTCTAGTTTGACCAGCTGTTTTCAGCAACTGGTATTTTTTTAATTTGGTTGTCATATTGGCAGGTTTGCTAGCAACAAACTATTTAGCTAGCTTCTAGCCTAGTGTTTGATATGCAATGTGATCTCCTCGTAATGGACAGTGTCTGAGTGTCCTGACGCGAAGGCAGACTTTTCTAGCTATGCCAGGCAAAAGCAGGCCTCATCAGCTCATTGTTATGGATGTATCCAAATGAATGTAAATAGAGAAAAAGTTAAACACAAATGCAGCTACATTGTTGTTATTCTGGCTGCAGAGTTTGTGACTGTGTTAGCCATAGCTAGTTGGCTAGATTGCAAGCAAGGGACAAGAACGTTGCCAGCGAGCATGTGGAAAAATCTATTGAGTCGCATCCATAAATATCAAGCTAATCGAACGAATGACTGGGTCACGTCTCTAGCAACCAAAATATGAGAAAGTATGAAATGAAAATATCTTATCATCAAAATGTTATTTCTAATGGTAATTGTGTGCTTTAGTATTGCTTTCTTTCGTAATTGTGGTATAAATCTTTCCCGCCGATCTGATATTGACTTAAGTTTGTAATGGGATTTTTTTTGGTTGCTTTAACCCCTACAGCCTAAATTACCCCACCTACAAACGTTAGTATCACTATGACAAAGATGGATACCATAGCTGCCTCCAACCTAACTCCAACCCACTCATATCCCTCCTCAAGTGAGTGGGTAGTGGGTACATGTATACCACAGGAGGTTGGTGGCACCTTATTTGGGGAGGATGGGCTCGTGGCAATGGCTGGAGCGGAATAAGTGGAATGGTATCAAATACATCAAACGCAGGGTTTCCATGTGTTTGATGCCATTCCAAAGGCTCCATTCCAGCCATTATTGTGAACTGTCCTCCCCTTAGCAGCCTCCACTGATGCATACCCTCCACAAACCACCCTTCCTTCTCTCCTCCAATCCTCTAAAGGTTGGGTGAAGTTTGAACTCCTCCTTCCTCACCTCCCTTCTCTCGGAGTCAGTCCCTGTGTGTTTGCCTGAAAGTGCTACCTTTGATGGCCCCTGTCAAACTCGGTGGATTTTTGTCTCTCAGAGGTGGAGGTGCATCAAGAGACTGAAGGGGGGAGAGGAGGAGGGATGGAGTAGGGGAGAGAGGGATTTATCTTGCTATAATTTTCTTAGAAAGAGAGAGGGAGAGAGAAGGAAGGAGAGTGAGTGGTTCTCCCAGTAAAGACTCAAGTACTCGGTCTAGTGTTTTCACAGCTGTGACTCTAATCTTTCACATCTACACTGTTAAAATAATGGCTGCATAGTGTGTTTTGTGTGTGCTTGTGTATGTATGCACGTTACTCTAACTCTCTCTCTCTCTCTCTCTCTCTCTCTCTCTCTCTCTCTCTCTCTCTCTCTCTCTCTCTCTCTCTCTCTCTCTCTCTCTCTCTCTCTCTCTCTCTCTCTCTCTCTCTCTCTCTCTCTCTCTCTATGGGTCTCTAGCTGGTGATGGAGTTCTGTGGTGCAGGCTCCATCACAGACCTTGTGAAGAACACCAAGGGCAACACACTGAAGGAGGACTGGATCGCCTACATCTCTCGTGAGATCCTCAGGGTGAGTCCACATTTACGCCCTACAAGTTCCCCTGCTGTTGCATGCTGGGATCTGTAGCTTATTTTTCTTTGTTTATGTAGCCTTTATTTTGAAAGGGAGTCATGCTGAGACCAAGGTCTTTTACAGATGAACCTTCTATCAGACATACACATGAATATACATAATACACTATACACATCAATATACACGAAAAGCAAAACACTATATAAAACAAACACTTTCTTCAGTAAAAAGTTACTCAGTCAGCTGCCTGAATTGCCCTAGAAGCCCCAACTCTTCCTATTTTTGAGCTTTGGAGATTCTATAAGGTAAAAAAACAGTAAATGACTGTTATGACTGTGTGTCTCCTCAGGGGTTGGCTCACCTGCACGCCCACCATGTGATCCACCGTGACATCAAGGGCCAGAACGTGCTGCTGACTGAGAACGCAGAGGTCAAACTAGGTGAGTTCACTGATTTAAACTGGTTTCAAATGGGCCTGATTGGAACTGGGACTGCTTTATTACTGGTTTGAACTGGTTTAAGCTGGCTTAAACTGCATGGGGCTGGTTTGATATGTGGGGGTTAAACTAGTTTGAACTGGTTCTGACCGGTTTACTCCCCCCTCCTCCAGTGGACTTCGGTGTGAGCGCCCAGCTGGACCGGACAGTGGGTAGGAGGAACACCTTCATTGGTACGCCCTATTGGATGGCGCCTGAGGTCATCGCCTGCGACGAGAACCCAGACGCCACCTATGACTACAGAGTAAGATGCGCTCAATAAAACCATGCTGCTTTCTGTCAGTGTCCAGCGGTGTGTCGAGTTGGTGGATTGATAGCTGTTTGCGTTTGTGCCATTGTATGTGGCTGTGTAGGCTGATGGGACAGTACAGTAGCAGGTTGGGGCTGATGTTGTCAGGACCAGAGAGGGTGGTAATTACCATCCTATAGACGTATGCATGCATAGATTTACGCACACACACATTCACACACACACACACACACACACACACACACACACACACACAATGGTAGCTGTGTCCATATCTTTCATAGTGTGTTTTCTCCTGCAGAGTGACTTGTGGTCCACTGGAATCACAGCTATAGAGATGGCTGAGGGAGCTCCTCGTAAGTACAGCCACTCTTTTACTATTGGACTTCTACACTACAATTTGTCCCAGAGGGCAAACCTGGTTGAAATTATGTTTGTTTTCCTCTGGCTGACCTGTGTTTGGTCTTGTCTTCCAGCGCTGTGCGATATGCATCCAATGAGAGCTCTCTTCCTCATTCCCAGAAACCCTCCTCCTCGACTCAAGTCAAAGAAATGGTATGTGACTAATCTCTGCCATTATGATTTCAGACATTTAAGCCACCATTTTACAATCCCACTGTGAACAATGACACTGGTGAAACTCCTTCATACCCCAGTAGCAGAGCAGTCTAAGGCACTGCATCTCAGTGCTAGAGGCGTCACTACAGACCCTGGTTTGAACCTGAGCTGTATCACAACCGGCCGTGATCGGGAGTCCCATAGGGCGGCGCACAATTGGCCCAGCATCGTCTGGGTTAGGGGAGGGGGTAGGCCGTCATTGTAAAATAAGAATTTGTTCTTAACTGACTTGCCTAGTTAAATAAAGATTAAATAAAAACAATAGCTAAGCTGACATCCCCTGGTAGATATAGCATAAGCTCATAAAAGTAACAAATGCCTCCTCTCCTCAGGTCTAAGAAGTTTTGCAGCTTCATCGAGGGCTCCCTGGTGAAGAACTACACCCAGCGGCCCCCCACCGACCAGCTGCTGAAACACCCCTTCATCAGGGACCAGCCCAACGAGAGGCAGGTCCGCATCCAGCTCAAAGACCACATCGACCGCACCAAGAAGAAGAGGGGGGAGAAGGGTGAGTCTTAGACATACTAATACACACACTTCTCCAGAACCTCTACTTCACAAGATTTCTTTTTTACCTAAACATTCTCACCGTTCCTCTCTTCTCTAGATGAGACCGAGTATGAGTACAGCGGGAGTGAGGAAGAGGAGGAGGAAGCTCAGGAGCAGGAGGGGGAGCCCAGGTAATTAACCCACATGTACCTGTGGCAAAAACTAGCCAACATACTAATAGCAAATGCGTTAGCTAAAGTGTCTGTTTGGTCCATAGCTCCATCGTGCTCCATACTAACGTATGTCTTTTTCCTGTAGCTCCATAGTGAACCAACCAGGGGAGTCAACCCTGCGTAGGGATTTCATCCGTCTGCAGCAGGAGAACAAGGAGCGCTCAGAGGCCCTGCGCAGACAGCAGCTCTTGCAGGAGCAGCAGCTCCGGGAGCAGGAGGAGTACAAGCGCCAACTACTGGCAGAGAGGCAGAAACGCATCGAGCAGCAGAAGGAGCAGAGGAGGAGGCTGGAGGAGGTATGAAAGAGTGTGTGTGTCTAAGATTGTTTGTGTGTGTTCCCTCTCCCTGTCTAATGGTGTGTGTTTGTTCCTTTTACTCTGCAGTCTGCACCCATAAATTGTGTATGTGTGCATAACGTGTGTTTGTGTGTGTGCTAAAGCAGTCAACACACTCCTCACAGACGTCTCCCCCCTCTGTGTTGTGTTTCTAGTAATGTGTAGTGATTAGTGTATTTGTGTGCAGCCTCTGGCCCTCTGGGCTGTGTTTCCTAATTGGCCTTTATCTCTCTGAGGAAGACCACAGGGCTCTGTGAGTGAGTGAGTGAGTGAGTGAGTGAGTGAGTGAGTGAGTGAGTGAGAGTGAGTGTGTTTTAGTCTGCAGAAAACAGCACAGCCAATTCCCTGACCCATGCCTTATATGCAGTAGTCCCTATGATATTACCATGTCTAAGTTATCTGCTTGGAACCTATTTAAAGACACATAACCTGTACAATTGAGTCAGAAAATATAACAGCTGAGTGCTCCTCCGGTGTAGAATAGTTCAAAATCAGACATTTTCCCATAGTTTCTCCATACAGTTTCCCATACACAAGGGTTAAAGTTCTCCGTCACTTCGACAGATTTCCGTCATATGGATAATTTATTTAACTTTTTTGTTTGTTCAATTTTTTTTGTTGGATTTCTAATTGGTCAAACTCACAGTTTAATACATGTACAAAAGGATCCTCTTTCCCTAAAAGAAGGTCAGGAATTTTTTACATGAAATGGGAGTGTAACTTCGCCCCACAGACAATCAAAATGTGACCAACTTTTCAGTCATCAACTTGTTTCAGTCATTTTTTGTTGTTGTTGCTTTAACCTCTGCATACACTTTCCTACAGTTTCAGGCTTTTTTCTGATTAATGAGAAAGTGCATTAACGAATCATATACTGTAGGGTCAGGGAATCCTCTTGGCATAGTCCATGTTTAAAGGTTAAATACGGAGACATGCTTTTTCATGATGCAGCCAGGGACCACCACAGGGTACTTAATGGAACTAGGGACCACATCTAGTGCAGGTCTTATTCTACTTAAGTGATAATGACCACGAAGCCGGAGTTTGGAGGATATATTGGCACGGGTGTTGTTAGGCCCGAGCCAATATATCCTCCAAACATCAGCTTCGAGGGCATTATCACTTTTATACAACAGGTTACCAACATATTCACATAATGATTGACATATTTTCATTAAAAACATTAGTTTGATCAATTTATTAATATTTTTTCATCCTTCCAGAAGATATAATCCCGACACAAATCTAGGGTTGCTAGAGACACGTCCAGTCATCGTCTTTTTGTTCTCGATCTATGGACGCAACCCAGTCGTTCGTTCCAAATGTTCCATTGCCATACTGGCTGGCAACGTTCTTATCCCTTGCTTGCTAGCTAGCCAACGACCGCTAACTTACAGTCTTGTCGAAAAGTGCAGCCAGAATAACAGCAAAGTAGCTGCATTTGCATTTGTTTAAGCTGTTTTCTAGTGACATTTATTTGGATACATCCATAACAATAAGCTGATGAGGCGCGACTTCACCTGGCATAGAAAATGTGCTCATTCGTCAGGACACTGTCGTTCAGAGGAGCTAGTCAACAACACAGCTACAGTAATACAATCACTTCAAACTGAAGCTGGAAAGACTGCAAATTAGCTGCGTTTCATTTGACCATTTCTCAATTAACATTTTTGGGGATATTTCCATAAAAATGATGGCAGCTGAATCATAATTTTGACTGGCTAAGAAACGCTGCCTGCCTGTCTGTTTCGTCCCGACTCACGACAGCTAATTACTATGGGACAGTAGGAGATCGAATTTGAATATTGAAACAATGTTGCAAATGTCAGAGAGACAGACAGCAAGGTTTATACAAGTCTCTGCAGTTGAAAATTAAATGTTAGTCTAAAATAAATGTGAGATAATGTCTAGATGCTTTTTATAGTGGAGATCAAGTTTATAAATTGCCTGGCTGGGTTGATGAGACCGTGGATTGCGCAGTCAGATGGAACAGAGTAAATAGGCATTTTAACGTCATAGATTTAACCGGTGGCAACTTGTGGAATAGACACCGGCTGGAATGCAGTTTTAACCAATCAGCATTCAGGATTAAACCCACCCATTTTATAATGGGGTAGAGCTACTTACTGTAAATCAACACTAATTAGCCAACTGAGAAGCCTGCCAGTATTACTGAAGTGGTGATGGTAAGCCTACAGGTAAAACTGTATGGTAAGCCTACAGGTAAAACTACATACGTAGTGTAGTCCACCAACCGTGAACCCTGGGAAGTGAGACTAGCATCTCACATCCTCACAATAAGAAATGGCTAGCTTATCTCATAAAAGCCAGATATGGTGACCAGAAACAAGAGAGCTAGCTAGCTCAGAGTGATAATGCATAGTGATGTCTGCTCCTGACGCCTGCTCTGTCGCCCCCTATGGTCGTCCACAGCAACAACGTCGTGAGCGGGAGATGAGGAGGCAGCAGGAGCGAGAGCAGCGTCGCCGGGAGCAGGATGACAAGAGGCGCATGGAAGAGGTTGAACGCCGGCGTAAAGAGGAGGAGGAGCGCAGGAGGGCTGAGGAGGAGAAAAGGAGGGCTGACCGGGAGCAGGTAGGAGAACTCTCTATCGACAACAGTTTCTTTCATGATACTTGTAGTCTACCCCTGACACTTGCTTGTGTGTGGTTTGATTGACAGGAGTACATCCGTCGCCAGCTGGAGGAGGAGCAGAGGCACCTGGAGATCCTACAGCAGCAGCTGCTACTGGTGAGACCAAACTCTGTAAGCCTATCTATCTTCTTCTATCCATCTGTATATCTCCCATTATCCATCTGTTCTTCTAGCCTTTAATACAGTACCAGTCAAAAGTTTGGATACACCTACACATTCAAGGGTTTTTCTTAATTTGACTATTTTCTACATTGTTGAATAATAGTAAACACATCACAACTATGAAATAACACATATGGAATCATGTAATAACCCCCAAAAAGTGTTAAACAAATCAAAATATATTTATATTTGAGATTCTTCAAAGTTGCCTTGATGGCAGCTTTGCACACGCTTGGCATTCTGTCAAACAGCTTCACCTGGAATGCTTTTCTAACAGTCTTGAAGGAGTTCCCACATATGCTGAGCACTTGTTGCCTGCTTTTCCTTCACTCTGTGGTCCAACTTATCCCAAACCATCTCAATTGGGTTGAGGTTGGGTGATTGTGGAGGCCAGGTCATCTGATGCAGCACTCCATCCCTCTCCTTCTTGGTCAAATAGCCCTTACACAGCCTGGAGGTGTGTTGGGTTATTGTCCTGTTGAAAAACAAATGATTGTCCCACAAAGTGCAAACCAGATGGGATGGTGTATCACTGTAGAATGGTGTGGTAGCCATGCTGGTTAAGTGTGCCTTGAATTCTAAATAAATCAGTGTCACCAGCAAAGCACGCCACACCATCACACCTCCTCCTCCATGCTTCACAGTGGGAACCACACATGCAGAGATCATCCGTTCACCTACTCTGCATCTCACAAAGACACGGCAATTGGAACCAAAAATCTCAAATTTGGACTTATCATTCAAAAGGAAAGATTTCCACCGGTCTATTGTCCATTGCTCGTGTTTCTTGGCCCAAGCAGGTCTCTTCTTATTGCTGTCCTTTAGGAGTGGTTTCTTTGCAGCAATTCAACCATGAAGGCCTGATTCACGCAGTCTCCGCTGAACAGTTGATGTTGAGATGTGTCTGTTACGTGAACTCTGTAATGAACTTATCCTCTGCAGCAGAGGTAACTCTTGGTCTTCCTTTCCTGTGGCGGTCCTCATGAGAGCCACTTTCATCATAACGCTTGATGGATTTTGCGACTGCACTTGAAGAAACTTTCAAAGTTCTTGAAATTTTCCTGATTGACTGACCTTCATGGTAATGATGGACTGTCGTTTCTCTTTGCTTATTTGATCTGTTCTTGCCATAATATGGACTTGGCCCTATTTGGTAAAAGACTATCTTCTGTTTACCACCCCTACCTTGTCACAACACAACTGATTGACTCAAGAAGGAAAGAAATTCCACAAATTAACTTTTAACAAGGCACACATGTTAATTGAAATGCATTCCAGGTGACTACCTCATGAAGATGGTTGAGAGAATGCCAAGAGTGTGCAAAGCTGTCATCAAGGCAAAGGGTGGCTACTTTGAAGAATCTCAAATATAAAATATATTTAGATTTGTTTTACCACTTTTTTGGTTACTACATGATTCCATATGTTATTTCATAGTTCTGATGTCTTCACTATTATGCTACAGTGCAGAAAACCCTTGAATGAGAAGGTGTGTCCAAACTTTTGACTGTTACTGTATATCCCCCCATTATCCATCTGTTCTTCTAGCCTTCTAAGTCAGTGGTTTGCAGTCTATGGGTTTTGCTCTGTAGTAGGGTGTTGAAAAATGGATTTATTATCACACCCTACTCTTAATATCTAGTTAGAGTATATCACAGTGTATCTGAATGGAGCTAACTATTGAGGTTGGAGTTATTCATTCTCTGGGCAAAGTTTGGGAAGCCAGAATGTTTATTACAGTCCTTAATTGAGGATGTCACCAGGATGTGGGAGTGTCCTACCAACAGGAAGAGAAGGTTTTCATTGTTTCTCTACCAATGTTCCTAACTCTGCTGAGATGGTGTGTTGTTAGCGGATCTGCGTGGCAACATGTTAACACTGTGTATGTTGTTGAAGGCCTCTGTTCCTCCAGGGGTTTGATGAGGACATTAGATAATGTGAGGATATGATCACCCACATCCCTTCAACTTCACACCACCGTTGCTTGTCATCGTTTCTCTCTCTCAACCAATGTCTTACTGTCTCCCTCATGTCTTCTTACGCATCATCAGCTTTTAGCTCAGTCATTTTTCCTTTTTACATTTTAAACCAATATTTGGCCTATATTGTAATAGTAAATATTTTCAAAGCATTTAAACGCTTAATTGGGTCCCAGTGAAAATACAAACCCACTCAACATTTCCCTCGTTACATGGATACAGCTTATTTATACAGAACTACTTCAAATAGAACAGCACACACCATGCTTCAGTGGGGGGGCCACGTTTAGATGTTGATGCACCACCACACCTCCCTGCACCCAGTAGAACAAGTGTTGGGAGCTGGAGGAGCAGCGTAAGGCCCTGAAGCAGCTATAGCAGGAGCAGACCTATCTACTGCTCCTCCAACAGCAGCCAAAACCCATGCAGCCAGCCACCAACAGGTCTGAGTATCCACAACTACTATTGATCCAGGAGAGGACCAAGTCCCCACAGCTGTTGATCCAAGAGAGGACCATGTCCCCACAACAACTATTGATCCAAGAGAGGACCAAGTCCCCACAGCAACTGACCCAAGAGAGGACCATGTCCCCACAACAACTATTGATCTAAGAGAGGACCATGTCCCCACAACAACTATTGATCCAAGAGAGGACAAATTCCCCATAACAACTATTGATCCAAGAGAGGACAAATTCCCCATAACAACTATTGATCCAAGAGAGGACCATGTCCCCACAACAACTATTGATCCAAGAGAGGACAAATTCCCCATAACAACTACTGATCCAAGAGAGGACAAATTCCCCATAACAACTATTGATCCAAGAGAGGACCATGTCCCCACAGCTGTTGATCCAGGAGAGGACCAAGTCCCCACAGCAACTGACCCCTGACCCCAAAGGCCCCACGCCTGGGCCAATTGGAGAGGTGAACCCAAGCTTCATTGCCATGACGCTACTGTCGAATGCTGCTTTTGCTTGTGCTGCTGCTGTAGTCATAAACTGCTGTAAGGTGTGCATTTTTATGTGGGGTGTGTGGCTTGATTTCTGGTGTGAGGGTCTTTCACTTTAGTGATCATGTTACTATTCCTGCTCAGGATGAGGCCTCTATAGAAACTACAGATACAGCCCTGGGAAAATGCATGTCCAAGCTACCTACCCATATCCTTTCAACATTCAGATGGCAATATATTAACGTTTCACCAATCTGTCCAATCAAGTGTACATGGAAGTGTCCTGTTTGGGTTTTGTTGTCAAATGGAGACCCCTGTTGTCAGATGGAAGTACAGCACCTTGGAAAAATGAAAACTCTTCTTTATATTTGTCTCTTCTACAAACTAAATTATTATGAACATAAAACATTAAACGCCCAGTGCAGCCAAAAACGTGATTGTCCTGTGTTTTTTATATATTTCCACACTGAGGTTGGAATAATACTGTGAAATTGTGAAAATTATGATAATGCCCCTTTAGTGTAACAGGTATTTCAAAAGACCACCTGAAATGTCTTACTACTTACTGCTGCTGTGGCTCGATCCTCTTTGTCCTGATGATGGTTAATGACTCTGTCCCCCTCTCTCTGTCCCTCCAGGCTGATGAGAGGTACCGTAAGAACATCCAAGGTTCTCCTCAGGCCGCCCAGGTTAAGGTTCAGCCCCCGGTTCCTCCCCGCGCCGCCGAGACCATGGCCAATGGAAACGCCCCCATTGCTGTCCAGCCTGCCATGCAAAGGCCCATGGAACCCCAGGTAACCACAACAACCAAGATGGCCGATCGCCAGTTGCTTATTCCTCCTTTTGTTACTCTGCCCTTTTCCGTAGCTCTACTTTTTCCAATCCCTTCTTCCTTCCAGGTAGTTCTAACAGGGTGGTCTCTCTCTCTCTCGCTCTCTCTCTGGGTTGTGTATCTGCAGTAGTGGTGTCTTACTACCTACAGTAGATTTTTGTTCTTGTGTTTACTATCTCTTCCCCCTCGCTAACTCTCTTCTAGCCTCTGTTCTAGCTGAATTCTTTCACAGTGTGGAGAAATGTGGGTGTTGTTCTCTGTCCCTTACTGATGACATAGTTGACCTTTTCTAGTCCCTTAATAGGTAACTCCATCGTCTTTGATACTTCCCTGGGTGACAGCCTATCCTCCACCACTGTGTTATTAGGAGGTCCAAGCTGCTTGCTTCTATTCTGGCCACTCATTGCTCAATACCAGCTTTACCCACTCGCTCTACCTCTGACTGCTTTCTCTATTGTGTGAGTGTGTGTGTACATTGCCAGGTTGGTGACTCCTTTTATAAAGGTAGAGCTGTTACATGTACATCTTGACTGTGTGCTAAACAACACAAACACATCCATAATTCGTCTTTCTGATTTCACAGTGACTCAGTATATCACTAATATCATCTGCTCAGAGACTCAACCAACCCAGCGTGAATACAGTCATTAATGTCACAGGGCACCATTCAGGGAAACATTCTGTTTTTGGATAATGTCATGGTAATTAGATGTAACAGTGTGGAATTTGGTGATGATGATGATGTAATTGATTGCTAAATGATTTAGCAGAGCCATTAAATGCATTAGTCACTTTTCTCTCGTTAGTGACATGTCATTAGAGACAGATATGAGGCGTGTTGGGCTTGTTACAGAAAACTCATTTGTTGAGTGATACATCTTTTTGGGGTTTCCTGTCTGAGTGCTTCTCAGTGCATATTTGAAATCAATTGGAAAGGGAATAAATTCAGTCATAAACCTAGTATGGATATGTCCCTATTGGATTATACTCCTCTTAGTTGTACCAGAAAAAGTTTTCTTGAATGTGTGCATGCCGTTATGTGAGTGTTTGTGTCAACTGTCTATGCATGATGCTACAGTAGTTGATCTGTGTATGCCTTGTTTATGTGATCCATGCTCATTCTCACAACTGGTGATGAGACTGAAGCGTCATGAGCATCAAAACGGGTGGAGCAGTCATTGGGAGCAGTCATTGGCTGTTTGTGATGTGAAACAATCAAATGCTTCCTAAGACTTCCCATTGGTCTCAAGACAACTCTGCCCATTTTGATGCTTCCTGAAGTTTCAGTATCCAATCACTGTCTGCTGCTTGGGTTTGTGGTCTTGTTCTCTTTTCTCCCTCCTCCTCCCCCAAACCTCCCCACTCCTCCCAATGTGTCCTCCCCCTCTGACACCACCCGTCTGTCTCTGTCCCTGGAAGGTCCAGTGGTCCCACCTGTCCGCTTCCCCCGTCGTCTCATGCTCCCATTCCTTCAGTGAGCCCATCGTCCCTAGCTTTGCACACCTCCACCTGTGCTCTCAGGAGCAGCACCATCACCCTGCACCATCATCACCCGCACGCACTGACCCGCAGTCCAACCCCCAGCCCAAGGCCCTGCCCCTTGACAAGGCCCCCACAGACGACACCCCTCCCAGGGTAAGATAGGCCCATCCTCTGGCAAAGTCGGGTAAACTGGTAGTCATTAGACGGCTTTGCTAGGAAGTCTGAACTGTAGACCGGTATACTAGTAGTCACTAGATGCTGGAGAGGACAACATTGGAGTGAGTGAGCAGAGTGACATTTGTCATAGTAACATTTCTAAGACGGAGCGACCTCCTCCTCACCCTAGCCTGCTGAGAGGATTCAGAGAGAGCATAACGTTATGAAAGGATTAGAGGCTCGTTCTCTATTCCCCCTCTGTCTCTCCTCTCAGAACCCTCCCTCGTTCAGCCTCCCAGACCTCCATAGCAGACTGATGTAAAAATACCAGAGAAAGAAAGCTGCAGCAGCAATCACTCGACAGCTGAGTGCTTTTGCATTTCAGCATTTTAGAGATGCTCCCAAATCAATGGGACGCTGGAGGCTGTCACAAATAAAGGGTAGGATTCAGACGGTTAGAAACGTTCTCCAAGGAAAATATTCCTCATGTTGAAATCGTGACCTTTTTTTGCCCCCATCTGCACAAGTTAGAGGTGGTATTGTTGTCCTCTCTTCACATAGGGCCTACCTATCAAACATCACTTCCTCTTCTTTGGTGAGGTATGAGTATGCCATTTCCTGTTCTGCCCCCTCCTTCCTGTGTAAGCCTTTGGTAGTTTCTCATATCAATGTCAGTGTTAGTTAGCGTTCCATCTGAATGGAGTGGCTTTGTTCCGCCCTGCTTTGCTTTGGATGCTGCCCCCTGTTCCTTCTTAAGCTGTTCTCCCTCCTGTCCCCTGGAAACTACTAACAAGAAATGCTGAAATCTATAATATAACTTTAAAGCTGTTTTTGTGTTAGCCACCCCACTGAAAGAGAGGGTTAGGTCTGACACAGCAAAAGACAGCGTTATATCCACACGCTTCCCTTATCAACCCCTGTGTGGGCGCGCAGCTCCCCGGGACTGCCGCGCAGAATAAATATTCATGCGCGCAGAGAAGCACATCGGACTAGGATTCTATTACATTGACAGGCACGGCTCTACACAAACCTGTGCACCATAACCAATCAGAGCTGCAGTAGACCTATATGCAAAAATACCATTGCCATATATGGATCTGTGCCATTCACTTTTAACTGGACTGTTTTTACAGCATGGGCGGTTGTGAGTAGATGTGCTTGTTTTGAGATCAAAGCGAGAACTATGTGTAGCGACATGTGCACATTTATACATTTGTTCATATCCTTAGTGAGTTATTAGCCCAGTTATAGATCATTTGTTCATATCCTTAGTGAGTTATTAGCCCAGTTATAGATCATTTGTTCATATCCTTAGTGAGTTATTAGCCCAGTTATAGATCATTTGTTCATATCCTTAGTGAGTTATTAGCCCAGTTATAGATCATTTGTTCATATCCTTAGTGAGTTATTAGCCCAGTTATAGATCATTTGTTCATATCCTTAGTGAGTTATTAGCCCAGTTATAGATCATTTGTTCATATCCTTAGTGAGTTATTAGCCCAGTTATAGATCATTTGTAGTCAGCAATGGGGGAGTGATTACTTCCTGCAAGAGCACAAAACGTGTGCATTTCTAGACGTCTTTGAAAAGCAAGTTAGCTAAAGCGCATGTTCTTGTCTTAAAGGGGGCAGTGTTGTATTTTGAGACAGGCTTGAATAAGCTAAGTAGCCAATAGGCAGAGGGTAGCATAATTTGTCTGATTCTCTGCAATAATGGTATGGGATTAATTATGCGTTTTATTTAGTAAAATGGTTTCTTCCATCAAACAACACAACATTTTCAGTCACCTCCTTGTCTGAAGGACAATAATGTCAAGCCCTGCATGTTTTTTTCAAAGGTCTCATGGAATGTAGGCCTACATTGAACACCACACATTGGCTGCTACTGTAGGCTGAACGATAGAACAGCAATTTCCATGTAAAAATGTTATGGGATGCATTTTCTCCATTGTTTTTAATGGTAAGCCACTCTGTGGTAGGCCTACGTTATGATCAAATAGCCACAGTAGCCTACTTGACCACTGTTAAAATTAACTTAAAGCGGGTACAGCCTTAGTGTTCACAGTAAAAGCACGCACAGAATTTTCTGCGCTCAGCAGACCTGAAATTTGCTCAGTGATGAAAAACATTTGAGGGAAGATTGGTGTGGATATAATGCTGTCTTTTGCTGTGTCAGACCGATCTCACTTTCAGTGGTTTGGCTTTACGCAGTGTGAGTATGCAGGGACATAGTTTGGACGTTGTAGAAACGTTTTGGGGACTTTCTAAGGACATCTTAACAATGTGTGTCTAGCTTTTGTGCTTCTGGCACCCCATGTCACACTCTCTTGTACACATACGCCCTCCGAGAGTGTGTATGTGCCCGTAGAGTGTGTTTGTGAGCAGGCATCTGTATGTGTGGAAGGTTCCTGTGAGGACAACGTCCAGGTCTCCAGTACTGTCACGCAGGGACTCTCCTCTCCATGGCAACTCCAATGCCACGCCTAACAACCCGGCGGGCCAGAGGAACACCTGCAGGTACCTTTTCACGTCCCTCCATTTATCTTTTTCTCTGTCTCGTTTTCTTTATTTCTCTCTTTCGATCGATCCTTTTTGCTTTATTTTGTTGTCACTCTGTCTGTCTCGCCCTCCGTCTGTCCCTCTGTCACCACTCCACCATCTCCACTTCTATTCGGGTTGTTAGTACTGGGAGGCAGGTAGTCTAGCGGTTAAGAGCTTTATGCCAGTAACCGAGAGGTTGCTGGTTTGAAACCCTGAGTGGGCCCTGGTGTAATAACCTTCTGTTCTGCCCTTGAGCAAGGCAGTTAACCCCCAACAACTGCTCCCCAGGTGATGATGATGTGGATCTCGATTAAGGCATCCCCCCACACCTCTCTTATTCAGGGAGGTTGGGTTAAATGCAGAAGACAGATTTTGGTTGAATGCATTCAATGTGCAACTGACTAGGTATCTCCTTTCCCTAATGTAAAACCTCTACATTGTGTGTCTATCTGTTCTCTGTAGAGCCCTCTTCTCAATGTGTGGATACTGGGTTGGATTTATGGAACATTACTTACTGTTCTGCCATGCTTAACATATCCTTGTCTCCTATGTGTGTGTGCACACTGTCACACACACTCTTCCCTTCTTAGCATGTCTCTATAATGCTGAGCTTCATCTCCTTTGAGACTGTGCATGTCTGTGTCTATGGAAATGTATGTGTGTTTCTTTATGGGTCTGTCTATTAATATGTACTTTATGTATGTGTATACATGTCTATATGTAAAGAATATCTGTGTATGTAAAGTATTATTAGGTACACCCATCTAGTACCGGTTTGGACCCCCCCCTTTGCCCCCAGAACAGTCTGAATTCTTCGGGGCATGGCAACATTGCTCAATTGGTATCAAGGGACCTAACGTGTGCCAAGAAAACATTGCCCACACCACTGACACCAGCCAGTACCGTTGACACCTGTCAGGATGGGACCATGTACTCCTGACTATCATCAGCATGACTCAACAGGAACCGGGATTTGTCGGACCAGGCAATGTTTTTCCACTCCTCAATTGTCCAGTGTTGGTGATCTCGTGCCCACTGGAGCCACTTCTTCTTGTTTTTAGCTGATAGGAGTGAAACCCGGAGTGGTCGTCTGCTGCAATAGCCCAAGACAAGGACTGATGAATTGTGCGTTCCGAGATGATGTTCTGCACACCACTGTTGTACTGCGCCGTTATTTGCCTGTTTGTGGCCCGCCTGTTTGTGGCCCGCCTGTTCGATTGCACGACTGCCATTCTCCTTCAACCTCTCAACAAGCTGTTTCACCCACAGGACTGCCGCAGACTGGATGTTTTTTGTTTGTCACACCATTCTCTGTAAACCCTAGACACTGTCGTGCGTGAAAAGCCCAGGAGGCCGGCCGTTACTGAGATACTGGAACCAGCGCGCCTGTCACCGGTCATACCACACTCAGTCACTTTGGTCACTCATTTTGCCCATTCTAACATTATATCGAACAGTAACTGAATGCCTCGATGCCTTTCAGCCTGCTTTATATAGCAAGCCACGGCCACCTGACTCACTGTCTGTAGGAGTGAACGGGATGGTGTAGCTAATAAACTGACCACTGAGTGTATGTAAAGTACAGTGTGTATGTAAAGTATGTGTCTATACAGTATGTAAAGGTTGTGTGTCTATACAGTATGTAAAGGTTGTGTGTCTATACAGTATGTAAAGGTTGTGTGTCTATACAGTATGTAAAGGTTGTGTGTCTATACAGTATGTAAAGGTTGTGTGTCTATACAGTATGCAAAGGTTGTGTGTCTATACATTAACAACCCCTCTGTATTTCTCTCCACAGTGCTGCAGCGGAGCCGCGTCTGCTGTGGGAGCGGGTGGAGAAACTGGTTCCCAGGCCAACGAGTGGCAGTGGTAGTACTTGCAGCTCCTCTGGCTCCAGTAACTCCAGCTCCCAGCCCAGCTCTCACAGTGGCTCAGGGGAGAGGTTCAGAGCCCGCTGTGAGTCTGATATTCCCCTGATACACACATGCATTCATAGTCTCACGCATAGTTTCCTACATGCACACTCTCAAGACACACACACACACACACATAATTAATGTTTACAAAGTACTCACATTTACAATTAAATTCTTGGCACAATTCTCCACATAGCTCTTTAATTTACTGACCGGTATCCCCCATTGTCCCTCTCTCAGCCTCATCAAAGTCTGAGGGTTCTCCCCTCCAGCATCCAGAGCATGCTGGGAAAAAACCTGAGGAGAGGAAGGAGTCGGTCAGAACTAACCGACTGGCGGTGAGACCTTACCCCCGTGAAACTAGTGGTCTAGCTAGTGTACTAACTAGTGTTGAACTACACTTAGTGTTGAACTACACTAAGTGTTGTGACACTTCAGAAAGCGGTGGAATTAAGTTTTGAGTGGGAATGATGGTTTTACAATAATCTGACATAGTTCTTTGTGTGTGTGTGTTTGTTTCGCCCTCTGCGCTGTGGATTACCGGTACTTGTGAATTCTGTAGGGGGAAGTGGTAAGCTAGAATGAAATGGGGTGTGTATTTGTACTGACGTTCTCATTGGCTGAAGGGTTCTGTACTAATGGCTTGCCTTTCTCCTGATTGGTGCTATTTTACTCATGTTCCTTTTAACCTCAATCTCCTCCCCTCATACTTGTTATTTATTTTTATTGGATCATTCAATCACTCACATACTTGCAGCCCCTTCCTTCCTTGTATGCTCGGGTCTGGTCACTTGATGGACTCACTAACCTCTTCCAGCCTTGTGGACACATTGGCAGTATGGCAGCAGTGTATGTACTTACTCATCTCTTTTCTCATATCCTATTGGCTTTGCTACTCACCGGCCGGCTCTTCATTGGCTGGCGCACCTGTGACCTCACTTCTTTCCCCAGCAGCTTCCTGCATCCTGTCTCCTGCATTTAACCCTGCGAGTGACCTGGCAACACATCCACAACCCGGAAAGAGAGCTAAAAAAAGAGAGGGAGATCAAGACTGAAAGAAAGAGAGAGAAAGGGATGGAAGCATAGTTTGACCTCTGCCCCCCCCCTCCCCCAGGATCTGACCGCGCTGGCCAAAGAGCTGCGTGTGGTAGAGGACGTGCAACGCCCCCACAAGGTGACGGACTACTCCTCATCTAGTGAGGAGTCGGGGACCACGGATGAGGATGAGGATGATGAAGAGGTGGACCAGGAGGGAGGAGAGGAGTCTACCTCAGGACCAGAGGACTCTCATGCTGTGTATGTAGAGGAGGACACTAGTGACCATGTTATTTATGGGATAACTATTTGATTCTTAGATCGGACATATTAAAGTGTGTATATGAAAACTATTTCTAAGATGCATACTTTGTTTTTCCGAACTCACTTCACTCGCGCAAAAGAAGGAAGCTTGCGCTGCTCGTGCTAGCACATGCACAGATCAGCTGCACAGCTGGAACTCTGACTAAGGCATTTACATGTCCTAATAATTAGAAAGACTGCTCAGAAAACCAGGTGTTTAATCATTGTATGCTTACTTCGATTATGACCTTACACTGATTTAAAATGAGCAGTTAGGTGTTTACTTGACTATTGCCATACTCAGCCTAGTGCCATAATCTGTTTAATATCGAATTATTAGTGTGCATTTAAACGTACTCAATGACATCATATTGCAATGACATTTGAGCTTGTGATTGCAATGAAGGAAAAGTCCGGTCATTATAACTAGGACTGCCAGGGACCTCAAGATACGATAATATCACCATACTTCGGTGCCAATATGATGTGTATTAGGATTCTATATGTATTGCGATTCGATGGTCTAAACCATACGTCTGCTGCAGAGAGACAAGAGAGAGCCTTGAGAAAACGAGCTTTGATCAGTCATGGAAATAAAAGTGCTGAAAACAAATTGGCTCCCTATTTCAAAAGAAGATGGAGTACAAGCTATGAAGGAAAAATACTGGAGTTTTGGTGCAGGAACAGAAAACTACTGCAAAAATAATATTGCCATATTGTGAAAACGATACCATATATCATCAAAAATAATATCCCGATATGTAACTGTATTGATTTTTTCCCCCAGCACTAACCATCTTCCTGGTTCTCTGTTTATTCGACCTCCTCCACCAGCTCCTCCAGACTAAGCAACGGAGAGATGGAATCGGTGAAGATCTTGATCGTTCACGACAAGGGCGAGAGTGACTGTAAAGATGACACTCTGATCGTCAGACCGGTAAGGCCAACACCCAGGCCATGCCGTCCACCTCTCTTATAACAACATATCAGTCACACACTGTAAACCTTTTAGTTATTTTATTGTGGTATTTAATTTACTAATTTGTCCCCTTATAGTTTACCCACTGTGTTTGATATTGTGTTGGACCTCATCTTATTTGTTCTGTCATTGTTTACTTTGTGTTGCTGGTGAAGGGGTTTGGGTTAGAGTGGAAGGGGGTCGGTTAGCCTGGAGAAATGGACCTACTCCCAGTATTAACCACCCGCTCCCCCATTAGATGACAGTATAAAGGCTAGATGGTAGTCCTGCAACAGATTGAACATCATAAAATGGCTCCACTAAAGTCATAGAAATTATTTATTAATACATGTAAACTAAATTATTACACTTTTGGTGTCTGTTGACCATTTTCTTATACTTAATCCTCAATTGAATGTGTCTGAAGTCTCTTACAGTAGTAGACTGTAGCTTCAATAGACTACTTTACTAGACTACTTTAGTAGACTAGTCTTCCCTTAACACAATAGCCAATAGAATCCCTCCACCGCAGAGAAAGAAATCTAGACCCAAAGTGTGCACCTGTTCTTACTTCCAGAGTACAGGTGACAACAAAAAGCGACCTGCCCCCAGCCCTGGTCATGGCCTTGTCCCTGGGTTTAACACCAGCCCCGGGCTGATTCACCCTGCCCTCCAGGGCCTTCCAGGCCTCCAAGGCCTTCCAGGCCTTCAAGGCCACCCTGGTCTCCAAGGCAACCAGGAGAAAAATGGCTTTGTGGGCCGCATTCACCTCCTGCCTGACCTGATCCAGCAGAGCCACCACTCCCCCTCCTCCTCTGCCTCCTCCTCTCCCTCCTCATCCAGCATGGCGAGCCCCACCATGTCCATGTCCCCCCAGAGCCCACTGGACAAGCTCAGCATACTCCTGGAGGTATGTCCCTCAGCCCCCCTCTGACCCCTGGCCCTCCTTCAGGCCTGGGTCTGCAAGGAGCACCCTCTGCTGGTTGCATCTGCTCTCTCTCTCTGGCCACCTAGTGGTGCTCTTTATCGTTTCCTTTTTCTGAGTGCAACGACTAATCTAGTTTCCTCCAAGCTCTGTAGGTAAGGTGATGTGGTGATGGATCATTTTTGTTGTTCCCTCTGAAAAAATATTATTTTTACAGTTTTTAGCAAGTTTCTGGTATTTGACATAATTTCTTCTTTTTGAGACTATATTAGGTTGCACTGGCTTACATGTTCTTGGAGGCCCATTACAGGTATTCCTTTAGCCCTAAGATCTCTATCTCTGATTATTATTTGTTTATTTTAATCAGTCAGATCGTTAAAGACATTCCAGAAACCCTCTCAAGACTAGGCTACAACGTAGCGTATTTCATGAATAAGCACTGGCAATTGCTTTACCATAAAAAGCCATTCCTTGAAATATATTTTTGTTCCTCAGCTTTTGTTTTTACCTGAACATTCCATCTGTTTTACTTTTACCCACCACCATAGAGACCTCTTGTTTTTTCCTTGTTCACTTTACTTCAATGTGTGATTTTGTGAATTTTTCCCTATGCCTGATGGCTGCATGCTCCTTACATCTGCCTCAGTTTCTTGCTTCCGTCTTTCAACATTTCTCTTTGGTAGTCTTTGAACTTTATATTGAACTTATACAGTGCCTTCGGAAAGTATTCAGACCCGTTGACTTTTTCCAAATTTTTCTACGTTACAGCCTTATTCTAAAATGTATTAAATAAAATAATGACAAACTGAAAACAGGTTTTTAGAAATTGTATTTATTTACATAAGTATTCAGCCCCTTTGCTATGAGATGCAAAATTGAGCTCAGGTGCATCCTGTTTCCATTGATCATCCTTGAGATGTTTCTACAACTTGATTCGTGTCTGTCTGTGGTAAATTCAATTGATTGGACATGATTTGGAAAGGCACACACCTGTCTATATAAGGTCCCACAGTTGACCGTGCATGTCAGAGCAAAAACCAAGCCATGAGGTCAAAGGAATTGTCCATGGGGCTCCAAGACAGGATTGTGTCAAGGCACAGACCTGAAAATAGCTGTGCAGCAATGCTCCTCATCCAACCTGAGAGCTTGAGAGGATCTGCAGAGAAGAATGGGAGAAACTCCCCAAATACAGGTGTGCCAAGCTTGTAGCGTCATACCCAAGAAGACACAAGGCTGCAATCGCTGCCAAAGGTTTTTTTTTAATACATTTGTTAACATTTCTAAAAACCTGTTTTTGCTTTATCATGATGGGGTATTGTGTGTAGATTGATGAGGGGAAAAAAACATTTAATACATTTTAGAATAAGGCTGTAATGTAACACAATGTGGAAAAGTCAAGGAGTCTGAGTACTTTCTGAAGGCACTGTATATTTCATATTGCACACACTGCTGCCATTGTTGTCTTGATCTATGAGTTGGCAGGTAAGTCAATGTCATAATGGTAGAAATACATGTGATTCTATGTATCCTCATTGTTGTTCTATTCTCCTGCTCCTCTAGAGTCATTCTGTCAGCAACACAATGCAGAAACACAAGTCCTCCTCCTCCTTCACTCCTTTTATCGATCCACGCCTCCTCCAGGTCTCTACATCCGGCGCCGCTCTCAACAACCTGGGTAAACCCATTCTCCCAGCCCCCTTATTGGATGACAAGTCCCCTTCAGTAGTATCTGAGTGGTTCCCTCCAGTGTCAATCAACCTGGTGTTAGATTCTGAGGCAACACCAGAGAACGAACACCTGTTTATAACTGACAAAAGTTATATAAATGTATACTAAATATAACTAAATCTGTATGATAGTAAAACATAATCTGCTTGTATTTACACTCAATCCCTTCCTTGTCCTCTGCAGCATTTGGGAACGATGCCAGGCTGGCGGAGGCACTGAGGGCGGACCCGTCACGTAAAGGCTCCGTGGTCAATGTAAACCCTGTCAACACACGGCCGCAGAGCGACACCCCAGAGATCCGCAAGTACAAGAAGAGGTTCAACTCTGAGATCCTGTGTGCTGCGCTCTGGGGTGAGTGGTCACAATTATCTCTGCTATGTAGTTATCTCAGTCATATCAGTCTTCGCCACAGGTGGCAGCAAACTAAATGCGAAAGTGTTTGTAGGAGTGAACCTGCTGGTGGGGACAGAGAGTGGTCTGATGCTGCTGGATCGTAGCGGTCAGGGGAAGGTGTATCCCCTCATCAGCCGACGCCGCTTCCAACAGATGGACGTCCTGGAGGGACTCAACGTCCTGGTTACTATATCAGGTTTGTGCACGCTATACATATAGTTACTACACACACTATACATGCACAGTTACTACACATACAGTTAAAGTCGGAAGTTTACATACACTTAGGTTGGAGTCATTAAAACTAGTTTTTCAACCTCTCCACAAATTTCCTGTTAACAAACTATAGTTTTGGCAAGTCGGTTAGGACATGTACATTGTGCATGACACAAGTAATTTTTCCAACAATTGTTTACAGACAGATTATTTCACTTATAATTTACTGTATCACAATTCCAGTAGGTTAGAAGTTTACATACACTAAGTTGACTGTGCCTTTAAACAGCTTGGAAAATTCCATAAAATTATGTCATGGCTTTAGAAGCTTCTGATAGGCTAATTGACATCATTTGATTCAATTGGAGGTTTACCTGTGGATGTATTTCAAGGCCTACCTTCAAACTCGGTGCCTCTTTGCTTGGCATCATGGGAAAATCAAAAGAAATCAGCCAAGACCTCAGAAAAAAATGTGTAGTCCTCCACAAGTCTGGTTCATCCTTGGGAGCAATTTCCAAACACCTGAAGGTACCACGTTCATCTGTATAAACAATAGTACGCAAGTATAAACACCAACGGACCATGCAGCCGTCATACCGCTCAGGAAGGAGACGCATTCTGTCTCCTAGAGATGAACGTACTTGGGTGCGAAAAGTGCAAATCAATCCCAGAACAACAGCAAAGGGCCTTGCGAAGATGCTGGAGGAAACGGGTACAAAAGTATCTATATCCACTGTAAAATGAGTTCTATATTGACATAACCTGAAAGGCCGCTCAGCATGGAAGGAGCCACTGCTCCAAAACTGCCATAAAAAAGCCAGACTACGGTTTGCAAATGCACATGGGGACAAAGATCGTACTTTTTGGAGAAATGTCCTCTGGTCTGATGAAACAAAAATAGAACTGTTTGGCCATAATGACCATTGTTATGTTTGGAGGAAAAAGGGGGAGGCTTGCAAGCCGAAGAACACCATCCCAACTGTGAAGCACGGGGTTGGCAGCATCATGTTGTGGGGGTGCTTTGCTGCAGGAGGGACTGGTGCACTACACAAAATAGATAACATCACGAGGAAGGAAAATTATGTGGATATATTGAAGCATCATCTCAAGACATCAGTCAGGAAGTTAAAGCTTGGTCGCAAATGGGTCTTCCAAATGGACAATGACCCCAAGCATGCTTCCAAAGTTGTGGCAAAATAGCTTAAGGACAACAAAGTCAAGGTATTGGAGTGGCCATCACAAAACCAATCCTATAGATCCTCAATCCTATAGAAAATTTGTGGGCAGAACTGAAAAAGTGTGTGAGAGCAAGGAGGCCTACAAACCTGACTCAGTTACACCAGCTCTGTCAGGAGGAATGGGCTAAAATTCACCCAACTTATTGTGGGAAGCTTGTGGAAGGCTACCAAAAACGTTTGACCCAAGTTAAACAATTTAAAGGCAATGCTACAAAATACTAATTGAGTGTATGTAAACTTCTGACCCACTGGGAATGTGATGAAAGAAATAAAAGCTGAAATCCATCATTCTCTCTACTATTATTCTGACATTTCACATTCTTAAAATAAAGTGGTGATCCTGACCTAAGACAGGGAATTTTTACAATGATTAAATGTCAGGAATTGTGAAAAACTGAGTTTAAATGTATTTGGCTAAGGTGTATGTAAACTTCCGACTTCAACTGTACACGGGAAAACACAGACATGCAAACACTGTCGTGTGAAATTCAGTACTGAGAGAGACTTGGTAATTTCTTCAAACAATCATCTTTATTTAATATCGATTAATTATTGCAATAATGAAACCATCAGCCCAACAGTCTTGTTCTGACTGTTAGGCTGAGAGCCTAACTGAAAATGAAAATAATTATATTATATCGGACCTACAAATGCTTAGTCACAATGGTTCCATCTCCCATAAGCCATCTTGGTTATCTACACAGGATGGTGTTTTAGCCCCAACCTGGCTTTGTTTCCCAGATGCCAGGAAGAATAGGCAATGCGGGATTGTTCTAAACTCTTCCAGGCTATCTCTATCTCGGGTCACACACACCACATCTTGTCTATGGAATGCCGGCTTTTAGGTTTTTATCACCAATTGTCAGCTTCAAGCTATCTCTAGTAAAACCCATGTCCTCAACAACCAGACTAGCTGCAAGGTGCTAGAGTGGAGACCATAAAACACAGCATTAGAAGGACAGAAATATCTTACTGTTTTGTTAAGTAAATAATTGTTACATATCCAACAAATAAGGTGAATACATCATTTTTCTATCGCAACACATACACACACACACACGTTTAAGATGTCTAGGTGATCTCTCTGATGAGACCGTTCGTGCAAAGGTGTCGGGCGGTGTCTGACTGTAGGTTCCTGCTTCTCTTTCCTGTGCTGTGGTCACGTCATTCATTCACTGTAACAACCAACGCTGGTTCCTCTGGTGTCACCCAACAGACATTCAGCCAGAGGAAATCGAGTAAATGGCTAGTTAGAGTGTACCACATCATATATTTGTATTGCATGTCCACTGACACACACGCAAAGGTTTCCATGGTGGAAGCACAGAAACACACATAGATGCAGTGTCATCTGTCATTTTGATGTCATTTTGCAATGAATGAAGAAAGGATCCATGCTCAAAAGAGACGTGGAGACAATTTGATGTTGCTTCTTCAGTTTTTAGCTTAGATAGAAATACATATTTTTTATTCTTCAAGTCATTGTACTTTATCATTCTCAGTAGATTAATATAAAAGTTGTGTGTGTGTGTGCCGACTTGTTGGTCAGTTTACAGAAAATGTTGTCTTTCAATTTGACCTTGACCTAAATTTACAAACACAATATTCCGTTATGTTGCAATGTGTTGTCAAATATTCAGTACAGGTTCTACAACAATACAGACTCTGTCATTGACTCAGCATATCCTCTGTACTAGTATTGATAATGATGTCTAATATAATACCAGTAATTAAATACATAGTAAAAACTCCAATAATACCTTTATTCATTCAATAAAGACGCTTCCTCCACACATTACATAGGAGTAGGGTGAAGTTGCCCCTACATGCTGATCTTAGGTCAGTTTGGGATTTTCCCCACTAATGGTTAAGTTTAGGATTGGGGAGGGGAAGCTGATCCTAGATCTGTACCTAGGGAAACTTCACCCCCTGTGCCATTACATATGGATTATATATCGTAGGTACCCTGACTCTTGACCTCTCCCGCTTGTCTGACCCTGTCCCGTGAAGGCAAGAAGAACAAGTTGCGTGTGTACTATCTGTCCTGGTTGAGGAACAAGATCCTGCACAACGACCCTGAGGTGGAGAAGAAGCAGGGCTGGGTCACTGTGGGAGACCTGGAGGGTGCTGTTCACTACAAAGTTGGTATGTCCCATCTCCAGCATGCATCTGGCCAATGGAGTTGTAAGGATGGGAAGTTCATTTTTGCGGAGAAAATTGAGGACAGTTTTTGCATAGAAATTGATGTTATGGTCAAATGAGTCTGCACCCATGTTTAGGGACCCCTGTTTTATAAGTCAGCACTTCATGTCATGACTGGAACATGTTGGAAGGGATAAAGTCCAGAGTTTGGTAATGAAATCTACAGCAGCGTATGAAATACCCTCTGTCTACCCAGCAAACACCATGTCCCAATTCTGCACTGTCACATCTCTGAGTAAGATAATAAGACTGTAATATATGTCAGCTAATAGCATTTTGGTAGAATTTGATTTCATACTACATATAGTATCTGGGGCAGAGAACTTAAAAACAATAAGGCTACTGTGTCATTAAACGTCTTGAGGATGCTCTGAATTGACCCTGTTAGTTGGTGCCTCCTTATGGCAACATCCTCATGTGTCCCAACTGGTTTATTCCCCAGTGAAATACGAGAGGATCAAGTTTTTGGTTTTGGCCCTGAAGAACTCGGTGGAGGTCTATGCATGGGCACCGAAGCCCTACCACAAGTTCATGGCTTTCAAGGTGAAACCTTCGATGCCCCTGCTTATGCATGACAGATATTCACTTCCATCTATTCAATTAGTCATGCAGCTATTGTGAATTGTCATGACAATGATAAAATGACTCCCAGACACACATGCACACACTACTGTACTGTATGTGAATAACCTTTGCCTCCTGGTTGACCCCTGCAGTCATTTGGTGACCTGGTGCACAAGCCCCTGCTGGTTGACCTGACGGTGGAGGAGGGTCAGAGGTTGAAGGTAATCTATGGCTCCAGTAACGGATTTCATGCTGTGGACGTGGACTCAGGGGCCGTCTACGACATCTACCTGCCCACCCATGTAAGAAACACACTCATGTCTATGGAACCTCTCATTCCCTTCTCTTCCTCCTTTTTTTTCAAGGATAACTTCATTATTGAATTAATAATTTCTCTCTCTCCCCCTCTTTTGCTCTCTCTCCCCCCCTCTTTTGCTCTCTCTTATACTTTCTTCTCTTCCCCTCTCTCTTTCTCTCTCCCTCTCGTGCTCTCTTTCGCTCTGTAGATCCAGACCAGTATCCAGTCCCATGCCATCATCATCCTGCCCAACACAGATGGCATTGAGCTGCTGGTGTGTTACGAGGACGAGGGTGTCTATGTCAACACCTACGGACGCATCACCAAGGACGTGGTGCTGCAGTGGGGCGAGATGCCCACTTCTGTGGGTAAGTGGACACAGACACACTCACACACAATAGGTCCTTAAATGAAGTATTTAAACATGTTAACTCGGTTGCCATCCCACCTACTCACAGCCCTATCCCCCTCTTTGTCTTTCTCTCTGTAGCCTATATCCGTTCTAACCAGATAATGGGCTGGGGGGAGAAAGCCATAGAGATCAGATCTGTGGAGACTGGACATCTGGACGGAGTCTTCATGCACAAGAGAGCCCAGAGACTCAAGTTCCTGTGTGAGAGGAACGACAAGGTGAGACGCCTGGACACGTACACACACATTTGGAGGTACTCTCCCCAGGTCTGTTTACACGAATAACTCTGTCAAAATCACATTTTATTTGTCACATGCGCCGAATACAACAGGTGAAGACCTTACCGTGAAATGCTTACTTACAAGCCCTTAACCAACAATGCAGTTCAATAAATAGAGTTAAGAAAATATTTACTAAATAAACTAAAGTAAAACATTTTATAAAAAGAAACACAATAAGATAACAATAATGAGGCTATATAAAGGGGGAACCAGTACCAAGTCAATGTGTGGGGGTACAGGTTAGTCGAGGTAATTTGTACATGTAGGTCGGGGTAAAGTGACTATGCATAGATAATAAACAGCAAGTAGCAGCTGTGTAAAAATAAAGGGGGGGGGGGGCAATATAAATAGTCCGGGTGGCCATTTGATTAATTTGTTCAGCAGTTTTATGGCTTCGGGGTGGAAGCTGTTAAGGAGCCTTTTGGTACAAGACTTGGCGCTCCGGTACCACTTGCCTTGCGGTAGCAGAGAGAAGTCTTTAAAATAAAAAAATATGGGCCTTCCTCTGACACCGCCAAGTATATACAGTACCAGTCAAAAGTTTGGACACACCTACTCATTCAAGGGTTTTTCTTCATTTTTACTATTCTCTACATTGTAGAATAATAGTGAAGACATCAAAACTATGAAATAACACAAAGGGTTTGAATACTTAATGTCATATTTCAGTAAAAAAAATGAAATGCACAAAAATCAAACTATTTTTGCTTTGTAATTATGGGGTATTATGTGTTGATAGATAAGGGGGGGACTATTTATTTTAGAATAAGGCTGTAATGCAACAAAATGTGTAAAAAGTTGCGGGGTCTGAATACTTTCTGAATGTACTGTATACTTCTGGGAACTTGTTAGACAATCCAGAGGCCAGAGAATTTCTATCTTGGGTTTGACTTCCTGGTGGTTGATATAGCTTTACCATAGATTTTATGGGTTGTATTACTGACTGTTGTTTAAACAGGAATTCTCTGCATTGTTATCACTAGAGGTTTCTTATGATTCATGACGACACATCTTGATTTCCATGGTCACAATGGATCAATGATTGTGAATGGCATCAAAAAATCATATGCATGTCTGTAAGTTCACCCCTATCTTGATGTATCACCGATCAATCAGTCAAATGTAGTTATAAACCCCTATTACATCAGCAGATGTCACAAAGTGCTATACAGAAACCCAGCCTAAAACCCCAAACACCAAGCAATGCAGATGTAGAAGCATGGTTGCTAGGAAAAACTGCCTAGAAAGGCAGGAAGGAACCTAGGAAGAAACCGAGAGAGGAACCAGGCTCAGAGGTGGCCAGTCCTCTTCTGGCTGTGCCGGGTGGAGATTATGGCCATTGAGGCCTGATTGTTCTTCAAGATGTTCAAACATTCATAGATGACCAGCAGGGTCAAATCAGAGTAATCAGGCCAGGTAGTCCTGAGACATAGACCTTAAATTCACACAGGACACCAGATAAGACAGAATAATTACACCAGATAGGACAGACTGAGCCTAGCCCCCTGGCACATAGACTATTGCAGCATAGCTACTGGAGGCTGAGACTGTGGGGGTGTCAGGGGACACTGTGGCCCCATCCAACGATACCCCTGGACAGGGCCAACCAGGCCCGGATATAACCCCCACCCACTTTGCCAAAGCATTCCCCCCACACCACTAGTGGGATATCATCAGACCCCAATTTACTACCCTGAGACAAGGCTGAGTATAACCCATGAAGGTATGTACGGCAGGACCAAACCCTTATGAAGGTATGTACGGCAGGACCAAATCGGAGAGATGGGTAGGAGCAATCTCATGTAATATTTGAGGTTAGCAGTAAAACCTTGAAATCAGCCCTAGCCTTAACAGGAAGCCAGTGTAGAGAGGCTATCACAGGAGTAATATGATCAAATTCTTTGGTTCTAGTCAAGATTCTAGCAGCCGTGTTTAGCACTAACTGATGTCTTTTTACTGCTTTATCCGGGTAGCCGGAGAGTAGAGCATTGTGGTAGAATAATCTAGATGTGACAAAAGCATGGTGTCGTGGAATTATTCCAGTCAAAGGAGAGAGACTTTTAGATTTCTTCAAAACAATTGAACTTTATTTTTTAATTACAGCAGTAATGGAGTTGGTCGGTAACCACCCTTAAGGTAATCACTGAGAACTCTACGAGCAGAACTAAGCCACAGCATTTTATAGTTAAGACACATCCACCTGAATACGGGACAAACAGATTTGTGAAATTATACAAAGGTAGATTGTGCTCTCATGCAACAGACAGCAAGATTTACATTGCACCAGGTTTCTGTCTCTAGGTCATTTTCTACTTGTTTATACAAATATACTAATGCAACATATGACACCAGGTCCTTCGCTTAATTTATGAAGTCCAGTATTCATCTGCCATGTGGGAGAAATAAACTGGAGGGAGGGTATGCCTGGTACTGGCAGACATGCACACAGACACTAATCATGGAATGGAATGCAGTCTTTAGGTTTTATCACCAAGGCATTGTAAATCAGCTGTCAGCGTTAAGCCTCAGAGACTCCTCTCAGAAGGACAGACATTGTGAAAATACTAATATAGGAATACATTCTAATATAAAAGTAACGTGATTAACATAATGTTGTAATTCTACCACATCATTTTTGAAATGTTACGAAGATGGAATAAAGTTGTCCTTGAAATATTATTGGTCCTTCACTGTTTTGAGACTGTACAACCTTCAAGATTTATTGTCAGATCCAACAGCAGATCTTTGTTTCTTGGGACCTAGAACTAGCATCTCTGTTTTTTCAGAGTTTAAAAGTAACACATTTGCCACCATCCACTTCCTTATGTCTGAAACACAGGCTTCCAGGTAGGCAATTTTGGGGCTTCACAATGTTTCATCAAAATATACAGCTGTGTGTCATCCTCATAGCAGTGAAAGTTGACATTGTGTTTCCGAATGACATCACCAAGAGGTATAATAATGAAGAGGTTCGATATAGGCCGATTTTTACATTTTCCGGGTCAAGGTTTAGCTTTTTCAAGAGAATTTATTACTGCCGCTTTTAGTGAGTTTGGTACACATCCAGTGGATAGGGAGCCATTTATTATGTTCAACATAGGAGGGTCAAGCACAGGATGTAGCTCTTTAAGTAGTTTAGTTCGAATAGAGTCCATGCAGCTTGAAGGTTTAGAGGCCATGACTATTTTCATGAATGTGTCAAAAAACTTGTCTCCATTGATCCAAGGTTCTGACAGTCTTTGCAGATTCAGGACAACTGAGCTATGGAGAAATACGCAGATTCAAAGAGGAGTCTGTAATTTACTTAAGTTGCAATTAGGTTTGACAAATTGGATGATTGAGCAGCAGTGAGGACTCTTCCGATATTGCACAGTACTGTCTTTCCAAGCTAGTTGGATGACTTCCAATTTGGTGGAGCGCCATTTCCGTTCCAATTTTCTGGAATCTTGCTTCAGGGCCCGGGTATTTTCTGTATACCAGGGAGCTAATTTCTTGTGACAAATGGTTTTTGTTTTTAGGGGTGTGACTGCATCTAGGGTATTGAGCATTGTTAAATTTAGATCCTCGGATAGGTGGTTAACCGATTTTTGTACTCTGACGTCCTTGGGTAGGTGGAGGGAGTCTGGAAGAGCATCTAGGAATCTGGGTTGTCCGAGAATTTATAGCACGGCTTTAGATTATCCTTGTTTGGGGTCTGATCAGATTTGTTAACGATTGCAAACGTAATAAGATGGTGGTCCGATAGTCCGGGATTATGAGGAAAAACATTTAGATCCACAATATTTATTTCATGGCACGAAACTAGATCCAGGGTATGACTGTGGCAATGAGTAGGTCTGGAGACATGTTGGACAAAACCCAATGAGTCAATGATGGCTTCGAAAGCCTTTTGGAGCCTTTTCCATGTGAATATTAAAGTCATCAAAAAATGTTAATATCTGCCATCACTACAAGGTCCGATAGGAATTCAGGGAACTCCATGAGGAACGCTGTATACGGCCCAGGATGCCTGTAAACAGTAGCTATAAAAAGTGATTGATTAGGCTGCATAGATCACTGGTTGCTCACTAGTGTAACCAGGAGGAGAGGCCTTATTTAACACAGTAAATTCATCAGGCTTAAGCCATGTTTCAGTCAGGCCAATCACATCAAGATTATGATCAGAAATTAGTTCATTGACTAAGACTACCTTGGATGTGAGCGATCTAACATTAAGTAACCCTATTTTGAGATGCGAGATATCACAATCTCTTTCAATAATGACAGGAATGGAGGAGGTCTTTATTCCAGTGAGATTGCTGAAGTGAACACCGCCATTTTCTGTTTTCCTCAACCTAGATCGAGGCACAGACACTGTCTCAATGGGGATAGCTGAGCTGACTACACTGACTGTGCTAGTGGCAGACTCCACTGAGCTGGCAGGCTGGCTAACAGGTTGCAGGCCAGGCAGCAGGCTATCTCATTGTGGAGCTAGAGGAGTTAGAGCCCTGTCTATGTTCATAGATAAGATGAGAGCACCCCTCCAGCTAGGATGGAGTCAGTCACTCGTCAGCAGGCCAGGCTTGGCCCTGTTTGTGGGTGAGTCCCAGAAAGGGGGGCAATTATCTACAAATTCTATCTTTTGGGAAGGGCAGAAAACAGTTTTCAACCAGCGATTGAGTTGTGAGAGCTCATCACTCCCCCTAACTGGGAGGGGGCCAGAGACAATTACTCGATGCTGACACATCTTTCTAGCTGATTTACACGCTGAAGCTATGTTGCGCTTGGTGACCTCTGACTGTTTCATCCTAACATCGTTGGTGCCGATGTTGATAACAATATCTCTATACTCTCTACACTCGCCAGTTTTAGCCTTAGCCACCCTCTTCAGATTAGCCTTAACGTCGGTAGACCTGCCCCCTGGTAAACAGTGTATGATCGCTAGATTATTATTTTTAAGTCTAACACTGTGGGTAATGGAGTTGCCAATGACAATGGTTTTCAATTTGTCAGAGCTAATAATGGGAGACTTCGGCAGCTCAGACCCTGTAACGGGTGGAGGAGAGACCTGAGAAGGCTCGGCCTCTGACTCCGACTTGCTGCTTAATGGGGAAAACCGGTTGAAAGTTTCTGTCGGCTGAATGAGCGACACCGGTTGAGTATGCCGACAGCATTTCTTTCCAGAAAATTGTCCGGCTGCGGGTACTGTGTGGGGATATTTATACTACTATCTGTACTTACTGGTGGCACAGATGTTGTTTCATCCTTTCCTACACTTAAATTGCCCTTGCCTAACGATTGCATCTGAAGCTGTGCTTGCAACACAGCTATCCCCACCATAAGGCGATAGTTCTCCTGTATATTATGAGTACAGCTACTGCAATTAAATGTCATAGTGTTAATGTTACTACTTAGGTTCGGCTGGTGGAGGTTCTGTAGAACCATGTCCAGATAAAGCGTCCGGGGTGAAAAAGTTGAATGAAAATAGTAGAGCGAGGTAAAAACTAAGACATTGGTAAATGTGTTAAATGCAGATTTTGATTAAACGGTTAGTAAAAGTAAAAACCAAAAGGTTGGTGGGTAGCCAAGTAGCAACAAACAGCACAGCAGCATGGAGACAGGTCCAAAGGTTGTGACTTTGTGGCAGTGGTAACTAACCGAATTATGTTTTTATTTATTTATTTATTTATTTTTATTTAACTAGGCAAGTCAGTTAAGTTCTTATTTACAATGACGGCCTACCAAAAGGCCTCTTGCGGGGATGGGGGCTGGGATTAAAAATACAAATATAGGACAAGACACCACAACACTACGTAAAGAGAGACCTAAGACAACAACATAGTATGGCAGCAACACATGACAACACAGCATTGTAGCAACACCACATGACAACAACATGGTAGCAACACAACATTGCAGCAGCACAACATGGTACAAGCATTATTGGGCACAGACAACAGCACAAGAAGGTAGAGACAATAATACATCACGCAAAGCAGCCACACTGTCAGTAAGAGTGTCCGCGATTGAGTCTTTGAATGAAGAGATGGAGATAAAACTGTCAATTTTGAGTGTTTTTTGCAGCTCGTTCCAGTCACTAGCTGCAGCGAACTGAAAAGAGGAGCGACCCAGGGATGTGTGTGCTTTGGGGACCTTTAACAGAATGTGACTGGCAGAACTGGTGTTGTATGTGGAGGATGAGGGCTGCAGTAGGTATCTCAGATAGGGGGGAGTGAGGCCTAAGAGGGTTTTATAAATAAGCATCAACCAGTGGGTCTTGCGACAGGTACACAGAGATGACCAGTTTACAGAGGAGTATAGAATGAAGTGATGTGGGGAATCTGATGGCCAAACGGTAAAGAAAATCTAGCCGCTCGAGAGCACCCTTACCTGCCGATCTATAAATTATATCTCCATAATCTAGCATGGGTAGAATGGTCATCTGAATCAGGGTTAGTTTGGCAGCTGGGGTGAAAAAGGAGCGATTACAATAGAGGAAACCAAGTCTACATTGAACCTTAGCCTGCAGCTTTGATATGTGCTGAGAGAAGGACAGTGTAACGTCTAGCCATACTCCTAAGTACTTGTATGAGGTGACTACCTCAAGCTCTAAACCCTCAGAGGTAGTAATCACACCGTTGGGGAGAGGGACATTCTTCTTACCAAACCACATGACCTTTGTTTTAGAGGTGTTCAGAACATGGTTAAGGTCAGAGAAAGCTTGTTTGACACTAAAAAACCTTTGTCGTAGAGCGTTTAACACAGAATCCTGGGAGGGGCCCGCTGAGTAGAAGACTATCGTCTGCATATAAATGGATGAGAGAGCTTCCTACTACTTGAGCTATGTTGTTGATGTAAATTGAGAAGCGCGTGGGGACTAGGATCGAGCCTTGAGGTACTCCCTTGGTGACAGGCAGTGGCTGAGACAGCAGATGTTCTGACTTTATACACTGCACTCGTTGAGAGAGGTAGTTAGCAAACCAGGCCAAAGACCCCTCAGAGACACCAATACTCCTTAGTCGGCCCACAAGAATGGAATGGTCTACTCTATCAAAAGCTTTGCAGTGAGAAACTTTGTAGCGGGGCAGGGGAAAAAGAAGGAGGAGCATCGGGGTTAGTCGCATTGGAAGGGGTGGGAGATGAGGAAATGTTGGACGGGCAATGGCTGAGTCAAATAGCAATCCTGACTTAATGAAGTGGTGATTAAAGAGCTCAGCCATGTGCTCCTTGTCAGTAACAGCCACATCATCAACATTAAGGGACATGGGCAGCTGTGAGGAGGAGGGTTTATTCTCCAGGTCTTTAACTGTTTTCCAGAACTTTTGGGGATTAGACCCACAGAGAGAGAACTGCTCGCCTGAGTGTACTTATTTCTAATTTTCCTGAACTAGAGCCAGTCAGCCTGAGTATGTGTGTGCCAAGCCTTTCGCCAAATGGAATTCTTGAGGTGGAGTAACTCTGCCAGATCACGGTCTAACCAGGTGCTGAACCTGTTTTTAATTCTCATTTTCTTTATGGGGGCGTGTTTGTTAACAATACCACTGAAAATATCAAAAAAGAAGGTCCAAGCGTCTTCGACAGAGGGGATCAAGCTGATTCTATACCAATTTACAGAGGCCGGGTCATGAAGGAAGGCTTGCTCATTAAAGTTTTTTAGCAAGCGTCTGACAAATCAGGACAGGTCGTTTCACTGAGCATCCATTACGAACACAGGCTGTAAAACAGTGATCACTAAGGTCATTACTGATGTCACTGATTTGTTTCATTATTGACTGACGTGTGTGCATGTGTTCCCATCCGCAGGTGTTCTTTGCCTCAGTGCGATCCGGAGGAGCCAGCCAGGTGTACTTTATGACCCTGGGGCGCACCTCTCTGCTCAGCTGGTAGAGAGACTATGCCCCCTCTACACTGGAAACCAACCAACCATGTTTTACCCGACGTTCAGCGATGCCAACGGACAAAAGCCAACCACCTCCGACATAATCATGACCTTCGACCCGGAGCATCGTGCTATATTGAGGATACACAACATCCAGATGACGTCGCCCCAGCCGTGAATACCAGATATGAGAATTGTAAAAAATGAAGTTAATTGATTATAAATCAAATAAAAAAAATGTGAAGAAAGGTGGTGAACAGTTTGCCCCACTTTGGTGCTCAACAGATTGTGGACACACGTCTGTGCGGGGCCGTTGCCCTGAAGGCGTGTGTGTGTGTGTTGTTGTGGTGTGTGTGTGTGTGTGTGTGTGTGTGTGTCTGTGTGTGTCGTTCCTAGTTCCTGACTGTGGTATGGGCTTGAAGTCTACTACTAACTACTCTGTGCATCTTCTGCTCGTATTTCAGGAGCCCCCCTCCCCTCCGCCCCTTTCCTTAGCGAAGGAGGGGCAGGGGGCGGAGCATACAGTGTTAATGCTACAGTAGTGTGTGTCAATGTCTTTCTGTTTGGTTCAATGATTGCTGACTGCAGGGGGGGCAGGGGTTGAAGCTGTCAGTCAGGTAGGAGGCGGGAATAAAGAAGCTGAGCAAGGGAGCCAATTGGTTCTAGGCTCAGTGCTGTCATGACACAGTGTGTGGGAAGGGCCTATGCATTTTACCGTAAGTCTGTTATCTGAGAGGACTCAGCTGGAGTATGTTGATAGTTAGGACAGCTACCATATTTTAATGGGCAAGTTCATGGAAAAGGATTTGAACCAGATGGACTTTGAAATAGTGTTTTTTATTTTATTATGATTCCCTAAAAAAAGTGTAACTATTTGGAGTTAATATTTCTTTTACCTTGGTTTTAAATCACAATGCACATAGCCTCCAGTTTTCTTTGCTTTTATTCCAACCCACAACACATGCAATGCTTTAGGAGTCAGAGAGTGGGTGGGTAAAACATTTAAATAGTATCTATGTATAATAAATATTAATTTAATATCATTCATAGTTTCAATGGTCATGTTAGTGGAATCCTCAGTCCAACATGACGCTGTGATCCGGCTTGGACCATCAGAGTCCAGGATGGAGGACATTGTCCTGATGTGAATAGACAGATATAATAAAAGAGAGTGGAGGAGAAGGTTCAGGTCATATACAGTATGTGTGTGGTTGTAAAGGGGCCAATAGATGAGAGAGGAGGAGTGTCAATGTAAGTTTTTGTAGCAGAAAGGTTACACATGGTCAGCAAAACTCAATGGACTCATAGTCGGTGGAGGGGAAAAAACGGTGGTGTTTTCTTGTTTTTCATTAATATCTTTTTATGAATGCAATGCACAAAGTGTCAAGAATGTAGAAAGAAATATACTGTGTGGTGGTCAAAGGCATGATCATTTTATTTTTGTTCCTTGTCACAAGTGATCAATTTCAAGTTGACACAAGTGAATATTAAGCAATGGAGGCTCTAAGGAAGATGTCGGTTTTGGGGGCAATTCTGAATCGTTTCTGAGACTAGGTTGTGACACCTTTCACAAACTCAATGTTTTAAAGTGAATCGGGGCTTGAGCGTTGCTAGGCTACAGTAGTTTCCTGTGGGGAAAGTATGCTCACAGTAGCTTAATCAACCTGATGCGCTAACAGGGCTTAGACCTCAGTGTTTAACTGTAAACAACATTGCCAGGCTCAATAAAGAAGTCTTAAGCTCTACTTCTTGTCCTTCTCGTGTGATGTGTCAGCTTGTTAATGGAAGGCAAAACAAAACAGCTATTTCAAATCAGAGGAGAGCAGACTGGTCATCAGGAGCCAGAACATGGGTGATGGGTGATTCTACAGCTCTCTGAAGGTGTTCACCACAGAAACCCACTTTGGGAAGAATCTTTTTTGTTGTTGTTCACTGTTAAAGGGTATAGTCTGTAATTCTGTACATCTGAAGACTATTCAATACACTGCAATATTCCCTGCCACGGCTCTCTCACGACAGGGTATCCCACCTGCCTAAACCATGGTGACAAACAACAATAATATTATTTTCCTGAGGTGGATTACCCTACTTTTCCCAAGGAACACAAATGTGTTTTAAGGGTGATGATGGATCAAAGCTATTTCACCCAAGGGGACAGATTCTCTACTCTAACTGTGTCAGACTCCATGGTGGGTCAATCACTCTCTGAGTTGGGTCTTTCTCCTACTAACTGTCATGCCATTCATTGTGTGTAGGGCTGTGGGAAAGGCACTGAAAATTATACATCACAGAATTGTTTCACAAGCCAACCTTTTTTATATATGGAAAAAGAAACCAGTTTGAAAAGCGAACCCCAATGCTGTATGTGTGTGTGTTGAATAGCCCTCCCCCCCCCCAGCGCTGTCCCACAATGTCTTTCTGGTTACATCAAGGCCTTCATGAGTGGCATAAGTGAGTTTATTAAGGTTATGGTTATTGATATTCTATTAATGGAAAAACGGACAACAATTTCTTCGCAATCTGAAAAGCAGTTGCTTGCTGATTTTATGTTTTATAAAAGTGCCAAGATGGCAACATTAAAAGTGTAAAAGGAATGACGAAACCACTATGTTGATAAATATACTTTTTTAAGATCTCACTTGAAGCATTAAGTTTTAGACTTAGTTAAGAAGCTTAACAATAGTTTATGTACTCTGCAGTGGTTGAATATTATAACGCTCATGTTAGGTTGAGAAAATGGCAATGTTTACAGAGGCAATGTTTTGTTACACTAATGTGTATCATGATATTCGTTTTTTTAGCTTGTTTTATATTGAACATTATTTTCGTCAATAATCCTAAATTATGCCATTTTTTTTGTTTTTGTTTTTCTCAAACAACTCAAAACACAATAAAGAATACACATGCAACATTTGATTTTCCAGATGATCCCATAACGTCGTTCCCAGCATTGTGGGGACATTGTAGAGACATAAAGTCCGTTCCTTGCAGGCTTGGATGTCAGTCAGGCTTGGGTGTTTTTCTCCAGTGTTTCTGCCATGCTACTCTAACTTATGTGCTCTCTGTGTATGACAGGAAGTCTTGTATTTTCCTGAAGGTCTTTTCTCTTTGAATAAACTCTAAAGTAATTTAAAGATTTACTGTAGTCTTTTGTCTGAACTGAAATATTTTCTACAACAAATACATTATATACAAAAGTATATGGGCAGCCCTTCAAATTAGTGGATTTGGCTATTTCAGCCACACCCATTGCTGACGGGTATAATAAAATCGAGCACACAGTCATGCAATCTCCATAGACAAACATTGGCAGTGACTTTCAATGTGGCACTGTCATAGGATGCCACCTTTCCAAAAAGTCAGTTTGTATAATTTCTGCCCTGCTAGAGTTGCCCCGTTGAACTGTAAGTTATGTTATTGTGAAGTGGAAACGTCTAGATTCTAGAAGTAACAACGTCTCAGCCGCGAAGTGGTACAGTAGGCAACACCAGCTCACAGAACAGGACCGCAGAGCAGACACTGAACATCCCTTTGAGCATGGTGAAGTTATTCATTACACTTTGGATGGTGTATCAATACACCCAGTCACGACAAAGATAGAGGCGTCCTTCCTAACTCAGTTGACAGAGCGGAAGGAAACCACTCAGGTATTTCACCATTTGGCCAATGGTGACTTTAAAACAGTTACAGAGTTTAATAGCTGTGATAGGAGAAAACTGAGGATGGATCAACAACATTGTAGTTACTCCACAATACTAACCTAAATGACAGAGTGAAAAGGAGGCCTGCACAGAATAAAAATATTCCAAAACATGCATCCTGTTTGCAACAAGGCACTAAAATAAAACTACAAAAAATGTAGCAGAGAAATTAACTTTTATGTCCTGAATACAAAGCGTTATGTTTGGGACAAATCCAACACATCACATCACTGAGTACCACATCATATTTTCAAGCATGGTGGTGGCTGCATCATGTTATGGGTATGTTTGTCATCAGCAAGGACTAGGGAATTTTTTAGGATACAAATAAACTGAGTAGAGCTAAGCACAGGCAAAATCCTAGATGAAAACCTGGTTCGGTCTGCTTTCCACCAGACACTGGGAGACAAATTCACCTTTCAGCAGGACAATAACCTAAATCACAAGGCCAAATATACACTGGAGTTGCTTACCAAGACGACATTGAATGTTCCTGACTGGCCTAGTTACAGTTTTAACTTAAATCGGCTTGAAAATCTATGGCAAGACTTGGCTGTCATGCAATGATCAACAACCAACTTGACAGAGTTTGAATAATTTAAAAAAGATGAGCAAATATTATACAGTCCAGGTATGCAAAGCTCTTAGGGACGTACCTATAAAGACTCAGCTGTAATTGCTGCCAAAGGTGATTCTATAGTGTATTTACTCAGAGGTCTAAATACGTTCGTAAAATAGATGTTTCTGTATTTTATTTGCAAGACATTTGCAAAGATTTCAAAAAACATGTTTTAATTTTGTAATAATAGAGTTTTGTGTGTAGATGGGTTAGGGAAAAAAATATTTAATCCATTTCGAGTTCAGGCTGTAACAACAAGATGTGCACACGCTAACAAGCTTGATTTGATTTGGTACATACAAAATATACACTAGGGCATGTGTTGGCTTGTACTGTACAAATGTAATCTGAGGGAATTGAGACAGTTTGTTTTTATATTTTCCCAACTTGAGTTTAATTAACTGCTCTGTATTAGTGGTAGTGGTAGACTCAGACAGTGGGTATAACAGTTTACATATATGTTATTTTTCTCTTCCCTTTGACATCTTCTAACAAAGCAAAAACAGGTTTATGTGTAGATTACTGAGGATTTTTTTTATTTAATCAATTTTAGAAGTCTGTAACATAACAACATTTGGAAATAGTCAATGGGTCTGAATACTTTCCGAAGGCACTGTATGTGTGTGGTCATTCACCTGCCAAGGATCCTGGGGGATTTGATGGGCGTATGATACCGAAAAAACCAACAACCACAGTTTAGTCACCTGGTGGACATGCACATGGTCTCACACGTACGCACGCACACGGACACACACAGCTAAGAGAGTTAAGTTGAATTTGCAGTAATCCACATACACACACAATGCTTCTCAAACAGAGGAGGCTGGTGGGAGGAGCTATAGGACAGGCTCATTGTAATGGCTGTAATGGCATTAATGGAAGGGTATCAAAAATATGGAAACCATGTTTGACTCCGTTCCATAAATTCAATTCCAGCCATTACAAGGAGCCTGTCCTCCTATACCTCCTCCCATTAAACTCCTCTGTCCTCAAATCACTGTTGTCTTGTATTCTATTGCGTCTTTCCGGTGTGTAAGGGAACTGGATTTCTCAATCTGCTGTTTTATTTTACTCAGTGTGACGGTATAACATGCATGTTCATAAAGCAAGCGTGATGATGTCAGAAGATATCAAAGGGAAGAGGAAAATAACTTATATGTAAAACGTTATACCGACTGTCTTAGTCTACTACTACCACTACAACTACTACTAATGCAGAGCAGTCAATTAAACTGAAGTTGGGAAAATATAAAAACATAAACTGTCTCAATTTCCTCAGATTACATCTGTACAGTACAAGCCAAACACATACCCTAGTGTATCTTTTGTATGTACCAAATGAAATCAAGCTTGTCAGTGTGTGCATGTGTGTGTTTGTTTTGGTAGTGATGAGGTGTCTTCATCATTAGCTGAGCTGAACTGTTGATCTCACTGGGAAACATCTGGAAGGAAACCTTAGAGTGAGATAGGTTCCCTCAAGTGACTAATCTGACTGACAGTCACACATAAGGAAGGGACCTGTCACACTCACTCTGTCACAGTATCAAATCAAATCAAATGTTATTTGTCACATGCGCCGAATACAACAGGTGTAGACCTTATCATGAAATTCTTACTTATAGGCCCTTAACCAACAATGCCGTTTTAAGAAAAATAAGAGGTAAGAAGCTGTTTAGAAGCCTTTTGGACCCAGACTTGACGCTCTGGTACCGCTTGCCATGAGGTAGTAGAGAGAACAGTCTATGACTAGGGTGGCTGGAGTCTTTGACAATTTTTAGGGCCTTCCTCTGACACCGCCTGGTATAGAGGTCCTGGATGGGAGGAAGCTTGGCCCCAGTGATGTACTGGGCCGTACGCACTACCCTCTGTAGTGCCTTGCGGTCGGAGGCCAAGCAGTTGCCATACCAAGCAATACAACCAGTCAGGATGCTCTCGATGGTGCAGCTGTATACCTTTTTGAGGATTTGTATTTGTATTTGTACTTTTTAGGGATCACCATTTGCTGCTGCCAAGGCAGCAGCCACTCTTCCTGGGTTCCAAACACATTAAAGCACTTACATTACATATAAAACAAAAGATTAAACAGTACATCATATACATTATTACACCACTACATATCTACAATACAAAATGTACAATACAAAATGTATAATACCACCATACAACAATATTACAATGTATGCATATGCGTGTGTCTGTACCTTCGTGTGTATCTCTTCACAGTCCCCGCTGTTCCATAAGGTGCCATTTTTACCTGTTTTTTAAATCTGTTGTACATATAGTCGTGGCCAAAAGTTTTGAGAATGACACAAATATTAATTTCCACAAAGTTTGCTGCTTCAGTGTCTTTAGATATTTTTGTCAGATGTTCCTATGGAATACTGAAGTATAATTATAAGCATTTCATAAGTGTCAAAGGCTTTTATTGACAATTACATGAAGTTGATGCTGTAACGTCCGTCGTTAAAGGTAGACCAAGGCGCAGCGTGGGTTGGGTTCATTATATTTTATTAAATGGTGAACCAGCAAAAAACAAAACAATGAACACAACGAATGAAAAGTTTTGCAGGCTACTCATAGCAACACAAAAACAAGATCCCACAAACACAGGTGGAAAAAAGGCTGCCTAAGTATGGTTCCTAATCAGAGACAACGATAGACAGCTGCCTCTGGTTAGGAACCATACTCGACCCAACACAAAGAAATACAAAACATAGAATGCCCACCCCACACCCTGACCTAACCACATAGAGAAACAAACCCTCTCTCTCAGGTCAGGGTGTGACAGTACCCCCCCCCCCCCCCCCCCCCAGGTACGGACTCCCGGCTGCAAACCTGAACCTATAGGGGAGGGTCCGGGTGGGCATCTATACTTGGCGGCGGCTCTGGTTCGGGGCATAGCCCCACACCGCCCGCTGATCCCCCCGCTTCTGTGTCGCCGGAGGAACCAGACCGTGGATCAGCGCCGGAGGCTCTGAACTGCCGACCGCCGCTGAAGACTCTGGGCTGCAGGCCGCCGCTGAAGACTCGGGGCTGCAGACCGCCGCTGAAAACTCCGGGCTGCAGACCGCCGCTGAAGACTCCGGTCTGCAGACCGCCGCTGAAGATTCCGGGCTGCAGACCGCCGCTGAAGACTCCAGACTGGGGAGCGTCGCCGGAGGCTCCGGGCTGAGGAGCGTCGCCGGAGGCTCCGGACTGGTGAGCGTCGCTGGAGGCTCCGGATTGGAGAGCGTCTCTGTAGGTTCCGGACTGGGGACCTTTGCTGCAGGCTCCGTGCCATGGATCATCACTACTGGTTCTGCGCCATGGATCATCACTGGAGGCTTTGTGCCATGGATCATCACTGGAGGCTCCGGGCCATGGATTATCACTGGAGGCTTTGTGCCATGGATCATCCCTACAGGCTCTGGGCCATGGATCATCACTGGAGACTTCATGCCATGGATCATCCCTACAGGCTCCGGGCCATGGATCATCACTGGAGGCTTCGTGCCATGGATTATCACTACAGGCTCCGGGCCATGGATCATCACTGGAGGCTTCGTGCCATGGATTATCACTGGTGGCTTCGTGCCATGGATTATCACTGGAGGCTTGGTGCCATGGATTATCACTGGAGGCTTCCTACGGGGAGCTGGAACCGGTCTCACCAGACTGGGGAGACGCACAGGAGACTGGGTGCGCAGAGCAGGCACAGGGCACACTGTGCCGTGGAGGTGCACCGGAGGTCTGGAGCTCAGGGCTGGCACACCCCGTCCTGGATGGATGGTCACTGTAGCCCAGCAAGGGCAGGGCGCTGGTACAGGACGAAATGTGCGGCGCTGGTGAACGGGGGGTACCGTGCGTAGAGCAGGCGCAGGATAACCTGGGCCGTTGAGACGCACTGGAGACCAGATACGCTGAGCCGGCGCACTTCTTCCTGGCTGACGGCCAACTCTAGCATGGCAACGGTGAGGAGCTTGTACCAAGCGCACCGGGCTTTGAGTGCGCATGGGCGACACAGTGTGCTTCACCGCATACCACGGTGCTTGTTCAGTCACTCGATCCCCACGGTAAGTACGGGGAGTTGGCTCAGGTCTTAAAACCGCCTTAGCCAATCTACCCGTGTGCCCCCCCCCCCCCATTTTTTTTTGCTGCTGCCTCTCGGGCCTCCGTTGTTGCTGTACCTGCCTCGCTGCTTCCACTTGTTCCCATGGGAGGCGATCCCTTCCAGGCTGGATCTCCTCCCACGTCCAGGATCCTTTGCCATCCAGGATGTCCTCCCATGTCCAGTCCATCGGCCCACGCTGCTTGGTCCTTTGGTGGTGGGATCTTCTGTAACGTCCATCATTAAAGGTAGACCAAGGCGCAGCGTGGGTTGGGTTCATCATATTTTATTAAACGGTGAACCAGCAAAAAACAAAACAATGAACAACACAACGAACGAAAAGCTTTGCAGGCTACTCACAGCAACACAAAAACAAGATCCCACAAACACAGGTGGAAAAAAGGCTGCCTAAGTATGGTTCCTAATCAGAGACAACGATAGACAGCTGCCTCTGGTTAGGAACCATACTCGGCCCAACACAAAGAAATACAAAACATAGAATAGCCACCCCACACCCTGACCTAACCACATAGAGAAACAAACCCTCTCTCTCAGGTCAGGGCGTGACAGATGCAAAGAGTCAACATTTGCAGTGTTGACCATTCTTTTTCAAAACCTCTGCAATCCGCCCTGGCATGCTGTCCATTAACTTCTGGACCACATCCTGACTGATGGCAGCCCATTCTTGCATAATCAATGCAAAATATCGATGTTTTGTTCCCCGAGCCACTTAGTTATCACTTTTGCCTTATGGCAAGGTGCTCCATCATGCTGGAAAAGGCATTGTTCATCACCAAACTGTTCCTGAATGGTTGGGAGAAGTTGCTCTCGGAGGATGTGTTGGTACCATTCTTTATTCATGGCTGTGTTCTTAGGCAAAATTGTGAGTGAGCCCACTCCCTTGGCTGAGAAGCAACCCCACACATGAATGGTCTCAGGAGGCTTTACTGTTGGCATGACACAGGACTGATGGTAGCGCTCACCATGTCTTCTCCGGACAAGCTTTTTTCCGGATGCCCCAAACAATCGGAAAGGGGATTCATCAGAGAAAATGACTTTACCCCAGTCCTCAGCAGACCAATCCCTGTACCTTTTGCAGAATATCAGTCTGTCCCTGATGTTTTTCCTGGAGAGAAGTGGCTTCTTTGCTGCCCTTCTTGACACCAGGCCATCCTCCAAAAGTCTTCACATAACTGTGCGTGCAGATGCACTCTCACCTGCCTGCTGTCATTCCTGAGCAAGCTTTGTACTGGTGGTGCCTCGATCCCGCAGCTGAATAAACTTTAGGAGACGGTCCTGGCACTTGCTGGACTTTCTTGGGTGCCCTGAAGCCTTCTTCACAACAATTGAACCGCTCTCCTTGAAGTTCTTGATGTTCTGATAAATGGTTGATTTAGGTGCAATCTTACTGGCAGCAATATCCTTGCCTGTGAAGCCCTTTTTATGCAAAGCAATGATGACGGCACATGTTTCCTTGCAGGTAACCATGGTTGACAGAGGAAGAGCAATGATTCCAAGCACCAGCCTCCTTTTGAAGCTTCCAGTCTGTTATTCAAACTCAATCAGCATGACAGAGGGATCTCTAGCCTTGTCCGTGTCAACACTCACACCTGTGTTAACGAGACTGACATGATGTCAGCTGGTCCTTTTGTGGCAGGGCTGAAATGCAGTGGAAATGTTTTTTGGGGGATTCAGTTCATTTGCATGGCAAAGAGGGACTTTGCAATTATTTGCAATTCATCTGATCACTCTTCATAACATTCTGGAGTATATGCAAATTGCCATCATACAAACTGAGGCAGCAGACTATGTGAAAATTAATATTTGTGTCATTCTCAAAACTTTTGGCCTCAACTGTACACACCACATCTGTGAGAGAGCTTTAATAAATTGTGCCCAGTACATTCTATACAATTTATTTGATGTCTTTATCTACTTAAAACAATTTCCCACCAAAATGTTCCTTTATTCATTCATTCAGGATTGTTGAAAGTATATATTTTCAGATTTAACAATCATCCATTGAGATGAGCTATAAGTATTAAACTAATATTTATGAATGCAGGTATTTATGAACAGCTTACTGACATTTATTGTTAAATGTTTTATAAATGGTGAGCCGAATAGCTTATATGATTTATTAAAGCACATTGCTCAAACTTCAGTTTGGAGAAGATGGAGAAGATGATTGTGTCCTAGCTCTTTTGTTATGGCTAGCTTACACACAGGTAGGCCTTTAGCTGTGACTGGTAACCTGCTTTACTGTAATCCAATGTGATCATAGGCCATTTCAAAGAAAGTGTGGTTAGGAGGACTGGAGATTCTAAAATCAAATGGGGGAAAATCCAGCTGAGGTTGTTTCACACCTGAAGAAAACATTCTCCAACATTGTCTTGTCAAACTGAAGAATCTTCCTTAAAATCACACTTCAGTCAACCTGAAACCACTCAGTGTGAAACAAAGTGAAGAGGAGGACCTTGGGTTTATCATCTCTAAGAAGATACATAGATTCATGTAAGTACTGTAATTGCTACTGCAAACTGTTGGTACACTTAGGCTTAATATGTAGCATGAAGGTAGCCATTAGGAAGGATTAACAGCAGGTTTAAAGTTAGTTCTGATAAAAGAGTAACGCTTTATAGATTTTAGAATGGTCCAGCAGTTACCAAGTCAGAACAGTAGGCTAAGTTATGAGGGCGAAAGGGACCAAATTATTAGGGTGAGGCACATGGGTTACTAACAGCTTACTACACAACATACACTTAGTTTTACTTTCTTAGATACAGTATACATATCTCCCTGGCATATTACATAATTTATGCAGCAGCATACAAGACATGTTTGGACTCACACTAACTAGCATTAGTGCAATGACTGGAAGTCTATGGGTATCTGCTAGCATAGATTCCCTACACTATTCATTGTTTCTTTTCTCACATAAACTGAAATTAAGCAAACAGTGTCGAATTTTAGCAACCAAGAACTGACAGAGCGATTTCCACTAGATAACATAGACACAAAGTCATAACAGCTTTCCCATTTTAACAACAGATGCCGCTCCGGCGAGAGAGAACAAACAATAAGCGAATATCACAGCCAATCACAACGCTGGTGGGTAAGTACAGTAATACTGTGAAACACTATCATTCTACTATTACTTCAGATATATTATGGACATTTTCTGAAATTACGATACAAAAAGAATCCCATGTGTAGCACCTTTAACCAGTGATAACTAGAGAAGTAACTTTAAAGCTAGAATTCTTAATTGAAATGCCCCCCCCCCCCCCCCTCCACCTGAGGGGTGGGCCTGGAGAAATGTAAACACTCAAATTCATAGACACAGCTTTCGATGCAAGAACTGACCATCCATAATATCAACATTTGAGTTTTAGCCGTGTTTTGAGGCTATACAGTGTTTGTTTACATTTACATTGTTTACAAACATTGGAGTAAAACAAGCTTGTATTTGGTTCTGAGGGTGTACGACAGTTGAACTAAGCTCATGAGGAATTTATAAGTTATATCCTTTAAGAGTCAATGGGTATACAGTATATCATTAATTTATGACTATATCATGAATGTATGCTAAGAATGTGTTAGTTGTTGCTGCCAGTTAGTACTCTGTATGATCATGGAGTAAAAAGCATGGGCCATGCACGTATTAAAGAGAGAGTGTGCAGAGTTGTGGCTCTGCATGAGTAACCTGCTAAAGTCAACTGTGTCAACCCCAGGAGTGGAATTTTCGAGGGTGTTTAGTGGTGTGTGTGGTTGACTTCTGAGTAAAGTGTTGACTAGGGTTCAGTCAGGTAGTGACATTTAGAGTTTTTTTTTAATTGTATTTTGTACTGCCTTGATGTTCTTCTCCGTTACGTTCTTTGTGAGTCACATTATCTTGTTTTGCATTTCACGTTATAATCCCTTCTGTTGCGTATGAAAGTAGTGTAGTGGATCATGCACAAAGTAGCCTACACAATCACAAAGCATGTAAAATATAGTTGATAAACTAGTTTCAGTGGAATATCATCTGCAGGCAGCAAGAGCACTCAGCTCTTAACTGGTTGTCGCATGGAGCAGCTCACAGAAGAATGACATCGGTATCCGGTAGGTAGGAAATACGTTTCTACGTATGATATCTACCAGTAAATGCTAACTATGGCAACAATGGGTATGCAAATCAGGTATTGAACAAGTTTTGTCCTTAGTCTTGGTTAGTAGGCTATTTGCAATGTGCAATCCATTCACCATGCACTGTTTGCATGAACATTTCTAAAGGGTTTCCCCCAAAAACTTTCCATTTAAATGTTGACTGCAATGTAGGCCTACCTGACAGAATTATATAATGCTGAGTTGTGTCAATGGGGAAGTCATTTGTTTTTCTCAATTGAATTAAAGGGAAACTACACCCACACAAAAATATTTTAGATTTTTCCCCAGACCTCAATGGTGTCCTGATGTGGTTTAAGCATTGTTATGGACTTTTTATTTTTAAAAAGTGTGATTTTGAGAGTGAAAATCTGAAAAATATATAGGAAAACATAGGATTTTTTCACACAGGGTGCCTTCACAAGACCCACTTCTCCAGGCACCACTGCACCACTGAATAGGGCCGATGGAAAGACAGTAGTCAATTCACTCGAACATAATAAGCCAGTAGGTCCCAATCATAACAATACAAAAACACAACCATTAGGTTAAGTGTACAACCATTAGCCCAATCTAAATGTACAACTATTACTTCCCATTGCAAAAAACATTTCACATTTAGCACACAAAGTAACTGGAGATCTTTAGTTTAAATGCAACAATGTTTCACACACATACACTACATGACCAAAAGTATGTGGACACCTGCTTGTCGAACATCTCATTCCAAAATTCTGGGCATTGATGAGGAATTGTTCCCCTTTTTGCTGCTATAACAGCCTCCACTCTTCTGGGAAGGCTTTCCGCTAGATGTTGGAACATTGCTGCAGGGACTTGATTCCATTCAGCCAAAAGAGCATTAGTGAGGTCTGGCACTGATGTTGGGCGATTAGGCCTGGCTCGCAGCCAACGTTCCAATTCATCCTAAAGGTGTTTGACGGGTTGAAGTCAGGGCTCTGTGCAGGCCAGTCAAGTTCTTCCACACCGATCTCGACAAACCATTTCTGTATGGACCTCGCTTTGTGCACGGGGGCATTGTCATGATGAAAGTTGAAAGCACAGAAATGTCTAGAATGCCATTGTATGCTGTAGCATTAAGATTTCTCTTCAGTGGAACTAAGGGGCCTACCCGAATCATGAAAAACAGTCCCAGACCACTATTCCTCCTCCACCAAACTTTACAGTTGGCACTATGCATTGGGGCAGGTGACGTTCGTCCGTCGGACTGCCAGATGGGGAAGCGTGATTCATCACTCCAGAGAACACGTTTCACTGCTCCAGAATCCAATGGCGGCAAACTTTACACCACTCCAGCCGACTCTTGACATTGCGGTGATCTTAGTCTTTTGTGCAGCTGCTCAGCCATGGAAACCCATTTCATGAAGCTTCTGACGAACATTTATTGTGCTAACGTTGCTTCCAGTGGAAGTTTGGAACTCTGTTGTGAGTGTTGCAACGAAGGACAGATTATTTTACACACCATGCGCTTCAGCACCCGTTCAACTGGATTTATCACCACCTTCAAGGAAAGTCACTTTGAATATGTCAAGATAAGATTATATGCTGCGCCATTACAGCAACGGCTATAACTCATCTAGATTTGCTTATATTAAAAGATTATGTTTCATTATGTTGTGTTTGGAATTCGTTGAAATGATAACAAATGATAATTCATCAAAATTTAACCAAGTAAATCTTATGGCCTGGCAGTTAAATCCCAAAATTGTGCAAATTGTCATTACTGACACTGGGATTACCACCACAAACTGTGTAGGTAATAATGATTTCCAGGTCATTACCATCAGAAGGTTAAAATTTTTATAAATATATTTACATATGAAATATCACAAAAAATGTAATATAAATATATAACCATTTCAACAAGAAATTGCGTTGTTGGTGGTAGCCTTCATGAAGGCGTACAAGCACAGCCGGCACAGGCCTATATTTATGGATAAGGAATCAAATGTATTATTTCTTAATGTTGTAGTGCCAAATTCCATAAACAAATAGTCAAAAAACCCATTGTTTTTGTCATTCAGCTTTAAACTAAAATGAAAGGTTTTATGATGAGATGGTGATGACATCATGCGGAAGGTGTTTTGGGAAATCTGAGTTAAATTGTCACGCCTACTCCCGCTCTCCCACTCTGGCTCTCGACGTTGCTGGTTTACTAAACACCGGTCCTGGCAATCCATCATTACGCACACCTGGCAACAATCATTACATGCATCTGCGCCCCATCATTATGCACACCTGGACTTCATCACTACCTTGATTACTCCCCCATTGCCTAGCACTCTGTAGCCTCACTCATCAGGCAGTATTGGTTCTGTTTTCTTGTCCAGACGCTACTCTTGTTTTCCATCTCTCCATGTTCTTTATTATTAAACTAACCTACTACATCTGCTTCCTGACTCCCTGCATCTCCGTTACATAAATCCATGTCTTGTCAAATAAAATGTCCACAGCCAATACCATTTTATGGTTCCTGAAAGAATTTGAATTTTTTGTAAAATAAGAAATGCCAAAAGTGCCAGTAAATGCAAATGCATATACAAAACTTTTTTTCCCCCTCGTACTTTTTCCCCCTTTCTCCCCAATTATTGGGATATCCAAATGGTAGTTACGCTCTTTTCCCATCGCTGCAACTCCCGTACTGACTCAGGAGAAGCAAAGGTCGAGAGCCATGTGTCCTCCGAAACACAACCCCCGCCAAGCCGCACTGCTTCTTGACACTGCTTGCTTAACCCGGAAGCCAGTCGCACTGTACAGCTGGCGACCGAAGTCAGCGTGCATGCGCCCGGCTGCCACAAGTAGTCGCTAGAGCGCGATGGGACAAGGACATCCCAGCCGGCCAAACCTCCCCTAACCCGGACGATGTTGGGCCAATTGGGCGCCGCCTCATGGGTCTCCCGGTCGCGGCCGGCTGCAAAACAGCCTGGGATCAAACCCAGATCTGTAGTGAAGCCTCTAGCACAGCGATGCAGTGCCTTACACCGCTGCGCCACTAGGGAGGCCCCATATACAAACTTAATTTGAGTAGTATTTGATCTATTGCTGGTTTCATACATTTAAGTTGACCTATTCCCTTGAGATCAGCAAGACTAAAATCAAAAAAATGACACATGACATTAATAGTAAGTTGGTGGTTGCATAGTTCCCCCCCACCTGAGTATAAACCGCTGTGTGTTTGTGTTTGAGCGAGAGTCCATGTGCACCTGTGGTTGTGTGACTACACGATAGGTTCCAAGAAGTGCATCCACATGATGTTTCTGTGAATCTCTAAGGTAGAAGCCACTTCCTAGCTCTAGGACAGAAGTAGGGCAGGGCCCCTAAAAGGTGTGGGTATTCTACATCTTCTGACTCACTCCTGTACCTCTGTTTGGTTAGGACTGGGGATTCTGAAATCCAATGGGGGAAAATCCAGGTGAGGTTTTACACCTCAAGAAAACAACCTCCAGCATTGTCTTGTCAACCTAAAGAGTTTAACTTAAAATCACACTTCGGCAAACCTGAAACCCCTCCGTGTGAAACGAAGTGAAGAGGAGCACCTTTGGTTTATCATCTCTAAGAAGGTAAATGTATTCATATAGGTACTGCAATTCTTACTCCAAACTATTGGTACACTTGGGCTTATTATGTATGTGGCCATTAGGAATGAATAACAGCAGGTTTCAAGTTAGATCTGATAATAGAGCAAAATGTTATCCAGAATGGTCCAGCAGCTATGTCATGAGGCCCACCTTGCTACCACAACAGACTGACTATAGTAAGGGTTGTGGTCCCTACGATGAAGCTATATACAGGGAGTACTGGTACAAGATCAATGTGCCAGAGTAATTGAACTAGATATTTACATGAAGGCAGGGTAAAGTGACTAGACATCAGGATAGAGAATAATAAGAGTAAAATAATGAACAGAGTAGTAGCAGCATATAATGAGTGTAAAAGTGTGTGCGTGTGTGTGTGTTTGTGTTGTGTCGGTAAAGGTGTGTTTGTGTTGTCGGTATGCGTGTGTGTGCTACGTATGTGTCCGTATGTAATGTATGTGTGTGTATATCCTGGTTCCCCAACAGGCGGCCCACTGGCCGAATTTAGACATTTCGACCATGGATTCATTGTTTTATATATATATATCATTGTAAAAATTCCCTGTCTTAGGTCAGTTAGGATCACCACTTTATTTTAAGAATGTGAAATGTCAGAGTAATGGTAGAGAGAATGATGGATTTCAGCTTTTATTTCTTTCATCACATTCCCAGTGGGTCAGAAGTTTACATACACTCAATTAGTATTTTGTAGCATTGCCTTTAAATTGTTTAACTTGGGTCAAACGTTTTTGGTAGCCTTCCACAAGCTTCCCACAATAAGTTGGGTGAATTTTAGCCCATTCCTCCTGACAGAGCTGGTGTAACTGAGTCAGATTTGTAGGCCTCCTTGCTCTCACACACTTTTTCAGTTCTGCCCACAAATTTTCTATTGGATTGAGGATCTATAGGATTGGTTTTGTGATGGCCACTCCAATACCTTGACTTTGTTGTCCTTAAGCATTTTGCCACAACTTTGGAAGTATGCTTGGGGTCATTGTCCATTGGAAGACTCATTTGCGACCAAGCTTTAACTTCCTGACTGATGTCTTCAGATGTTGTTCAATATATCCACATAATTTTCCTCCCTCATGATGCCATCTATTTTGTGAAGTGCACCAAGTTGTGGCAAAATGCTTAAGGACAACAAAGTCAAGGTATTGGAGTGGCCATCACAAAGCCCTGACCTCAATCCTATAGAAAATGTGTGGGCAGAACTGAAAAAGTGTGTGCTAGCAAGGAGGCCTACAAACCTGACTCTGTTACACCAGCTCTGTCAGGAGGAATGGGCCAAAATTCACCCAACAAGATGTGTGAAGCTTGTGGAAGGCTACCCAAACCGTTTGACCCAAGTTAAAACATTTAAAGGCAATGCTACCAAATACTAATTGAGTGTATGTAAACTTCTGACCCACTGGGAATGTGATGAAAGAAATACAAGCTGAAATAAATCATTATCTCTATTATTATTCTGACATGTCACATTCTTAAATAAAGTGGTGATCCTAACTGACCTAAGACACAGAATTTTTAATATAATTAAATGTCAGGAATTGTTACTAGAATTCAATGTCAGGAATTGTGAAAAACTGAGTTTAAATGTATTTGGCTAATGTGTATGTAAACTTCCGACTTCAACTGTAAGTCGCTTTGGATAAGAGCGTCTGCTAAGTGACTCAAGTGTAAAAAAAATAAAAAGTTGTTGTTCTGTTAATATAACAATTTTGCCTATTCCACCGTTTGCAGAATGCATACTGGCATTTGCGGGAAAAGAGAATTTGGACAATATGTGGACATGGTGGACATTTAAATGCAGCTGTAGATGCATAACGTGTTCGGAATTCCATTCCCAGAACTCCATGATCAGAATACAAAAACTGCATTAACTGTCGAGTCTAGACATGGCCTCACAAGACTATGCATACACATTTAATACACCAGGGATCATCAACTAGATTTGAACGCAAGAATTCCAAATCGATGTGATATTTGACTAAAACAATAATTTGTATAAAATCGCATATTTAATATGCAAGGGAATACTTTGGAACAGATTGTAGAAAATAGTAAAAATAAAGAAAAACCCTTGAATGAGTAGGTGTGTCCAAGCTTTTGACTTGTACTGTATATAAATTGTTGGACATATATGATTGTAACACCAGTAAATCAGCTCCAAGGGATTCGAATTTTAGACATCTGTTCCAAAGTATTCCCATGCATAATATAGATGTGATTGTATAGAAATGTAAGCAAGGTTTGAAATTATTGTTTTAGTCAAATATTAAATATATTTTGACTTCTTGCGTTCAAATCTAGGAGTAGGCAAGGAGTAGGCAGACAGGCTCGTGGTCAAGGCAGGCAGAGTGGTCAGGCAGGTGAGTACAAAGTCCAGAAATAGGCAAGGGTCAAATCCGGGAGGATTAGAAAAAAGAGAACGCAAAAGCAGGAGAACGGGAACACCGCTGGTTGACTTGGAAAACATACAAGACGAACTGGCACAGAGAGACAGGAAACACAGGGATAAATACACTGGGGAAAATAAGCGACACCTGGAGGGAGTGGAGACAATCACAAGGACAGGTGAAACAGATCAGGGCGTGACAATAAATTAAATTCTTCAACAATTAATGGGTATATATTGTTAATTTATATGTCAAAAAATGTATGTAGCAACTAAAGATTCCATGTTTAATAACTATTCTTTTCTTGTAAAATCCATATTCTTTGAGGTTTCAGGATTTTGAGGAACTCTCAATTCTGGTACCACATTTATTAAAGGTGCATATGCACAAAAAAGACTATAAACATTGCATGCTCCACTTTTCCCGCAAAAGTTGGTGTTTATCAAATGTGAACTTGACAGGAAAGTTTGCGTATCCCCACGCAAATCTTAGACCACACGTACGCACAACTTCTAGTGGTTGAGGAATTGTATTACAAGCAAATGTGATTATTATCGGGGAAATGTAGGTGTTTGACAGACAGGGATTAAATAGCATTGTTTTGAAGGCTTGAATTCCTCCTTTCCTCAGTCAGGAAGTTGTGCTATGTGTTCAAGTGACAGAAAGATGAACCTTATCTGTCTTACCATGTGCGTTGCTATAGTGCTAGGAACGTGTTAGTTGTTGCTGGTTAGTACTCTGTATGATGATGGAGTAAAAAGCATGGACTGTGCACGTGTTACAGAGATAGCGTGCAGAGCTGTGGCCTTGCATGAGGACTAAAGAGTAGCCTGTTAAAATGTCAACTGTCAACCCCAAGAGTGGAATTTCCGGTCTTGTGTGGTTGACTTCGGAGTAAAGTGTTGACTAGGGTTCAATCAGTTAGTTGACATTTTGTGTTTTTTGAATTGTATATTTTGTACTGTCTTGATGTTCTTCTCTACTGTCTCGATGTTCTTCTCTGTTGCGTTCTTTTGTGAGTTACGTTATCTTGTTTTACACTCTGCTGAGTTTTTCACTCCAAATCTTCTCTTTGTTTTGGTTCTGGTTATTAAAGTCTCTAACATCAGTAATCAGATTCATTATGAGAGGTCAATCATGTCAGATAAGAGTAATTTCATTGACAGTGTGGGAGAGTTACCTCAATTCACTTTCCTCTATGTGGTGATCGTCTACTAATGAAATGACTTACTATAATCAGCTTAATACTGTATTTCTCTCACCAGAGAGAGCATTCCCATCATCCATTTGAATGGGCAGACATTGTTTCTGCAGCTGGTTGACTAAAGCCATTAAGTGTCCATATCGGTAACGCTTTACTGTAGGTGTCCTTATGAATGCATTCATAAAGCCTTTATAACAGCTGTATTACACATTATAATATGTGTCATAAGCTGCCATAAGTTGTTTTAAATGGTAATGAGTAACAGCATTACATGATATAAAACGAGTTATAATGGGTGTTATAGATGACTGTTCATCCTGTTGTCATATGCTCTAATGTCAACAGTTACTCAGTCTGCATGACAACTTATGTCATATGTTATTACATGCTACATAAGAGTCTACATACCAGATGTTATAACAGGGTGTTTTGTCATTTACCAACCTCTGTGTCACATTATTAAATTGAATGGAATGACGGACGTCATAACCTTGTCACATGGCTTCATAGTGTGTGCACAGACACCTTCAGTATAGCGACATTACATTACATAAGTAGTCTGTTACCATTCAAATGATCTTCAAGAAACATGGACAAATGGGAGCACAGATGTAGGCATAATTAGGATATATTTTTTTCAAGGAGACAAGAAACTACTCTGAGTTCTAGCTACAAATTGGACCACATCGAGATATAAAAAGGGACACATTATAATATGAAAACTTGCTAGAAATCTAAAAATAAATAAATGAGTACCACAAATCTAACTTAATCCTCTTTCTCACTGTTTGTTGGCATCATTCACCTTTCTCTATCTTTAACTTTCTGTCAGTTTGTTTTCATCTCTCCATCAGTGTGTTTTCATGTGGGGGTTGTGTGGAGAGGTAGAGAGACCATTTCCTGTATCGCACCATCAGTCATTTCGGTCGACTCCACATCAATCAGATTCTGGTGCCTACTAGCACTCTTGTTTGATAGACGTCATAACCTTGTCATATGGCTTCATAGTGTGTGCACAGACACCTTCAGTATAGTGACATTCATTTGAGGTGTTATGAGTATAGCCAAATGGCACAATGGCACATCATCCAGAATAGACACTATGTTGTTACACGATATAAAGCAAAGATATTGAACAAAACTTCAGACAAACTCCATGTAGAAGCAGAATGTACATTTGATATCACTCTCATTACAAGTGGACATAAGTAGTGTGACACCACACAGTTGACAACTTAGTTATAATAACAGCTGTTATACAGTTAAACAGTTGTACACCTCCACTGTGAAGTGTGTCTGTCAGACTTCGTATAAACTGGCCACCAAACATCCCCCTTGATAAAGAGTCACGCTTGTATTGAAGGAGGGAATTCAAGAGTCAAGTCATGCAGTGAGTCAATCCAGACCAGCTGGGAACAGGAAGCTTAGCTTTCACAACCCTGACACCGCACAGTATCATCACTCCAGGGATAGCCAACCTTGTTCCTGGACAGCAACTGGGTATGCAGGCTTTTGCTAAATCACACCTTGTTACGTTCCCCAGTTTCTGTGTTGTTGTGGGTTTGTATGTGTTTATGTGTGTATTTCAGGAAATGGCTTCCTGAAGTCCTAAGCAGCTGATTGGTCGTCCCCATTGATGATTGGAGCTCTGACCCCGCCCTCTCGTCAGGAGATACAGCTGTTATCAATTACCGACTCCTTCTGCAGCTTTAAAAGCCAGTGTTCCTTTATTAGGAAGAGAGAGCCTCTGGTTATGTCCTGTGTTTTGTTGTTGGTCTGTATGGATTTTTGGAAAGTATTTTGTAGCTGTTCCTGCTAAGTTATGTTTATGTCAAAAGGACTGTGTTTTGATTATTGAAGTTGTTCACTTTAAGTTTGTATTCTGTTTTTGTTCCTGGGAGTGCTTAGGCAAGAGGCCTGTGGGCATACATATACCCGTAGTATGTACTCTGTATATGCACACTATGTAATGCCTGGGTGGACCATCCCCTGTATTTTGGTTAGTGCGCCAGGTGGTGCTAAGATTGGGTAGGAGAGAACGCTCTAACTTTTAATTTCTTCACTTTGGTTCCGTCCAGCGCCTTTTCCCCAAAATACCGTGTGAAGGAAATAAATTCCCTGTTAACGGTAAAATTCTCTGCCTCTGTCGTCCTTACCCACACCTGCAGTCACATACCTCTTTCACTCCACGGGGAGTTGAAAGTAGCAGGGTGTTGCGTTTCCCCCCCTCCAAGAGGCGTGCGTAACACCTGATGTTTGACATTTTACTGCACGGTAGGGATCTAATAATGCAAGCAATTCGCTGCACCCACTCTAACATCTTCTAAACTGTGTATGCGAGCAATAAACTTTGATTAGATTTTTGATTCAACTAATCAACGTCCTGGTGAGCAGCTAGTAAAATCTGGTGTTAAGGGTTTGAGTGCAGTGGGGTAGTTCTCCAGGGTTAGGCTTGTTCACTCCTGGTGATCAATTTCTCTCTCCGTTACCATTGTTTTGTCTTAGCTTTAGTCATCTACTGAACTGCAGAGCCCTGGCGAAGTCAGTCTTTCTGTGGTAGAATGGGGAATGTGTCTGGCCCTGCTCCAGGTATTAGCCTTCCCGTGTCACGGGCTGTGGTGGTTCCCCTATGGACTTCATCAAGTGAGCTCCTAAGTGAATATGTTATCATTAAAATTGAACTATTTACAGATATTGGACAGTCAAAATCATGTTTTTCACAAAATTGGATGATATTTGAAGGAAACCAGATCGAAGTATGAGGACCAAAGTATGAAAAATGACTTGATTCTAGATAAAGTTACTGGTCCCTTCACCCATTTTAATTTAAAAATGTAACCTTTGAACTTGGTAGGTCAGTCAAGAACAAATTCTTATTTACAATGACGACCTACCCCGGCCAAACCCGGACGATGCTGGGCCAGTTGTGTGCCGCCCGGATTCAAACCAGAGACTGCAGTGATGCCTCTTGGACTGAGATACAGTGCATTAGACCGCTGCTCCACTCAGGAGCCCCATGTCAAACACTTGGATTCATTATTAATGGGACAAGGTGACATTACCTTAAGTCTCATTTTAATACCCCAATGTTAACATTTACATAAGTACCGCCTTGTAACCAACATTGGAGAAGGCATGTTTACATAGGGATGTGTTTTATGTAGCTAGAAAGTTTATCTTCTGGTGCCAAAATGTGACTTTAGGGTGTCATCAAAAATAAATAGTTTACCCTGTTCATCTATGGCAAAGATACATATGTTTCCCCTTTCATCTCTGTCTGGTGTTAGCTAGTTACTGGCTAGCATGGAACAAAGGAGGAGGTGTCATTCAAAACTCTGATGCAGTTGTCATGTCAACACATCCATCAGTGCATTTGTGAACTGCATCACAAGAGACATGCCAGACAGGAGATGTATAAAAAGTGATTGATATCATTGATGCAATTTCAGTGTTTAAGTTACTTTGTGTATCAGCAAATTAGCTTGATTTTGCTGCAACACTGCATTCAAGTTGTTTGACATGGGAGTTTCAAAGAACTGCCAGTCAAGGCGAGCTCATGAATATAAGCTCCCTGCATACTCATCCTCTTAAAACTTCCTCGTAGTTAGCCATAAGAGAAATAAGTACTTGTGTGACCGCTTGCATGATGACTAGTGTCTCACGCGACTGGCCTATCTGGGTGATGTTTTTCTCGCCTGAATGATCTGAATCTAGAATTACAGGGACTCTCTGCAACTATATTCAATGTGCAAGACAAAATTGAAGCTATGATTAAGAAGTTGGAGTTCTTCTCTGTCTGCATTAATAAGGACAACACACAGGTCTTTCCATCATTGTATGACTTTTTTTGTGTGCAAATGAACTCAAGCTTACGGACAATCTCAAATGTGATATAGCAATTACGCAGGTACTTTCCCGAAATGGGCGACACAAACAACTGGATTCATTGTCCCTTTCATGCCCTGCCTCCAGTCCACTTACCGATATCTGAACAAGAGAGCCTCATTGAAATTGCAACAAGCGGTTCTGTGAAAATGTAAATTAATCAGAAGCTACTGGCAGATTTCTGGATTGGACTGCGTTCAGAGTATCCTGCCTTGGCAAATCGCTCTGTTAAGACACTGATGCCCTTTGCAACCACGTACCTATGTGAGAGCGGGTTCTTGGCCCTCACTGGCATGACAACTAAATACAGGCACAGACTGTGTGTGGAAAATGATTTAACACTGAGACTCTCTCCAATACAACACAACATTGCAGAGTTATGTGCATCCTTTCAAGCACACCCTTCTCATTAACCTGTGGTGAGTTATTCACAATTTTTGATGAACAAATAAGGTTTTATATGTAAGATGGCTAAATAAAGAGCAAAATGATTGATTATTATTATTATTTGTGCCCTGGTCCTACAAGAACTCTTTGTTACTTCCCACGAGCCGGGTTGTATGAAACTCACACTCATTCTTATGTTTAATAAATGTATCGTGTAGTGTGGCAGGCTTACAATGATGGCAAAAAACAACATTTGAGAGTGCGCTGACCCTGGTGCTAGAGGGGTACGCAGCTGGAGGTTGAGTGTTTGAAGGGGTACGGGACTATAACAAGGTTGGGAACCACTGGGTTAGACAATCCTGTCTGGAGGATAACAAAGTTGCTTCAGAAGAGATCACACACATATTATCCTGTCCCTTTACTCTTGTTTTGATAGTGTATTATAACATCTGCAACCTCACCACTTTTGAAAAAACAGGTTGAAGAATTAAAGCCAGTCAGCTTGAACTTTGGTAAAAACTGTTGTTATTTACTGTTGTTATTTACCATCGCTTTAAGATTGACATTCTGCTGTCACTAAGGAGGATGTTCCCGCTTCTCCACACAAACACAGGTACACAATGAGAGACACTTTACCACACAAATATGCTGCCCAAGTACACTCAAGGAAACATTACTAGAAACATGCTTGAGAGCGCACACGCAGACATGCACACACACATACACACGCACGCACACATACACACTATCTGCAGACTCATTGCATACTGTGCATTCACAAAATGGAAACTCACAGTAACATAAACGTATACATTCCTTCACCAGATACAGACAGTAATGCACATACAGCATGTCTCCCCACAAACCCCCAGGCCCACACTTAAACCCACACACACACACATGAATGTTGCTTTGCTTGTTTCCCACTCCCCACCTGACCACAAGTAAAATAAGTAGCAAATGTGGCAAGGTACTGTAGCACATCCCACACCTGCAGTATACAAGCACAGCATTTTCCATCACAGAGGAAACGGAGAGAAAGTTTCATATGAGGCACTGAATAGGCCATGTTACCATGAAACACAAGCAACTATGGTGCCATTAATAACCAAGCCTCCTCTGTTAGGCAGGTTTATGGAGACTTTTGTTCCAGCCCAGCACTAACACACCTATTTTGTTTTACCTGTCCTTGTCCTGCATGCAACAGAGTCTGATGGGAAGCTGTATGATGCGTACGTGGCGTACCCCCGTCTGTTTGGGGATGGGGATGGGGGCAGGGCCTGTGGGAAGGCAGAGATGTTTGCCCTCCACACGTTGCCCCAGGTTCTGGAGGGGAAGTGTGGCTACAGGCTCTTCATACTGGGCCGGGACAGCCTACCAGGGGAAGGTAAGACATCTCGGTTCGACCCTGGGGCTCCAGGTTCCACAAGATTATCTTAGCATTGGCATTAGCACACATGTAGCATGATGATGAAATATGTGGAATCTTTCTGAAGTCATAAAGACCTTCTGAAACCATCTTAATTGTAAATCAATGTTTTAATAACCATTTTCCATGCTCCCTTTCCCCCTCTCCCTCTTCTCCTCCATCCTCTCTTTCCCCCTCCTCCTGTTCTTCTCCCTGCCCCCCTCTCCCTCTTCTTGTCCCTCCTCCCTTCCCCCCTCTCCCTCTCCCTCTTCTCCTCCCTCCTCCCTTCCCCCCTCTCCCTCTTCTCCTCCCTCCTCCCTGGCCCCCTCTCCCTCTTCTCCTCCCTCCTTCCTGCCCCCATCGCCTTCTTCTCCTCCATTTCCCTCTTCTCCTCCGTCCTCCCTATCCCTCTCTCCCTCTTCTCCTCCGTCCTCCCTTCCCCCTTTCCCTTTTCTCCTCCCTCCTTCCTGCCCCCATCTCCCTCTTCTCCCCCTCCTTCCTGCCCCCCATTTCCTTCTTATCCTCCCGCTCCCTTGTCTCCTCCCTCTTCCTTTACCCCCTCCCTCTTCTCCTCCCTCCTCCCTCCTCCCTGCCCCCCTCTCCCTCTTCTCCTCCCTCCTTCCTGCCCCCCATCGCCTTCTTCTCCTCCCTCCTCCCTCTCTAGCCGTAGTAGATGCTGTGGAGAAGAGCATGCTGGCCAGCCGGCGTCTCCTCCTGGTCTACTCTGGCTCTACGTTCTGCAGTGGAGGCCACAGTGACAGCAGCAGCGGTGTCCTGGAGGCCTGGCAGAGCTTCGAGAGTCAGACGGCCATGCACCGTACCCTGCTGGAGGGCTCCCTTAAGGTGGTCCTGGTGGAGCTGGAGGAGGTCACCCCTACACAGCTGGCCCTCTTCCCTGAGTCGGTGCGCCACCTCCGGGAGCGCCAGGGAGCCGTCTGCTGGTGGAAGAGTAGCAGGACAAGGAGGACCAAAGGGTTGAGGTGTGGGAGGTGGAGAAAAGAGGAGGTGGAGGAGAAGAGAGGGGTGCTGGCTTCGCCCCCTCTCTCCTCACCCTCTCTTTTCTTGTCCTCACGCTTCTGGAAGGAGCTGAGGTATTATATGCCAGTGAGGGGCATAAGGACGAGGTGCCCAGAGAAGAACAGCCTGTTGAACTTGTGATGGGATTGATGGGCTTTGGAGAGGACAGTGATAGACATAAGGAGGAAATATGTTGAATGAAAGAACTTCTGATACCATGGAGAGTATAAAATGTTGTTCCTGACTCTCACAACACATTTTCATGAAATATTCTTGAATCAGACTTTGGAGGACTGATCCTCTGGGGTGAGATTTATTTGAGGAGGGATGATGATTGATCATCCTGCCGACTAATATTGTAAAATGCACAGTTAATAGTGTATTAATTCTGACCATATTGGCAGAGCAACTCACACACACAGACACACACATACACACAATTTACCACCATGATGTACATACACACCACATCTGTGAGAGAGCTTTAATAAAGAGTGCCCAGTACATTCTATACAATGTATTTGATGTCTTTGTTTGTCTACTCTAATTTCCCACCAAAATGTTCCTTTGCTTATTTAGGATTGTTAAAATGTTTTTTTTCTTCAGATTTGTTAATCCTCCATTGAGATAAGCTATAAGTGTTTAAACTAATATTTATGAATGCTGTTGTTTATTAATAAGAGGCCAAAGTATTTATGAACAGCTTACTGACATTTACTATTAAATGTTTCCTAAACGGTGAGCTGACTATTAACAAATACCTTATATGATTTATTAAAGCACAGTCCTGGAATTTCCCAGACACTTCCTAGAAAGGGTATGGCAGGTTAGCTCTTTTGCTATGGCTAGCTTACATAAAGGTAGGCCTGGTGAACTGGTTTCACACCTCAAGAAAACCTCCAGCATGGTCTTGTCAACCTGAAGTATCTTCCTTAAAATCACACTTCAGCGACCCTGAAACTACAGTGTGAAACGAAGTGAAGTGTAAATGGATTATTGTAATTGTTACTCCAAACTGTTGGTACACTTGGGTTTATTATATAGCATGAAGGTAGCCATTAGGAAGGATTTATAGCTGGTTTAAAGTTAGTTCTGATAAAAATAGTTAAACTTTATACATTTTTGAATGGTCCTGCAGCTATGTCATGAGGTCCACCTGGCTATCACAACACAGTGTCTTCAGTAAGGTTTGTGGTCCTCACGGAGAAGCAACTCCACCATGGGGCTCATGATGTGTCTCAATTGCACTGGCTCTTTAACTAGTCCCCACTATGCAGCTCTGCCTGGAGGCTCTCTAAAGTCTTGTTCACACTGCAGGCCTTAAAAGGATACTTTAGTATTTTGGCAATGAGGTCCTTTATCTACTTCCCCAGAGTCAAATGAACTTGTGGATAACATTTTTATGTGTCCAATATGAAGGAAGTTATAGGTAGTTAGCGTAATGACTGGAAGTCTTTGGGTATCTGCTAGCATGCTATTAGATACCCATAGATTCCCTACACTATTCAGTGCATGTTTTCTCAGAAAACTGAAATAAAGCGAACAGTGTCAAATTTTATCGACCAAGAAATGACAGAGCGATTTCCACTAGATAACATAGATCAAAGTCAGAACAGCTTTCCCATTTTGACAACAGATGTCGCTCAGTCGGGAGAAAACAATAAGCGAATATCACAGCCAATCACAAAACACTCGCGAGTAAGTTATACTGTGAAACACTATCATTTTACTATTACATCAGATATAATATCGACATTTTCTGAAATTATAATACAAAAAAATTCCTATGTGTAGCACCTTGAACCAGTGATGAATAGAGAAGTAACTTTAAAGCTAGAATTCTTAATTGAAACAATAACAAAGTGGAGAAATGTAAACGCTTAAATTCATAGACACAGCTATGGATGCAAGCACTGACCATCCACGATGTTTACATTTACATTGCTTCCAAACATTGGAGTAAAACAAGCTTGTATTTTGGTTCTGATGGTGTACGACAGTTGAAGTAAGCTCATGAGGGATTAATAAGTTATATCATTTAAGAGTCAATGGGTATACACTATATCATTCATTTATATGTCCAAAAATGGATGTAGCGTCTAAGGATTCCAGCTTTAACCATTAGTTTCTTGTAAGATCCATCCTTTGGAAGTTTCAGGATTTTGAGGAACTCCCTCTCCTGGTTTTATAACTCTTATCACAAACGGCACGCTTCACGTTGTCATTTATATGCTCGGAGATAATTGTGTTGAAGGCTTGAATTCCTTCTTTCCTCAGTCAGGAAGTTGTGCTATGTGTTCAAGTGACAGAAAGATGAACCTTATCTGTCTTACCATGTGTGTTGCTATAGTGCTAGTAATGTGTTAGTTGTTGCTGGTTATTACTCTGTATGATGATGGAGTAAAAAGCATGAACCATGCACGTGTTACAGAGATAGCATGCAGTGCCGTGGCTCTGCATGAGTAACCTGCTAAAAAAGTCGACTGTGTCAACCCCAGGAGTGGAATATTCGAGGGTGTTTAGTGGTGTGTCTGGTTGACCCCTGAGTAAAGGGTTGACTAGGGTTCAGTCAGTTAGTTGACATTTTGAGTTTTTTTTATTGTATGTTGTACTGTCTTAATGTTATTCTCTGTTACGTTCTTTTGTGATTTGCGTTCTCTTGTTTTGCATTTCATGTTTTAATCCCTTCTGTTGCGTATGAAAGTAGTGTAGTGGAGGTATATGGCTTGTTAATTATGTAGTACAATAGAGAAATCATGCACAAAGTAGCCTACACAATCACAAAGCATGTAAAATATAGTTGATAAACTAGTTTCAGTGGAATATCATCTGCAGGCAGCAAGAGCACTCAGCTCTTAACTGGTTGTCGCATGGAGCAGCTCACAGAAGAATGACATCGGTATCCGGTAGGTAGGAAATACGTTTCTACGTATGATATCTACCAGTAAATGCTAACTATGGCAACAATGGGTATGCAAATCAGGTATTGAACAAGTTTTGTCCTTAGTCTTGGTTAGTAGGCTATTTGCAATGTGCAATCCATTCACCATGCACTGTTTGCATGAACATTTCTAAAGGGTTTCCCCCAAAAACTTTCCATTTAAATGTTGACTGCAATGTAGGCCTACCTGACAGAATTATATAATGCTGAGTTGTGTCAATGGGGAAGTCATTTGTTTTTCTCAATTGAATTAAAGGGAAACTACACCCACACAAAAATATTTTAGATTTTTCCCCAGACCTCAATAATGGTGTCCTGATGGGGTTTAAGCATTGTTGTGGACTTTTTATTTTTTTTAAGTGTGATTTTGAGAGTGAAAAACTACACCACTGCACCACTGAATAGGGCCGATGGAAAGACAGCAGTCAATTCACTTGGACATAATAAGCCAGTAGGTCCCAATCATAACAATAAAAAAACACAACCATTAGGCTAGGCATTTTCCAATCTAAATGTACAACTATTTCTTCCCATTGCAAAAACATTTCGCGTTTAGCACACAAAGTAACCTGGGATTTTAAGTTTAAATGCAACAATGTTTCACACACATACACTACATGACCAAAAGTATGTGGACACCTGCTTGTCGAACATCTCATTCCAAAATCCTGGGCATTGATGAGGAATTGTTCCCCCTTTTGCTGCTATAACAGCCTACACGTTTCTGGGAAGGCTTTCCACTAGATGTTGGAACATTGCTGCAGGGACTTGATTCCATTCAGCCACAAGGAAGGCCTGGCTCACAGTCAGCGTTCCATTTCATCCCAAAGTTGTTTGATGGGGTTGAGGTCAGGGCTCTGTGCAGGCTAGTCAAGTTCTTCCACACCGATCTCAACAAACCATTTCTGTATGGACCTCGCTTTGTGCACGGGGGCATTGTCATGATCAAACAGAAAGGGTCTTCCCCAAACTGTTGCCACAAAGTTGAAAGGACAGAATTGTCAAGAATGTCATTGTATGCTGTAGCGTTAAGATTTCTCTTCACTGGAACTAAGGGTCCTACCCGAATCATAAAAAACAGTCCCAGACCATTATTCCTCCTCCACCAAACTCTACAGTTGGCACTATGCATTGGGTTAGGTAGTGTTCATCCATCGGACTGCCAGATGGGGAAGCGTGATTCATCTCTCCAGAGAACACGTTTCCACTGCTCCAGAATCCAATGGCGGCGAACTTTACACCACTCCAGCCGACTGTTGGCATTGCGCATGGTGCGCATGGTGAGCATGCTCAGCCATGGAAACCCATTTCATGAAGCTTCTGACTAACAGTTCTTGTGCTGACGTTACTTCCAGAGGAAGTTTAGAACTTGGTAATGAGTGTTTCAACCGAACAGATTATTTTACGCGCTATGCGCTTCAGCACTCGGCTGTTTCGTTCTGTGAACTTGTGTGGCCTACCACGTTGCCGCTGAGCCATTGTTGATCCTAGACATTTCCACTTCACAGTAACAGCACTTACAGTTGACCGGGGCAGCTCCAGCAGGGCAGAAATTTATTTGACAAACTGACTTGCTGGAAAGCAGGCATTCTATGACAGTGCCACGTTGAAAGTCACTGAGCTCTTCAGTAAGGGCACTCTGCTGCCAATGTTTGTCTATGGAGATTGCATGCCTGTACGTTTGATTTTATACACTAATACACTAATTTGAAGTATGATATTGTGTATATTGTGTATGATATATCCTACCAGCTCTCACAGTCTCACATCAGAATTAGATGTTCATCCATGTTTCTCAAACGTCACATTTTGAAGTTGTTCCAAACATCAAATTTCAAAATGTTTAAGGTTAGGTTTAGGCATAACTCTGAAATGTTAAGGAAAGGTGTACGTTTTGGGATATGCTTAAAACAAAAATATTAAAAACAACTTTCTTTTGCTGGATTCAAACTTGCAACCTTTGGAACAGAGGCAGATGCTTACACCTTTCCAACATCCCTGTCCACAATGCTGTAGCAAAACCAAAACCTGCTTGAATGTAACAGCGCTCACTGTTGCCTCTATTGGCCGGTTTCCAAGTCATCTCCTGGTGTCCTCAGACATGGATGGACGTCAAATACTGACTTGTATGACGGGTGACCAGGCTGGATTTATCACCACCTTCAAGAAAAGTCACTTTGAATATGTCAAGATAAGAGAACATTCTGCGTCATTACCGCAATGGCTATAACTAGATTTTCTTCTATATAAAATAATATGTCTCATTATGTTGTGATTGGAATTCATGAAATGATAACTGATCATGTTAACTAAGTAAATCTTATGGCCTGGCAGTTAAATCCCAAGATTGTGCAAATTGTTATTACCGACACTGTCATCACAACCACAAAATGTGTTTGTAATGATGATTTCCAGGTTATTACCATCAGAAAGTAACCATTTTTATAAATATATTTACATATGAAATATCACTCTTCTGTCTACTTCAAGAGTTAAACGCTTGTTCCCAATATAAAATGTGATTTTTTTTATAGATAAGCATTTGAACAAGAAATTGCATTGTTGGTGGTAGCCTTCATGAATGTATACAAGCACAGCCAGCACAGGCATATATTTATGGATTAAGGAATTACAATTATTATTTCTTAATGTTGTAGTCCCAAATCCTATAGACAAATAGTCCAAAAAAACATTGTGTTTGTCATTCAGCTTTAAACTAAAATGTAATGTTTTATGATGAGATGGTAATGACATCTGAAGAAGGTGTTTTGGGAAAACTGAGTTAAATTGTCACACCTACTCCCCCTTTCTCGCTCTGGCGCTCGACGTCGCAGGTTTACTAATCACCGGTCCTGGCAATCCATCATTACGCACACCTGGACTTCATCACTACCTTGATTATTCCCTCTTTATCTAGCACTCTGTAGCCTCACTCATCAGGCAGTATTGGTTCTGTTTTCTTGTCTAGATGTGTTGCTTGTTTAGTGTCTTGCCATGTTCGTTATTATTAAACTCACCTACTGCACCTGCTTTCTAACTCTCTGTGTTTCCGTTACAGAATACTGCCTCTACAAATGGAAGCAGCAGGTAATCAAGACATCTCCCTGATGGTCGGTGAACAGGGACACCTACTTCGCCAACACCACGACCAGCTGGCCAACCGGGGACAGCTATGGATGAGGTCCTCAGCGTTCTTCAACGCCTCGACATTACCCAAGGGGCATCACCTCAAACTAGTGAAGGATTCTCTACGAGTCGACCCAACGAGCTAGCACCCCAGCCCATCCAGCAGTCCGCCAGGTCAGCGATGCCTGATTGTCGGACAAATATGACGGGACTCGGTCTAAATGCTGTGGCTTCTTACTCCAGTGCTTCCTCTATTTTGCCCATCAGATGGAGCTCCCACCACCTTGAGGTCCAAGGTTTCTACGGTTATTTCCCTGCTGACCAGACCGGCATTGGAGTGCCAACGACAGAGTCCCACTTCCCTCTCATTGCACCAAATTATTACTTCCTATCACTTCCTATGATAAAAAATGACAAATAGACCTTCTAGGTTGATTCAGGGCTTAACGTAGTGATATATATCATTTGGTCAGTATAAATGCCATTTGGACATGGTTCACTGACTTTTGGGTTCGGAAGCCGACTTCCTATGATCATATATTGCAAATGGACATAACATCCTGATTTGGTACTTTCAATACTTATGTATGGCATTTGGACATTTCTTATGCCATTTGGCCATGGTTCACTGACTTTTGACTTCCTATGATCATATATTGCAAATGAACAAAACATAGGCCTTATGGACATACTCAATAATATAAGACATAGGTATGTTCATATGGTTGTTATATATGTATAATTGACATAATCTTTATTTTTTCTTCGAAAAACGGTCCAGAAAGCACTTTTTAGAGGGGGTTGTATTTTTGATTTTTGTTTAAAATGTTCACAATTTGACCCTTGGTCTTGACTTTGTGTCCATTTGCAATATGAAAATCTACGGTGGAGCACGCTCACCATCTTTGGGATTTTTGTTGTATGACACTTGGCATTTTCCACATGTCACTTGCCATAAAGTTTGGATGAATTGCCATCCATTTGAGTGGTATTTGCGATTGTGTATATGTTTGACCCAGTTGCAATAAGTTGCCATTCATTTTTGTCCATTTCATGGGGGTCTTCCTTTACCTGCATACATGACAACCGACCCATAGCACTCACGTCTGTAGCCATGAAGTTTTTTGAAAGTCTTGTCATGGCTCACATCAAAACCATTATCCCAGAAACCCTAGACTCACTTCAATTTGCATACCGCCCCAACAGATCCACAGATGATGCAATCTTGATTGCACTCCACACAGCCGTTTCACACCTGGACAAAAGGAACACCTATGTGAGAATGCTATTCATTGACTACAGATCAGCATTCAACACCATAGTGCCCTCAAAGCTCATCACTAAGCTAAGGACCCTGGGACTAAATACCTCCCTCTGCAACTGGTTCCTGGACTTCCTGATGGGCTGCCCCCAGGTGGTAAGGGTAGGTAACAACACACCCGCCACGTTGATCCTCAACACAGGGGCCCCTCAGGGGTGCGTGCTCAGTCCCCTCCTATACTCCCTGTTCACTCATGACTGCACGGCCAGGCACGACTCCAACACTATCATTAAGTTTGTCAATGACAAAACAGTGGTAGGCCTGATCACCGACAACGACTAGACAGCCTACAAGGAGGAGGTCAGAGACCTGGTCATGTGGTGCCAGGACAACAACCTCTCCCTCAACGTGAACAATATTAAGGAGATGATTGTGGACTACAGGAAAAGGAGGACCTCTATACCAGGTGGTGTCAGAGGAAAGCCCTAAAAATGGTCAGACTCCAGCCACCATAGTCATAGACTGTTTTCTCTGCTACCGCACGGCAAGGTGTACCGGAGCACCAAGTCTAGATCCAAGAGGCTTCTAAACAGCTTCTACCCCCAAGCCATAAGACTCCTGAACATTAAATCAAATGGCTACCCAGACTACAGTATTTGCATTGCCCCACCCTCTTTTATGTTGTTGCTACTCTGTTTGTTATCTATGCATAGTCACTTTAATAACTCTCCCTACATGTCCATATTACCTGCATTACCTCGAGTAACCAGTGTCCCCGCACATTGACTCTGTACCGGTACCCCCCTGTATATAGCCTTGCTATTGTTATTTTACTGCTGCTGTTTACCGCTGCTGTTGAATTATTTGTTACTTTTATTTGTTTCTAGGTATTATTCTTAAAACTGGATTGTTGGTTAAGGGCTTGTAAGTAAGCATTTCACCATTTGTATTCAGCGCATGTGACAAATAAAATTTGATTTGATATCCATATGGTAGTTAGTCTTTTCCCATCACTGCAACTCCTTTACGAACTCGGGAGAGGCAGGGGTTGAGAGCAATGCATCCTCCGAAACACGACCCCGCCAAGCCGCACTGCTTCTTGACACACTGCTTGCTTAACCAGGAAGCCAGCCACACCAATGTGTTGGAGGAAACATCGTACAGCTGGCGACTGAAGTCAGCGTGCATGCGCCCAGAGAAGTCGCTAGTGCGCGATGGGACAAGGACATCCCAGCCAGCCAAACCCTCCCTTACCCCGGACGATTCTGGCGCAATTGTGCAGCGCCTCATGGGTCTCCTGGTCTCAGCCGGCTGCGACACAGCCCAGGATCAAACCCGGATCTGTAGTGACGCCTGTAGCACAGTGATGCAGTGCCTTAAACTGCTGCACCACTCGGGAGGCCCCATATACAAACATTATTTGGGTAGTGTTTTATCTATTGCTGGATTCATACATTTAAGTTGACCTACTTCCATTGAGATCAGCAAGACTAAAATGAAAGTTGGTGGTTGCATAGTTTCCCCACACCTGTGTTTGAGCGAGAGTCCATGTGCACCCGTGGTTGTGTGACTGCACAATAGGTTCCAAGAAGTGCATCTACATGATGTTGCTGTGAATCTCTGAGGTAGAAGTCACTTCCTAGCTCTAAGAGAGAAGGCAGGGCCCCTAAAAGGTGTGGGTATCAAACATCTTCTGTCTCACTCCTGTACCTCTGTTTGGTTAGGACTGGGGATTCTCAAATCCAATGAGGGAAAATCCAGCTGAGGTTTCACACCTCAAGAAAACAACCCACAGCATTGTTTTGTCAACCTAAAGAGTTTAACTTAAAATTACACTTCGGCAAACCTGAAACCCCTCCGTGTGAAACGAAGTGAAGAGGAGCACCTTTGGTTTATCATCTCTAAGAAGGTAAATGTATTCATATAGGTACTGCAATTGTTACTACAAACTATTGGTAGACTTGGGCTTATTATGTATGTGGCCATTAGGAAGGATTAACAGCAGGTTTCAAATTAGTTCTGATAATAGAGTAAAGTGTTATCCAGAATGGTCCAGCAGCTATGTCATGAGGCCCACCTTGCTACCACAACAGACTGACTATAGTAAGGTTTGTGGTCCCTACGATTAAGCTATGATGAGTGTAAAAGTGTGTGTGTTTGTGTTGTGTCGGTATAGCTGTGTTTGTGTTGTCGGTATGCGTGTGTGTGTTATTTATGTATGAGTATGTAATGCGTGTGAATGTGTGTGTATATCATGGTTCCCAAACTGGAGGCTCACTAGCTGAATTTGGCCAATAGATTACATTTTTATATACTATATATATATATATATATATATATATATATATATATATACACATATATATATATATTATATATATTAAATTTGTTCAAATATTTTTTATTGAACACATACACAAGAATGGTGTATAGGTATAAAAGACAAGTTTACAGTTCTTATCTAAACATAAGAGAGCAGACATTAACCAAAAGACCCAGAGTTCTGGGCACAAAACAAATATTACAAAACAAGACATACAAAACAAGGACAGGTAGAAAGAAAAAAGAAAAAAAAAAAAAAAAAGGTTGATGTAGCCCCCCCACTTATACCACACTTTATCCCCCCTTATTCCACCCTATTCCCCTCCCAACTGCTCGGGTGGCGGGGCCAGCACACGCTGCCCAAAGGTAGATTACCGCATGACAATTGAGAGTGCGTTAAGTGCAAATTCACAGCGCCGCCTGGTCCAAGTAAGAGAGGAAAGGCTGCCAGATTTGATCAAATGTTGATAATTTATTGTTCAAAATATATCTAATTCTTTCTAAGTGTACAGTATTTGCCAATTCGCTGAGCCATAATTTGGTAGAGGGCGCTTCCCTCTTTTTCCAAAAGAACAAGATTAATTTTTTTGCCGAAATGAGACTGTAAGAGATGAGTTGTTTTTGGGAGTTGGTTAATCCGTTTAGGGAATCGGACACTCCCAGGATTATCAGAAGCGGGTCTGGGTCTATTGAAGTCTCCAGAACTTCAGAGAGGACCCCAAAATTCCACACCAATACCCATACAAGTTAGAGCATAGGGCAAAGCAGTGGAGAAGTGTACCCTGCTCAGCCTGACATTTATCACACATAGGGGATGTACCAGGAAATATCCTATGCAGTTTGGTTTTGGAGTAGTGTAATCTGTGTAGTACCTTGAATTGTATGAGACGATGTCTGGAGTTAATGGAGCAGGTGTGGATATACACCAAGCTATCTTCCCAGTCTGCCACCGAAATGTCAGTCCCTAGTTCTTCCTCCCATTTTGCCTTAATGGCATCAGTAGAGGGTGCGCTAACAGATTGAAAAGCATCATATATACGAGATATCAGTTTGTCTGAGGTGGGGCATATTTTTATGCATCCGTCAAACATGGAAGGTTTAGCATTCCCAAATGTTGGGAGGTATTTTCTAACATAGTCTCTAATCTGTAGGTATCTGAAAAAGTTACTTCTGGGAAGATTATAAGTTTCCCTCAGCGATTCAAAGGAAGCAAAGGTTCCCCCTATATATAAATCCCCTATGGTACTTATCCCCAACTCTCCCCACCGCTCAAAGGTGTTATCGAGGTTAGAGGGGGCAAAGGAGGGATTCCTGGCAACAGGAAGCATGAATGATATTGGTCTAAGATCAAAGTGGACTTTAATTTGCTTCCAGATTCGGACTGTGCTATGTATAATAGGATTGTTACGGTAAAGTGACATCTCCAGATTGACAGGTGACAGAATCACAGCACCAATAGAGAAGGGGTGGCACTCCTCTCGCTCCATACTAAGCCAGCTGGGTGGCGGGAGTGCGTCATCCAGCAGAAACGTAACAGCGCGGAGGTTGGCGGCCCAGTAGTAAAATATAAAGTTTGGGAGAGACAATCCTCCTTCCAGCTTGGATTTACAGAGGTGTTTTTTACCTATCCTGTGTGTTTTATAATCCCAGATGAAAGGATTGATAATAGAGTCCAGTTGTTTATGAAAGGCTTTAGGTATGAATATTGGGATGTTCTGGTATAGGTAGAGCAGTTGTGGGAGGAAGACCATTTTAATGGCATTAATTCTTCCGAGCAGAGAAATTGGGAGAGTTCTCCAAAATTGTATGTTTGCCTTAAGTTTTTGCATCAGAGAGGGGAAATTCTCTTTAAATAGTAAGGAGTATTGTTTGGTAACTACAATTCCAAGGTAGGTAAATGTATCTGAAGATAGCTTAAGTGGAAGATGTTCTAGCCAGGAGGTGTTTTGCAACCGAATGGGCATTAATTCACTCTTGTTCCAATTTATTCTGTATCCCGAGAAGGTACCAAACAAATTAATCACCTCCAGAATAGCTGGAATACTATCTTGGGGTTCTGTTACATAGAGGAGAATGTCATCTGCGTATAGGGAAATCTTATTTAGAGTATGTTTAGTATTATAGCCGTATATTGCTGCGTGAGATCTGATCGCTCGCTTGAGCGAGAGGTTCAATAATTAGAGCGAAGAGCATAGGCGACAGCGCACAACCCTGCCTTGTCCCTCTGTGAAGGTTAAATCGGGGCGACAATGATTGGTTAGTGAGTATTCTCGCACAGGGCTTCCTATATAAAAGCTGGATCCACTTTATGAACCCATCTCCAATATTAAATTTCTGTAGGACCTTGAATAGATAGGGCCACTCAACTTGGTCAAAGGCCTTTTCAGCGTCAAGAGATATAACGGCTAGGTCCACGTTAGGTAACCTCTGAGAATACATAATGTTGAATAGGCGCCTGAGATTGAAGAATGAGTTTCTGTTAGGGATAAAGCCGGTCTGGTCTGAATGGACCAATTTGCCAATTAAAGTGCTCAGCCTGTTAGCCAAAGTTTTTGCTAAAATCTTTTGGTCTGTATTAAGGAGGGATATTGGTCTGTATGACCCTACCTCTTCCGGATCCTTACCCTTCTTATGTATAACTGTAATAAACGCCTCATCCAAAGTGGATGGGAGCACTCCATCCTCGTTGGCCTGAACCAACATTTTGTGTAGGTAGGGAGAGAGCATGTTGCTGAATGTTTTGTAGAATTCACTCGGGTATCCATCTGGGCCCGGGGTCTTGCCACTCTTTAGAGATTTTATTGTTTCTGTAATTTCTTCAAGAGATATTTCCTTATTCAGGAAGTTAGAGTCTTCCTGGTTCAGGGCAGGAAGATTACAGTTCTCCAAAAAGTTTTGCATAATTAAGGGGTTAGGGTCCGCTTTAGATGTATATAAAGTCTCATAAAACTGACGGAATCTGTCATTTATGTCTCTGGGGGAAGAGAGTAATTCCCCAGATGCAGATTTAACTTTGTGAATCATACGGTCACTCACATTCTTACAAAGTTGTCTGGCGAGTAGTTTGTGTGGTTTGTCACCAAACTCAAAATATTTTTGCTTGGCATAGAGAAAAGATTTAGCAATTTTAGCAGAGAGGATCTGATTGTATTTAAATTTTAAAGACATCATTTTTTTATGTTTCTCCCTAGATGGGTGTCTAGCATTCTCCCTATCCAGTAAGTGAATTTGTCCCTCCAGTTCTACCAATTCTCTTCTGTTTTGCCTACTCCTGGCAGTCTGAAAGGAGATGATACAGCCTCTCAAATAAGCCTTCAGTGTTTCCCACAATAATGCTGGGGAAGTCTCTGTGTTGTCGTTGGTATCAAAGAAAAATTTAATTTGATCTTTAAGATGTTCACAGAATGTTGGTTCAGTGAGGAGCTGAGGATTCAACCTCCAGACCCTCTCGTCTGGTACGATGTCACCCAATCTCAGGGAGAAGGTGAGTGGACTGTGGTCAGAGATCATAATATCATGATACCTCACATTACAGGTATAGGGGAGTAGTTTAGCATCAACCAAAAAGTAGTCAATTCGAGTATAAACATTGTGAACATGAGAGTAAAAGGAGTACTCCCTACCCGTAGGGTTAGAGATCCTCCATATATCAAATAAGTTCGAATTTTTTATGTAGGTATTCAAGAATTCACTTGAATAGGAGGTAGGGGTTCGCCGGGTAGAGGATCTATCCAAATATTGGTCTAGCACACAGTTAAGGTCCCCTCCAATGACCAGGTTAGTATGGGAGATATCTGGAATCAGGGCAAGGACTCTTTTGAAAAAAGAGGGGTTATCAATGTTTGGCCCATAGATATTTAGTAGAGTTACAGAAGTAGAGTGGATCTCTCCTATTACGATCACATAACGACCCTCTTTGTCCACAATAGTGGTTTTATGTTGAAAGGGAATTCCTTTCCGTACCAGAATCGCTGTGCCTCTCGTTTTGGCAGAGAAGTTAGAGTGATACACTTGCCCCACCCACTTACATTTAAGTCTGTTATGAGAATTGTTTTTCAGATGGGTTTCTTGCAAAAATATAATATCAGACGAGAGTGCTTTCAAGTGGGCTAGGACCTTGCCTCTCTTAATTGGTTCATTTAAACCCTTGACATTCCAGGAAGTGAATGTAAGCCCCGCCCTCCTCTCATTTGTAGTTCCTATGGTGGCCTGCATAGCATGTAAGTTACTAAAAAGGTAAGAAAGCGCACCAAACCATCATGATCAGCATATGTAGCACCTACACCCGAGCAGTATCCAACCCACCCCTCCCCCCCTGCAAGCACCTTTACTTTCCACCCTGTTCCCCTACTTTCCCCAAAATTTACCCCTCCCATCAACCCACATTTAACAGGCATACACAAAAAGGAGAGAAAAAAACATGAAAATAAAAATAATAAACACATTGTCTGGCCGATGCCAAAAAAGCACGGCGCGACCTCGAACAAGAGGTAAAACAAAAATAAAATCCCAACTATACGTTCACCTCTCATTATCCTAGAACTTCTACTAACATCTGAACTGAGGAGGCTCCCGCGAATAAAGTGTTCAATTAGCATCTAATAAACCTAAACAGAATAAGTTGCAACTTAAACATATTGTGCACTTAAGCTTCATCTTGGGTCAATCCCTGAGATAAGCAAGATATAGCATCACAAGATTACATTGCTAAGCAATGCCGGTCTAAACATAAACCATCAGCAACCGACATAGACAGCAGTACAATTACATATTGTGGGTTAGGAGATGGGAACAAGGATTTTGATAAATTGAATATACCCCCCAATAAAATGTAAAAAAAATAAATAAATAAAAATAAATAAAAAAATAATAATAATAAAAACACATTTTTTTTCCCTTCTAAATAAAATTTAAAAAATTATCTTTTTAATAACTAAAAAAACAATAGTGATATATATATATACATACATACACACATACATACACACACATACATACACACACATATACATACATACACACATACATACCTATATACACACATCCATACACACACATGTACATATACATACATACATACCTACATACATACATACATACACACACTTGTACATATACATACATACATACATACACACACACACGTGCACATATATACACACATGCACACCTACCTACACACACCCATGCGCAAGTATATACACGCATACCCACATACGTACACACGTGCATACACATACACACACGTACACACGTTCATACACATACAACCAAAAATATATACTTATAGAAATAAATATTAAAAAAAATATATATACAGACACACACACACACACACACACATACATCTACATACCCACCCCAGAATAGTAATCTACACTAATTTAAAATATACACATACCTAATACTAAAATGCTAAGAGAGAATAATAATAATAAAGTACACATAGTAATTATATGTACGCACACCTACACAGACACAAGCACCACGGAGGTCTGGTGGGAATCTAATCGTGAGAGCGGGCCAGGCTATGACAAAGGCAGAACAGCACAAAACATCAACTTGCAATCCAGGTGTTTGCGTCTGCCCCTTCCCAGCCATCACCCCCAGACCCCCGCAAGCAATAACTAACTGGTATGGTAATAGGAATAATGTAAGAATTGAAAAATAAATAACGAAACAAAACAAAAATGGGGGAACATAAGTATATCCATCCGAAAGTGTCAATGATCAGACCTGGAAGGCCTCCCAAACAGGCACCACCCCGAACCCAGTCGGAATTAAAGTGAAACTGACGTTAAATGAGAGCTCTAACCGCCCTCCATTGGTCAGCTCAGCGTGTTACATGTTCGGCAGGCCCTGTCGAGACCGTTTAGTACGGTTTCACCCGTTATGGTATAGTATGGGTTCGAGTCCATGAGCAGACCCTAACACACAATGACAAGGCACTCTAACCTGTACGGGGGATTGGCGTATATTCCCGGATAAACTTCTCTGCGTCCAAAACCGAGGAGAGCCAAATCTTCTCTCCGGAAGGCGGGGTAATTCTTAGTCTTGCAGGGAAGAGCAAGGCTGGGCGAAGATGGAGTTTGTAGAGTTTGGTCATGACATCTCTGTAGCCGGCGCGGTGCTTTGCCACATCGGGCGCATAATCCTCGTAGACACGGAAGGGGTGCCCTTTATGTAACAGGTTGCCCCTCAGTCGAGCCTCGCGCAGGATAAGATCCTTGGTCTTGAAATTGTGACAACAGATGATTACTGGGCGAGGACGTTGGCCCGGTCGAGGCACTGGGACAAGGGCGCGATGTGCACGGTCCAGTTGGGGATCTGAAGCCAAAACATCCGATCCCATTGCATCCTTCAATAGCTTGGCGAAGAAGTCGGTGGGGCGAGAGCCCGCCTCTATCCCCTCTGCCAGCCCAACAACGCGAAGGTTGTGACGTCTGGATCGGCCCTCCAGGTCGACCACTTTCACAGAAAGCCTCTGCACACTATCCTGCAATGACGTGCATAGCTTCTCCAACTCGTCGATCCTACCAGCGTTGAATTCAGAGGCTTTCTCAAGGTCCACAATACTCTGGCCCTGCGAGGCGACCGTTCGAATGGTGCTCTCAATTTTAGTGTCCAGTTCAGCAATAGTAGCCTTAAGATCCTCAGCTATAGCAACACGTAGTTCTCCCAGAGCGCGGGTAAGTTCTGTAAGTGCCACGTTGTTACCTGTGCCTTCCGCCATGTCTGTCTCGTTGTTTGGCGGGGAGTAGGCCTCCGAAGTGGATTTATTGTCCTTTGGTCGCTTATTACTCGGCATTTCCACATAGAAAGTTACAATATTGTATTAGAAAGAAACGCTTGTTGTAAAAAGTGCAATAAAGTAGGTTAAATTAGATTATTTTGCTAAAAAGTTGCAGGAGCCTCTCACACACAGCCGTTCACTCCAACATGCTAGCTCCGCCCCCCTATATATATATATATATACACACAGTACCAGTCAAGTCTGGACACACCTACTCATTCAAGGGTTTTTCTTTATTTTCACTATTTTCTACATTGTATAATAATAGTGAAGACATCAAAACTATGAAATAACACATATAGAATCATGTAGTATCCAAAAAAGTGTTAAACAAATCAAAATATATTTAGGACTCTTTAAAGTAGTGAAGCCACCCTTCTGCCTTTTTCGACATCTTTGCACACTCTTGGCATTCTCTCAACCAGCTTCACCTGGAAGGCTTTTCCAACTGTCTTGAAGGAGTTCCCACATATGCTGAGCACTTTTGGCTGCTTTTCCTTCACTCTGCAGTCCATCTCATCCTAAACTATCTCAATAGCTTCCCTGTGGCTCAGTTGGTAGAGCATGGTGTTTGCAATGCCAGGGTTGTGGGTTCAATTCCCACGGGGGGCCAGTACAATTTTTTATTTTTTTTAAATGCATGAAGTGTATGCATTCTCTACTGTAAGTCGCTCTGGAAAAGAGCGTCTGCTAAATGACTAAAATATGTCAAATGTAATTGGGTTGAGGTCGGTTGATCTGATGCAACACTCCATCACTCTCTTTTTGGTCAAATAGCCCTTACACAGCCTGGAGGTGTGTTGGGTTATTGTCCTGTTGAAAAACAAATGATAGTCCCACTAAGCATAAATCAGATGGGATGGCATATAGTTGCAGAATGCTGTGGTAGCCATGCTGGTTAAGTGTGCCTTGAATTCTAAATAAATCACAGACAGTGTCACCAGCAAAGCACCCCCACATCATCACACCTCCTCCTCCATGAATCACGGTGGGAACCACACATGCGGAGATCATCCGTTCACCTACTCTGCGTCTCACAAAGACATGGCTGTTGGGACCAACAATCTCACAGTTGGACTCATCAGACCAAAGGACATATTTCCAATGGTGAAATGTCCATTGCCCATGTTTCTTTGCCCAAGCAAGTCTCTTCTTACTATTGGTGTCCTTTAGTAGTGGTTTCTTTGCAGCAATTCAACCATGAATGCCTGATTCACGCAGTGTCCTCTGAACAGTTGATGTTGAGATGTGTCTGTTACTTGAACTCTGTGAAGCATTGATTTGGTAGTCTGGTAAATCTAATGAACTTATCCTCTGCAGCTGAGATAACTCTGAGGCTTCCTTTCCTGTGGCGGTCCTCATGAGAGCCAGTTTCATCATAGCGCTTGATGGTTTTTGCGACTGCACTTTAAGAAACTTTCAAAGTTCTTGAAATGATCCAGATTGACTGACATTCATGTCTTAAAGTAATGATGGACTGTCATTTCTCTTTGCTTATTTGAGCTGTTCTTGCCATAATATGGACTTGGTCTTTTACCAAATTGTCACGTCCTGACCATAGAAAGCTGTTATTTTCTATGGTAGAGTAGGTCAGGGCGTGACAGGGGGGTGTTCTAGTGTAGTTTTCTATGTTGTCAGGTTCTAGTTTTGTATTTATATGTTGGGTTTTGTTTGGGATGATCTCCAATTAGAGGCAGCTGGTCCTCGTTGTCTCTAATTGGAGATCATACTTAAGTAGGGTTTTTTTCCCAGCTGGCTTTGTGGGAGATTGTCTTTGAGTTAGTGTATGTTTCACCTCTGCATCACGGTTTGTTGTTTTGTTATTCAGTTTATTTATATGCATGCATAGTTTCACAGTGAAAATAAAATGGGGAACGACACACACTGCACTTTGGTCCTCTCCTTCCTACGACGGCTGTGACAGAATCTCCCACCACCAAAGGACCAAGCAGCGTGTAATGGACCAGTGGACTTGGGAGGAGATACTGGACGGGAAAGGACCCTGGAGGCAGGCTGGGGAGTATCGACATCCTAAAGAGGAGATTGAGGCAGCGAAAGCGGAGCGGAGATATTACGAGGCATTATACCAACCACGAGGCAAGTGCGAGAGGCAGCCCCCCCCAAAAAAATTGGGGAGGCACACGGGGAGATTGGCAGAGTCAGGGTGGAGACCTGAGCAAACTCCCCGTGCTTACCGTGGGGTGCGAGTGACGAAGCAAGCACCGTGTTATGCGGTGATGCGCACTGTGTCGCCAGTGCGCATTCACAGCCCAGTGCGTCCTGTGCCAGCGCTCCGCGTTTGCCGGGCGAAAGTAAGCATCCAGCCAGGACGGGTTGTGCCAGCTCTACGCTTGAGACCTCCAGTGCGCCTCCAAGGCCCAGTATATCCTGTGCCTGCCCCACGTACCCGGCCTCCAGTGAGTCTATCCAGCCTGGTACGCCCTGTGCCTGCTCCTCGCACTTGCCCTGAGGTGCATGTTACCAGTCTGGTGCCACCTGCGCCAGCCCCACGCATCAGGCCTCCAGTGCGCCTGCCCAGTCCGGGGTGTCCCGTTCCTGCTTCCTGCACTCGCCCTGAGGTGTGTGTTACCAGTCTGGCACCACCTGTGCCAGCCCCACGCATCAGGCCTCCAGTGCGCATTCCCAGTCCGGTGTGTCCTGTTCCTGCTCCCCGCACTTGCCCTGAGGTGCCTGTCACTAGTCTGGCGCCACCTGTGCCAGCCCCACGCATCAGGCCTTCAGCACACCTGCCCAGTCCGGGGTGTCCTGTTCCTGCTCCCCGCATTTGCCCTGAGGTGCGTGTTACTAGTCTGGCGCCACATGTGCCGGCCCCACGCATCAGGCCTCCAGTGCGCATTCCCAGTCCAGAGCTTCCGGCGACAGTTCCCAGTCCAGAGCTTCCGGCAACAGTTCCCAGTCCAGAGCTTCCGGCGACAGTTCCCAGTCCGGAGCTTCCAGCGACAGTTCCCAGTCCGGAGCTTCCGGCGACAGTTCCCAGTCCGGAACCTCCTGAGACGGCCCGCGGTCTGGAACTTCCTGAGACGGTCCGCGGTCAGGACCCTCCAGCGACGTTCCACGGTCCAGAGTCTTTGGCGATGGCCTGCGGTCCAGAGTCTTTGGCGACGGCCTGCAGTCCAGAGTCTTTGGCGACGGCCTGCGGTCCAGAGCTTCCGGCAGCGGTCTGCGGTCCCAGTCCAATATGAGACTACCTAAAGCAGTGGTTCCCAACCTTTTTATAGTCCCGTAAAAACATTCAACCTCCAGCTGCGTACCCGCTCTAGCACCAGGGTCAGCGCACTCTCAAATGTTGTTTTTGCCATCATTGTAAGCCTGCCATATGCACACTATATGACACATTTATGAAACATAAGAATGAGTGAGAGTTTCTCACAACCCGGCTCGTGGGAAGTGACAACGAGCTCTTATAGGACCAGGGCACAAATAATAATATATTAAATGATTTTGCTCTTTATTTAGCCATCTTACATATAAAACCTTATTTGTTCATTGAAAATTGTGAATAGCTCACCACAGGTTAATGAGATGGGTGTGCTTGAAAGGATGCACATAACTCTGCAATGTTGTGTTGTATTGGAGAGTCTCAGTCTTAAATCATTTTCCACACACAGTCTGTGCCTGTATTTAGTTTTCATGCTAGTGAGGGCCGAGAATCCACTCTCACATAAGTACGTGGTTGCAAAGGGCATTAGTGTCTTAACAGTGCTATTTGCCAAGGCAGGATACTCTGAACGCAGTCCAATCCAGAAATCTGGCAGTAGCTTCTGATTAAATTCAATTTTCACAGAATCGCTTGTTGCAATTTCGATGAGACTCTATTGTTTAGATATCGGTAAGTGGACTGGAGGCGGGCATGAAAGGCATAATGAATCCAGTTGTCTGTGTTGTCCGTTTTGGGAAAGTACCTGCGTAATTTCACACCCAACTCACTCAGGTGCTTTCCTATATCACATTTGACATTGTCCGTAAGCTTGAGTTGATTTGCACACAAAAAAACATACAATGATGGAAAGACCTGTGTGTTGTCCTTGTTAATGCAGACAGAAAAGAGCTCCAACTTCCTAATCATAGCCTCAATTTTGTCCTGCACATTGAATATATTTGCAGAGTCCCTGTAATTCTAGATTCAGATCATTCAGGCGAGAAAAAATGTCACCCAGATAGGCCAGTCGTGTGAGAAACTCGTCATCATGCAAGCGGTCAGACAAGGGAAAATTATGATCAGTAAAGAACACTTTATTCTCATCTCTCAATTCAAGAAAACATGTCAGTACTTTGCCCCTTGATAAGCAGCACTATTCTGTATGTTGTAAAAGTGTTACATGGTCGCCTCCCATATCACTGCATAATGCAGAAACTACACAAGAGTTTAGGGGCCTTGCTATAACAAAGTCAACCATTTTCACTGTAGTGTCCAAAACGTCTTTCAAGCTGTCAGGTATTCCCTTGGCAGCTAGAGCCTCTCGGTGGATGCTGCAGTGTACCCAAGTGGCATCGGGAGAAACTGCTTGTTCTCCCGTTACCACTCCACTATGTCTCCCTGTCATGGCTTTTGCTCCATCAGTACAGATACCAACACTTCTTGACCACCAAAGGCCATTTGATGTCACAAAGCTGTCCAGTACTTAAAAAAGATCCTCTCCTGGTTTCCAGTAGTTTGCAGAAGAGGATGTCTTCCTTAATTGACCCCCCATAAACGTAACGGACAAATACCAGGAGCTGTGCCAGGCCCGCCACATCTGCTGACTCATCCAGCTGTAACGCATAGAATTCACTGGCTTGTATGCGAAGCAGTAATTGTTTCAAAACATCTCCTGCCATGTCACGGATGCGTTGTGAAACAGTGTTGTTTGATGCAGACATTGTCTGTATAGTTTTTGGGGCCTTTTCCCTCAGCATTGTCCCAAACATATCCGCAGCAGCAGGAAGAATTAAGTCCTCCACAATAGTATGGGGCTTGCCTGTCCTAGCCACTCGGTAGCTCACCATATAAGATGCTTCTAGCTCCTTCTTTTTTTATTTTATCTTTATTTAACTAGGTATGTCAGTTTAGAACAAATTCTTATTAATTGTATCTATTGTTTTACTACTCGAAAGTCATCTTAATTCTCGCTCAAAACCTCCCGTGGCTTATTTTTAAGTTTGGCATGTTTTGTTTCTAAATGTCTGCGCAAGAGTGAAGGTTTCATCGAGTTGTGAGATAGTACTTTTGCACATATAACACACTGTGGCTGAGGAAATGCACTACTCCCAATATAAGTGAACACCAAATCAATGTAGTTCATCATATTTGCGCCTCTTGGATGGTCCAACGTCCCTGTCTGTTGTTCGGTGCTTTCCCGGGTAAGGGGGGAGTAACTCTTCGGCTGCATCAGATTCACAACTGTCAGTGTCCATGCTAGCTGGGCTAACAACAAATGCAGAATTACTGATGCTAGCATTGGATGTGCTTGTGGAAGCAGAACAGCTTGTGTTGTCGACAGGTGCAGGTGTAGTACTGCTGCTATGTGTCTCTATGGATGCGGACCTTACTTTTTTTTAACCATTTATCCATTTTCGAGCAAACGGAATGAGCAGCAGCTACGTTTGACTACATACGGACTGGTATTGGAATTCCCGCGAGAGAGTAACGGTTAATGTGATTGGATGTTAATTATTTGACTAGGCTACCTGTATTTGACATCGTGTTGTTATTTCGCTGAACACTAGATGGTTTAATTTTATTTTTGGCACTGAAACGAGGCTACTAAGGTGAGAACGAAACCTCACCCAAGTGTATAGCCCCGTTGGAAAATATAAATGGACTGTTTGAAAATGTGAATCACATTTATATTTGGCGTACCCCCGACGGCATTGTACATACCCCAGTTTGGGAATACCTGACCTAAAGCATCTTGTGACGCTCGCCGTAAGGAGTAGACCAAGGTGCAGCGTGTTGAGTGCTCATAATAAATATTTATTCTAACTCAGAACACTAGACAAAACAATAAACAAAGGAAAAACGAATGTCACGTTCTGTAGGCTTCACAGAGCAATACAAAAACAAGATCCCACAAAACCAATTGGAAAAAAACCCTACTTAAGTATGATCTCCAATTAGAGACAACGAGGACCAACTGCCTCTAATTGGAGATCATCCCAAACAAACCAACATAGAAATACCAAAACTAGAACCTAACAACATAGACATAGAAAACATAGAATAAACCCCCCTGTCATGCCCTGACCTACTCTACCATAGAAAATAACAGCTTACCATGGTCAGGACGTGACACATCTAAACTGGAACAACCATTTCAGTAACTGGCGCAATAAATCCAAGTAACACGTCGGCTTAGTTTGGAAAATGTATGACATTTATGTTTGAGATGCATGACATTACTTAATCATTGTACTTGCAATTTTAAATCAACCTGAAATAGAGCACGCTGTGAAATATGATTATGATGGGTGTGGTTTTGGTTCAACTCTGGTTATTAACACCAACACTGGGGTTATTTTACAACAATGATTGTTAATTCAACATTTAATTGTTATGTTCAGAGTAGGCCCTTAACATTATGCCATATGAAAAATGTATTGTATTGTGTTAAATAATAAACCATTTATGGACCTTGGACTGAAAATAGATGTTTTTATTTTATTTCACCTTTAATTAACCAGGTAGACTAGTTGAGAACAAGTTCTCATTTACAACTGCGACCTGGCCAAGATAAAGTAAAGCAGTACAACACAAACAACAACACAGAGTTACACATGGAATAAACAAGCGTACAGTCAATAACACAATAGAAAAAAAGAAAGTCTATATACAGTGTGTGCAAATGGTGTGAGGAGGTAAGGCAATAAATAGGCCACAGTAGCAAGTAATTACTATTTAGAAAATGAACACTGGAGTGATAGATGTGCAGATGATGATGTGCAAGTAGAAATACTGGTGTGCAAAAGAGCAGAAAAGTAAATAAAAACAATATGGGGATGAGGTAGGTAGATTGGATGGGCTATTTACAGATGGGCTATGTACAGCTGCTGCGATCGGCTAGCTGCTCGGACAGCTATTGAATGCAACAACACTGTCTCTGTTACTAACAAATACAGTCTCGGATAGTACTGTATCTCCACAATTCACTTGAAAGGCAATGCACTCTAGGAAAAAGTAAAAATAAATACAAAATAAGGCTTTACACCAAGCAGTGTGTTTATTTAAAATGTTCCAGTGTCTATAGGGGTACACACTTTCAGTGTTATTTTAACACTCTCGGTGTTGATTTAACACTGGATAATTTGTGTAGCTGTGGAGTGTGTTTGTGTGGGAGAAAGACATTCAGTTGACAAGTAAGGGATCCAGTGGATGATTAGAAAGAGGCATGATAATATTGTATGTGAGATCATCTTGCTTGCTGAAGATTTTGGACAGTGTGATGTGACCCTTGGTTCTAATAGTTTATTTGAGTCTATTATGGCAATCCGTGACTAAAACTCACAAGTGATTCTGTGTGTCTCTTTGTTTCAGCTATGGATTGGAGTCAGAGGTTGCAGCTCTTGCTCTTCTCACTCCTCTGTCTCACTGGCAGCTCCAAGGCAGTAGGAGGTAAGTAGGATGAACTTTACCCACAGAATTCATCAGCCATCAATCAATCAATCAACAAATCAATCAACCATGTTACGAGGACAGTTAGAAGTACTGATTGAATTAAACTGGATCAAGTTAACAGCTCTATATCCAGAAACATGGTCCTTCACTTTGTCATGACTTAAGTCTGACCTCTGGGGGGTGTTGATGGAATAATATAATTTTATAAAGCAATGCTGCAAATATCTGCGTGCAGTTTTAAACTACCCTTCCCCCCCTTTTGTTCCATGCTGGCTGAAGACCTGGCTAGCCAGTAACTAGCTAACACCAGACAAACATGAAAGGGGAAACATATAAGAATATTTGCCATAGATTAATAGGGTAAACTTGTAATTATATTTGCTGACATCATTCAGTCACATTTTGGCACCAGTAGAGTAGCTATCTAGCTATATAAACCACGCCCCTCTGCAAACATGTCTTCTCCAATGTTGGTTAAAAGATGATAGTTATTTAAATTAGGTAAGGGAATATCATGGTACAGTACCATTGGTGTATTAAAATAAGAGTTAACGTGATGTCACATTGTCACCTAAATAATTAATCTAAGTGTTTGACGTGGGAGAGGGGACCAGTAACTTTATGATCAAACTTTATCAATGTAGAATCTACAGTCATTTTTCATACCTTGATCATCATCATTTGATCTGGTTTCCTTCAAATATCATCCAATTTCATGAAAAACATCATTTTAACTATTCATGACCTTTAAATCAACACTGAAAGTGTTGTCTATGGACCCCATATAAAAACCGGAACGGTGTTAAATTAACTTTCTGCTTAGTGTAAAGCCTTATTCAAATATTTCCCAGATTGTCTTGCCTTCTGAGTAAATTGTAGAGTTACCATCCATGACAATATTTGTTATTAACAGAGACATGGTTGTTGCATTCATCCATTTTCAGTCATATGGACTTCACCCAGTATTATGTGAGATCATCCGTGAATGTTATCATAAAATATATATATTTAACACAATACCATATGTCTTTCATAAGGCCTTATTTTGAGGGCCTAGTTTTACCCTAATACAGGGGCCTGAAACTCATGCACATCACTTTGAATCAAATCTATGGCCGGCGTATGCTGTTTTGCAGGTTGATATTTTAGAATTGTTTGTTTCAATATCTATGTTTGTGCACGTACATTGATTGACTGATTTATCGTATACTACACAAAGATAAACTACATACATTTTTCTAAACTAATCCAATCACTTAGTTGAAATCAGTTAGTTCCTAATGTTCCTAACCCTGGCAGTCATTCTGAATGCAGGTTGCAGATGAATTCATTTTCAAACTGTTGGATCGCCACCCACTGATTGGATTTCAATAGGAATTACACATCACCTTGTAAGCCAGCATAATGTGATTTGCAGGCCTGATGTGGCTTGTAAAACATGGATTTCAGGCCCTTGTATTACACTCTCAGAAAAAAAGGTTTACATTTGTTGCTAATGGGCTACAAACACTTAATCAATCAATGTACCAATGTACCTGCACAAACAGATATTGAAACAAACAATTAACTTTGAACTAAAACCATGCCCATCATCATATTTCCCAGCATGCTCTATCGCAGGAAAATATGATGATGGGCATGGTTTTAGTTCAAAGTGACGTGTATGAGTTTCAGGCCCCTGTATTTGGTTAAAACTATGCCTGCAAAATAAGGCCTTATGAAACACATTTGGCATTGTGTTAAATATACATTTTTTATGACAACATATTCATTTAGGATCTTACTTTTTTAAGTCTACGTGACAAAAAATGGATGAATGCAACAATTGTGTCTCTGTCACAAAAAAAAACATTCACGGGTGGTAACTCTACAATTTCCTCGAAAGGCAAGGCACTGTGGGAAATATTTGAATAAGGCTTTACACTAATCAGTGTGTTCATTTAACACTGTTCTGGTGTCTATGGGTCCACAGACTCAACACTTTCAGTATTGATTTAACACCATCAGTGTTAATAAAAAAATGAACACTGGAGAATTTGTTGTGAAGAGATATATTTTGAAGGGACCATCTCTGTAAAAACTCTGTCTGTGTATACTACATGACACGTGTAATAATTGCATTCTTTTTTGGTGTGCATCATTTCCCCAATATATTCTGTTCTTTAAGAGGTGGCCTCATTAAATAAGATGGTGGTCCTCAAACAGTCCCTGTACTGCATGTTTGTCTTCACTCTATACACTCTTTGTGTGCAGAGCTCTGTGTGGACAACGGACGAGAGACTGAGCAGGTCTTTTCAGTTTCCGGTGATGCTGCCATGTTGACATCCACCCTGGTGGACCTCAACGTGTCTGACAACCGCAGCAACCCCTATAACATCTCATGGTATGACCCAAGGACTGGGACAGAGCTATCCAGGGAGACAGGAAAGACTCTGGTGCGGGGGAAGACACTCTGGATTTTTAACATCACGATGGAGGATGCTGGAGACTATGTGTGTGTTGTGAGGTAGGGGCTATACTTTTGTCTGCTGTGTGTGTGTGTGTGTGTGTGTGTGTGTGTGTGTGTGTGTGTGTGTGTGTGTGTGTGTGTGTGTATATGTGTATATATGTGTGTGTATATGTGCATATGTGCGTGTGTGTGTGTGTGTGTGTGTGTGTGTGTGTGTTGCGAGGCAGGGGCTATACTTTTGTCTGCTGTGTGTGTGTATATGTGTGTGTATATGAGTGTGTGGTGTAAATCTTTCCTGTTACCTTTGATAACAGACTACCCACCGAGTGCTACAAGAAGGTGGCCTTACTGATTGTGAACCACACCAACCCAGAAGAATGCGGTCGACCAGAAAAGGCCCAGCAGGTCCTGACCAACACAGCCACATCTTTCCTGAACTGCCCATTGAGTGACCATATCAGGGAAGTGGACAATTACTCCATCCAGTGGTACAAGGTGAGTCCAATGGGGTAAACAGACAGTGCAGTAGGAGAGTGTTGAGAGGGGACGCCTGACAGCAGGGGCGGACTGGCCAAATGGCATTTCGGGAAAATACCGAATGGGCTGGTCCAATGGGAACGTCTAACTTGGTTTTTTTTTGTACAGAATTATAATTATCTGGCTGAGAATGGGGGCCACAGAGACAAAAACTGGCATTTTGGGGGCCTCAAGGAAAGAAAATGGGCCAATGTCAGGGCCTCAATGGAAAAAGGGTCTGGTGTGTCAGAATTGCCCAGGCGGATTTCTGGTCCCATGCCTGACAATGCTGGAAAGCCTGTTTGAAATCTTTATTTTCAGTCATTCAGTCCATTTTTATGTATGCTTAATTTGTGTTTAAAACTATATGAATGTAGGGTTATTGCTACTAGTGACTACATTTGAGACAGTGTTACTTCAGACACAGTATATACACTTTCATTGTTCATTGCTCTCACACATTGTACTGCATTGAATTGTTCTGAGAGTTGGTCTTCTAAGGTAAGACATTATCAGAACTTATCTGTAATTGTGTATTCATTTTGTACTACTAGCCATTTTCCATTACCACTATCTTTCACTGTGCATTTCTATTTGATCCCTGTCAGGACTGTGAACCCATTGTGAAAGATGATCCCTTGTGGAACAGGTTTAGCTATGTCAGTCACAATGCTATGGAGTTACTCCAAGTAGAAATGGTCACCCTTGAGGACCATGCGTTCTACACCTGCACCATGACCTTTACCTTGGAAGGGCTCAGCGGCAGGATCTCAGAGACCATCAACGGTTTGGTGAACGGTGAGTATTGTTGGCACAGCTCAAAAGTTGTCCCTAACCACAGAGCTAGGATCAAATTATTACCATATACCCCCAATCCTTACCACAGCCATTACAGAGATACAGTAACTTCAGAAAGTATTCACACATCTTGTTGTGTTTCAAAGTGGGATTAAAATGGATTTAATTGTCTTTTTTTGTTAACGATTTACACAAAATACTTTGTTATGTCAAAGTGTAACAGAAATTCTAAAATGTTTTTGAAATATATAAAAAATAGGAGACTAATATATCTGATTACACAAATATTCAACTCCCTGAGTCAATATATGTTAGAATCACCTTTGTTGCGATTATAGCTGTGAGTCTTTCTGGGTAAGTCTCTAAGAGCTTTCCACACCTGGATTGTGCAACATTTCCCCATTATTGTTTTTAAAATTCTTCAAGCTCAGTCAAACTGGTTACTGATCATTGCTAGACAACCATTTTCAGGTCTTGCCATAGATTTTCAAGCAGATTTAAGTCTAAACTGTAAATCGGCCCCACAGGAACATTCACTGTCTTCTTTGTAAACAACTTCAGTGTAGATTTGGCCTTGTGTTTAATGTTATTGACTTGCTGAACGGTGAATTCATCTCCTAGTACCTGTTGGAAAGCAGACGGAACCAGGTTTTCCTCCACGATTTTGCCTGTGTTTAGCTGAATTCCATGTATTTTTTATAATGGAAAACTCCCCAGTCCTTAACGATTACAAGCATACCCATAACATGATGCAGCGACCACTATGTTTGAAAATAGGGAGAGTGGTAGTCAGTAGTGTGTTGCATTGGATTTTCCACAAACATAAGACTTTGTATTCAGGACAAAAAGTGAATTGCTCTGCCACTTTTTTTGTAGATTTACTTTAGTGCCTTATTGCAAACAGGATGCATGTTGTAGAATATTTATATTCTGTATAGGCTTCCATCTTTTCACTCTGTCAATTAGGTTAGTATTGTGGAGTAACTACAATGTTGTTGATCTATCCTCTGTTTTTTCCTATCACATCCATTAAAGTCCATAACTGTTTTAAAGTCACCATTGGCCTCATCGTGAAATCCCTAAGCAGTTTCCTTTCTCTGACAACAGAGTTAAGTAGGACACCTGTATCTTTGCAGTGAATGGGTGTATTGAAACACCATCCAAACTGTAACCATCCAAAGTGTAATTAATTTTACTCCTGAACTTATTTCACCATGCTCAAAGGGATATTCACTGTCTGCTTTATTTTTATTTGACCCATCTAATAATAGTTGCCCTTCTTTGCGAGGCATTGGAAAACCTCCCTGGTCTTTGTGGTAGAAACTGTGTTTGAAATTCACTGCTGGACTGAGGGACCTTACATGTAGTTGTGCTGTATGTGTGGGGTACAGACATCAGGTAGTCATTCAAACATCATGTTAACCACTATTATTGCACACAGAGTGAGTCCAGGCAACTTATTATGGGACTTGTTAATCAACATTTTACTCCTGAACGTATTTAGGCTTGCCGTAAGAAAGGAATTGAATACTTATTGACTGAAGACATTTCAGCTTTAAATATTTTATTAATTTGTAAACACTTTGAAAAACATAATTCCACTTTCACACTATGGGATACTGTGTGTTGGCCAGTGATACAAATATTTAAATGTAATCCATTTTAAATTCAAGCTGTAACACAACAAAATGTGGAAAAGGTCAAGGGGTGTGAATACTTTCTGATGACAGTGTACAGTACATGTCCCTGAATCAGAGGTTATGATTTCATAGAGGCTGCTTTGAAACTTTGCTCTGTGAGAGCTTAGAAATGATTGTGTTCAATAGGGTCATGTGACTGCATTTTTCTGTCTGACTATGATGTTTATGAATCATTGTCATAATTTCAGTGGAGTATTGCCTGGAGCCCAAAGTGGTTGAACCTGCCAATGATATCATCAAAGCAGATTTGGGTGAGTAAGCCACTATAGAACATGTACTGTATATGTGTGTGCATGTGTGTGTGCGTGTGTGTGTGTGTGTGTGTGTGTGTGTGTGTGTGTGTGTGTGTGTGTGTGTGTGTGCGTGAGTTTGTACAGTTCTTTAATTCATGATGCAAATAAAGAATTAAATGTTTGCCCCCTAGGTTCTTCCTTCAGTAAGATGTGTCGGGTGTTTGTCCCGAGTGTGGGGAATAAACATTGTGCAAATTTGAATTGGATTTCTAGAGAAAACTCAATTTCCAAAAATGTCTCAGAGCGCGTCTTTCAGGAATCACAAAGGTAGGTTGAGACAACACAACAGCATCACAATACACAATGTAAGAATTCTACAGTTCCATGAAGAAGTATTTGCCGCCTTTCTGATTTGCTCTTTTTTTGTATATTTTTGATTCTAAATGTTATCAGATCTTCAACCAAAACCTAATATTAGATAAAGGGAACCTGAGTTTACAAATAAAAGTTTAAAAAAGTATCAAAGTTATGCACCACCCAATTCCCCTGTGCCTCAGAACCTGAACAACTTTCTGTCCATCTGTCTGTGAGCTGAAGCTGAAGCACAGCTTGGTCATGCAGCAAGACAATGATCCAAAACACACAGTCAAGTCTACATGAAAATGGTTAAAAAGCAACAAATGTGAAGTTTTGTAATGGCCAAGTCAAAGTCCAAATCTAATCCCAGTTGAGATGTTGTGGCAGGACTTGAAACGAGCAGTTCATGCTTGAAAACTCACAAATGTCGCTGAGTTAAAGCAATTCTGCATGCAAGAGTGGGCCAAAATTCCTCCACAGCGATGTGAGAGACTGATCAACAACTACAGGAAGCATTTGGTTGCAGTCATTGCAGCTAAAGGTTGCACAATGAGTTGTAGACTGTAAGGGAGCAATTACTTTTCACACTTGCATAACTTTAATTAAATAAATGAAATAAGTATATATATATTATTTTTGTACACTCAGGTTCTCTTTATCTAATATTAGGTTTTGTTTGAAGATCTGATAATATTCAGTATAAAAAATCTGCAGAGAAAATCAGAAATACTTTTTCATAGCACTGAATAAGCCTGTCTTGTCACGCCTGCTACCACTCTCTCGCGCCAGGCTGCCCAGCACTGTGCACTCCTGCTACCATCATTACGCACACCTGCTTACCTCATCGCGCATCAGCACATTATTGGACTCACCTGGATTCAATCACCTGTGTTATTACCTCCCCTATATCTGTCAGTTCCCCAGCTCTTTTCCCCGCTGCTGCATTAATTGTCATATGTCACCATGTTACCTGTGTGTTGACGCTGGCCCATGTCTGTTCCTTATTCAATGTTTACTCCCCGTACCTGCTTCTCTACTCCGGCGTTGGTCTTTACGTGTATTCTGTGTCATCCAGATAGATGTTCTACTGTATAGTATCTAAACTGTTGGAACCATATCAGGTATAGCGCTAAGATTACAATTGGATCCATATACCTGAATACATACAGTAGCGTTTGCTTGGAATGGAACTTAACATAACATACACTGCTATTTTGTGAACTGTGGCCATGATGGTTTGATTGTGTGTTCACAAGGGGGAACTTGTCTGAAGAGAAGGAGGGTATATGGTTGGAGCTTAATTTGACTTTCTTGATGGTGGAAGAGGAAGACTTTTACATCAATTACACGTGTAAGGTTTCCAGCGACAGAGGCAGTCCTTCAGCCTCCTTCACACTACAGCCTACAGGTTAGACAACACTTTCTGGAAGATAACATTTTTATGTTTCAGAAGAGATCACACACATATTATCCTGGCCATTTACTTGTTTTGATAGTGTATTATAACATCTGCAACCTCACCACTTTTGAAAAAACAGGTTGAAGAATTGAAGCCAGTCAGCTTGACCTTGGGTAAAAACTGTTATAAATGCTGTTATAAATGCTATCTTCTCTCTTTTTCTGCACAGATCCAAACAACCTGCTCCCTATTGGGGTACTACTGACTAGTCTGGTATTGGTGTTTACTGTTAGTGTTGTTATTTACCATCGCTTTAAGATTGACATTGTGCTGTCGCTAAGGAGGATGTTCCTGCTTCTCTACACAAACACAGGTACACAATGAGAGACACTTTACCACACAAATATGTTGCCCAAGAACACTCAAGGAAACATGAATAGAAACATACCTGAGCACGCACACGCAGACATGCACACACACACACGCACGCACACATACATACTATCTGCAGACTCATTGCATGGTGTGCATTTACAAAATGGAAACTTGCACTAACATAAACATACATTCCTACACCAGATACAGACAGAAATGCAGATACAGCATGTCTCCCCACAAACCCCCAAGCCCACATTTAAACCCACACACACATGAATGTTGCATTGCTTGTTTCCCACTCCCCACCTGACCACAAGTAAAATCAGTAGCAAATGTAGCAAGGTACTGTAGCACATCCCACACCTGCAGTATACAAGCACAGCATTTTCCATCACAGAGGAAACGGAGAGAGAAAGTTTCATATGAGGCACTGAATAGGCCATGTTACCATGAAACACAAGCAACTATGGTGTCATAAATAACCAAGCCTCCTCTGTTAGGCAGGTTTATGAAGACTTTTGTTCCAGCCCAGCACTAACACACCTATTTTGTTTTACCTGTCCCTGTCCTGCATGCAACAGACTCTGATGGGAAGCTGTATGATGCGTACGTGGCGTACCCCCGTCTGTTTGGGGATGGGGATGGGGGCAGGGCCTGTGGGAAGGCAGAGATGTTTGCCCTCCACACGTTGCCCCAGGTTCTGGAGGGGAAGTGTGGCTACAGGCTCTTCATACTGGGCCGGGACAGCCTACCAGGGGAAGGTAAGACATCTCGGTTCGACCCTGGGGCTCCAGGTTCCACAAGATTATCATAGCATTGGCATTAGCACACATGTAGCATGATGATGAAATATGTGGAATCTTTCTGAAGTCATAAAGACCTTCTGAAACCATCTTAATTGTAAATCAATGTTTTAATAACCATTTTCCATGCTCCCTTTCCCCCTCTCCCTCTTCTCCTCCATCCTCTCTTTCCCCCTCCCCCTGTTCTTCTCCCTGCCCCCCTCTCCCTCTTCTTGTCCCTCCTCCCTGACCCCCTTCTCCCTCTTCTCCTCCCTCCTCCCTCCTCCCTTCCCCCCTCTCCCTCTTCTCCTCCCTCCTCCCTTCCCCCCTCTCCCTCTTCTCCTCCCTCCTCCCTTCCCCCCTCTCCCTCTTCTCCTCCCTCCTCCCTGGCCCCCTCTCCCTCTTCTCCTCCCTCCTTCCTGCCCCCATCACCTTCTTCTCCTCCATTTCCCTCTCTCCCTCTTCTCCTCTGTCCTCCCTTCCCCCTTTCCCTTTTCTCCTCCCTCCTTCCTGCCCCCATCTCCCTCTTCTCCCCCTCCTTCCTGCCCCCCATTTCCTTCTTATCCTCCCGCTCCCTTGTCTCCTCCCTCTTCCTTTACCCCTTCCCTCTTCTCCTCCCTCCTCCCTCCTCCCTGCCCCCCTCTCCCTCTTCTCCTCCCTCCTTCCTGCCCCCCATCGCCTTCTTCTCCTCCCTCCTCCCTCTCTAGCCGTAGTAGATGCTGTGGAGAAGAGCATGCTGGCCAGCCGGCGTCTCCTCCTGGTCTACTCTGGCTCTACGTTCTGCAGTGGAGGCCACAGTGACAGCAGCAGCGGTGTCCTGGAGGCCTGGCAGAGCTTCGAGAGTCAGACGGCCATGCACCGTGCCCTGCTGGAGGGCTCCCTTAAGGTGGTCCTGGTGGAGCTGGAGGAGGTCACCCCTACACAGCTGGCCCTCTTCCCTGAGTCGGTGCGCCACCTCCGGGAGCGCCAGGGAGCCGTCTGCTGGTGGAAGAGTAGCAGGACAAGGAGGACCAAAGGGTTGAGGTGTGGGAGGTGGAGAAAAGAGGAGGTGGAGGAGAAGAGAGGGGAGCTGGCTTCGCCCCCTCTCTCCTCACCCTCTCTTTTCTTGTCCTCACGCTTCTGGAAGGAGCTGAGGTATTATATGCCAGTGAGGGGCATAAGGACGAGGTGCCCAGAGAAGAACAGCCTGTTGAACTTGTGATGGGATTGATGGGCTTTGGAGAGGACAGTGTTAGACATAAGGAGGAAATATGTTGAATGAAAGAACTTCTGATACCATGGAGAGAATAAAATGTTGTTCCTGACTCTCACAACACATTTTTATGAAATATTCTTGAATCAGACTTTGGAGGACTGATCCTCTGGGGTGAGATTTATTTGAGGAGGGATGATGATTGATCATCCTGCCGACTAATATTGTAAAATGCACAGTTAATAGTGTATTAATTCTGACCATATTGGCAGAGCAACTCACACACACAGACACACACATACACACAATTTACCACCATAACGTACATACACACCACATCTGTGAGAGAGCTTTAATAAAGAGTGCCCAGTACATTCTATACAATGTATTTGATGTCTTTGTTTGTCTACTCTAATTTCCCACCAAAATGTTCCTTTGCTTATTTAGGATTGTTAAAATGTTTTTTTTCTTCAGATTTGTTAATCCTCCATTGAGATAAGCTATAAGTGTTTAAACTAATATTTATGAATGCTGTTGTTTATTAATAAGAGGCCAAAGTATTTATGAACAGCTTACTGACATTTACTATTAAATGTTTCCTAAACGGTGAGCTGACTATTAACAAATACCTTATATGATTTATTATTAAAGCACAGTCCTGGAATTTCCCAGACACTTCCTAGAAAGGGTATGGCAGGTTAGCTCTTTTGCTATGGCTAGCTTACATAAAGGTAGGCCTGGTAAACTGGTTTCACACCTCAAGAAAACCTCCAGCATGGTCTTGTCAACCTGAAGTATCTTCCTTAAAATCACACTTCAGCGACCCTGAAACTACAGTGTGAAACGAAGTGAAGTGTAAATGGATTATTGTAATTGTTACTGCAAACTGTTGGTACACTTGGGTTTATTATATAGCATGAAGGTAGCCATTAGGAAGGATTAACAGCTAGTTTAAAGTTAGTTCTGATAAAAAGAGTAAAACTTTATACATTTTTGAATGGTCCTGCAGCTATGTCATGAGGTCCACCTGGCTACCACAACACAGTGTCTTCAGTAAGGTTTGTGGTCCTCACGGAGAAGCAACTCCACCATGGGGCTCATGATGTGTCTCAATTGCACTGGCTCTTTAACTAGTCCCCACTATGCAGCTCTGCCTGGAGGCCCTCTAAAGTCTTGTTCACACTGCAGGCCTTAAAAGGATACTTCGGTATTTTGGCAATGAGGTCCTTTATCTACTTCCCCAGAGTCAAATGAACTTGTGGATAACATTTTTATGTGTCCAATATGAAGGAAGTTATAGGTAGTTAGCGTAATGACTGGAAGTCTTTGGGTATCTGCTAGCATGCTATTAGATACCCATAGATTCCCTACACTATTCAGTGCATGTTTTCTCAGAAAACTGAAATAAAGCGAACAGTGTCAAATTTTATCGACCAAGAAATGACAGAGCGATTTCCACTAGATAACATAGATCAAAGTCAGAACAGCTTTCCCATTTTGACAACAGATGTCGCTCAGTCGGGAGAAAACAATAAGCGAATATCACAGCCAATCACAAAACACTCGCGAGTAAGTTATACTGTGAAACACTATCATTTTACTATTACATCAGATATAATATCGACATTTTCTGAAATTATAATACAAAAAAATTCCTATGTGTAGCACCTTGAACCAGTGATAAGTAGAGAAGTAACTTTAAAGCTAGAATTCTTAATTGAAACAATATCAAAGTGGAGAAATGTAAACGCTTAAATTCATAGACACAGCTATGGATGCAAGCACTGACCATCCACGATGTTTACATTTACATTGCTTCCAAACATTGGAGTAAAACAAGCTTGTATTTTGGTTCTGATGGTGTACGACAGTTGAAGTAAGCTCATGAGGGATTAATAAGTTATATCATTTAAGAGTCAATGGGTATACAGTATATCATTCATTTATATGTCCAAAAATGGATGTAGCGTCTAAGGATTCCAGCTTTAACCATTAGTTTCTTGTAAGATCCATCCTTTGGAAGTTTCAGGATTTTGAGGAACTCCCTCTCCTGGTTTTATAACTCTTATCACAAACGGCACGCTTCACGTTGTCATTTATATGCTCGGAGATAATTGTGTTGAAGGCTTGAATTCCTCCTTTCCTCAGTCAGGAAGTTGTGCTATGTGTTCAAGTGACAGAAAGATGAACCTTATCTGTCTTACCATGTGCGTTGCTATGTAAAATATAGTTGATAAACTAGTTTCAGTGGAATATCATCTGCAGGCAGCAAGAGCACTCAGCTCTTAACTGGTTGTCGCATGGAGCAGCTCACAGAAGAATGACATCGGTATCCGGTAGGTAGGAAATACGTTTCTACGTATGATATCTACCAGTAAATGCTAACTATGGCAACAATGGGTATGCAAATCAGGTATTGAACAAGTTTTGTCCTTAGTCTTGGTTAGTAGGCTATTTGCAATGTGCAATCCATTCACCATGCACTGTTTGCATGAACATTTCTAAAGGGTTTCCCCAAAAAACTTTCCATTTAAATGTTGACTGCAATGTAGGCCTACCTGACAGAATTATATAATGCTGAGTTGTGTCAATGGGGAGGTCATTTGTTTTTCTCAATTGAATTAAAGGGCAACTACACCCACACAAGTATATCTTTTTTAGATTTTTCCCCAGACCTCAATAATGGTGTCCTGATGGGGTTTAAGCATTGTTGTGGACTTTTTATTTTTTTTAAGTGTGATTTTGAGAGTGAAAAACTACACCACTGCACCACTGAATAGGGCCGATGGAAAGACAGCAGTCAATTCACTTGGACATAATAAGCCAGTAGGTCCCAATCATAACAATAAAAAAACACAACCATTAGGCTAGGCATTTTCCAATCTAAATGTACAACTATTTCTTCCCATTGCAAAAACATTTCGCGTTTAGCACACAAAGTAACCTGGGATTTTAAGTTTAAATGCAACAATGTTTCACACACATACACTACATGACCAAAAGTATGTGGACACCTGCTTGTCGAACATCTCATTCCAAAATCCTGGGCATTGATGAGGAATTGTTCCCCCTTTTGCTGCTATAACAGCCTACACGTTTCTGGGAAGGCTTTCCACTAGATGTTGGAACATTGCTGCAGGGACTTGATTCCATTCAGCCACAAGGAAGGCCTGGCTCACAGTCAGCGTTCCATTTCATCCCAAAGTTGTTTGATGGGGTTGAGGTCAGGGCTCTGTGCAGGCTAGTCAAGTTCTTCCACACCGATCTCAACAAACCATTTCTGTATGGACCTCGCTTTGTGCACGGGGGCATTGTCATGATCAAACAGAAAGGGTCTTCCCCAAACTGTTGCCACAAAGTTGAAAGGACAGAATTGTCAAGAATGTCATTGTATGCTGTAGCGTTAAGATTTCTCTTCACTGGAACTAAGGGTCCTACCCGAATCATAAAAAACAGTCCCAGACCATTATTCCTCCTCCACCAAACTCTACAGTTGGCACTATGCATTGGGTTAGGTAGTGTTCATCCATCGGACTGCCAGATGGGGAAGCGTGATTCATCTCTCCAGAGAACACGTTTCCACTGCTCCAGAATCCAATGGCGGCGAACTTTACACCACTCCAGCCGACTGTTGGCATTGCGCATGGTGCACATGGTGAGCATGCTCAGCCATGGAAACCCATTTCATGAAGCTTCTGACTAACAGTTCTTGTGCTGACGTTACTTCCAGAGGAAGTTTAGAACTTGGTAATGAGTGTTTCAACCGAACAGATTATTTTACGCGCTATGCGCTTCAGCACTCGGCTGTTTCGTTCTGTGAACTTGTGTGGCCTACCACGTTGCCGCTGAGCCATTGTTGATCCTAGACATTTCCACTTCACAGTAACAGCACTTACAGTTGACCGGGGCAGCTCCAGCAGGGCAGAAATTTATTTGACAAACTGACTTGCTGGAAAGCTGGCATTCTATGACAGTGCCACGTTGAAAGTCACTGAGCTCTTCAGTAAGGGCACTCTGCTGCCAATGTTTGTCTATGGAGATTGCATGCCTGTACGTTTGATTTTATACACTAATACACTAATTTGAAGTATGATATTGTGTATATTGTGTATGATATATCCTACCAGCTCTCACAGTCTCACATCAGAATTAGATGTTCATCCATGTTTCTCAAACGTCACATTTTGAAGTTGTTCCAAACATCAAATTTCAAAATGTTTAAGGTTAGGTTTAGGCATAACTCTGAAATGTTAAGGAAAGGTGTACGTTTTGGGATATGCTTAAAACAAAAATATTAAAAACAACTTTCTTTTGCTGGATTCAAACTTGCAACCTTTGGAACAGAGGCAGATGCTTACACCTTTCCAACATCCCTGTCCACAATGCTGTAGCAAAACCAAAACCTGCTTGAATGTAACAGCGCTCACTGTTGCCTCTATTGGCCGGTTTCCAAGTCATCTCCTGGTGTCCTCAGACATGGATGGACGTCAAATACTGACTTGTATGACGGGTGACCAGGCTGGATTTATCACCACCTTCAAGAAAAGTCACTTTGAATATGTCAAGATAAGAGAACATTCTGCGTCATTACCGCAATGGCTATAACTAGATTTTCTTCTATATAAAATAATATGTCTCATTATGTTGTGATTGGAATTCATGAAATGATAACTGATCATGTTAACTAAGTAAATCTTATGGCCTGGCAGTTAAATCCCAAGATTGTGCAAATTGTTATTACCGACACTGTCATCACAACCACAAAATGTGTTTGTAATGATGATTTCCAGGTTATTACCATCAGAAAGTAACCATTTTTATAAATATATTTACATATGAAATATCACTCTTCTGTCTACTTCAAGAGTTAAACGCTTGTTCCCAATATAAAATGTGATTTTTTTTATAGATAAGCATTTGAACAAGAAATTGCATTGTTGGTGGTAGCCTTCATGAATGTATACAAGCACAGCCAGCACAGGCATATATTTATGGATTAAGGAATTACAATTATTATTTCTTAATGTTGTAGTCCCAAATCCTATAGACAAATAGTCCAAAAAAACATTGTGTTTGTCATTCAGCTTTAAACTAAAATGTAATGTTTTATGATGAGATGGTAATGACATCTGAAGAAGGTGTTTTGGGAAAACTGAGTTAAATTGTCACACCTACTCCCCCTTTCTCGCTCTGGCGCTCGACGTCGCAGGTTTACTAATCACCGGTCCTGGCAATCCATCATTACGCACACCTGGACTTCATCACTACCTTGATTATTCCCTCTTTATCTAGCACTCTGTAGCCTCACTCATCAGGCAGTATTGGTTCTGTTTTCTTGTCTAGATGTGTTGCTTGTTTAGTGTCTTGCCATGTTCGTTATTATTAAACTCACCTACTGCACCTGCTTTCTAACTCTCTGTGTTTCCGTTACAGAATACTGCCTCTACAAATGGAAGCAGCAGGTAATCAAGACATCTCCCTGATGGTCGGTGAACAGGGACACCTACTTCGCCAACACCACGACCAGCTGGCCAACCGGGGACAGCTATGGATGAGGTCCTCAGCGTTCTTCAACGCCTCGACATTACCCAAGGGGCATCACCTCAAACTAGTGAAGGATTCTCTACGAGTCGACCCAACGAGCTAGCACCCCAGCCCATCCAGCAGTCCGCCAGGTCAGCGATGCCTGATTGTCGGACAAATATGACGGAACTCGGTCTAAATGCTGTGGCTTCTTACTCCAGTGCTTCCTCTATTTTGCCCATCAGATGGAGCTCCCACCACCTTGAGGTCCAAGGTTTCTACGGTTATTTCCCTGCTGACCAGACCGGCATTGGAGTGCCAACGACAGAGTCCCACTTCCCTCTCATTGCACCAAATTATTACTTCCTATCACTTCCTATGATAAAAAATGACAAATAGACCTTCTAGGTTGATTCAGGGCTTAACGTAGTGATATATATCATTTGGTCAGTATAAATGCCATTTGGACATGGTTCACTGACTTTTGGGTTCGGAAGCCGACTTCCTATGATCATATATTGCAAATGGACATAACATCCTGATTTGGTACTTTCAATACTTATGTATGGCATTTGGACATTTCTTATGCCATTTGGCCATGGTTCACTGACTTTTGACTTCCTATGATCATATATTGCAAATGAACAAAACATAGGCCTTATGGACATACTCAATAATATAAGACATAGGTATGTTCATATGGTTGTTATATATGTATAATTGACATAATCTTTATTTTTTCTTCGAAAAACGGTCCAGAAAGCACTTTTTAGAGGGGGTTGTATTTTTGATTTTTGTTTAAAATGTTCACAATTTGACCCTTGGTCTTGACTTTGTGTCCATTTGCAATATGAAAATCTACGGTGGAGCACGCTCACCATCTTTGGGATTTTTGTTGTATGACACTTGGCATTTTCCATATGTCACTTGCCATAAAGTTTGGATGAATTGCCATCCATTTGAGTGGTATTTGCGATTGTGTATATGTTTGACCCAGTTGCAATAAGTTGCCATTCATTTTTGTCCATTTCATGGGGGTCTTCCTTTACCTGCATACATGACAACCGACCCATAGCACTCACGTCTGTAGCCATGAAGTTTTTTGAAAGTCTTGTCATGGCTCACATCAAAACCATTATCCCAGAAACCCTAGACTCACTTCAATTTGCATACCGCCCCAACAGATCCACAGATGATGCAATCTTGATTGCACTCCACACAGCCGTTTCACACCTGGACAAAAGGAACACCTATGTGAGAATGCTATTCATTGACTACAGATCAGCATTCAACACCATAGTGCCCTCAAAGCTCATCACTAAGCTAAGGACCCTGGGACTAAATACCTCCCTCTGCAACTGGTTCCTGGACTTCCTGATGGGCTGCCCCCAGGTGGTAAGGGTAGGTAACAACACACCCGCCACGTTGATCCTCAACACAGGGGCCCCTCAGGGGTGCGTGCTCAGTCCCCTCCTATACTCCCTGTTCACTCATGACTGCATGGCCAGGCACGACTCCAACACTATCATTAAGTTTGTCAATGACAAAACAGTGGTAGGCCTGATCACCGACAACGACTAGACAGCCTACAAGGAGGAGGTCAGAGACCTGGTCATGTGGTGCCAGGACAACAACCTCTCCCTCAACGTGAACAATATTAAGGAGATGATTGTGGACTACAGGAAAAGGAGGACCTCTATACCAGGTGGTGTCAGAGGAAAGCCCTAAAAATGGTCAGACTCTAGCCACCATAGTCATAGACTGTTTTCTCTGCTACCGCACGGCAAGGTGTACCGGAGCACCAAGTCTAGATCCAAGAGGCTTCTAAACAGCTTCTACCCCCAAGCCATAAGACTCCTGAACATTAAATCAAATGGCTACCCAGACTACAGTATTTGCATTGCCCCACCCTCTTTTATGTTGTTGCTACTCTGTTTGTTATCTATGCATAGTCACTTTAATAACTCTCCCTACATGTCCATATTACCTGCATTACCTCGAGTAACCAGTGTCCCCGCACATTGACTCTGTACCGGTACCCCCCTGTATATAGCCTTGCTATTGTTATTTTACTGCTGCTGTTTACCGCTGCTGTTGAATTATTTGTTACTTTTATTTGTTTCTAGGTATTATTCTTAAAACTGGATTGTTGGTTAAGGGCTTGTAAGTAAGCATTTCACCATTTGTATTCAGCGCATGTGACAAATAAAATTTGATTTGATATCCATATGGTAGTTAGTCTTTTCCCATCACTGCAACTCCTTTACGAACTCGGGAGAGGCAGGGGTTGAGAGCAATGCATCCTCCGAAACACGACCCCGCCAAGCCGCACTGCTTCTTGACACACTGCTTGCTTAACCAGGAAGCCAGCCACACCAATGTGTTGGAGGAAACATCGTACAGCTGGCGACTGAAGTCAGCGTGCATGCGCCCAGAGAAGTCGCTAGTGCGCGATGGGACAAGGACATCCCAGCCAGCCAAACCCTCCCTTACCCCGGACGATTCTGGCGCAATTGTGCAGCGCCTCATGGGTCTCCTGGTCTCAGCCGGCTGCGACACAGCCCAGGATCAAACCCGGATCTGTAGTGACGCCTGTAGCACAGTGATGCAGTGCCTTAAACTGCTGCACCACTCGGGAGGCCCCATATACAAACATTATTTGGGTAGTGTTTTATCTATTGCTGGATTCATACATTTAAGTTGACCTACTTCCATTGAGATCAGCAAGACTAAAATGAAAGTTGGTGGTTGCATAGTTTCCCCACACCTGTGTTTGAGCGAGAGTCCATGTGCACCCGTGGTTGTGTGACTGCACAATAGGTTCCAAGAAGTGCATCTACATGATGTTGCTGTGAATCTCTGAGGTAGAAGTCACTTCCTAGCTCTAAGAGAGAAGGCAGGGCCCCTAAAAGGTGTGGGTATCAAACATCTTCTGTCTCACTCCTGTACCTCTGTTTGGTTAGGACTGGGGATTCTCAAATCCAATGAGGGAAAATCCAGCTGAGGTTTCACACCTCAAGAAAACAACCCACAGCATTGTTTTGTCAACCTAAAGAGTTTAACTTAAAATTACACTTCGGCAAACCTGAAACCCCTCCGTGTGAAACGAAGTGAAGAGGAGCACCTTTGGTTTATCATCTCTAAGAAGGTAAATGTATTCATATAGGTACTGCAATTGTTACTACAAACTATTGGTAGACTTGGGCTTATTATGTATGTGGCCATTAGGAAGGATTAACAGCAGGTTTCAAATTAGTTCTGATAATAGAGTAAAGTGTTATCCAGAATGGTCCAGCAGCTATGTCATGAGGCCCACCTTGCTACCACAACAGACTGACTATAGTAAGGTTTGTGGTCCCTACGATTAAGCTATGATGAGTGTAAAAGTGTGTGTGTTTGTGTTGTGTCGGTATAGCTGTGTTTGTGTTGTCGGTATGCGTGTGTGTGTTATTTATGTATGAGTATGTAATGCGTGTGAATGTGTGTGTATATCATGGTTCCCAAACTGGAGGCTCACTAGCTGAATTTGGCCAATAGATTACATTTTTATATACTATATATATATATATATATATATATATATATATATATATATACACATATATATATATATATATTATATATATTAAATTTGTTCAAATATTTTTTATTGAACACATACACAAGAATGGTGTATAGGTATAAAAGACAAGTTTACAGTTCTTATCTAAACATAAGAGAGCAGACATTAACCAAAAGACCCAGAGTTCTGGGCACAAAACAAATATTACAAAACAAGACATACAAAACAAGGACAGGTAGAAAGAAAAAAGAAAAAAAAAAAAAAAAAAAAAGGTTGATGTAGCCCCCCCACTTATACCACACTTTATCCCCCCTTATTCCACCCTATTCCCCTCCCAACTGCTCGGGTGGCGGGGCCAGCACACGCTGCCCAAAGGTAGATTACCGCATGACAATTGAGAGTGCGTTAAGTGCAAATTCACAGCGCCGCCTGGTCCAAGTAAGAGAGGAAAGGCTGCCAGATTTGATCAAATGTTGATAATTTATTGTTCAAAATATATCTAATTCTTTCTAAGTGTACAGTGTTTGCCAATTCGCTGAGCCATAATTTGGTAGAGGGCGCTTCCCTCTTTTTCCAAAAGAACAAGATTAATTTTTTTGCCGAAATGAGACTGTAAGAGATGAGTTGTTTTTGGGAGTTGGTTAATCCGTTTAGGGAATCGGACACTCCCAGGATTATCAGAAGCGGGTCTGGGTCTATTGAAGTCTCCAGAACTTCAGAGAGGACCCCAAAAATTCCACACCAATACCCATACAAGTTAGAGCATAGGGCAAAGCAGTGGAGAAGTGTACCCTGCTCAGCCTGACATTTATCACACATAGGGGATGTACCAGGAAATATCCTATGCAGTTTGGTTTTGGAGTAGTGTAATCTGTGTAGTACCTTGAATTGTATGAGACGATGTCTGGAGTTAATGGAGCAGGTGTGGATATACACCAAGCTATCTTCCCAGTCTGCCACCGAAATGTCAGTCCCTAGTTCTTCCTCCCATTTTGCCTTAATGGCATCAGTAGAGGGTGCGCTAACAGATTGAAAAGCATCATATATACGAGATATCAGTTTGTCTGAGGTGGGGCATATTTTTATGCATCCGTCAAACATGGAAGGTTTAGCATTCCCAAATGTTGGGAGGTATTTTCTAACATAGTCTCTAATCTGTAGGTATCTGAAAAAGTTACTTCTGGGAAGATTATAAGTTTCCCTCAGCGATTCAAAGGAAGCAAAGGTTCCCCCTATATATAAATCCCCTATGGTACTTATCCCCAACTCTCCCCACCGCTCAAAGGTGTTATCGAGGTTAGAGGGGGCAAAGGAGGGATTCCTGGCAACAGGAAGCATGAATGATATTGGTCTAAGATCAAAGTGGACTTTAATTTGCTTCCAGATTCGGACTGTGCTATGTATAATAGGATTGTTACGGTAAAGTGACATCTCCAGATTGACAGGTGACAGAATCACAGCACCAATAGAGAAGGGGTGGCACTCCTCTCGCTCCATACTAAGCCAGCTGGGTGGCGGGAGTGCGTCATCCAGCAGAAACGTAACAGCGCGGAGGTTGGCGGCCCAGTAGTAAAATATAAAGTTTGGGAGAGACAATCCTCCTTCCAGCTTGGATTTACAGAGGTGTTTTTTACCTATCCTGTGTGTTTTATAATCCCAGATGAAAGGATTGATAATAGAGTCCAGTTGTTTATGAAAGGCTTTAGGTATGAATATTGGGATGTTCTGGTATAGGTAGAGCAGTTGTGGGAGGAAGACCATTTTAATGGCATTAATTCTTCCGAGCAGAGAAATTGGGAGAGTTCTCCAAAATTGTATGTTTGCCTTAAGTTTTTGCATCAGAGAGGGGAAATTCTCTTTAAATAGTAAGGAGTATTGTTTGGTAACTACAATTCCAAGGTAGGTAAATGTATCTGAAGATAGCTTAAGTGGAAGATGTTCTAGCCAGGAGGTGTTTTGCAACCGAATGGGCATTAATTCACTCTTGTTCCAATTTATTCTGTATCCCGAGAAGGTACCAAACAAATTAATCACCTCCAGAATAGCTGGAATACTATCTTGGGGTTCTGTTACATAGAGGAGAATGTCATCTGCGTATAGGGAAATCTTATTTAGAGTATGTTTAGTATTATAGCCGTATATTGCTGCGTGAGATCTGATCGCTCGCTTGAGCGAGAGGTTCAATAATTAGAGCGAAGAGCATAGGCGACAGCGCACAACCCTGCCTTGTCCCTCTGTGAAGGTTAAATCGGGGCGACAATGATTGGTTAGTGAGTATTCTCGCACAGGGGTTCCTATATAAAAGCTGGATCCACTTTATGAACCCATCTCCAATATTAAATTTCTGTAGGACCTTGAATAGATAGGGCCACTCAACTTGGTCAAAGGCCTTTTCAGCGTCAAGAGATATAACGGCTAGGTCCACGTTAGGTAACCTCTGAGAATACATAATGTTGAATAGGCGCCTGAGATTGAAGAATGAGTTTCTGTTAGGGATAAAGCCGGTCTGGTCTGAATGGACCAATTTGCCAATTAAAGTGCTCAGCCTGTTAGCCAAAGTTTTTGCTAAAATCTTTTGGTCTGTATTAAGGAGGGATATTGGTCTGTATGACCCTACCTCTTCCGGATCCTTACCCTTCTTATGTATAACTGTAATAAACGCCTCATCCAAAGTGGATGGGAGCACTCCATCCTCGTTGGCCTGAACCAACATTTTGTGTAGGTAGGGAGAGAGCATGTTGCTGAATGTTTTGTAGAATTCACTCGGGTATCCATCTGGGCCCGGGGTCTTGCCACTCTTTAGAGATTTTATTGTTTCTGTAATTTCTTCAAGAGATATTTCCTTATTCAGGAAGTTAGAGTCTTCCTGGTTCAGGGCAGGAAGATTACAGTTCTCCAAAAAGTTTTGCATAATTAAGGGGTTAGGGTCCGCTTTAGATGTATATAAAGTCTCATAAAACTGATGGAATCTGTCATTTATGTCTCTGGGGGAAGAGAGTAATTCCCCAGATGCAGATTTAACTTTGTGAATCATACGGTCACTCACATTCTTACGAAGTTGTCTGGCGAGTAGTTTGTGTGGTTTGTCACCAAACTCAAAATATTTTTGCTTGGCATAGAGAAAAGATTTAGCAATTTTAGCAGAGAGGATCTGATTGTATTTAAATTTTAAAGACATCATTTTTTTATGTTTCTCCCTAGATGGGTGTCTAGCATTCTCCCTATCCAGTAAGTGAATTTGTCCCTCCAGTTCTACCAATTCTCTTCTGTTTTGCCTACTCCTGGCAGTCTGAAAGGAGATGATACAGCCTCTCAAATAAGCCTTCAGTGTTTCCCACAATAATGCTGGGGAAGTCTCTGTGTTGTCGTTGGTATCAAAGAAAAATGTAATTTGATCTTTAAGATGTTCACAGAATGTTGGTTCAGTGAGGAGCTGAGGATTCAACCTCCAGACCCTCTCGTCTGGTACGATGTCACCCAATCTCAGGGAGAAGGTGAGTGGACTGTGGTCAGAGATTATAATATCATGATACCTCACATTACAGGTATAGGGGAGTAGTTTAGCATCAACCAAAAAGTAGTCAATTCGAGTATAAACATTGTGAACATGAGAGTAAAAGGAGTATACCCTACCCGTAGGGTTAGAGATCCTCCATATATCAAATAAGTTCAAATTTTTTATGTAGGTATTCAAGAATTCGCTTGAATAGGAGGTAGGGGTTCGCCGGGTAGAGGATCTATCCAAATATTGGTCTAGTACACAGTTAAGGTCCCCTCCAATGACCAGGTTAGTATGGGAGATATCTGGAATCAGGGCAAGGACTCTTTTGAAAAAAGAGGGGTTATCAATGTTTGGCCCATAGATATTTAGTAGAGTTACAGAAGTAGAGTGAATCTCTCCTATTACGATCACATAACGACCCTCTTTGTCCACAATAGTGGTTTTATGTTGAAAGGGAATTCCTTTCCGTACCAGAATCGCTGTGCCTCTCGTTTTGGCAGAGAAGTTAGAGTGATACACTTGCCCCACCCACTTACATTTAAGTCTGTTATGAGAATTGTTTTTCAGATGGGTTTCTTGCAAAAATATAATATCAGACGAGAGTGCTTTCAAGTGGGCTAGGACCTTGCCTCTCTTAATTGGTTCATTTAAACCCTTGACATTCCAGGAAGTGAATGTAAGCCCCGCCCTCCTCTCATTTGTAGTTCCTATGGTGGCCTGCATAGCATGTAAGTTACTAAAAAGGTAAGAAAGCGCACCAAACCATCATGATCAGCATATGTAGCACCTACACCCGAGCAGTATCCAACCCACCCCTCCCCCCCTGCAAGCACCTTTACTTTCCACCCTGTTCCCCTACTTTCCCCAAAATTTACCCCTCCCATCAACCCACATTTAACAGGCATACACAAAAAGGAGAGAAAAAAACATGAAAATAAAAATAATAAACACATTGTCTGGCCGATGCCAAAAAAGCACGGCGCGACCTCGAACAAGAGGTAAAACAAAAATAAAATCCCAACTATACGTTCACCTCTCATTATCCTAGAACTTCTACTAACATCTGAACTGAGGAGGCTCCCGCGAATAAAGTGTTCAATTAGCATCTAATAAACCTAAACAGAATAAGTTGCAACTTAAACATATTGTGCACTTAAGCTTCATCTTGGGTCAATCCCTGAGATAAGCAAGATATAGCATCACAAGATTACATTGCTAAGCAATGCCGGTCTAAACATAAACCATCAGCAACCGACATAGACAGCAGTACAATTACATATTGTGGGTTAGGAGATGGGAACAAGGATTTTGATAAATTGAATATACCCCCCAATAAAATTTAAAAAAAAAAATAATAATAATAATAATAATAAAAATACATTTTTTTTCCCTTCTAAATAAAATGTAAAAAATTATCTTTTTAATAACTAAAAAAACAATAGTGATATATATATATACATACATACACACATACATACACACACATACATACACACACATATACATACATACCTATATACACACATCCATACACACACATGTACATATACATACATACATACCTACATACATACATACATACACACACTTGTACATATACATACATACATACATACACACACACACGTGCACATATATACACACGTGCACACCTACCTACACACACCCATGCGCAAGTATATACACGCATACCCACATACGTACACACGTGCATACACATACACACACGTACACACGTTCATACACATACAACCAAAAATATATACTTATAGAAATAAATATTAAAAAAAATATATATACAGACACACACACACACACATACATCTACATACCCACCCCAGAATAGTAATCTACACTAATTTAAAATATACACATACCTAATACTAAAATGCTAAGAGAGAATAATAATAATAAAGTACACATAGTAATTATATGTACGCACACCTACACAGACACAAGCACCACGGAGGTCTGGTGGGAATCTAATCGTGAGAGCGGGCCAGGCTATGACAAAGGCAGAACAGCACAAAACATCAACTTGCAATCCAGGTGTTTGCGTCTGCCCCTTCCCAGCCATCACCCCCAGACCCCCGCAAGCAATAACTAACTGGTATGGTAATAGGAATAATGTAAGAATTGAAAAATAAATAACGAAACAAAACAAAAATGGGGGAACATAAGTATATCCATCCGAAAGTGTCAATGATCAGACCTGGAAGGCCTCCCAAACAGGCACCACCCCGAACCCAGTCGGAATTAAAGTGAAACTGACGTTAAATGAGAGCTCTAACCGCCCTCCATTGGTCAGCTCAGCGTGTTACATGTTCGGCAGGCCCTGTCGAGACCGTTTAGTACGGTTTCACCCGTTATGGTATAGTATGGGTTCGAGTCCATGAGCAGACCCTAACACACAATGACAAGGCACTCTAACCTGTACGGGGGATTGGCGTATATTCCCGGATAAACTTCTCTGCGTCCAAAACCGAGGAGAGCCAAATCTTCTCTCCGGAAGGCGGGGTAATTCTTAGTCTTGCAGGGAAGAGCAAGGCTGGGCGAAGATGGAGTTTGTAGAGTTTGGTCATGACATCTCTGTAGCCGGCGCGGTGCTTTGCCACATCGGGCGCATAATCCTCGTAGACACGGAAGGGGTGCCCTTTATGTAACAGGTTGCCCCTCAGTCGAGCCTCGCGCAGGATAAGATCCTTGGTCTTGAAATTGTGACAACAGATGATTACTGGGCGAGGACGTTGGCCCGGTCGAGGCACTGGGACAAGGGCGCGATGTGCACGGTCCAGTTGGGGATCTGAAGCCAAAACATCCGATCCCATTGCATCCTTCAATAGCTTGGCGAAGAAGTCGGTGGGGCGAGAGCCCGCCTCTATCCCCTCTGCCAGCCCAACAACGCGAAGGTTGTGACGTCTGGATCGGCCCTCCAGGTCGACCACTTTCACAGAAAGCCTCTGCACACTATCCTGCAATGACGTGCATAGCTTCTCCAACTCGTCGATCCTACCAGCGTTGAATTCAGAGGCTTTCTCAAGGTCCACAATACTCTGGCCCTGCGAGGCGACCGTTCGAATGGTGCTCTCAATTTTAGTGTCCAGTTCAGCAATAGTAGCCTTAAGATCCTCAGCTATAGCAACACGTAGTTCTCCCAGAGCGCGGGTAAGTTCTGTAAGTGCCACGTTGTTACCTGTGCCTTCCGCCATGTCTGTCTCGTTGTTTGGCGGGGAGTAGGCCTCCGAAGTGGATTTATTGTCCTTTGGTCGCTTATTACTCGGCATTTCCACATAGAAAGTTACAATATTGTATTAGAAAGAAACGCTTGTTGTAAAAAGTGCAATAAAGTAGGTTAAGTTAGATTATTTCGCTAAAAAGTTGCAGGAGCCTCTCACACACAGCCGTTCACTCCAACATGCTAGCTCCGCCCCCCTATATATATATATATATATACACACAGTACCAGTCAAGTCTGGACACACCTACTCATTCAAGGGTTTTTCTTTATTTTCACTATTTTCTACATTGTATAATAATAGTGAAGACATCAAAACTATGAAATAACACATATAGAATCATGTAGTATCCAAAAAAGTGTTAAACAAATCAAAATATATTTAGGACTCTTTAAAGTAGTGAAGCCACCCTTCTGCCTTTTTCGACATCTTTGCACACTCTTGGCATTCTCTCAACCAGCTTCACCTGGAAGGCTTTTCCAACTGTCTTGAAGGAGTTCCCACATATGCTGAGCACTTTTGGCTGCTTTTCCTTCACTCTGCAGTCCATCTCATCCTAAACTATCTCAATAGCTTCCCTGTGGCTCAGTTGGTAGAGCATGGTGTTTGCAATGCCAGGGTTGTGGGTTCAATTCCCACGGGGGGCCAGTACAATTTTTTATTTTTTTTAAATGCATGAAGTGTATGCATTCTCTACTGTAAGTCGCTCTGGAAAAGAGCGTCTGCTAAATGACTAAAATATGTCAAATGTAATTGGGTTGAGGTCGGTTGATCTGATGCAACACTCCATCACTCTCTTCTTGGTCAAATAGCCCTTACACAGCCTGGAGGTGTGTTGGGTTATTGTCCTGTTGAAAAACAAATGATAGTCCCACTAAGCATAAATCAGATGGGATGGCATATAGTTGCAGAATGCTGTGGTAGCCATGCTGGTTAAGTGTGCCTTGAATTCTAAATAAATCACAGACAGTGTCACCAGCAAAGCACCCCCACATCATCACACCTCCTCCTCCATGAATCACGGTGGGAACCACACATGCGGAGATCATCCGTTCACCTACTCTGCGTCTCACAAAGACATGGCTGTTGGGACCAACAATCTCACAGTTGGACTCATCAGACCAAAGGACATATTTCCAATGGTGAAATGTCCATTGCCCATGTTTCTTTGCCCAAGCAAGTCTCTTCTTACTATTGGTGTCCTTTAGTAGTGGTTTCTTTGCAGCAATTCAACCATGAATGCCTGATTCACGCAGTGTCCTCTGAACAGTTGATGTTGAGATGTGTCTGTTACTTGAACTCTGTGAAGCATTGATTTGGTAGTCTGGTAAATCTAATGAACTTATCCTCTGCAGCTGAGATAACTCTGAGGCTTCCTTTCCTGTGGCGGTCCTCATGAGAGCCAGTTTCATCATAGCGCTTGATTGTTTTTGCGACTGCACTTTAAGAAACTTTCAAAGTTCTTGAAATGATCCAGATTGACTGACATTCATGTCTTAAAGTAATGATGGACTGTCATTTCTCTTTGCTTATTTGAGCTGTTCTTGCCATAATATGGACTTGGTCTTTTACCAAATTGTCACGTCCTGACCATAGAAAGCTGTTATTTTCTATGGTAGAGTAGGTCAGGGCGTGACAGGGGGGTGTTCTAGTGTAGTTTTCTATGTTGTCAGGTTCTAGTTTTGTATTTATATGTTGGGTTTTGTTTGGGATGATCTCCAATTAGAGGCAGCTGGTCCTCGTTGTCTCTAATTGGAGATCATACTTAAGTAGGGTTTTTTTCCCAGCTGGCTTTGTGGGAGATTGTCTTTGAGTTAGTGTATGTTTCACCTCTGCATCACGGTTTGTTGTTTTGTTATTCAGTTTATTTATATGCATGCATAGTTTCACAGTGAAAATAAAATGGGGAACGACACACACACTGCACTTTGGTCCTCTCCTTCCTACGACGGCTGTGACAGAATCTCCCACCACCAAAGGACCAAGCAGCGTGTAATGGACCAGTGGACTTGGGAGGAGATACTGGACGGGAAAGGACCCTGGAGGCAGGCTGGGGAGTATCGACATCCTAAAGAGGAGATTGAGGCAGCGAAAGCGGAGCGGAGATATTACGAGGCATTATACCAACCACGAGGCAAGTGCGAGAGGCAGCCCCCCCCAAAAAAATTGGGGAGGCACACGGGGAGATTGGCAGAGTCAGGGTGGAGACCTGAGCCAACTCCCCGTGCTTACCGTGGGGTGCGAGTGACGAAGCAAGCACCGTGTTATGCGGTGATGCGCACTGTGTCGCCAGTGCGCATTCACAGCCCAGTGCGTCCTGTGCCAGCGCTCCGCGTTTGCCGGGCGAAAGTTATCATCCAGCCAGGACGGGTTGTGCCAGCTCTACGCTTGAGACCTCCAGTGCGCCTCCAAGGCCCAGTATATCCTGTGCCTGCCCCACGTACCCGGCCTCCAGTGAGTCTATCCAGCCTGGTACGCCCTGTGCCTGCTCCTCGCACTTGCCCTGAGGTGCATGTTACCAGTCTGGTGCCACCTGTGCCAGCCCCACGCATCAGGCCTCCAGTGCGCCTGCCCAGTCCGGGGTGTCCCGTTCCTGCTTCCTGCACTCGCCCTGAGGTGTGTGTTACCAGTCTGGCACCACCTGTGCCAGCCCCACGCATCAGGCCTCCAGTGCGCATTCCCAGTCCGGTGTGTCCTGTTCCTGCTCCCCGCACTTGCCCTGAGGTGCCTGTCACTAGTCTGGCGCCACCTGTGCCAGCCCCACGCATCAGGCCTTCAGCACACCTGCCCAGTCCGGGGTGTCCTGTTCCTGCTCCCCGCATTTGCCCTGAGGTGCGTGTTACTAGTCTGGCGCCACATGTGCCGGCCCCACGCATCAGGCCTCCAGTGCGCATTCCCAGTCCAGAGCTTCCGGCGACAGTTCCCAGTCCAGAGCTTCCGGCAACAGTTCCCAGTCCAGAGCTTCCGGCGACAGTTCCCAGTCCGGTGCTTCCAGCGACAGTTCCCAGTCCGGAGCTTCCGGCGACAGTTCCCAGTCCGGAACCTCCTGAGACGGCCCGCGGTCTGGAACTTCCTGAGACGGTCCGCGGTCAGGACCCTCCAGCGACGTTCCACGGTCCAGAGTCTTTGGCGATGGCCTGCGGTCCAGAGTCTTTGGCGACGGCCTGCAGTCCAGAGTCTTTGGCGACGGCCTGCGGTCCAGAGCTTCCGGCAGCGGTCTGCGGTCCCAGTCCAATATGAGACTACCTAAAGCAGTGGTTCCCAACCTTTTTATAGTCCCGTAAAAACATTCAACCTCCAGCTGCGTACCCGCTCTAGCACCAGGGTCAGCGCACTCTCAAATGTTGTTTTTGCCATCATTGTAAGCCTGCCATATGCACACTATATGACACATTTATGAAACATAAGAATGAGTGAGAGTTTCTCACAACCCGGCTCGTGGGAAGTGACAACGAGCTCTTATAGGACCAGGGCACAAATAATAATATATTAAATGATTTTGCTCTTTATTTAGCCATCTTACATATAAAACCTTATTTGTTCATTGAAAATTGTGAATAGCTCACCACAGGTTAATGAGAAGGGTGTGCTTGAAAGGATGCACATAACTCTGCAATGTTGTGTTGTATTGGAGAGAGTCTCAGTGTTAAATCATTTTCCACACACAGTCTGTGCCTGTATTTAGTTTTCATGCTAGTGAGGGCCGAGAATCCACTCTCACATAAGTACGTGGTTGCAAAGGGCATTAGTGTCTTAACAGTGCTATTTGCCAAGGCAGGATACTCTGAACGCAGTCCAATCCAGAAATCTGGCAGTAGCTTCTGATTAAATTCAATTTTCACAGAATCGCTTGTTGCAATTTCGATGAGACTCTATTGTTTAGATATCGGTAAGTGGACTGGAGGCGGGCATGAAAGGCATAATGAATCCAGTTGTCTGTGTTGTCCGTTTTGGGAAAGTACCTGCGTAATTTCACACCCAACTCACTCAGGTGCTTTCCTATATCACATTTGACATTGTCCGTAAGCTTGAGTTGATTTGCACACAAAAAAACATACAATGATGGAAAGACCTGTGTGTTGTCCTTGTTAATGCAGACAGAAAAGAGCTCCAACTTCCTAATCATAGCCTCAATTTTGTCCTGCACATTGAATATATTTGCAGAGTCCCTGTAATTCTAGATTCAGATCATTCAGGCGAGAAAAAATGTCACCCAGATAGGCCAGTCGTGTGAGAAACTCGTCATCATGCAAGCGGTCAGACAAGGGAAAATTATGATCAGTAAAGAACACTTTATTCTCATCTCTCAATTCAAGAAAACATGTCAGTACTTTGCCCCTTGATAAGCAGCACTATTCTGTATGTTGTAAAAGTGTTACATGGTCGCCTCCCATATCACTGCATAATGCAGAAACTACACAAGAGTTTAGGGGCCTTGCTATAACAAAGTCAACCATTTTCACTGTAGTGTCCAAAACGTCTTTCAAGCTGTCAGGTATTCCCTTGGCAGCTAGAGCCTCTCGGTGGATGCTGCAGTGTACCCAAGTGGCATCGGGAGAAACTGCTTGTTCTCCCGTTACCACTCCACTATGTCTCCCTGTCATGGCTTTTGCTCCATCAGTACAGATACCAAAACTTCTTGACCACCAAAGTCCATTTGATGTCACAAAGCTGTCCAGTACTTAAAAAAGATCCTCTCCTGGTTTCCAGTAGTTTGCAGAAGAGGATGTCTTCCTTAATTGACCCCCCATAAACGTAACGGACAAATACCAGGAGCTGTGCCAGGCCCGCCACATCTGCTGACTCATCCAGCTGTAACGCATAGAATTCACTGGCTTGTATGCGAAGCAGTAATTGTTTCAAAACATCTCCTGCCATGTCACGGATGCGTTGTGAAACAGTGTTGTTTGATGCAGACATTGTCTGTATAGTTTTTGGGGCCTTTTCCCTCAGCATTGTCCCAAACATATCCGCAGCAGCAGGAAGAATTAAGTCCTCCACAATAGTATGGGGCTTGCCTGTCCTAGCCACTCGGTAGCTCACCATATAAGATGCTTCTAGCTCCTTCTTTTTTTATTTTATCTTTATTTAACTAGGTATGTCAGTTTAGAACAAATTCTTATTAATTGTATCTATTGTTTTACTACTCGAAAGTCATCTTAATTCTCGCTCAAAACCTCCCGTGGCTTATTTTTAAGTTTGGCATGTTTTGTTTCTAAATGTCTGCGCAAGAGTGAAGGTTTCATCGAGTTGTGAGATAGTACTTTTGCACATATAACACACTGTGGCTGAGGAAATGCACTACTCCCAATATAAGTGAACACCAAATCAATGTAGTTCATCATATTTGCGCCTCTTGGATGGTCCAACGTCCCTGTCTGTTGTTCGGTGCTTTCCCGGGTAAGGGGGGAGTAACTCTTCGGCTGCATCAGATTCACAACTGTCAGTGTCCATGCTAGCTGGGCTAACAACAAATGCAGAATTACTGATGCTAGCATTGGATGTGCTTGTGGAAGCAGAACAGCTTGTGTTGTCGACAGGTGCAGGTGTAGTACTGCTGCTATGTGTCTCTATGGATGCGGACCTTACTTTTTTTTAACCATTTATCCATTTTCGAGCAAACGGAATGAGCAGCAGCTACGTTTGACTACATACGGACTGGTATTGGAATTCCCGCGAGAGAGTAACGGTTAATGTGATTGGATGTTAATTATTTGACTAGGCTACCTGTATTTGACATCGTGTTGTTATTTCGCTGAACACTAGATGGTTTAATTTTATTTTTGGCACTGAAACGAGGCTACTAAGGTGAGAACGAAACCTCACCCAAGTGTATAGCCCCGTTGGAAAATATAAATGGACTGTTTGAAAATGTGAATCACATTTATATTTGGCGTACCCCCGACGGCATTGTACATACCCCAGTTTGGGAATACCTGACCTAAAGCATCTTGTGACGCTCGCCGTAAGGAGTAGACCAAGGTGCAGCGTGTTGAGTGCTCATAATAAATATTTATTCTAACTCAGAACACTAGACAAAACAATAAACAAAGGAAAAACGAATGTCACGTTCTGTAGGCTTCACAGAGCAATACAAAAACAAGATCCCACAAAACCAATTGGGAAAAAACCCTACTTAAGTATGATCTCCAATTAGAGACAACGAGGACCAACTGCCTCTAATTGGAGATCATCCCAAACAAACCAACATAGAAATACCAAAACTAGAACCTAACAACATAGACATAGAAAACATAGAATAAACCCCCCTGTCATGCCCTGACCTACTCTACCATAGAAAATAACAGCTTACCATGGTCAGGACGTGACACATCTAAACTGGAACAACCATTTCAGTAACTGGCGCAATAAATCCAAGTAACACGTCGGCTTAGTTTGGAAAATGTATGACATTTATGTTTGAGATGCATGACATTACTTAATCATTGTACTTGCAATTTTAAATCAACCTGAAATAGAGCACGCTGTGAAATATGATTATGATGGGTGTGGTTTTGGTTCAACTCTGGTTATTAACACCAACACTGGGGTTATTTTACAACAATGATTGTTAATTCAACATTTAATTGTTATGTTCAGAGTAGGCCCTTAACATTATGCCATATGAAAAATGTATTGTATTGTGTTAAATAATAAACCATTTATGGACCTTGGACTGAAAATAGATGTTTTTATTTTATTTCACCTTTAATTAACCAGGTAGACTAGTTGAGAACAAGTTCTCATTTACAACTGCGACCTGGCCAAGATAAAGTAAAGCAGTACAACACAAACAACAACACAGAGTTACACATGGAATAAACAAGCGTACAGTCAATAACACAATAGAAAAAAAGAAAGTCTATATACAGTGTGTGCAAATGGTGTGAGGAGGTAAGGCAATAAATAGGCCACAGTAGCAAGTAATTACTATTTAGAAAATGAACACTGGAGTGATAGATGTGCAGATGATGATGTGCAAGTAGAAATACTGGTGTGCAAAAGAGCAGAAAAGTAAATAAAAACAATATGGGGATGAGGTAGGTAGATTGGATGGGCTATTTACAGATGGGCTATGTACAGCTGCTGCGATCGGCTAGCTGCTCGGACAGCTATTGAATGCAACAACACTGTCTCTGTTACTAACAAATACAGTCTCGGATAGTACTGTATCTCCACAATTCACTTGAAAGGCAATGCACTCTAGGAAAAAGTAAAAATAAATAAAAAATAAGGCTTTACACCAAGCAGTGTGTTTATTTAAAATGTTCCAGTGTCTATAGGGGTACACACTTTCAGTGTTATTTTAACACTCTCGGTGTTGATTTAACACTGGATAATTTGTGTAGCTGTGGAGTGTGTTTGTGTGGGAGAAAGACATTCAGTTGACAAGTAAGGGATCCAGTGGATGATTAGAAAGAGGCATGATAATATTGTATGTGAGATCATCTTGCTTGCTGAAGATTTTGGACAGTGTGATGTGACCTTTGGTTCTAATAGTTTATTTGAGTCTATTATGGCAATCCGTGACTAAAACTCACAAGTGATTCTGTGTGTCTCTTTGTTTCAGCTATGGATTGGAGTCAGAGGTTGCAGCTCTTGCTCTTCTCACTCCTCTGTCTCACTGGCAGCTCCAAGGCAGTAGGAGGTAAGTAGGATGAACTTTACCCACAGAATTCATCAGCCATCAATCAATCAATCAACAAATCAATCAACCATGTTACGAGGACAGTTAGAAGTACTGATTGAATTAAACTGGATCAAGTTAACAGCTCTATATCCAGAAACATGGTCCTTCACTTTGTCATGACTTAAGTCTGACCTCTGGGGGGTGTTGATGGAATAATATAATTTTATAAAGCAATGCTGCAAATATCTGCGTGCAGTTTTAAACTACCCTTCCCCCCCTTTTGTTCCATGCTGGCTGAAGACCTGGCTAGCCAGTAACTAGCTAACACCAGACAAACATGAAAGGGGAAACATATAAGAATATTTGCCATAGATTAATAGGGTAAACTTGTAATTATATTTGCTGACATCATTCAGTCACATTTTGGCACCAGTAGAGTAGCTATCTAGCTATATAAACCACGCCCCTCTGCAAACATGTCTTCTCCAATGTTGGTTAAAAGATGATAGTTATTTAAATTAGGTAAGGGAATATCATGGTACAGTACCATTGGTGTATTAAAATAAGAGTTAACGTGATGTCACATTGTCACCTAAATAATTAATCTAAGTGTTTGACGTGGGAGAGGGGACCAGTAACTTTATGATCAAACTTTATCAATGTAGAATCTACAGTCATTATGGCAATCCGTGACTAAAACTCACAAGTGATTTTGTGTGTCTCTTTGTTTCAGCTATGGATTGGAGTCAGAGGTTGCAGCTCTTGCTCTTCTCACTCCTCTGTCTCACTGGCAGCTCCAAGGCAGTAGGAGGTAAGTAGGATGAACTTTACCCACAGAATTCATCAGCCATCAATCAATCAATCAACAAATCAATCAACCATGTTACGAGGACAGTTAGAAGTACTGATTGAATTAAACTGGATCAAGTTAACAGCTCTATATCCAGAAACATGGTCCTTCACTTTGTCATGACTTAAGTCTGACCTCTGGGGGGTGTTGATGGAATAATATAATTTTATAAAGCAATGCTGCAAATATCTGCGTGCAGTTTTAAACTACCCTTCCCCCCCTTTTGTTCCATGCTGGCTGAAGACCTGGCTAGCCAGTAACTAGCTAACACCAGACAAACATGAAAGGGGAAACATATAAGAATATTTGCCATAGATTAATAGGGTAAACTTGTAATTATATTTGCTGACATCATTCAGTCACATTTTGGCACCAGTAGAGTAGCTATCTAGCTATATAAACCACGCCCCTCTGCAAACATGTCTTCTCCAATGTTGGTTAAAAGATGATAGTTATTTAAATTAGGTAAGGGAATATCATGGTACAGTACCATTGGTGTATTAAAATAAGAGTTAACGTGATGTCACATTGTCACCTAAATAATTAATCTAAGTGTTTGACGTGGGAGAGGGGACCAGTAACTTTATGATCAAACTTTATCAATGTAGAATCTACAGTCATTTTTCATACCTTGATCATCATCATTTGATCTGGTTTCCTTCAAATATCATCCAATTTCATGAAAAACATCATTTTAACTATTCATGACCTTTAAATCAACACTGAAAGTGTTGTCTATGGACCCCATATAAAAACCGGAACGGTGTTAAATTAACTTTCTGCTTAGTGTAAAGCCTTATTCAAATATTTCCCAGATTGTCTTGCCTTCTGAGTAAATTGTAGAGTTACCATCCATGACAATATTTGTTATTAACAGAGACATGGTTGTTGCATTCATCCATTTTCAGTCATATGGACTTCACCCAGTATTATGTGAGATCATCCGTGAATGTTATCATAAAATATATATATTTAACACAATACCATATGTCTTTCATAAGGCCTTATTTTGAGGGCCTAGTTTTACCCTAATACAGGGGCCTGAAACTCATGCACATCACTTTGAATCAAATCTACGGCCGGCGTATGCTGTTTTGCAGGTTGATATTTTAGAATTGTTTGTTTCAATATCTATGTTTGTGCACGTACATTGATTGACTGATTTATCGTATACTACACAAAGATAAACTACATACATTTTTCTAAACTAATCCAATCACTTAGTTGAAATCAGTTAGTTCCTAATGTTCCTAACCCTGGCAGTCATTCTGAATGCAGGTTGCAGATGAATTCATTTTCAAACTGTTGGATCGCCACCCACTGATTGGATTTCAATAGGAATTACACATCACCTTGTAAGCCAGCATAATGTGATTTGCAGGCCTGATGTGGCTTGTAAAACATGGATTTCAGGCCCTTGTATTACACTCTCAGAAAAAAAGGTTTACATTTGTTGCTAATGGGCTACAAACACTTAATCAATCAATGTACCAATGTACCTGCACAAACAGATATTGAAACAAACAATTAACTTTGAACTAAAACCATGCCCATCATCATATTTCCCAGCATGCTCTATCGCAGGAAAATATGATGATGGGCATGGTTTTAGTTCAAAGTGACGTGTATGAGTTTCAGGCCCCTGTATTTGGTTAAAACTATGCCTGCAAAATAAGGCCTTATGAAACACATTTGGCATTGTGTTAAATATACATTTTTTATGACAACATATTCATTTAGGATCTTACTTTTTTAAGTCTACGTGACAAAAAATGGATGAATGCAACAATTGTGTCTCTGTCACAAAAAAAACATTCACGGGTGGTAACTCTACAATTTCCTCGAAAGGCAAGGCACTGTGGGAAATATTTGAATAAGGCTTTACACTAATCAGTGTGTTCATTTAACACTGTTCTGGTGTCTATGGGTCCACAGACTCAACACTTTCAGTATTGATTTAACACCATCAGTGTTAATAAAAAAATGAACACTGGAGAATTTGTTGTGAAGAGATATATTTTGAAGGGACCATCTCTGTAAAAACTCTGTCTGTGTATACTACATGACACGTGTAATAATTGCATTCTTTTTTGGTGTGCATCATTTCCCCAATATATTCTGTTCTTTAAGAGGTGGCCTCATTAAATAAGATGGTGGTCCTCAAACAGTCCCTGTACTGCATGTTTGTCTTCACTCTATACACTCTTTGTGTGCAGAGCTCTGTGTGGACAACGGACGAGAGACTGAGCAGGTCTTTTCAGTTTCCGGTGATGCTGCCATGTTGACATCCACCCTGGTGGACCTCAACGTGTCTGACAACCGCAGCATCCCCTATAACATCTCATGGTATGACCCAAGGACTGGGACAGAGCTATCCAGGGAGACAGGAAAGACTCTGGTGCGGGGGAAGACGCTCTGGATTTTTAACATCACGATGGAGGATGCTGGAGACTATGTGTGTGTTGTGAGGTAGGGGCTATACTTTTGTCTGCTGTGTGTGTGTGTGTGTGTGTGTGTGTGTGTGTGTGTGTGTGTGTGTGTGTGTGTGTGTGTGTGTGTGTGTGTGTGTGTGTGTGTGTGTATATGTGTATATATGTGTGTGTATATGTGCATATGTGCGTGTGTGTGTGTGTGTGTGTGTGTTGCGAGGCAGGGGCTATACTTTTGTCTGCTGTGTGTGTGTGTGTGTGTGTGTGTGTGTGTGTGTGTGTGTGTGTGTGTGTGTGTGTGTGTGTGTGTGTGTGTGTGTGTGTGTGTGTGTATATGTGTATATATGTGTGTGTATATGTGCCCATGTGCGTGTGTGTGTGTGTGTGTGTGTGTGTGTGTGTGTGTGTGTGTGTGTGTTGCGAGGCAGGGGCTATACTTTTGTCTGCTGTGTGTGTGTGTGTGTGTGTGTGTGTTGCGAGGCAGGGGCTATACTTTTGTCTGCTGTGTGTGTGTATATGTGTGTGTATATGAGTGTGTGGTGTAAATCTTTCCTGTTACCTTTGATAACAGACTACCCACCGAGTGCTACAAGAAGGTGGCCTTACTGATTGTGAACCACACCAACCCAGAAGAATGCGGTCGACCAGAAAAGGCCCAGCAGGTCCTGACCAACACAGCCACATCTTTCCTGAACTGCCCATTGAGTGACCATATCAGGGAAGTGGACAATTACTCCATCCAGTGGTACAAGGTGAGTCCAATGGGGTAAACAGACAGTGCAGTGCAGTAGGAGAGTGTTGAGAGGGGACGCCTGACAGCAGGGGCGGACTGGCCAAATGGCATTTCGGGAAAATACCGAATGGGCTGGTCCAATGGGAACGTCTAACTTGTTTTTTTTTTGTACAGAATTATAATTATCTGGCTGAGAATGGGGGCCACAGAGACAAAAACTGGCATTTTGGGGGCCTCAAGGAAAGAAAATGGGCCAATGTCAGGGCCTCAATGGAAAAAGGGTCTGGTGTGTCAGAATTGCCCAGGCGGATTTCTGGTCCCATGCCTGACAATGCTGGAAAGCCTGTTTGAAATCTTTATTTTCAGTCATTCAGTCCATTTTTATGTATGCTTAATTTGTGTTTAAAACTATATGAATGTAGGGTTATTGCTACTAGTGACTACATTTGAGACAATGTTACTTCAGACACAGTATATATACTTTCATTGTTCATTGCTCTCACACATTGTACTGCATTGAATTGTTCTGAGAGTTGGTCTTCTAAGGTAAGACATTATCAGAACTTATCTGTAATTGTGTATTCATTTTGTACTACTAGCCATATTCCATTACCACTATCTTTCACTGTGCATTTCTATTTGATCCCTGTCAGGACTGTGAACCCATTGTGAAAGATGATCCCTTGTGGAACAGGTTTAGCTATGTCAGTCACAATGCTATGGAGTTACTCCAAGTAGAAATGGTCACCCTTGAGGACCATGCGTTCTACACCTGCACCATGACCTTTACCTTGGAAGGGCTCAGCGGCAGGATCTCAGAGACCATCAACGGTTTGGTGGACGGTGAGTATTGTTGGCACAGCTCAAAAGTTGTCCCTAACCACAGAGCTAGGATCAAATTATTACCATATACCCCCAATCCTTACCACAGCCATTACAGAGATACAGTAACTTCAGAAAGTTTTCACACATCTTGTTGTGTTTCAAAGTGGGATTAAAATGTATTTAATTGTCTTTTTTTGTTAACGATTTACACAAAATACTTTGTTATGTCAAAGTGTAACAGAAATTCTAAAATGTTTTTGAAATATATAAAAAATAGGAGACTAATATATCTGATTACACAAGTATTCAACTCCCTGAGTCAATATATGTTAGTATCACCTTTGTAGTGATTATAGCTGTGAGTCTTTCTGGGTAAGTCTCTAAGAGCTTTCCACACCTGGATTGTGCAACATTTCCCCATTATTGTTTTTAAAATTCTTCAAGCTCAGTCAAACTGGTTACTGATCATTGCTAGACAACCATTTTCAGGTCTTGCCATAGATTTTCAAGCAGATTTAAGTCTAAACTGTAAATCGGCCCCACAGGAACATTCACTGTCTTCTTTGTAAACAACTTCAGTGTAGATTTGGCCTTGTGTTTAATGTTATTGACTTGCTGAACGGTGAATTCATCTCCTAGTACCTGTTGGAAAGCAGACGGAACCAGGTTTTCCTCCACGATTTTGCCTGTGTTTAGCTGAATTCCATTTATTTTTTATAATGGAAAACTCCCCAGTCCTTAACGATTACAAGCATACCCATAACATGATGCAGCGACCACTATGTTTGAAAATAGGGAGAGTGGTAGTCAGTAGTGTGTTGCATTGGATTTTCCACAAACATAAGACTTTGTATTCAGGACAAAAAGTGAATTGCTCTGCCACTTTTTTTGTAGATTTACTTTAGTGCCTTATTGCAAACAGGATGCATGTTGTAGAATATTTATATTCTGTATAGGCTTCCATCTTTTCACTCTGTCAATTAGGTTAGTATTGTGGAGTAACTACAATGTTGTTGATCTATCCTCTGTTTTTTCCTATCACATCCATTAAAGTCCATAACTGTTTTAAAGTCACCATTGGCCTCATCGTGAAATCCCTAAGCAGTTTCCTTTCTCTGACAACAGAGTTAAGTAGGACACCTGTATCTTTGCAGTGAATGGGTGTATTGAAACACCATCCAAACTGTAACCATCCAAAGTGTAATTAATTTTACTCCTGAACTTATTTCACTATGCTCAAAGGGATATTCACTGTCTGCTTTATTTTTATTTGACCCATCTAATAATAGTTGCCCTTCTTTGCGAGGCATTGGAAAACCTCCCTGGTCTTTGTGGTAGAAACTGTGTTTGAAATTCACTGCTGGACTGAGGGACCTTACATGTAGTTGTGCTGTATGTGTGGGGTACAGACATCAGGTAGTCATTCAAACATCATGTTAACCACTATTATTGCACACAGAGTGAGTCCATGCAACTTATTATGGGACTTGTTAATCAACATTTTACTCCTGAACGTATTTAGGCTTGCCGTAAGAAAGGAATTGAATACTTATTGACTGAAGACATTTCAGCTTTAAATATTTTATTAATTTGTAAACACTTTGAAAAACATAATTCCACTTTCACACTATGGGATACTGTGTGTTGGCCAGTGATACAAATATTTAAATGTAATCCATTTTAAATTCAAGCTGTAACACAACAAAATGTGGAAAAGGTCAAGGGGTGTGAATACTTTCTGATGACAGTGTACAGTACATGTCCCTGAATCAGAGGTTATGATTTCATAGAGGCTGCTTTGAAACTTTGCTCTGTGAGAGCTTAGAAATGATTGTGTTCAATAGGGTCATGTGACTGCATTTTTCTGTCTGACTATGATGTTTATGAATCATTGTCATAATTTCAGTGGAGTATTGCCTGGAGCCCAAAGTGGTTGAACCTGCCAATGATATCATCAATGCAGATTTGGGTGAGTAAGCCACTATAGAACATGTACTGTATATGCGTGTGTGTGTGTGTGTGTGTGTGTGTGTGTGTGTGTGTGTGTGTGTGTGTGTGTGTGTGTGTGTGTGTGTGTGTGTGTGTGTGTGTGTGTGTGTGTGTGTGTGTGTGTGTGTGTGTGTGTGTGTGTGTGTGTGCGTGAGTTTGTACAGTTCTTTAATTCATGATGCAAATAAAGAATTAAATGTTTGCCCCCTAGGTTCTTCCTTCAGTAAGATGTGTCGGGTGTTTGTCCCGAGTGTGGGGAATAAACATTGTGCAAATTTGAATTGGATTTCTAGAGAAAACTCAATTTCCAAAAATGTCTCAGAGCGCGTCTTTCAGGAATCACAAAGGTAGGTTGAGACAACACAACAGCATCACAATACACAATGTAAGAATTCTACAGTTCCGTGAAGAAGTATTTGCCGCCTTTCTGATTTGCTCTTTTTTTGTATATTTTTGATTCTAAATGTTATCAGATCTTCAACCAAAACCTAATATTAGATAAAGGGAACCTGAGTTTACAAATAAAAGTTAAAAAAAGTATCAAAGTTATGCACCACCCAATTCCCCTGTGCCTCAGAACCTGAACAACTTTCTGTCCATCTGTCTGTGAGCTGAAGCTGAAGCACAGCTTGGTCATGCAGCAAGGCAATGATCCAAAACACACAGTCAAGTCTACATGAAGCAACAAATGTGAAGTTTTGTAATGGCCAAGTCAAAGTCCAAACCTAATCCCAGTTGAGATGTGGCAGGACTTGAAACGAGCAGTTCATGCTTGAAAACTCACAAATGTCGCTGAGTTAAAGCAATTCTGCATGCCAGAGTGGGTCAAAATTCCTCCACAGCGATGTGAGAGACTGATCAACAACTACAGGAAGCATTTGGTTGCAGTCATTGCAGCTAAAGGTTGCACAATGAGTTGTAGACTGTAAGGGAGCAATTACTTTTCACACTTGCATAACTTTAATTAAATAAATGAAATAAGTATATATATATTCTTTTTGTACACTCAGGTTCTCTTTATCTAATATTAGGTTTTGTTTGAAGATCTGATAATATTCAGTATAAAAAATCTGCAGAGAAAATCAGAAATACTTTTTCATAGCACTGAATAAGCCTGTCTTGTCACGCCTGCTACCACTCTCTCGCGCCAGGCTGCCCAGCACTGCGCACTCCTGCCACCATCATTACGCACACCTGCTTACCTCATCGCGCATCAGCAAATTATTGGACTCACCTGGATTCAATCACCTGTGTTATTGCCTCCCCTATATCTGTCAGTTCCCCAGCTCTGTTCCTCGCTGCTGCATTAATTGTCATATGTCACCATGTTACCTGTGTGTTGACGCTGGTCCATGTCTGTTCCTTATTCAATGTTTACTCCCCGTACCTGCTTCTCTACTCCGGCGTTGGTCTTTACGTGTATTCTGTGTCATCCAGATAGATGTTCTACTGTATAGTATCTAAACTGTTGGAACCATATCAGGTATAGCGCTAAGATTACAATTGGATCCATATACCTGAATACATACAGTAGTGTTTGCTTTGAATGGAACTTAACATAACATACACTGCTATTTTGTGAACTGTGGCCATGATGGTTTGATTGTGCGTTCACAAGGGGGAACGTGTCTGTCTTCTTCCCCTCCCCCTAAACCAGGGAGTGGAGAGAAGAAAAGGGCATATGGTTGGAGCTTAATTTGACTTTCTTGATGGTGGAAGAGGAAGACTTTTACATCAATTACACGTGTAAGGTTTCCAGCGACAGAGGCAGTCCTTCAGCCTCCTTCACACTACAGCCTACAGGTTAGACAACACTTTCTGGAAGATAACATTTTTATGTTTCAGAAGAGATCACACACATATTATCCTGGCCATTTACTTGTTTTGATAGTGTATTATAACATCTGCAACCTCACCACTTTTGAAAAAACAGGTTGAAGAATTGAAGCCAGTCAGCTTGACCTTGGGTAAAAACTGTTATAAATGCTGTTATAAATGCTATCTTCTCTCTTTTTCTGCACAGATCCAAACAACCTGCTCCCTATTGGGGTACTACTGACTAGTCTGGTATTGGTGTTTACTGTTAGTGTTGTTATTTACCATCGCTTTAAGATTGACATTGTGCTGTCGCTAAGGAGGATGTTCCTGCTTCTCTACACAAACACAGGTACACAATGAGAGACACTTTACCACACAAATATGTTGCCCAAGTACACTCAAGGAAACATGAATAGAAACATACCTGAGCACACACACGCAGACATGCACACACACACACGCACGCACACATACATACTATCTGCAGACTCATTGCATGGTGTGCATTTACAAAATGGAAACTTGCACTAACATAAACATACATTCCTACACCAGATACAGACAGAAATGCAGATACAGCATGTCTCCCCACAAACCCCCAAGCCCACATTTAAACCCACACACACATGAATGTTGCATTGCTTGTTTCCCACTCCCCACCTGACCACAAGTAAAATCAGTAGCAAATGTAGCAAGGTACTGTAGCACATCCCACACCTGCAGTATACAAGCACAGCATTTTCCATCACAGAGGAAACGGAGAGAGAAAGTTTCATATGAGGCACTGAATAGGCCATGTTACCATGAAACACAAGCAACTATGGTGTCATAAATAACCAAGCCTCCTCTGTTAGGCAGGTTTATGAAGACTTTTGTTCCAGCCCAGCACTAACACACCTATTTTGTTTTACCTGTCCCTGTCCTGCATGCAACAGACTCTGATGGGAAGCTGTATGATGCGTACGTGGCGTACCCCCGTCTGTTTGGGGATGGGGATGGGGGCAGGGCCTGTGGGGAGGCAGAGATGTTTGCCCTCCACACGTTGCCCCATGTTCTGGAGGGGAAGTGTGGCTACAGGCTCTTCATACTGGGCCGGGACAGCCTACCAGGGGAAGGTAAGACATCTCGGTTCGACCCTGGGGCTCCAGGTTCCACAAGATTATCTTAGCATTGGCATTAGCACACATGTAGCATGATGATGAAATATGTGGAATCTTTCTGAAATCATAAAGACCTTCTGAAACCATCTTAATTGTAAATCAATGTTTTAATAACCATTTTCCATGCTCCCTTTCCCCCTCTCCCTCTTCTCCTCCATCCTCTCTTTCCCCCTCCCCCTGTTCTTCTCCCTGCCCCCCTCTCCCTCTTCTTGTCCCTCCTCCCTGACCCCCCTCTCCCTCTTCTCCTCCCTCCTCCCTCCTCCCTTCCCCCCTCTCCCTCTTCTCCTCCCTCCTCCCTTCCCCCCTCTCCCTCTTCTCCTCCCTCCTCCCTTCCCCCCTCTCCCTCTTCTCCTCCCTCCTCCCTGGCCCCCTCTCCCTCTTCTCCTCCCTCCTCCCTGGCCCCCTCTCCCTCTTCTCCTCCCTCCTTCCTGCCCCCATCACCTTCTTCTCCTCCATTTCCCTTTTCTCCTCCCTCCTTCCTGCCCCCATCTCCCTCTTCTCCCCCTCCTTCCTGCCCCCCATTTCCTTCTTATCCTCCCGCTCCCTTGTCTCCTCCCTCTTCCTTTACCCCTTCCCTCTTCTCCTCCCTCCTCCCTCCTCCCTCCTCCCTGCCCCCCTCTCCCTCTTCTCCTCCCTCCTTCCTGCCCCCCATCGCCTTCTTCTCCTCCCTCCTCCCTCTCTAGCCGTAGTAGATGCTGTGGAGAAGAGCATGCTGGCCAGCCGGCGTCTCCTCCTGGTCTACTCTGGCTCTACGTTCTGCAGTGGAGGCCACAGTGACAGCAGCAGCGGTGTCCTGGAGGCCTGGCAGAGCTTCGAGAGGCAGACGGCCATGCACCGTGCCCTGCTGGAGGGCTCCCTTAAGGTGGTCCTGGTGGAGCTGGAGGAGGTCACCCCTACACAGCTGGCCCTCTTCCCTGAGTCGGTGCGCCACCTCCGGGAGCGCCAGGGAGCCGTCTGCTGGTGGAAGAGTAGCAGGACAAGGAGGACCAAAGGGTTGAGGTGTGGGAGGTGGAGAAAAGAGGAGGTGGAGGAGAAGAGAGGGGAGCTGGCTTCGCCCCCTCTCTCCTCACCCTCTCTTTTCTTGTCCTCACGCTTCTGGAAGGAGCTGAGGTATTATATGCCAGTGAGGGGCATAAGGACGAGGTGCCCAGAGAAGAACAGCCTGTTGAACTTGTGATGGGATTGATGGGCTTTGGAGAGGACAGTGATAGACATAAGGAGGAAATATGTTGAATGAAAGAACTTCTGATACCATGGAGAGTATAAAATGTTGTTCCTGACTCTCACAACACATTTTTATGAAATATTCTTGAATCAGACTTTGGAGGACTGATCCTCTGGGGTGAGATTTATTTGATTAATGTTGTAAAATGCACAGTTGAGATATATACATCTGTGAGAGAGCTTTAATAAAGAGAGCCCAGTACATTCTATACAATGTATTTGATGTCTTTGTTTGTCTACTTAAGAAATGTTCCCACCAAAATGTTCCTTTATTTATTTATGTTATAATAATAATTTTTTCAGATTTGTTAATCATCCATTGAGATAAGCTATAAGTGTTTAAGCTAATATTTATGGATGCAGTTATTTGTTATGAGGCCAATGTATTTATGAACAGCTTACTGACATTTACTATTAAATGTTTCCTAAACGGTGAGCTGACTATTAACAAATACCTTATATGATTTATTAAAGGACAGTCCTGGAATTTCCCAGACACTTCCCAGAAAGGGTGTGGCGATTTGCAGAAGTTGGTTGCGTGCTAGCTCTTCTGTTATGTCTAGCTTACATACAGGTAGGACTGGCTGTGACTGGTAACCTGCTTTACTGAAATCCAATGTGATCATAGGCCATTTCAAATAAAGTGTGGTTAGGAGGACTGGAGATTCTAAAATCCAATGGGTGAAAATCCAGCTGAGGTTGTTTCACACCTCAAGAAAACGTTCTCCAGCATTGTCTTGTCAAACTGAAGAATCTTCCTTAAAATCACACTTCAGTCAACCTGAAACCACTCAGTGTGAAACAAAGTGAAGAGGACCTTGGGTTTATCATCTCTAAGAAGATACATGAATCCATGTAAGTATTGTAATTGTTACTCCAAACTGTTGGTACACTTGGGTTTATTATATAGCATGAAGGTAGCCATTAGGAAGGATTTATAGCTGGTTTAAAGTTAGTTCTGATAAAAATAGTTAAACTTTATACATTTTTGAATGGTCCTGCAGCTATGTCATGAGGTCCACCTGGCTATCACAACACAGTGTCTTCAGTAAGGTTTGTGGTCCTCACGGAGAAGCAACTCCACCATGGGGCTCATGATGTGTCTCAATTGCACTGGCTCTTTAACTAGTCCCCACTATGCAGCTCTGCCTGGAGGCTCTCTAAAGTCTTGTTCACACTGCAGGCCTTAAAAGGATACTTTAGTATTTTGGCAATGAGGTCCTTTATCTACTTCCCCAGAGTCAGATGAACTTGTGGATAACATTTTTATGTGTCCAATATGAAGGAAGTTAGAGGTGTTTCACAAGCCAATGCTAACTTGCGTTAAGGCAATTACTGGAAGTCTATGGGTATCTGCTATTGTGCTAGTAGATATCTATAGATCCCCTACACTATTTTTTGTTTGTTTTCTCACATTAATAAAAATTGAGCAAGCAGTGTAGAATCTTTACAACCAGGAATTGACAGAGGGATTTCTACTAGATAACACAGCCACCAAGTCAGAACAGCTTTCCCATTTTGACAACAGATGTCATTCCGGCGGGAGAAAACAATAGGCAAATATCAGAGCCAGTCACAACACTGGCAGGTAAGTAATACTGTGAAACACTATCGTTCCACTATTACTGCAGATATATTATGGACATTTTCTCAAATTACAATCCAAAAATTCTAAGAAATCTTATGTGTAGCACCTTTAACCAGTGATAAATAGAGAAGTAACTTTAAAGCTAGAATTCTTAATTGAAACAATAACAAAGTGGACCCCACACCTGAGGGGTGGGCCTGGAGAAATGTAAACGCTCAAATTCATAGACACAGCTATGGATGCAAGCACTGACCACCCACGATGTTTACATTTACATTGTTTCCAAACATTGGAGTAAAACAAGCTTGTATTTTGGTTCTGATGGTGTACGACAGTTGAACTAAGCTCATGAGGTATTAATAAGTTATATCATTTAAGAGTCAATGGGTATACACTATATCATTCATTTATATGTCCAAAAATGGATGTAGCGTCAAAGGATTCCAGCTTTAACCATTAGTTTCTTGTAAGATCCATCCTTTGGAAGTTTCAGGATTTTGAGGAACTCCCTCTCCTGGTTTTATAACTCTTATCACAAACGGCACGCTTCACGTTGTCATTTATATGCTCGGAGATAATTGTGTTGAAGGCTTGAATTCCTCCTTTCCTCAGTCAGGAAGTTGTGCTATGTGTTCAAGTGACAGAAAGATGAACCTTATCTGTCTTACCATGTGCGTTGCTATAGTGCTAGGAATGTGTTAGTTGTTGCTGGTTATTACTCTGTATGATGATGGAGTAAAAAGCATGGACCGTGCACGTGTTACAGAGATAGCGTGCAGAGCTGTGGCCTTGCATGAGGACTAAAGAGTAGCCTGCTAAAGAGTATGTCTTAGTGGTGTGTGTGGTTGGCTTGGGTTCAGTCAGTTAGTTGACATTTTGTTTTTCTTTAATTGTATATTTTGTACTGCCTTGATGTTTTTCTCTGTTACGTTCTTTTGTGAGTTGCATTATTTTGTTTTACACTCTGCTGAGTTTTTCACTCCAAATCTTCTCTTTGTTTTGTCTCAAGTCATTCACGTCTCTAACATCAGTAATCAGATTCATTGTGAGAGGTCAATCATGTCAGATATGAGTAATTACATTGACACCGTGTGGGAAAGTCATTTTCATAAATGTTCTTCTCTCACCAGAAAGCTTTTCCACCATCCATTTGCATGGGTAGAAATTGTTACTGTAGCTGGTTGACTAAAGCCGTTAATCGGACATTTCGGTCAACACTTTACTGTAGTCTTTACTGTGTCTTTATTGATGAAGCCTTTATAACAGCTATATTACACATTATACCAAATGTCATAAGCTGTCATAAGTATTTTTAAATAGTAATGAGTAATGGCATAACATGTTATAAAACTAGTTAATAATGGGTTTTATAGATGACTGTTCATCCTGTTGTCATATTCTCTAATGTCAACTGTTAGTAACAACTGCTATTACACAGTCTGCATAACAACTTATGTTATATGTTATTACATGTTACATAAGAGTATACATACCAGATGTTATAACATGTTATGTAATTTACCAACCTCTGTGTTACATTATTAAATTGAATGGAATGACGGACGTCATAACCTTGTCATATGGCTTCATAGTGTGTGCACAGACACCTCCAGTATAGTGGCATTCATTTGAGGTGTTATGAAACAGTTACTGTATGAATGTGCTTATACCACCGGATGAGTTGAGTATCACAAAATGTTACCATTCAAATGATCTCCAAGAAACATGGGCAAATGGGAGCACAGATGTAGATTTGATTCTGACGCCTACTAGCACTGTTGTCTCCACATCTTGTAGTGCTTCTGTCAAGGCACAGCCTTATCACTGTAGCCTAGCAGTTAACAGCGCTGGGCCAGTAACTGAAAGATCGCTGGTTTGAATCCCCAAGCTTACTAGGTGAAAAATCTGTGTGTTCCCTTGAGCAAGGCACTAAACCCTAATTGCTCCTGTAAGTCGCTCTGGATAAGAGCATCTGAAAAACAACTAAAATGTAAATGCATATTGCCAATGGCACATCATCCAGAATAGACACTATGTTGTTACACGATATAAAGCAAAGATATCACACAAAACATTAGACAAACTCCATGTAGAAGCAGAATGTACATTTGATATCACTCTCATTACAAGTGGACAAAAGTAGTGTGACACCACACAGTTGATAACTTAGTTATGTCATGATGTGGCCCTTTCTGAGTATAGATCATGGCTTCTCACTCTCTCCTACACCCAAGTTCTGTTATCTCAGGTCGTAAATTCCTGGCATTCCCCCTTTTCATGCAGAGAGAGAGACCACAGAGGGAACAAGGGATTTCACATGGCCGAACTCCTAAAGCTCCAAAAATGGGAAAATTAAACTAATTGTCCACTTGTGAGAATGTGGGAAATGTCCGTGGACACTTAAGGGACAGTTATGTTGAGTGTGTTTCATTTGGTGAGCTCACGAAGGACAGGAGACACACATAACTGTATCTCTGAATGTGTACATTTCTCAATTATGGTGTTAGCATCTAATTCTTGAATAAAATGATTGAGTAAAGATGAAACTATTTATGAAATGATGTAATGTGATGTTAAACCTTTAATGTGAGAGAATTGTATTCCCTTTAAAGTTTAACTAAGTCATTGACCCGCCCCCGTGATCACAGACATGATCAGGCGTCATAGAACCACCTTTTTCTACTGTTATGAATTAAAGCCCCTGTCACGACTTCCGCCAAAGTCGGTTCCTCTCCTTGTTTTGGCGGCATTTGGCGGTCGACGTAACCGGTCTTCTAGCCATCGCCGATCCACCTTTCATTTTCCATTTGTTTTGTCTTGTTTTCCCACACACATGGTTTACATTCCCTCATTACTTGTCGTGTATATAACCCTCTGTTACCCCCATGTCTGTGTGTGGAATTGTTTGTTTAAAGTATTTGTGCACTCTGACTGGTTCGCGATGGGTTATTTTGTACCCATATTTTGTTGTTCTGGGTGCCATTGGTTTTGCATATTAAACTGCTCCGGTTATTACCCAGTTCTGCTCTCCTGCGCCTGACTTCCCTGCAGCCAGTCACGCACCTCTTACAGCCCCTCCCAAGAAAATCCTCTTTAGACTGAGCAATGAATTTAAGCTCCCCTTACACTCAGGGTTGTTTGGATGACCCAACTGCTGGGTTGCAGGCAATGGGTCACTTAGTTTGGTTGTTTTTTAAAAAGAGCAAGGTTTGTTTGGTGATGATGGGTTGTTGAGATATGACCCAGAGGGTCAAATCAGAAGTATGGAGGCTTGGAGTTGTAGGGGCCTGGCTTTAAGGAAGTTATTTTGAGCCACCCGTGAGAGTAAATCTAATTCCTGTTCATCTGTTCTGTTGAATTGTTGTGACATGTTACAGCTGAATGCTGACATTTCTGTAGCTTTAATTATGCCTGCAGAAGTTAATGAATTATTTAAAAGCCTATGCAAATCATAATGCTATATCCCCAATGGGTTTGTAACCACTTTAGTGCAATATGTAAATAATAATGTTCATATTTTTGTGTTTGAATATGTGATGTGAAATAATATTAAATGAAAATATAAAATTGCTGTGTACAGAATTAACATGACTAACCGGAATTACATTTAATCTCACAGATGGCCAAAAATAACTATCTAAAAGCCACACCTCCTGAAAATAACCTATGGATTTCAATAAAAAGACCAGGCTGCTTGGTCAACCCAGAAAGAAAGTGAATAAAAACCCATCTGATGGTTAAATTAATCCATGTTTGGATAATCACACAACCTGTCACATTATGCTGGCTTGCAAAATGATGTCTAATTCTGGTAAAAATCCAGCCGAAATGGGGATATCCAACCTTCTGAATTTTATATCACCCACAACCTGGATTCATAATGACTGCCAGGGTTGGGAAAACTGAAATATGAGACTACCTAAAGCATCTAAATTGGAATAACCATTTCAGTAACATATCGGATTAGTTTAGAAAATGTATGACATTTGTATTTGAGAAGCATAACATCAATTAATCAATGTACGTTAAAAAAACATAGATCTTGAGAAATAAAATCTTAAAATCAACCTGAAATAGAGCATGCTGTGAAATGTGATTATGATGGGCGTGGTTTTGGTTCAAATCTGGTTACTAACACCAACACTGGGGTTATTTTACAACAACGAGTGTTAATTCAACATTTAATTGTTATGTTCAGAGTGTAGGCCTTTAACATTAAATGGGCGGCAGGTAGCCTAGTGGTTAGAGCATTGGACTAGTAAACGCAAAGGTTGAAAGATCAAATCCCAGAGCTGACAAGGTAAAAATCTGTTTTTCTACCCCTGAACAAGGTAGTTAACCCACTGTTCCTAGGCTGTCGTTGAAATAAGAATTTGTTCTTCACTGACTTGCCTAGTTAAATAAAGGTAAAAAAAACAATTTTTGATGACATATTCACTAAGGATCTCACTTGGTGAAGGCTATAGGACTGAAAATGGATGAATGCAACAACTATGTCTTTGTCACTAACAGATACAGTCATGGATAGTGCTGTAACTCTACAACTCACTTGACAGGATAGGCACTCTGGGAAATGAAATTAAAATATATATATATATATATATATATATATATTCTTTACACTAAGCAGTATGTTAATTTAACACTTTCCAATGTCTATAGGGGTCCACACTTTCAGTGTTAATTTAACACTGGATAATTTGCTATGTAGCTCTGGGGTGTGTTTGTGTGGGAGACAGACATTCAGTTGACAAGAAAGGGATTAAGTGGATGGTCAGAAAGAAGCATGGTACTTTTGTGTGTCTGATCATTTTGCTTGCTGAAGATTTTGGACAGTGTGATGTGACCCTTGATTCTGATAGTTTGTTTGAGTCTATTATGGCAATCCGTGACTAAAACTCACAAGTGATTCTGTGTGTCTCTTTGTTTCAGCTATGGATTGGAGTCAGAGGTTGCAGCTCTTGTTCTTGTCACACCTCTGTCTCACTGGCAGCTCCAAGGCAGCAGGAGGTAAGTAGGACGAACATCTGGTGGGACTTCCCCTCTGGTGGGTGTTGATGGAATTATATCCTTTGATACAGCAACCCTGAAAATATTTGAGTACCTGTTTCTTGTGTTCTCAAAGGTATAGCACACAGCAAATTCTCCTGTGTTAAAAAAACACAGAGTTTTAAAGTTCCTGAACAGTCATTCTGAAAAGTACTTTTTATCTCATGGCTAACTACCAGGAAGTTTAAAAAGACAGGCTGAGTGGGCGGTGAGATTATATTAATTAATTCGCCTTGACTGAGAGCTCTTTGAAACACCAATGTCAAGTAACTTGGATGAAGTGAAAAGTGATACAGTAAAATCCTCTCAAGCAAATTTGGTGACACAAAAAGCAACTCAAACACCACTGAAATTGCATCAATGATATCATTTAAATATATATACAGTGGGGGGGAAAGTATTTGATCCCCTGCTGATTTTGTACGTTTGCCCACTGACAAAGAAATGATCAGTCTATAATTTTAATGGTAGGTTTATTTGAACAGTGAGACACAGAATAACAACAAAAAATCCTGAAAAACGCATGTCAGAAATGTTATAAATTGATTTGCATTTTAATGAGGGAAATAAGTATTTGACCCCCTCTCAATCAGAAAGATTTCTGGCTCCCAGGTGTCTTTTATACAGGTAACGAGCTGAGGTTAGGAGCACACTCTTAAAGGGAGTGCTCACAACCGCAGCTTGTTACCTGTAAAAAAGTCACCTGTCCACAGAAGCAATCAATCACATTCCAAACTCTCCACCATGGCCAAGACCAAAGTGCTCCCCAAGGATGTCAGGGACAAGATCGTAGACCTACACAAGGCTGGAATGGGCTACAAGACCATCGCCAAGAAGCTTGGTGAGAAGGTGACAACATTTGGTGCGATTATTCGCAAATGGAAGAAACACAAAAGAACTGTCAATATCCCTCGGCCTGGGGCTCCATGCAAGATCTCACCTCGTGGAGTTGCAATGATCATGATTACGGTGAGGAATCAGCCCAGAACTACACGGGAGGATCTTGTCAATGATCTCAAGGCAGCTGGGACCATAGTCACCAAGAAAACAATTGGTAACACACTACGCCGTGAAGGACTGAAATCCTGCAGCGCCCGCAAGGTCCCCCTGCTCAAGAATACATATACATGCCTATCTGAAGTTTGCCAATGAACATCTGAATGACTCAGACGACAACTGGTGAAAGTGTTGTGGTCAGATGAGACCAAAATGGAGCTCTTTGACATCAACTCGCCGTGTTTGGAGGAGGAGGAATGCTGCCTATGACCCCAAGAACACCATCTCCACCGTCAAACATTGAAGTGGAAACATTATGCTTTGGGGGTGTTTTTCTGCTAAGAGGACAGGACAACTTCACTGCATCAAAGGGACGATGGACGGGGCCATGTATCGTCAAATCTTGGGTGAGAACCTCCTTCCCTCAGCCAGGGCATTGAAAATGGGTCGTGGATGGGTATTCCAGCATGACAATGACCCAAAACACACGGCCAAGGCAACAAAGGAGTGGCTCAAGAAGAAGCACATTAAGGTCCTGGAGTGGCCTAGCCAGTCTCCAGACCTGAATCCCATATAAAATCTGTGGAGGGAGCTGAAGGTTCGAGTTGCCAAACGTCAGCCTCGAAACCTTAATGACTTGGAGGAGATCTGCAAAGAGGAGTGGGACAAAATCCCTCCTGAGATGTGTGCAAACCTGGTGGCCAACTACAAGAAACGTCTGACCTCTGTGATTGCCAACAAGGGTTTTGCCACCAAGTACTAAGTCATGTTTTGCAGAGGGGTCAAATACTTATTTCCCTCATTAAAATGTAAATAATTTTATAACATTTCTGACATGCGTTTTTCTGGATTTTTTTGTTGTTATTCTGTCTCTCACTGTTCAAATAAACCTACTATTAAAATTATAGACTGATCATTTCTTTGTAAGTGGGCAAACGTACAAATTCAGCAGGGGATCAAATACTTTTTTCCCCCACTGTATATATACAGTTGAAGTCAGAAGTTTACATACACCTTAGCCAGACTTAATGATGGCGTTGTAGTCGTGCCTGGCCGTGCAGTCATGAGTGAACAGGGAGTACAGGAGGGGACTGAGCACCCCCGAGGGGGCCCCGTGTTGAAGATCAGTGTGTCGGATGTATTGTTACCTACCCTTATCACCTGGGGCTGGCCCATCAGGAAGTCCAGGATCCAGTTGCAGGTGGAGGTGTTTAGTCCCATGGTCTTTAGCTTAGTGATGAGCTTTGAGGGAAGTATGGTGTTGAACACTGAGCTGTAGTCAATGAATAGCATTCTCACATTAATTTGAAGTCGGAAGTTTACATACACCTTAGCCAAATACATTTAAACTCAGTTTCCATGTCTTAGGTCAGTTAGGATCACCACTTTACTTTAAGAATGTGAAATGTCAGAATAATAGTAGAGAGAATGATTTTTTTCAGCTTTTATTTCTTTCATCTCATTCCCAGTGGGTCAGAAGTTTACATACACTCAATTAGTATTTGGTAGCATTGCCTTCAAATTGTTTAACTTGGGTCAAACGTTTCAGGTAGCCTTCCACAAGCTTCCCACAATAAGTTGGGTGAATTTTGGCCCATTCCTCCTGACAGAACTGGTGTAACTGAGTCAGGTTTGTAGGCCTCCTTGCTCTCACACGCTTTTTCAGTTCTGCCTACAGGTTTTCTATAGGATTGAGGTCAGGGCTTTGTGATGGCCACTCCTGTCACACCCTGACCATAGAGAGCCATTGTTTCTCTATGGTGAAGTAGGTCAGGGCGTGACTGGGGGGGTATTCTAGTTTATTATTTCTATGTGGGGTTCTAGGTTATTATTGATATGATTCCCAATTAGAGGCAGCTGGTAATCGTTGCCTCTAATTGAGGTCATATTTATGTAGCTGTTTTTCCCACCTGTGTTTGTGGGATATTATTTTGTATTTTGTGTTTTGTGCATGTGCACCACTTAGTCACGTTCCGTTTATTCTTTATTGTTTTGTGCAGTTCACTTAAATAAAATATGTGGAACCCAGATCATGTTGCACGTTGGTCCGAGTATGCTTCCAGTTCGTACAACGAGCATGACAGAATATCCCACCAACACAGGACCAAGCAGCGTGCTACGATAGGGAAAATAAGTTGGACCTAGGAGGAAATAATGGAAGGACAGGAGATCCGTCCTTGGCAGGAGTCACAGAGGACGGAAGGTTACAATGGAGGTCAGCGACGACGCCGGGGTTCGCGACCACATAGAAAACCCAAAAAACAGCCCAAATTGTTTTTGGGGGGGGGGGCACAAGGGGTGCTCGGCAGAGCCGAGGAGTGAACCAGAGCCAGTGTGGGAGAAGAGGGAGAAACTGGAGGAGAGTGAACGGAGAGAATCAGAGACCGTCAGTGAGTTGAGGGAGAATTTGGAGGAGAGAGAAATGAGATTTATTGAATTGGTGGAGGATGCATGACATTTGCCCTAAGGAGCGTGTTATCGGTTTAATGCCACCTGAGTCAGCTCTCCGTACTCGTCCTGAGGAGCGTGCTATCAGTCTGGTGAAAGTTGTACCGGCTCCTCGCACCAGGTCTCCAGTACACCTTCCCAGCCCTGTACGACCTGTGCTAGCTCTCCACACTCGCCTTGAGGAGCGTGTCATTTGTCCGGTTCCATGTGTGCCGGTTCTACGCACCAGGTCTCCAGTGCTCTTCCACAGCCCAGTACGTCCTGTGCCAGCTCCACGCACCAGGCCTCCAGTGCGCCTCCTCAGTCCGAGACGTTCCCCAGTCCAGAGCTTCCGGTGACAGTTCCCAGTCCAGAGCTTCTGGCAACGTTCCACAGTTCGGATCCTCCAACGACGGTCCACAGTCCGGAACCTCCAACGACGGTCCACAGCCCGGAACAGCCCGGAACCTCCTGAGACGGTCCACAGCACGGAACCTCCAGCGATGGTCCACGGTCCGGAACCTCCGGCGACGGTCAACGGTCCGGAACCTTCAGCGAGGGTCAACGGTCCGGAGCTTCCAAACACGGCATCCAGTCCAGCTCCATGGCAGGAGCTCTCCTCTGCACCGATGTCCAGGTCAGGGCCGGTGTCCAGTCCCGCTCCATGGCAGGAGCCTTCCTCGGCATCGAGATCCAGTCCAGGCACAGTGTTCAGCCTGGGTCCATGGCTGGATCCGCGGGATGAGCGGTTTCTTCGGCCCCACCAGAGACACCACCAAAGATGGTGGATCCGCGAGCTGAGCGGGTTCTTCGTCCCGATGCTGGCGGATCCGCGGGATAAGCGGGTACTTCGTCCCGCACCAGAGCCGCCACCGACACTAATCACCCCCCCCCCCCACCCTATTTGGTTTCAGGTTTTGCGGCCGGACTGTCACTCCCTGACCATAGAGAGCCATTGTTTCTCTATGGTGAAGTAGGTCAGGGCGTGACTGGGGGGTATTCTAGTTTATTATTTCTATGTGGGGTTCTAGGTTATTATTTCTATGTTGGTGATTTGTATGATTCCCAATTAGAGGCAGCTGGTAATCATTGTCTCTAATTGGGGATCATATTTATGTAGCTGTTTTTCCCACCTGTGTTTGTGGGATATTATTTTGTGTTTTGTGCATGTGCACCACTTAGTCACGTTTAGTTTATTCTTTATTGTTTTGTGCGGTTCACTTAAATAAAATATGTGGAACCCAGATCATGCTGCACGTTGGTCCGAGTATGCTTCCAGTTCGTACAACGATGATTAAGTGTCCATATAGCTGTACCATAATATTTTGCACTGTTTAGCATACTGTAGCTGCAACTTTGTAATTCTCCAATTGTCCTAATATTCCACCAACTAAAACCTCCCCCCATATCTAGGTTTGTTGTCACTAAGACCATCAGACCATCTCCCTGACTCATGATGGACCTTTACGTCCTATGGCAAACACTTGGCCGCCAATTGGTGTTGGTCAGAGGTAAATATGTGCAGTCCCATGATAACATAATTATTTATGAGGATGCCTAAGAGAACTAACCAAATAACATGGAAAACAGTCAGGAAAAGGTTTTATAGTAACAATAATAGATAATATTAATATAAATAATAACAGCACAATCTTATACATGCCTGCTCATATTTGAAAGTCCTAGCAAGGCTATAAGCATGTCAGCCCAGCCTGCTCACTTCATTGGATGCAATTGTTCGTCAAATGTATTTTTTTTAATGAAAAAAAGAAGAGAAAACAACCAAAACATATCCCAAGACCAGTCCCTTTTTTAAAATGTCCATTACATACAAGACATATTTCATGTAGTCCTCATTATATCCTGTTGTATTCCGACAACAGGATATAATGTCTTACCAAAGGCTGCTGTTCTATCCTGCCGATACAGTGTAAAACCTGCCGACTGTATGTTGTTCATGTCGTCGTTCAGCCACTCAGTGAAAAATAAGATATTACAGTTTTTAATGTCCTGTTGGTAGTTTCATCTTGCTCGTTGGTCATCGATTTTATTTTCCAATGATTACATGTTTGCCAATAGAACGGATGGCAGTGGGGGTTTGCTCGCTCACCTACGAATTCTCAGATGGCAGCCCAACCTCTGCCCCTTTTTCTCCATCTTCTCTTCACGCAAATTATGGGGATTTGGGCCTGTTCCAGGAAAGCAATATATCCTTCTCGTCAGACTCGTTAAAGGAAAAAGCTTCTACCAGTTCATGGTGAGTAATCGCTCTTCTGATGTCCAAAAGTTATTTTCGGTCATAAGAGACAGTAGTAGCAACATTATGTACAAAATAAGTTACAAACAACGCCAAAAAAATTAACAAAATAACAGAGTTGGTTAGGAGCACAAAAAACATCAGCCATCCTCTCCGGCGCCATTCTACAGTACACATTGAGATCCCAAGTGAATGCTATCATAAAAATAGATATTTAACATCATGCCATACATCTTTAATAAGGCCTTATTTTGAGGGCCTAGTTTAACCCTAATAAAGGGGCCTGAAACTCATACACATCACTTTGAACCAAAACCACATTGATTATTATTTCCCAGCATTCTCTACTACAAGTTGACATTTTAGAATTGTTTGTTTCAATATCTATGTACATTGATTGACTGATTAAACTTATGTTACACAAAGATAAATGACGTACATTTTTCTAAACTAATCGAATCAGTTATTTCAAATCAGTTAATTCCTAATGTTCCTAACCCTGGCAGTCATTCTGAATGCAGGTTGCAGGTGAATAAATATTCCAACTGTTGGATCTCCACTGATTGGATTGCAATTGGAATTACACATCACCTTGCAAGCCAGCATAATGTGACTTGCAGGCCTGATGTGGTCCTTGTATTACTGTACATTCTCGGAATAAAAGGTTTAGATTTGTTGCTAAAGGGGTACAAACACTTATTTGTCTTTGTGTAGAATAAGATTAATCAATCAATCAATGTACTTGCACAAACATAGATATTGTCATGACTCTCTCCTTGCTGAGTATCTAAGGCCTTGGATCATCTTGGAAAATAGCTGACAGACAGCCAGAGACCCACCCTCTCTCCCACAGGAGTGGGGGGCTGTGCAGGTTTTCTGACACCTTCACACCCCGTCTAAATAAGGCAGGAGGGAAACTCTCCATCTGGCTCTCTAAAGCCCCGCCTTATCTCAGCTCACTGGTCACCATAGCAGCACCAACCCGTAGCATGCGCTCCAGCAGGTATTTCACTGGTCATCCCCAAAGCCAACTCCTCCTTTGGTCGCCTTTCCTTCCAGTTCTCTGCTGCCAATGACTGGAACAAATTGCAAAAATCACTGAAGCTGGAGTGTTATATCTCCCTCAGTGACTTTAGGCATAAGTTGTCAGAGCAGCTTACCGATCATTGCACCTGTACACAACCCATCTGTAAATAGCCCACCCAACTACCTCATCCCCATACTGTTATTTATTTTTTTGCTCCTTTGCACCTCAGTATCCCTACTTGCACATTCATCTTCTGCACATCTGTCACTCCAGTGTTTAATTGCTAAATTGTAATTATTCCGCCACTATGGCCTATTTATTGCCTTACCTCCCTAATCTTACTACATTTGCACACACTGTATATAGATTTTTCTATTGTGTTATTGACTATACGTTTGTTTATCCCATGTGTAACTCTGTGTTGTTTGTGTCGCACTGCTTTGCTTTATCTTGGCCAGGTCACAGTTGTAAATGAGAACTTGTTCTCAACTGGCCTACCTGGTTAAATAAAGGTGAAAAAGAGATGTTTATTATTTTGTGACCTCATTAAGGATGGTATAACGAAATAACTGTAACTTGGATAGTGTACATATTTTATCTGTATAGTTTCCATCCCATAGGATGATAATACAATATGAAGAACAATGAAACTATTTTTGAACAGATAGAAATATGATTTTAGTCTTCACATTAACTAAACCTCGTCCCTAATGAGGTCAGAAGAGCGTGTCAGTGTGATGGAACCGCCTTTCCGACCAGAGTGCTTAAAAGGACTCACTAACAATTAACATATTCAGACCAGAAAGTATGGAGCGGTGGCTACCCGGCTGAAAATGGTGAGACCAGTACATTGCTGGGTTACTACTGGCGTGTAAAGTGGTCGGGAGCTGAACCCTGAATAATCAATCATTGAGACCAGCAGACGAACGGCGTGAGATGGACGTTACAAATGGTTGAAACTACCAGACCAGCCGACGGGAAGCGCGAGCTGTACGTTATGAAATGGTTGGAAACTCTGAAAACCAACACGAAGTGAGAAGATAACCTCCACTACGAGACCATAAACATTCAGTTTGCAGCTGTGCATGTAAAAGTGTACCTAGAACTTTTACAAAGACACGAGGTGGAAAGGAAAACATCCCATCTCATACAATCGTTGGTGCATCTAAAGTATCTGGCCTAACAAACACTTCACTACCAGAGAAGCTCTACAAAGAAGAAGGACATTGTGACCTCTTGTGGACAAGCCGAGCCTTAGACCGAATGGCACACTAAAGACAACGAACCCCTTTCCCATAGAATGATCAATCAAGTCCAACAGAGAGACGACGAACAAAGACATCTACACATAAATACGTTGCATTCCTTACCCAAATGAGCAGTGGTTCTTGAGCAAAGTATTATTATTACTTTGAAGGTAGTTTCCAAATGTACGACACGTTTGACTCTCTTTGTCTCTCCCTCACTTTATCTACCCCTCCCTCTGCATATGTGTAACAAGCCGTCATATCTTGTCAGTCCACTAGGGACTCATGTAAGTGTGTATGTATTCTGTGTTATTATTTAGTTAGTTAGTAAATAAATAAATAAGCCAATTTGCATATTGCTGATTTGTAAGTGAGGTTAGGGTTCTTTCAGATATCAAGGAGTCTGCAACATTCAGAATGACACTGATGTGAGGTAATGATTACTAAGTGACTGTTATCCATATATCATTTATATATCTTTGAGTTTATTTCAGGAGATGCTAACTTGTTAAACAACTTCTTCCGTGGTGTCCCAAATTCATAATGAGTTAATTGTTCCATGATTAATTTAAATCGAGGAACAATTGAACATAGTTTGTTGATTCGATAAATAACAGTCATCACATTAATGATAGTCAAGTCACAACAATATTGAAACAAAAAATGTAATAAAAGAGTAATCCTGAAATAGAGCATGCTGGAAAATATGATGATGGGCATGGTTTTAGTTCAAAGTGGCGTGTATGAGTTTCAGGCCCCTGTATTTGGTTAAAACTATGCCTGCAAAATAAGGCCTTATGAAACACTATTTTTTATGACAACATATTCACTTCGGATCTCACTTTTTGAAATCCTAAGGAACAAAAATGAATGAATACAATAATAATTTATCTGTCACTAACAAACACAGTCATGGGTGGTAACTCTACAATTTGCTTGAAAGGCAAGACACTGTGGGAAATATTTGAATAAGGCTTTACACTAAATGGTGTGTTAATTTAACACTGTTTTGGTGTCTATACGGGTCCACAGACTCCACACTTTCAGTATTGATTTAAACCATCAATGTTAATCACTTTATTAACACTGGAGAATTTGTTTAGATTAGATATATTTTGAAGGGACCATCTCCATAAAAACTTTGTCTATGCATACTACATGACACGCGTAAAAATTGCATAATGTTTTTGCAGTGCATCATTTTGTAACGCCCTGGCCATAGAAAGGGTTTTTTTGTTCTTTATTTTGGTTAGGCCAGGGTGTTACATTGGGTGGGCGTTCTATGTTCCTTTCTCTATGTTTTTGTAATTCTTTGTTTTGGGCCGTGTGTGGCTCCCAATCAGGCACAGTTGAAGCTCGTTGTTGCTGATTGGGAGTCACACATAAGGAGCATGTTTTTCCTTTGGGTTTTGTGGGTAATTGTTTCTGTTTTGAGTATTTTCCTAACAGGACTGTTTGCTGTCATTTTTGTAGTGTTCTCTTGTTTTTTGAATTAAAATTCTAATGATGAACACATCCTCTGCTGCACCTTGGTCTAATTCTGACGACGGCCGTTACACATTTCCCCAACATATTTTGTTCTTTAAGAGATGGCCTCATTAAATATGGTGGTCCTCAAACAGTCCCTGTACTACATGTTTGTCTTCACTCTATACACTCTTTGTGTGCAGAGCTCTGTGTGGACAACGGACGAGAGACTGAGCAGGTCTTTTCAGTTTCCGGTGATGCTGCCATGTTGACATCCACCCTGGTGGACCTCAATGGGTTCAACTACCGCAGCATCCCCTATAACATCTCATGGTATGACCCAAGGACTGGGACAGAGCTGTCCAGGGAGAAAGGAAAGACTCTGGTGCGGGGGAAGACACTCTGGATTTTTAACATCACGATGGAGGATGCTGGAGACTATGAGTGTGTTGTGAGGTAGGGGCTATACTTTTGTCTGCTGTGTGTGTGTGGTGAGGTAGGGGCTATACTTTTGTCTGCTGTGTGTGTATATGTGTGTGTGTGTGGTGTAAATCTTTCCTGTTACCTTTGATAACAGACTACCCACCGAGTGCTACAAGAAGGTGGCCTTACTGATTGTGAACCACACCAACCCAGAAGAATGCGGTCGACCAGAAAAGGCCCAGCAGGTCCTGACCAACACAGCCACATCTTTCCTGAACTGCCCATTGAGTGACCATATCAGGGAAGTGGACAATTACTCCATCCAGTGGTACAAGGTGAGTCCAATGGGGTAAACAGACAGTGCAGTAGGAGAGTGTTGAGAGGGGACGCCTGACAGCAGGGGCGGACTAGCCATCTGGCATTTTGAGAAAATGGCGGATGGGCTGGTCCCTTTTTAGCCAAATGGAATTGTCTAACTCGTTTTTTGTACAAAAATATCATTATCTGGCTAATAATTGGGGCCACAATGACAAAAACGGGCCTTTTGGGGGCCTCAAGGAAAGAAAGTGGGCCAATGTCGGGCCTCAAGGGAAAAATGGTCCGGTGTGTCAGAAAGCCTGGGCGGATTTCTGGTCCCAGTCTGCCCCTTCCTGACAATGCTGGAAAGTCTGTTTGAACTCTTTCTTTTCAGTCATTCAGTCTGTCTCTATGTATGCTTAATTTGTGTTTAAAACTATAGGAATGCAGGGTTATTACTACTAGTGAAAACTTGTGACTACATTTGAGACAGTGATCCATCAGACACAGTACTGCACATACCATTTACATTGTTCATTGCTCTCACACATTGTACTGCATTGAATTGTTCTGAGAGTTGGTCTTCTAAGGTAAGACATTATCAGAACTTATCTGTAATTGTGTATTCATTTTGTACTACTAGCCATTTTCCATTACCACTATCTTTCACTGTGCATTTCTATTTGATCCCTGTCAGGACTGTGAACCCATTGTGAAAGATGATCCCTTGTGGAACAGGTTTAGCTATGTCAGTCACAATGCTATGGAGTTACTCCAAGTAGAAGTGGTCACCCTTGAGGACCATGCGTTCTACACCTGCACCATGACCTTTACCTTGGAAGGGCTCAGCGGCAGGATCTCAGAGACCATCAACAGTTTGGTGAACGGTGAGTATTGTTGGCACAGCTCAAAAGTTGTCCCTAACCACAGAGCTAGGATCAAATTATTACCATATACCCCCAATCCTTACCACAGCCATTACAGAGATACAGTAACTTCAGAAAGTATTCACACCCATTGACTTTTTCCACATCTTGTTGTGTTGCAAAGTGGGATTAAAATGGATTTAATTGTCAACAATCTACGTAAGTATTCAACTCCCCGAGTCAATACATGTTAGAATCACCTTTGTTGCGATTATAGCTGTGAGTCTTTCTGGGTAAGTCTCTAAGAGCTTTCCACACCTGGATTGTGCAACATTTCCCCATTATTCTTTTCAAAATGCTTTAAGCTCTGTTAAATTGGTTATTGATCATTGCTAGACAACCATTTTCTGGTCTTGCCATAGATTTTCAAGCAGATTTAAGTCTAAACTGTAAATCGGTCACTCAGGAACATTCACAGTTTTCTTTGTTAGCAACTTCAGTGTAGATTTGGCCTTGTGTTAAAGGTTATTGACCTGCTGAATGGTGAATTCATCTCCTAGTGTCACTTTTGTCTGAATGGACCAAGGTGCAGCGTACTTAGAGTTCCACATGTTTAATAAATATGAAACTCACCAAAAACAATACAGAAGAAAACGAAACGTGACGTTCTGGGCTGCTCACAGGCAGCTACACAAAAACAAGATCCCACAATCACAGGTGGGAAAAAGGGCTGCCTAAGTATAATCCCCAATCAGAGACAACGATAAACAGCTGCCTCTGATTGGGAACCATACTAGGCCAACAAAGAAATAGAAACCTAGATATCCCCACCCAAGTCACACCCTGACCTAACAAAATAGAGAATAAAAAAGGCTCTAAGGTCAGGGCGTGACACCTAGTGCCTGTTGGAAAGCAGACGGAACCAGGTTTTCCTCCACGATTTTGCCTGTTCTTAGCTCAATTCCATTTCTTTTTTATAATGAAAAACTCCCCAGTCCTTAACGATTACAGGCATGCCCATAACATGATGCAGCGACCACTATGTTTGAAAATAGGGAGAGTGGTAGTCAGTGATGTGTTTCATTGGATTTCCCACAAACATAAGACTTTGTATTCAGAACAAGAAGTGAATTGTTTTGCCACATGTTTCGCAGTATTACTTTAGTGCCTTGTCGCAAACAGGATGCATGTTTTGGAATATTTTTATTCTGTATAGGCTTCCTTCATTAGCCCTGTCAATTAGGTTAGTATTGTGGAGTAACTACAATATTGTTGATCCATCCTCAGTTTTTTCCTATCACATCCATTAAACTCCGTAACTGTTTTAAAGTCACCATTGGCATCATGGCGAAATCCCTAAGCGGTTTCCTTCCACTCCGACAACCTGTATCTTTGCAGTGACTGGGTGTATTGAAACACCATCCAAACTGTAACCATCCAAAGTGTAATTAATTTTACTCCTGAACTTATTTCACCATGCTCAAAGGGATATTCACTGTCTGCTTTATTTTCAGTTTTTTTTACCCATCTACCAATAGTTGCCCTTCTTTGCGAGGCATTGGAAAACCTCCCTGGTCTTTGTGGTTGAATCTGTGTTTGAAATGCACTACCTGACTGAGGGACCTTAAATATAATTGTACTGTAATGTATGTGTGGGGTACAGACATGAGGTAGTCATTCAAACATCTATTAAAATGTATTATTATTATTATTGCACACGGAGTGAGTCCATGCAACTTACTATGTGACTTGTTCAGAGAACTTTTACTGCTGGACTTAGTTATGCTTGCCATAACAAAGGCATTGAATACTTATACTAAAGACATTTCCACTTTTCATTTTTTTGTAACCATTTCGAAAAACATAATTCCACTTTGACATGATGGGGTATTGTGTGTAAGCCTGTGATACAAAAATCTAAATGGATTCAATTTTAAATTCAAGCTGTAATACAACAAAATGTGGACAAAGTCAAGGGGTGTGAATACTTTCTGAAGGCATTGTATATGACCCTGAATCAGAGGTTATGATTTCATAGAGGCTGCTTTGAAACTTTGCTCTGTGAGAGCTTAGAAAGGGCAGTTTTCAATAGGGTCATGTGACTGCATATTTCTGTCTGTCTATGATGTTTATGAATCATTGTCATAATTTCAGTGGAGTATTGCCTGGAGCCCAAAGTGGTTGAACCTGCCAATGAGATCATCAAAGCAGATTTGGGTGAGTAAGCCACTATAGAACGTGTGTGTGTGTGTGTGTGTGTGCGCGTGCGTGCGTGCGTGCGTGCGTGCGTTTGTACAGTTCTTTTAATGCATGATGCAAATAAAGAATTCAATGTTTGCCCCTAGGTTCTTCCTTCAGTAAGATGTGTCGGGTGTTTGTCCCGAGTGTGGGGAATAAACATTGTGCAAATTTGAATTGGATAGTGCGAGAGAACTCAATTTCTAAAATTGTTTCAGAGCGGATCTTTCAGGAATCACAAAGGTAGGTTGAGATAACACAAAAGCATCACAATACACACTAAGAATTCTACAAATGTGTTGCTTTTCAACAATTTTCATGTAGACTTGATTGTGTGTTTTGGATCATTGTCTTGCTGCGCTTCAGCTCACAGACAGTGACATTCTCCTGTAGCATTCTCTGATATTTACATTTTAGTAATTTAGCAGACACTCTTAACCAGAGTGACTTACAGTAGTGAATGCATACATTTTATTTTTTTTGTACTGGCCCCCCATGGGAATTGAACCCACAACCCTGGCGTTGCAAACACCATGCTCTACCAACTGAGCCACAGGGAAGCTAGAGCAGAATACATTATTCCTTGTATTAAGTCAAGTCGTCCAGGTCCTGAGGCATACCCAAACATCTAAATACCACCACCATGCTTGCCCGTTGGTATCAAATGAAGTCAAATGTTATTTGTCACGTACTGAATACAACAGCTGTAGACCTTACAGTGAAATGCTTACTTACAAGCCCTTAACCAACAATGTAGTTTTAAGAAAAATAAGTGTTAAGAAAGTATCTACTAAAATAAACTGATGTAAAAAATAAATAAAACATGTATATTGTTTTAAGAAGAAAATAGAAAAATAAGAAAATAATGCAATTAGCCCGGGTAGCCATTTCATTAGCTGTTCAGGAGTCTTATGGCTTGGGGGTAGAAGCTGTTAAGGAGTCTTTTGGACCTAGACTTGGCACTCCAGTACCGTTGCTGTGCGGTAGCAGAGAGAACAGTCTATGACTTGGGTGACTGGAGTCTTTGACAATTTTTTGGGCCTTCCTCTGACACTGCCTAGTATATAGGTCCTGGATGGCAGGAAGGTTGGCCCCAGTGATGTACTGGGCTGTACGCACTACCCTCTGCAATGCCTTGCAGTCGGAGGCTGAGCAATTCCCATACCAGGTGGTGATGCAACCAGTCAGGATGCTCTCGATGGTGCAGCTATGATGTTCTTACTGTGTAATGCAGTGTCTGCTGCTTTTTCGCCAGACATAATGGGACCCATGTCGTCCCAAAGTTTTGACTCAACTTTGCCAAAAAGCACCTGGAAGCACCTGGATGATCATGAAGATTCTTTGAAGAATGTTCTATGTAGTCAAAAGTATAATTTTTGGACGACATGGGTCCCATTATGTTCTACAGGAGAATGTCAGGCCCTCTGTCTGTGCTGGAGCTGAAGCGCAGCTGGGTCATGCAGCAAAACACTTAATCAAGTTTACTTGAAAATGGTTAAAAAGCAACACATTTGTAATTTACTTGTCAACGTCCAGACCCGTTGGAATCGTGTTTGGCCATGGAGTCGTGTATGAACAGGGAGTACAGGAGGGGACTAAGCACGCACCCCTGAGGGGCCCCAGTGTTGAGGATCAGCGTGGCAGATGTGTTGTTGCCTACCCTTACCACCTGGGGGTGGCCTGTCAGGAAGTCCAGGATCCAGTTGCAGAAGGAGGTGTTTAGTCCCAGGGTCCTTAGCTTAGTAATACGCTTTGTGGGCATTATAGTGTTGAACGCTGAGCTGTAGTCAATTATCAACATTCTCTCATAGGTGTTCCTTTTGTCCAGGTGGGAAAGGGCAGTGTGGAGTGCGATTGAGATAGCGGTATGCGAATTGGAATGGGTCTAGGGTTTCCGGGATGATGATGTTGATGTGAGCCATGACCAGCCTTTCAAAGCACTTCATGGCTACCGACATGAGTGCTACGGGGTGGTAATCATTTAGGCAGTTTACCTTCGCTTCCTTGGGCACAGGGACTGTGGTTGTCTGCTTGAAATATGTAGGTATTACAGACTCGGTCAGGGAGATGTTGATAATGTTAGTGAATGATGGTAGAAATTAGGCAAAACGGATTTAAGTTTGCCTGCATTAAAGTCCCCGGCCACTAGGAGAGCTGTTGCTGGATAAGCATTTTCTAGTTTGTTTATGGCCTTATACAGCTCGTTGAGTGCGGTCTTAGTGCCAGCATGAGTTTGTGGTGGTAAATAGATGGCTATGAAAAATATAGATAAACTCACTTGGTAGATAGTGTGGTCTACAGCTTATCATGAGGTACCCTACCTCAGGCGAGCAATACCTTAAGACTTCCTTAATGTTAGACATCACACACCAGCTGTTATTGACAAATAGACACACACCACCACCCTCGTCTTACCGGACGTAGCTGTTTTCTGTCCTGCGGATGTATGGAAAACCCAGCCAACTGAATATTATCCTTGTCGTCGTCGAGCTACAACTCGGTGAAAAATAAGATATTCCAGTTTTTAATGTCCATTTGGTAGGATAGTCTCAAACCGATCTCATCCAGATTATTCTCCAGTGATTGCATGTTGGCCAATAGAACGGATAGTAGAGGCAGGTTACTCACTCGGCAATGAATTCTCACAAGGCACCCTGATCTCCACCCCCTGTACCACCGTCTTTTCTTCACGTGAATGATGGGGATTTGGGCCTGGTCTCATTAAAGAAAAAATCTTTGTCCAGTTCGAGGTGAGTAATTGCTCTTCTGATATCCAGAAGCTCTTTTTGGTCATAAGAGACCAATGTACAAAATAAGTTGCAAAAAAAACACACAAGTAGCACAGTTGGTTAGGAGGCCGTAAAACGGCAGCCGTCCCCTCCGGCGCCAATAACAGTATATGTTATCTTAACTGTGGCCATGATGGTTTGATTGTGTGTTCACAAGGGGGAACTTGTCTGAAGAGAAGGAGGGTGTATGGTTGGAGCGTAGTTTGAAGTTCTTGATGGTGGAAGAGGAAGACTTTTACATCAATTACACGTGTAAGGTTTCCAGCGACAGAGGCAGTCCTTCAGCCTCCTTCACACTACAGCCTACAGGTTAGACAATCCTGTCTGGAAGATAACATAAAGGTGTTTCAAAAGATCACACACATATTATCCTCACTTTACCCTTGTTTTGATAGCGTATTATAACATCTGCAACCTCACCACTTTTGAAGAAAAATGGTTGAAGAATAAAGCCAGTCAGCTTGACATTATGTATTATAAACGCTATCTCTTTTTTTCTGTACAGATCCAAACTATCTGTTCCCTATTGGGGTACTACTGATCACTCTGGTATTGGTGTTTACTGTTAGTATTGTTGTTTACCATCACTTCAAGATCAACATCATGCTGTCGCTAAGGAGGATGTTCCCGCTTCTCCACACAAACACAGGTACGCAATGAGATGCTTTACCGCATATATACTTTGCAAGAACACTCACGGAAGCATTAATAGAAACATGCCTGAGCATGCACACACAGACATGCACACACACACACTATCTGCAGACTCATAGCATACTGTGCATTCACAAAATGGAAACTCGCAATAACATAAACATGCATTCCTACACCAGATACAGACAGTAATGCACATACAGCATGTCTCCCCTTTAACACCCAGGCCCACATTTAACCTGTCTGGGAACATGGGACCCTAGTCAACAGCCAGTGAAATGGAGCCGCGCGAAATACAAAACCTCATAAATGCTATAACTTCAATTTCTCAAACATATGACTATTTTACTCCATTTTATAGATACACCTCTCCTGAATCGAACCACATTGTCCGATTTCAAAAAGGCTTTACAGCAAAAGCAAAACATTAGATTATGTTAGGAGAGTACCCTGCCAAAAAACATCACACTGCCATTTTCAAAGCAACTAGCATGCATCACAAATACCCAAAACACAGCTAAATGCAACACTAACCTTTGACAATCTTCATCAGATGACACTCCTAGGACATCATGTTACACAATACATGCATTTTTTGTTCGATAAAGTTCATATTTACAGTGGGGCAAAAAAGTATTTAGTCAGCCACCAATTGTGCAAGTTCTCCCACTTAAAAAGATGAGAGGCCTGTAATTTTCATCATAGGTACACTTCAACTATGACAGACAAAATGAGGAAAAAAAATCCAGAAAATCACATTGTAGAATTTTTTATGAATTTATTTGCAAATTATGGTGGAAAATAAGTATTTGGTCAATAACAAAAGTTTCTCAATACTTTGTTATATACCCTTTGTTGGCAATGACACAGGTCAAACGTTTTCTGTAAGTCTTCACAAGGTTTTCACACACTGTTGCTGGTATTTTGGCCCATTCCTTCATGCAGATCTCCTCTAGAGCAGTGATGTTTTGGGGCTGTCGCTGGGCAACACGGACTTTCAACTCCCTCCAAAGATTTTCTATGGGGTTGAGATCTGGAGACTGGCTAGGCCACTCCAGGACCTTGAAATGCATCTTACGAAGCCACTCCTTCGTTGCCCGGGCGGTGTGTTTGGGATCATTGTCATGCTGAAAGACCCAGCCACGTTTCATCTTCAATGCCCTTGCTGATGGAAGGATGTTTTCACTCAATCTCACGATACATGGCCCCATTCTTTCCTTTACACGGATCAGTCGTCCTGGTCCCTTTGCAGAAAAACGGCCCCAAAGCATGATGTTTCCACCCCCATGCTTCACAGTAGGTATGGTGTTCTTTGGATGCAACTCAGCATTCTTTGTCCTCCAAACACGACGAGTTGAGTTTTTACCAAAAAGTTAAATTTTGGTTTCATCTGACCATATGACATTCTCCCAATCCTCTTCTGGATCATCCAAATGCTCTCTAGCAAACTTCAGACGGGCCTGGACATATACTGGCTTAAGCAGGGGGACACGTCTGGCACTGGATTTGAGTCCCTGGCGGCGTAGTGTGTTACTGATGGTAAGCTTTGTTACTTTGGTCCCAGCTCTCTGCAGGTCATTCACTAGGTCCCCCCGTGTGGTTCTGGGATTTTTGCTCACCGTTCTTGTGTTCATTTTGACCCCACGGGGTGAGATCTTGCGTGGAGCCCCAGATCGAGGGAGATTATCAGTGGTCTTGTATGTCTTCCATTTCCTAATAATTGCTCCCACAGTTGATTTCTTCAAACCAAGCTGCTTACCTATTGCAGATTCAGTCTTCCCAGCCTGGTGCAGGGCTACAATTTTGTTTCTGGTGTCCTTTGACAGCTCTTTGGTCTTGGCCATAGTGGAGTTTGGAGTGTGACTGTTTGAGGTTGTGGACAGGTGTCTTTTATACTGATAACAAGTTCAAACAGGTGCCATTAATACAGGTAACGAGTGGAGGACAGAGGAGCCTCTTAAAGAAGAAGTTACAGGTCTGTGAGAGCCAGAAATCTTGCTTGTTTGTAGGTGACCAAATACTTATTTTCCACCATAATTTGCAAATAAATTCATTAAAAATCCTACAATGTGATTTTCTGGATTTTTTTTCTCATTTTGTCTGTCATAGTTGACGTGTACCTATGATGAAAATTACAGGCCTCTCATCTTTTTAAGTGGGATAACTTGCACAATTAATTGGTGGCTGACTAAATACTTTTTTCCCCCACTGTATATATAAAAACAGCATTTTACATCGGCGCGTGACGTTCAGAAAATATTTTCCCTCAAATGCTTCCGGTGAATCAGCGCTACAATTTACAAAATTACTATTCGAAAACATTGTTAAAATGTAATATTGTCATTCAAAGAATTATAGATTAACATCTCTTGAATGCAACAGCATTGCCAGATTTAAAAATAACTTTACTGGGAAATCACACTTTGCAATAAACGACGTGGTATGCTCAGAAAAATAGGCTAGGCGATACATGTTAGCGCCATCTTGGAACCATCTAAAATCAAATATACTATTGTAAATATTCCCTTACCTTTGATTATCTTCATCAGAAGGCACTTCTAGGAATCCCAGGTCCACAACAAATGTAGTTTGGTTCGAAAAAGTGAATTTATGTCCCAATAGTTCCTTCTTGTTAGCGTGTTCCGAAGGCTACTCATAATGCACTGAAGCGCGCGGGACTTGTCGTCACGAATGTGCAAAAAAATATATTTACGTTCGTTCAAACATGTCAAACGTTGTATAACAAATCTTTAGGGTCTTTTTTAACCAGAGCTTCAATAATATTCAAGGCGGACGATTGCATTGTCTTACTAAACGTTTCGGAACAAAATGGTTCCCATGGGCGCCCACGTCATAGTAGTAACGGCCCTCCCCCTGTGACCAACTTCCCAAGCCTCTCTTTGGGTCAGTTTCTACCATAGACTCAAACCACTTTGTAAAGACTGTTGACATCTAGTGGAAGCCTTAGGAAGTGCTAAATGATTAATAAGTCCCTGTGTGTTTCAATGGCAAAGGTTTGAAGTGATTCCACACATCAGATTTCCATTTCCTGTTAGGATTTGTATCAGGGTTTTGACTGCCATATGAGTTCTGTTATACTCACAGACACCATTCAAACAGTTTTAGAAACGTTAGAGTTTTCTATCTAAATCTACTAATTATATGCATATTCTAGTTACTGGGCAGGAGTAGTAACCAGATTAAATCGGGTACGTTTTTTATCCGGCCGTGCAAATACTGCCCCCTATCCCCAACAGGTTAAACCCACACACACACATGTTGCATTGCTTGTTTCCCACTCCCCACCTGACCACAAGTAAAATCAGTAGCAAATGTAGCAAGGTACTGTAGCACATCCCACACCTGCAGTATACAAGCACAGCATTTTCCATGACAGAGGAAACGGAGAGAAAGTTTCATACGAGGCACTGAATAGGCCATGTTACCATGAAACACAAGCAACTATGGTGTCATTAATAACCAAGCCTCCTCTGTTAGGCAGGTTAGTGGAGACATTTGCTCCAGCCAAGCACTAACACACCTATTTTGTTTTACCTGTCCCTGTCCTGCATGCAACAGACTCTGATGGGAAGCTGTATGATGCGTACGTGGCGTACCCCCGTGTGCAGAAAGACGAGGTGCCCAGAGAAGACCAGCCTGTTGAACTTGTGATGGGATTGATGGGCTTTGGAGAGGACAGTGATAGACATAAGGAGGAAATATGTTGAATGAAAGGACTTCTGATACCATAAAATGTTGTATCTGCCTCTCACAACACATTTTCATGAACATTTATTGAATCAGACTTTGGAAGATTGATCCTCTGGGGTGAGATTTATTTTTGGCGGGATGATGATTGATCGTTCTGCCGCTGGAAAATGCACAATTAAGAGTGTATTAATTCTGACCATATTGGCAGAGCAACTCAAACACACACGCATGCAGATACACACAATTTACCACCATGATGTACATACACACCACTGCGAGAGAGCTTTAATAAAGAGTGCCCAGTACATTCTATACAATGTATTTGATTTGTCTTTGTTTGTCTACTTTTAAGAAATTGTTGAAAGAATTGTTTTTCAGATTTGTTAATCATCCATTGAGATAAGCTATAAGTGTTTAAACTAATATTAATGAATGCAGTTATTTATTAATAGGCCAAAGTATTTATGAACAGCTTACTGACATTTAATATTAAATGTTTTATAAATGGTGAGCTGACTATTAACAAATACCTTATATGATTTATTAAAGCACAGTCCTGAAACTTCCCAGACACTTCCCAGAAGGGCGATTTGCAGAAGTTGGTTGCGTGCTAGCTCTTCTGTTATGTCTAGCTTACGTACAGGTAGGACTGTCTGTGACTGGTAACCTGCTTTACTGTAATCCAATGTGATCATAGGCCATTTCAAAGAAAGTGTGGTTAGGAGGACTGGGGATTCTAAAATCAAATGGTTAAAAATCCAGCTGAGGTTATTTCACACCTCAAGAAAACAACCTCCAGCATTGTCTTGTCAAACTGAAGTATCTTCCTTAAAAATCACACTTTCTCGAGCCTGGAACCACAGTGTGAAACAAAGTGAAGAGGACCTTGGGTTTATCATCTCTAAGAAGATGCATGGATTCATGTAAGTATTGTAATTGTTACTGCAAACTGTTGGTACACTTGGGCTTTTTATGTAGCATGAAGGTAGCCATTAGGAAGGATTAAGCTAGAGATGTTTTGCATGAGCTGTGTCTCAATCCGCCAATGTCGGCCTTCCACATCTGTGGAGGAAAGTGACCGGGCTACAGCGGTGTTATTCAGACCATGAGATGTCTCAAATCAGTCTTCTCACAAAAATGTATGTAGAGTCTGAACAGTTTGGCCTTACCAATATGACCACTCTATGGAAAGATGAGACTCACGGGCACGATGATGTACTCTGTTTTGCTCTAGGACCCCCACAAGTGTCACGACTCATCTGAAGGCAACCCATACAAATGAATGGAAGTATAGAGGTAGTTTTGTGCTTACAAATATGAGGTTAAATATTTGTCTATAAAAACACAAATATTTCCAGAGGTTTCTTATATCTCCTAGATATAGGACAGACATTTCAAAACCTTATTCCTTATGATTTTTCTTTACTGTATTTTTTTTGTCATTTATTCATGTTTATTTGATAGTAGTAAAGGCCAAATTCAATTTTTTCTCAAAACATTTTCATATGCCTACAGCGGTACCAAAATTCAAAATCAAATATCTAAATGATTCCTGGCATGACCATCTTAAAACAATTCCATGTGTTATATGTGTGTGTGTGAGTGTGTGTGTGTGTGTGTGTGTGTTGGAAATATACATTTCCAGAGTGAATTTGACTTATCTGATGTCCTGGAGATATGAAAGCCACAGAATAAACTGGCTGGGGTAAATGCCTGTCAATCGAAACAGTCAGCAATACAGATGCCAGGTAGACTAATTATGGGTGATAACTGCTGCTACAGAAGATCATCAATCAACATAATGAGTATGATCGATATATATATATATATATACACACAGTACCAGTCAAAAGTATGGACACACCTACTAATTCAAGGGTTTTTCTTTATTTGTACCATTTTCTACATTGTAGAATAATAGTGACGACATCAAAACTATGAAATAACACATATGGAATCATGTAGTAACAAAAAAAGTGTTAAACAAATCAAAATATTATATATTTGAGATTCTTCAAAGTAGCCACCCTTTGCCTTGATGACAGCTTTGCACACTCTTGGCATTAACTCAACCAGCTTCACCTGGAATGCTTTTCCAAAAGTTTTGAAGGAGTTCCCACATATGCTGAGCACTTGTTGGCTGCTTTTCATTCACTCTGCTGTCCAACTCATCCCAAAACATCTCAATTGGGTTGAGGTCAGGTGATTGTGGAGGCCAAGTCATCTGATGCAGAACTCCATCCCTCTTCTTATTGGTCAAATAGCCCTTACACAGCCTGTAGGTGTGCTGGGTCATTGTCCTGATGAAAAACAAATGATACTCCCGCTAAGCGCATCCAGATGGGATGGCGTATCGCTGCAGAATGCTGTGGTAGCAATGCTGGTTAAGTGTGCCTTTGAATTCTAAATAAATCACTGACGGTGTGTCATAGAAATTTGGTGGTTGGTTCAACCACCCTCATACAGACCAAGGAGCATCATAAGTCACTCTGGGTTCATCCTGTCATTATCTGCACGTGGGTTATTACTGCATGGTCGGAACTAGAAGCACAAGCATTTCGCTACACTCGCATTAACATTGCTAACCATGTGTACAGTTGAAGTCAGAAGTTTATACATACACTTAGGTTGGAGTCATTAAAACTAGTTTTTCAACCACTCCACAAATTTCTTGTTAACAAACTATAGTTTTGGCAAGTCGGTTAGGACATATACTTTGTGCATGACACAAGTCATTTTTCCAACAATTGTTTACAGACAGATTATTTCACTTATAATTGTAACGGTCGTCGTACGTCATGGACCAAGGCGCAGCGGGTTGAGTCCTCATCTTAACTTTATTAGAACACGTAACAAACAAAGCAAGAAAACGATCGAACGAACAGTGTTGCAGGCTAACACACAGCAGTACAACAACGACTTACCACAAAGGGACAGGTGAAAACAGGGCTACTTAAGTATGACTCTCAATCAGTAACAACGATGTACAGCTGTTCCTGATTGAGAGCCATACCAGGCCAACACAAAGAAATACACAACATAGAAAACCATAGAAATACAAAACAAGAACATTACCCAAAAACGCCAGAACACATAAACCCCCCTCTTACATAAATACATATCCCATAAACCCAGAACCACATAAAACAAATACCCCCTGCCACGTCCTGACCAAACTACAATAACCCCTTATACCCCCCCCCCCAAAGGTGCAGACCCCGGATGCGCCTTACACAAAAATAAACACAAAATAAACCCCCCAAACTAAAGGGAGGGAAGGGAGGGTGGCAGCCGTCACCGACAGTTCCCGTGCTACACCCCCCCCCCTCTCCAATCCTCCTACTGTGGAGGTGGCTCAGGCTCTGGCCTTAGTCCACCACCTAACCTGAGCACCCCCGCTGAATACCTCTGGCTGAGGCACGTCGCTGTAGACCTCGGGCTGACGCACTTCGCTGTAGACCTCAGGCAGAAGGACGATTCTGGGAGCTCCGGACTGTAGGGCGACTCTGGGAGCTCCGGACTGTAGGGCGACTCTGGGAGCTCCGGACTGTAGGGCGACTCTGGGAGCTCCGGACTGTAGGGCGTCTCACTCGGTTCCGGACTGTGGGCCGTCTCACTCGGTTCCGGACTGTGGGCCGTCTCACTCGGTTCCGGACTGTGGGCCGTCTCAGTCGGTTCCGGACTGTGGGCCATCTCTCTTGGTTCCGGACTGTGGGCCATCTCTAGATGGGGCACTGTCGTCGCAAGCTCTGAACGGGGCACTGTTTCCGCACACTCTGGACGGGGCACTGTTGCCGGAAGCTCTGGACGGGGACTGCGCACTGAAAGCCTGATGCGTGGGGCTGGTAGTGGAGGTACCAGACTGGAGACACGCACCCCAAGGCTAGTGCGAGGAGCAAGAACAGGACGAGTTGGACTGGGCTGACGCACTGGAGGCCTGGTGCGTGGGGCTGGTACTGGAGATGCCAGACTGGATACACGCACCCCAAGGCTAGTGCGGGGAGCAGGAACAGGACGAGTTGGACTGGGCTGACGCACTGGAGGCCTGGTGCGTGTTGCTGGCTTTGGATGTGCCAGCCTGGAAACACGCACCTCAGGGCTAGTGCGAGGAGCGGGAACAGGATACACTGGGCCGTGAAGGCGCACTGGCGGTCTTGAGCGCAGTACTGGCACCGCCCTTACTGGCTGGATGCCCGCTTTCCCCTGGCAAATGCAGGGCTCTGGCACCGCGCACACCAGCCTGTGAATGCTCGGCCTCGACGCCATGCGCATCACCCCATAGCACGGGGCCTGACCAGTAACAAGCTGCCTCCGATAAGCACGGGGAGTTGGCTTGGAGCTTCATCTGTACAAACAATAGTACGCAAGTATAAACACCATGGGACCACACAACCGTCATACCGCTTAGGAAGGAGACACGTTCTGTCTCTTAGAGATGAAGGTACTTTGGTGCGAAAAGTGCAAATCAATCCCAGAACAACAGCAAAAGACCTTGTGAAGATGCTGAAGGAAACAGGTACAAAAGTTTCTATATCCACAGTAAAACGACTCCTATATCGACATAACCTATAAGGCCGCTCAGCAAAGAAGAAGCCACTGCTCCAAAACCGCCATAAAAAAGCCAGACTACGGTTTGCAACTGCACATGGGGACAAAGATCGTACTTTTTGGAGAAATGTCCTCTAGTCTGATGAAACAAAAATAGAACTGGAAAAAGGGGCAGGCTTGTAATCCGAAGAACACCATCCCAACCGTGAAGCACGGGGGTGGCAGCATCATGTTGTGGGGGTGCTTTGCTGCAGGAGGGACTGGTGCACTTCACAAAATAGATGGCATCATGAGGTAAGAAAATTATGTGGATATATTGAAGCAACATCTCAAGACATCAGTCAGGAAGTTAAAGCTTGGTCGCAAATGGGTCTTCCAAACAGACAATGACCCCAAGCATACTTCCAAAGTTGTGGCAAAATGGCTTAAGGACAACAAAGTCAAGGTATTGGAGTGACCATCACAAAGCCCTGACCTCAATCCAATAGAAAATATGTGGGCAGAACTGAAAAAGTGTGTGCGAGCAAGGAGGCCTACAAACCTGACTCAGTTACACCAGCTCTGTCAGGAGGAATGGGCCAAAATTCACTCAACTTATTGTGGGAAGCTTGTGGAAGACTACCTGAAATGTTTGACCCAAGTTAAAAAATGTAAAGGCAATGCTACCAAATACTAATTGAGTGTATGTAAACTTCTGAGCTACTGGGAATGTGATGAAAGAAATAACAGCTCAACTAAATCATTCTCTCTAATATTATTATGACATTTCACATTCTTAAAATAAAGTGGTGATCCTAACTGACCTAAGACAGAGAATTTTTACTCTGATTAAATGTCAGGAATTGTGAAAAACTGAGTTTAAATATATTTGGCTAAGGTGTATGTAAACTTCCAACTTCAACTGTATGTGACCACATTTTTTTTATTTGATTTGGTTGTTATCTTAACCCCATCCTGGCTTAGTTTCCCAGATGCAAGGATGATTTAGAGACAACAAGGAATTGTTCTAAACTCCTCCTGAATATCTCTTATCTCGATTATATCCATCACATCTTGTCTATGTAATGCAGTCTTTCACTCATTTAACATCTGAAGCCATCTCATGGTGACCATACGCCCAGATTAGCTGCTGGGAACTAGAGTGGAGACCATAAAAACACAGACACTAACAGGACAGAAATATCCTCCTATTTGTTAAGTATTAATTGCTAACTATTAATATCAAATAAATCAGGTAAATATGTAATTTTTCTATCACAAGTGTCACCAGCCAAGCATACCAACACCACCACAGCTCCTCCTCCATGCTTCATGGTGGGAACCACACATGCAGAGATCATCCATTCACCTACTCTGCGTCACACAAAGACACAGCGGTTGGAACCAAAAATCTCAAATTTGGACTCATCAGACCAAAGGACCGGTCTAATGTTCATTGCTCATGTTTCTTTGCCCACGCAAGTCTCTTCTTCTTATTTGTGTCCTTTAGTAGTGGTTTTTTGCAGCAATTCCACTATGAAGGCCTGATTAACACAGTCTCCTCTGAACAGTTGATTTTGAGATGTGTCTGTTACTTGAACTCTGAAGCATTTATTTATGCTGCAATTTCTGAGGATAGTAAATCTAATGAACTTATCCTCTGCAGCAGACGTAACTCTGGGTCTTCCTTTCCTGTGGTGGCCCTCATGAGAGCCATTTTCATCATAGCACTTGATGGTTTTTGCGACTGCAATTTAAGAGTTCTGACCTTCATGTCTTAAAGTAATGATGGACTGTCATTTCTCTTTGTTTATTTGAGCTGTTCTTGACATAATATCTACTTGGTAACTTACCAAATAGAGCTATCTTCTGTATACCACCCCTACCTTGTCACAACACAATTGATTGGCTCAAACGCATTAAGAAGGAAAGAAATTCCACAAATTAACTTTTAGCAAGGGACACCTGTTGATTGAAATGCATTCCAGGTGACTACCTCATGAAGCTGGTTGAGAGAATGCCAAGAGTGTGCAAAGCTGTCATCAAGGCAAAGGGTGGCTACTTTGAAGAATCTCAAATATAAAATATATTTTGATTTGTTTAACACTTTTTTGGTTACTACATTTTTCCATATGTGTTATTTCATATTTTTGATTTCTTCACTATAATTCTACAATGTAGAAAATAATAAAATAAAGAAAAACCCTGGAATGAGTAGGTGTCCAAACATTTGACTGCAACTCATTATACAGTATGTTTCTTGTTGTGGAACACTGTATAGCCTACAGCTCAAAAACACTTAATGATAAGGTTGCTTATGAAGTCGATCAAGGGAATCAGAGGGATACAGGCCTATCAGGGTACAATGAGACATGCAGAGAGAGATGGAGAGAGAGAGAGAGATGGGGTGATTTTAAACCTAACCCTAACTTTAACCGTAACGTTAACCACACTACCAACCCTAACCTTAAATTAAGATAAAAAAGCAAATACATTTTTACGATATCGTTTTTATGGCTGTGGTAACCATTGGTGGTAACTAGTGACAACCGTTATGGGCAGGGGCTCTGTTTCCGGACGTGATTACGTCACTCAACCACCGTGAAGATTCTAGTTAGTTTAGCCAACTCAACGCTTACCACCCGGCGACTCCCGGACCCAAACCCGGATAAGAAGTGGGCCAACAATTCACTCGGTCAAGGTAACGTTAATTTGCAAGATTTCAGAGTATGTGCATTTAATAGATAAGAAAAGAAAAGATCTGATCTCAATGATGAGGTAGGTAGCTGCAATAACGTTAACTTAGCTAGCTAACGTTACTTGTTAGGCAGCTAGTGTGGGCTCTGTACTGATAGAGCTAGCTAGTCCAGCTAGCTTTACAGAACCGCTTTTAAAGAAGTAATTGATTTTATGATTATGATTTGGCGTTTCTGCAAAGAAACAATCTGATTTAAATAAGTGTTACATCTGTGTTCATAGCTAGTTGGCTAGCTTCATTTGTTTTAGCTTGCTAACTTGGCACATTTTGTCACCATGTAATCATGTCTCTAGTTGAGAACTTTCTGAAAAATCACTTTGGAATTATTTTGATATTTCACTCCATAGACAGACTGCAAAACATACTGGGGTTCCTTATCCTACCTGGCGTGAGGTGTGTGTGACACTAACAACTTCAGAGATTCAGCACTGAAACACTGTGTTTACTGAGACCTGTGGCAATGGAATCTCTACCACCAGCAAAATCACGACAAGCTTGTCAAGTTCAGAATCAGCAGATGCCTTGGAGCAGAATGTTACTGGGATCACTGATTGTCTTCAGTTGTCTGGTTGCTTCTGTGTCCTCTGATGAGGATTACTATAAGTTATTGAAGGTGTCCAGAGAAGCCACAACCAGAGAGATACGACAAGCCTTCAAAAAGCTAGCTCTGATCATGCACCCGGATAAAAACCCAGTGAGTAGCCTGCCCTATAGATATACACTACCGGTCAAAGGTTTTAGAACACCTACTCATTCAAGTGTTTTTCTTTATTTTTACTATTTTATATGTTGTATAATAACAGTGAAGACATCAAAACTAAGAAATAACACAAATGGAATCATGTAACAAAAAGTTAAACAAATCAAAATGTTTTAGATTCTTCAAAGTAGTCACCCTTTGTCTTTGACCGCTTTGCACACTCTTGGCATTCTCTCAACCAGCTTCACCTGGAATGCTTTTCCAACAGTCTTGAAGGAGTTCCCACATATGCTGAGCACTTGTTGGCTGCTTTTCCTTCACTCTGCGGTCCGACTCAACCCAAATTATCTCAATTTGGTTGAGGTCGGGGTGATTGTGGTGGCCATGTCGTCCGATGCAGCACTCATCACTCTCCTTTCTTGATCAAATAGCCCTTACACAGCATGGAGGTGTATTGGGTCATTGTCCTGTTGAAAAACAAATGGTAGTCCTACTAAGCCCAAACCAGATGGGATGGCTTATTGCTGCAGAATGCTGTGGTAGCCATGCTGGTTAAGTGTGCCTTGAATTCTAAATAAATCACTGACAGTGGCACCAGCAAAGCACCCCACACGATCACACCTCTTCCTCCATGGTTTACGGTGGGAAATACACGTGCGGAGATCATCCGTTCACCCACACCGCGCGGTTGGAACCAAAAATCTCCAATTTGGACTCCAGACCAAAGCACACATTTCCTACGGTGTAATGTCCATTGTTCGTGTTTCTTGGCTCAAGCAAGTCTCTTCTTCATACTGGTGTCCTTTTAGTAGTGGTTTCTTTGCAGCAATTTGACCATGAAGGCCTGATTCACACGGTCTCCTCTGAACAGTTAATGTTAAAATTAGAGGTTTACCGATTAAATCGGCATGGCCGATTTAATTGGGGCCGATTTCACGGTTTCATAACAATCGGTAATCGGCCTTTTTGGACGCCGATTACGTTGCAATCCACGAGGAGACTGCGTGGCAGGCTGACCACCTGTTATGCGAGTGTAGCGTCAAAAGGACCTTGTGGCTACAAGGAGCCAAGGTAAGTTGCTAGCTAGCATTAAACTTAACTTATAAAAAACAATCAATCTTCACATAATCACTAGTTAACTACACATGGTTGATGATATTACTAGGTTGACTAGCTTGTCCTGCGTTGCATATAATCAATGCCGTGCCTGTTAATTTATCGAATCACAGCCTACTTCAACTTTGCCAAACGAGTAAAGATTTAACAAAATTGCACAACCGTTGCACAAATGTACCTAACCGTAAACATCAATGCCTTTCTTAAAATCAATACACAGAAGTATATATTTTTTAGTTAACATTGCCTGCTAACAATTTCTTTTAACAGGGGAAATTGTTTCACTTCTCTTGCGTTCAGTGCAAGCAGAGTCAGGGTATATGCAACAGTTTGGGCCGCCTGGCTCGTTGCGAACTATGTGAAAACCATTTCTTCCTAACAAAGACCATAATTAATTTGCTAGAATTTTATGTAATTATGACAAACATTGAAGGTTGTGCAATGTAACAGCAATATTTAGACTTAGGGTTGCCACCCGTTCGATAAAATACGGAACAGTTCTGTATTTCACTGAAAGAATAAATGTTTTGTTTTCTAAATTATAGTTTCCGGATTTGACCATATTAATGACCAAAGGCTCGTATTTCTGTGTTTATTATAATTAAGTCTATGATTTCATAGAGCAGTCTGACTGAGCAGTGGTAGGCAGCAGCAGGCTCATAAGCATTCATTCAAACAGCACTACTGCATTTGCCAGCCGCTCTTAGCAATGCATGATATACAGCGCTGTTTATGACTTCAAGCCTATCAACTACCGAGCTTAGGCTGGCAATACTAAAGTGCCTATAACAACATCCAATAGTCAAAGGTATATGAGATACAAATGGTATAGAGAGAAATAGTCAACGTGTCATAATTCCTATAATAACTACAACCTAAATCTTCTTAACTGGGAATATTGAAGACCTGGGAATATTGAACCACCAGCTTTCATATGTTCTGAGCAAGGAACTTAAACGTTAGCTTTTTTACATGGCACATATTGCACTTTTACTTCTCCAACACTGTGTTTTTGCATTATTTAAACCAAATTGAACATGTTTCATTATTTATTTGAGAGTAAATAGATTTTAGTTAAAATGTGTTCATTCAGTATTGTTGTAATTGTCATTATTACAAATATATATTGTGGCAAATCTCTTCAAGCTTAGGAGCGTTTGTCACAAATTAAGTGGGAAACTGTCACCAAATCACAGCAGAATGAGAGTTATTTCGAACAGGACAGTACCTGTGTGTTTGTTTCTCCGTCCTGGTCCACCCAGGCAAGGTCAAGGATAGCAGGGTTCGGTACACGAATCGAGTTTTCGATAGGTCCAGGTCCAAACGCCAACAGGTAAGTCCAAACAGTTCAGCTCATACACGGTAAATCCAGCATATATATATATATATATATATACTTCTCAAAAAAATAAAGGGAACACTAAAATAACACATCCTAGATCTGAATGAATGAAATAATCTTATTAAATACTTTTTTCTTTACGTAGTTGAATGTGCTGACAACAAAATCACACAAAAATAATGAATGGAAATCCAATTTATCAACCCATGGAGGTCTGGATTTGGAGTCACACTCAAAATTAAAGTGGAAAACCACACTACAGGCTGATCCAACTTTGATGTAATGTCCTTAAAACAAGTCAAAATGAGTAGTGTGTGTGGCCTCCACGTGCCTGTATGACCTCCCTACAACGCCTGGGCATGCTCCTGATGAGGTGACGGATGGTCTTCTGAGGGATCTCCTCCCAGACCTGGACTAAAGCATCCGCCAACTCCTGGACAGTCTGTGGTGCAACGTGGCGTTGGTGGATGGCGCGAGACATGATGTCCCAGATGTGCTCAATTGGATTCAGGTCTGGGGAACGGGCGGGCCAGTCCATAGCATCAATGCCTTCCTCTTGCAGGAACTGCTGACACACTCCAGCCACATGAGGTCTAGCATTGTCTTGCATTAGGAGGAACCCAGGGCCAACCGCACCAGCATATGGTCTCACAAGGGGTCTGAGGATCTCATCTCGGTACCTAATGGCAGTCAGGCTACCTCTGGCGAGCACATGGAGGGCTGTGCGGCCCTCCCAAAGAAATGCCACCCTACACCATGACTGACCCACCGCCAAACCGGTCATGCTGGAGGATGTTGCAGGCAGCAGACTGTTCTCCACGGCGTCTCCAGACTCTGTCACGTCTGTCACATGTGCTCAGTATGAACCTGCTTTCATCTGTGAAGAGCACAGGGCGCCAGTGGCGAATTTGCCAATCTTGGTGTTCTCTGGCAAATGCCAAACGTCCTGCACGGTGTTGGGCTGTAAGCACAACCCCCACCTGTGGACGTCGGGCCCTCATACCACCCTCATGGAGTCTGTTTCTGACCATTTGAGCAGACACATGCACATTTGTGGCCTGCTGGAGGTCATTTTGCAGGGCTCTGGCAGTGCTTCTCCTGCTCCTCCTTGCACAAAGGCGGAGGTAGCGGTCCTGCTGCTGGGTTGTTGCCCTCCTACGGCCTCCTCCACGTCTCCTGATGTACTGGCCTGTCTCCTGGTAGCGCCTCCATGTTCTGGACACTACGCTGACAGACACAGCAAACCTTCTTGCCACAGCTCGCATTGATGTGCCATCCTGGATGAGCTGCACTACCTGAGCCACTTGTGTGGGTTGTAGACTCCGTCTCATGCTACCACTAGAGTGAAAGCACCGCCAGCATTCAAAAGTGACCAAAACATCAGCCAGGAAGCATAGGAACTGAGAAGTGGTCTGTGGTCCCCACCTGCAGAACCACTTCTTTATTGGGGGTGTCTTGCTAATTGCCTATAATTTCCACCTGTTGTCTATTCCATTTGCACAACAGCATGTGAAATTTATTGTCAATCAGTGTTGCTTCCTAAGTGGACAGTTTGATTTCACAGAAGTGTGATTGACTTGGAGTTACATTGTGTTAAGTGTTCCCTTTATATTTTTGAGCTGTGTGTGTGTGTGTGTGTGTGTGTGTGTGTGTGTGTGTGTGTGTGTGTGTATATATACATACATACATACATACATACATACATACATACATACATACATACATACATACATACATACATACATACATTTCTCTATGGTTCACAGATCCTTCCAGCTCTTTCTCTCTCTTCCTGGTTTGTCTTGACCCCTTATCTGTGGATCGGCCCCACCTTCTGAGGGTTCCCCTTGCTTCTGGGAATTGTAGTTTTGGGAGTCGGCCGTTTTGTGATCTGTAGTTCTGATCGGGGTGGCCATTTTAGTGATAGGGCAGATCCCATTTATTAGTTCTGTTCTCACATATCTGCCATTTATCACTCGACCCCCTTCTTTGCCACATATATATGCCGATTTCATCGGTATCTGCTTTTTTTGGTCCTCCAATAATAGGTATCTGCATTGAAAAATCATCGGTCGACCTCATGTTGAGATGTATCTGTTACTTGAACTCTGAAGTATTTATTTGGGCTGCAATCTTGGGTGCAGTTAATTGCAGATTTCTGAGGCTGGTAACTCCTAATGGACGTATCCTCTGCAGCAGAGGTAACTCTGGGTTTTCCTTTCCTGTGGCGATCCTCATGAGAGCCAGTTTCCTCCTAGCGCTTGATGGTTTTTGCGACTGCACTTGAAGAAACTTTCAAAGTTCTTGAAATTTTCCAGATTGACTGACCTTCATGTCTTAAAGTAAAGATGGACTGTCGTTTCTCTTTGCTTATTTGAGCTGTTCTTGCCATAATATGGACTTGGTCTTTTACCAAATAGAGCTTACTTCCTGATACCAACCCTGCCTTGTCAAAACACAACTGATTGGCTCAAATGCATTAAGAAGGAAAGAAATTCCACAAATTAACTGTTTAACAAGGCACACCTGTTTAATTGAATTGCATCCCAGGTGACTACCTCCATGATGCTGGTTGAGAGAATGCCAAGAGTGTGCAAAGCTGTCATCAAGGCAAAGGGTGGTTACTTTGAAGAATTGTTTTACACTTTTTTGGGGTTATTTCATAGTTTTGATGTCTTCACTATAATTCTACAATGTAGAAAATAGTAAAATTAAGAAAAACCCTTGAATGAGTAGGTGTGTCCAAACCTTTTGACTGTGTGTGTTATAACATGTTAAAATGTAACTTTTCTCATAGGCTATAACATATCACAACATACTGGTGATTTCCTAGTCTGGTCCCAGTTCTGTTTTTGCTGTTTTTCTTAATTCTATGGTCATTGTCACAACAAAACAGCACAACCACGTCTGGTAGCAGACTAGGTATTTTCCACAAAGTCCAGTACTTGATTTGTTGCTCTCATTGTCCAGCATGATGAAACTGCCCACGACAAGTTCCTGAAGGTAACCCGAGCCTATGAAGTTTTGAAGGATGACGATCTGAGGAAGAAGTATGACAAGTATGGAGAGAAGGGTCTGCAGGACGAGCAGCAGGGAGGAGGACGATATGAGAGCTGGAACTACTATAGAAATGAATTTGGTAAATCGTTTTTTTAGGGTAGTCTAAGAATGTGAAATGTAAACATTGACAAGAAATATGAAGGGGATTGATAAGCCACTGCTAACATGCAACAATTTCAGTCATTTCCTCAGGATGTTGATGTGACTTGTCATCGTACTCTTTCTGCAGGTATCTACGATGATGACCTAGAGATTGTCACTTTAGATAGGGGAGACTTCGGTAAGTGATGTCACACTATTCTGAACCTTCAGAGCCATCTTTTCTTGTTGGGGTATGTTTGTTGTTATGATACTGGCTCTACTACCATAGATGCAGCAGTGAACTCTGGGGAACTCTGGTTTGTCAACTTCTACTTCCCTCGTTGTCATCACTGTCACGAGCTGGCTCCCACGGTAATACTTTCCTCACTCACTGTAAACGTGCATTCTGCAATATTTACTGCTATTCATTGGTTGTTTCATATACTTCATTAAAATGTCCATTGAACAGTGGTAGATATTGCAGATGGTACCTTTTTTTTAAGTCGTCTTCATTTATCTTTTGATAATTGTTATCTATGTTACTCTGTGTGTGTGTGTGTCCGCAGTGGAGGGAGTTTGCTAAGGAGATGGATGGAGTGATCAGGATAGGAGCAGTGAACTGCGGAGACAACAACAGACTGTGTCGCAGCAACGGCATCAACAGCTACCCCAGCCTCTACATTTACAAAGCTGGAATGGTAGGAGAAACGTCTCAGCTGTCTTTTAGGATAGCTCTGTCATGCATCACGTAGCCTTGTTTTAGCACATCATTCAATCTGTTTTAAACGGGCTACGTATCACTCACTGATCACGGCGTTAGGAACAACCCTCTAAAACGCATCCCTTTCTGTCGTCCCAATAGAATCCAGAGAAATACTTTGGAGATAGGGCCAAGAAGAGTTTGACTAAGTTTGGCATGCAGTTTGTGAAGAGCAGAGTTACAGAGCTGTGGCAAGGCAATGTCTTCACCGAGATTGAGGCAGCATTTTCATCTGGAGTTGGATGGCTGATCACCTTCTGTGCTGACTCAGGAGGTAAGACAGGCTGTTAAGGGTTATGTTGAGATGCTTTGTCATGTTTACAAATAGACTTTTAGTCAGAATTAGTGAAACCAATATGGTATGAATTGTATTTTCTATACAGTTAAAATATGATCTGTGTTTGATCTCTTCATAGACTGTCTAGAGTCACAGACGAGGCAAAAATTAGCAGGAATGTTGGTAAGTCCTCATTGATCCCATGCTGTATGTTTACCTTCCCATGAGCATACATTGTTATTGTGACTGAAATATGTCTCTTCTCTTGTGTCCTCTTCAGGAAGGTCTAGTGAACGTGGGCTGGATGGACTGCTCAACACAGGCTGAGTTGTGTGACAGCTTTGAGGTGACCACCAGCACCACAGCCTTCTTCCCCCCTGGCAGTTCACTGAAGAACAAGGGCAGCGTGCTGGTAAGAGAGGCCCAAAGGATAACATGAAATGTATTTGTAAGTGAGAAGGAGAAACCCAGGATGGGTTTAGGAAGAAGCCTCACCATACATGGCTAAGAGAACACTTTTATGTTTTATTGACATGAGATGATAGAATCGTGACTGTTCTGAAAGCCCAGTTTTACAACAAACATTGGTTTCATCACAACAGTTCCTGCAGAGTTTGGATACCAGAGAGATCTATGGAGAGGTGATGCAGCATCTGCCTGACCTAGAGCCTCTTACTAAGGAAACCTTCCAGGTACAGTAATAATAACCCAATAATCAAATCTAACGTACAGTAAAAATCTGTATTGCCATCTCGTACAACCATATGTTTATTGTGCCTCATGGGGGGTTATGTCGTAGTGCAGCGTCCTCTGTGCTGTCCAATCTGTGAGAGGCAGACTCAGTTGTCACAGTTGGAGGCCGGCTCGAATGTTGTGGATGTTCTTTCCTCTTCCTAGTAATAATATACCTACCTACTAAAAATAACCACATATAGTTGACATGAAATAATCTGTTGTCTGACATGATTTCAGTTGAGGAAAACACCTTTAGTGGTGATGCTGAAATATTTAGGAAAAATACAGTTATTCTGTCCTATTCTATTCTCCATCGGTCTCTGTAGAGTAAACTGGCCCATCATCGGTGGCTGGTCAGTTTTTCTTTCGGACAGAAGACCATGGCATCTCATGAGTATAAGAAGCTCAAGGCTCTTCTGAAGGCAGCCAACATACTGGTAAGGTCTGAAATCCACAATGAATATCGCTCTGATTCACTGTTCATTCACGTCACTGATTCAGTCTGGATGTTTAATACTGCCAGTACTCTGTGCTTTTTCTCAGGTGGGAAAGGTGGACTGCCTTACTGACTCAGAACTATGCGCCTCCTTCTACATTCAAAAGCCCTGCATCGCTGTCTTCAAAGGCCTTGGGATTCATGACTTTGAGATACACCATGGTAAGTCAACGTCTTATTCGAACTCAATCGATTTTGGTATTTTATCTCTGTATTTCACTTGGCATTCCTTTTCACTGGTTGTTGTATACATATGCACATTTTGTATATCTACTCGGGGGGGGCTCCCGAGTGGCGCAGTGGTCTAAGACACTGCATCTCAGTGGTACCTGGTTCGAATCCAGGCTGCATCACATCCGGCCACAATTGGCCCAGCGTCGTCCGGGTTTGGCCGGGGTAGGCTGTCATTACAAATAAGAATTTGTTCGTAACTGACTTTCCTAGTTAAATAAAGGTTCAATAAAATGTATTTTGTTATTCTTGTTTTGTTTTTCATGAGAGCTTGAGTGAGTAATATTTCCAATATATTTCTTATAAATGGGAAACTGTTTCTGTTCTCGCAGGGAAGGATGTGCTGTATAACATCATAGCGTTTGCTAAGGAGAGTGTCAGCGCCCATGTCACCACTCTGAGACCAGAGAACTTCCCCAGTGATGGAAAGGAGCCCTGGCTAGTTGACTTCTTTGCTCCTGTAAGTACCAGCCTAATGTTAGTGACTAATACTCTACTTGCTTATCGATGTTCACAGTTGACTACGGGTTGACTACGGGTTGACTACGCGTTTGTCACATGCGCCGAATACAACAGGTGTAGACCTTACAGTGAAATGCTTGCTTACTTACAAGCCCTTAACCAACAATGAAAAAATAAGTATTAAGTAAAAAATATAAAAGTAACAAATAATTAAAAAGCAACAGTAAAATAACAATAGCGAGGCTATATACGGGGGTGCCGTTACAGAGTCGATGTGCAGGGGCAGTTAGTCAAGGTAATTGAGGTAATATGTACATGTAGGTAGAGTTAAAGTGACTTTGCATAGATTATAAACAGAGAGTAGCAGCAGCGTTAAAGAGGGTCTGGGTAGCCCTTTGATTAGCTGTTCAGGAGTCTTATGGCTTGGGGGTAGAAGCTGCTACGAAGCCTTTTTGACCTAGACGTGGCACTCCGGTACCGCTTGCCGTGCGGTAGCAGAGAGAACAGTCTATGACTCGGGTGGCTGGAGTCTTTCACAATTTTTTGGCCCTTTCTCTGATACCACCTGATATAGAGGTCCTGGATGGCAGGAAGCTTGGCCCCAGTGACGTACTGGGCCGTACGCACTACCCTCTGTAGTGCTTTGCGGTCGGAGGCCGAGCAGTTAACCTACCAGGCAGTGATGCAACCAGTCAGGATGCTCTCGATGGTGCAGCTGTAGAACCTTTTGAGGATCTGAGGACCCATGCCAAATCTTTTCAGTCTCCTGAGGGGAATAGATTTTGTCGTGCCCTCTTCACGACTGTCTTGGTGTGCTTGGACCATGTTAGTTTGTTGGTGATGTGGACATCAAGGAACTGGAAGCTCTCAACCTGCTTCACTACAGCGCCATCGATGAGAATGGGGGCATGCTCTGTCCTCTTTTTCCTGTAGCCCACAATCATCTCCTTTGTCTTGATCATGTTGAGGGAGAGGATGTTGTCCTGGCACCACACGGCCAGGTCTCTGACTTCCTCCCTATAGGCTCTCGTCATTGTCGGTGATCAGGCCTACCACTGTTGTGTCATCGGCAAACTTGATGATGGTGTTTGAGTCGTGCCTGGCCATGCAGTCATGAATGAACAGAGAGTACAAGAGGGGACTACAGGAGCACTCACCCCTGAGTGGCCCCCGTGTTGAGTATCAGCGTGACGGATGTGTTGTTCCTTACCACCTGGGGGCGGCCCGTCAGGAAGTCCAGGATCCAGTTGCAGAGGGAGGTGGTCAGTCCCAGGGTCCTTAGCTTATTGATGAGCTTTGAGGGCACTATGGTGTTGAACGCTGAGCTCTAGTCAATGAATAGAATTCTCACATAGGTGTTCCTTTTGTCCTGGTGGGAAAGGGCAGTGTGGAGTACAATAGAGATTGCATCATCTGTGGCTCTGTTGGGGTGGTATGCAAATTGGAGTGGGTCTGGGATAATGGTTTTGATGTGAGCCATGACCAGCCTTTCAAAGCACTTCATGGCTACAGATGTGAGTGCTACGGGTCGGTAGTCATAAGGTAGGTGTGACTATTAAAATAATAATCTGTTGGTGACTAACATTAATCCCTGAAAGTAAACAGACATTATTGTTGTGTAAAGTGGACTAGATCCTGTTGAGTTGGCTGAGACATTGGGTGCGGTCCATGAACAAATACTAATATACTGTTTCCTTGTAGTGGTGTCCGCCCTGTCGTGCTCTCCTCCCTGAGCTGAGGAAAGCCTCGATCCAGCTGTTTGGTCAGATGAAGTTTGGAACGCTGGACTGCACCGTGCACGAGAGACTCTGCAGCATGGTGAGTGTCGGGAGAACATGCCAAACGTAAACCCAAAACCCCTAGATGTGCTATTCTTCTATGTATTCCACAATATCTGCCTAGATGTATTGAGGGAGCCTGGTTGCCAGTCTGTTTAGCTAGCATTCCACTTCTTGTATTCCATGTCGTGTGCATATGATGCGGTGTAATATGAGTGGAATGTTAGCTAAGAAGACTGCCAACTAGGCTAGTATTGAGGAGCCAGCCATGCAAGACAGTTTAACTATGTCCCCAAATCATGGCCCTACTGTATGACATAATTTCTCACTATAATGAAGGTATTTATGATTGAAGTAAATAATATGCGTTTCATCCAATGGACTTAGTATGACTATTTATTCCGGTAGCATTGCTTTCCTCTGGGCTGTATGGCATAGTAGAGCTGTCATTTCTCTGGCTGTATGGCATACAGGCATAGTAGAGCTGTCATTTCTCTGGCTGTATGGCATACAGGCATAGTAGAGCTGTCATTTCTCTGGGCTGTATGGCATACAGGCATAGTAGAGCTGTCATTTCTCTGGGCTGTATGGCATACAGGCATAGTAGAGCTGTCATTTCTCTGGCTGTATGGCATACAGGCATAGTAGAGCTGTCATTTCTCTGGCTGTATGGCATACAGGCATAGTAGAGCTGTCATTTCTCTGGGCTGTATGGCATAGTAGAGCTGTCATTTCTCTGGGCTGTATGGCATAGTAGAGCTGTCATTTCTCTGGGCTGTATGGCATACAGGCATAGTAGAGCTGTCATTTCTCTGGCTGTATGGCATACAGGCATAGTAGAGCTGTCATTTCTCTGGCTGTATGGCATACAGGCATAGTAGAGCTGTCATTCCTCTGGGCTGTATGGCATACAGGCATAGTAGAGCTGTCATTTCTCTGGCTGTATGGCATACAGGCATAGTAGAGCTGTCATTTCTCTGGCTGTATGGCATACAGGCATAGTAGAGCTGTCATTTCTCTGGCTGTATGGCATACAGGCATAGTAGAGCTGTCATTTCTCTGGCTGTATGGCATACAGGCATAGTAGAGCTGTCATTCCTCTGGGCTGTATGGCATACAGGCATAGTAGAGCTGTCATTTCTCTGGCTGTATGGCATACAGGCATAGTAGAGCTGTCATTCCTCTGGGCTGTTTGGCATACAGGCATAGTAGAGCTGTCATTCCTCTGGGCTGTTTGGCATACAGGCATAGTAGAGCTGTCATTTCTCTGGCTGTATGGCATACAGGCATAGTAGAGCTGTCATTCCTCTGATCTGTATGGCATACAGGCATAGTAGAGCTGTCATTTCTCTGGCTGTATGGCATACAGGCATAGTAGAGCTGTCATTCCTCTGGGCTGTTTGGCATACAGGCATAGTAGAGCTGTCATTCCTCTGGTCTGTATGGCATACAGGCATAGTAGAGCTGTCATTCCTCTGGTCTGTATGGCATACAGGCATAGTAGAGCTGTCATTCCTCTGGTCTGTATGGCATACAGGCATAGTAGAGCTGTCATTCCTCTGGTCTGTATGGCATACAGGCATAGTAGAGCTGTCATTCCTCTGGTCTGTATGGCATACAGGCATAGTAGAGCCGTCATTCCTCTGGGCTGTATGGCATACAGGCATAGTAGAGCCGTCATTCCTCTGGCTGTGTTGTAGCAAGGCTAGGTGTAGGGCTATCATTCCTCTGGCTGTGTTGTAGCAAGGCTAGGTGTAGGGCTATCATTCCTCTGGCTGTGTTGTAGCAAGGCTAGGTGTAGGGCTATCATTCCTCTGGCTGTGTTGTATCAAGGCTAGGTGTAGGGCCATCATTCCTCTGGCTGTGTTGTAGCAAGGCTAGGTGTAGGGCCATCATTCCTCTGGCTGTGTTGTAGCAAGGCTAGGTGTAGGGCTATCATTCCTCTGGCTGTGTTGTAGCAAGGCTAGGTGTAGGGCTATCATTCCTCTGGCTGTGTTGTAGCAAGGCTAGGTGTAGGGCTATCATTCCTCTGGCTGTGGCGTAGAGCCATACTAGGGCCATCATTCCAGCCCTGTCACCTGTGATTGTGTGTTGAGCTCAGTATCCACTTTTCCTGGCCAAAATAAAGATGTTCTATTTTATATCCTGATCACATCCCTGAGTATGAACCAAATGAAATGTGTTTGTGGTTTTGATGGATAACTGAAAGTGGCAGTGGCTACCACAGTTATGTAACGTACTGTATGTCCTATGTGGCTGTTTTCAGTCCACGCCTACGCAACCACTGTGATATTTAATCAAAAGTAGTACTAGCTACCAGTAATGTTGTGTTTGTGTTTTCAGTATAATATCCATGCTTACCCGACCACGGTCATCTTTAACAAGTCCTCCATCCATGAGTATGAGGGACATCACTCTGCTGACGGAATCCTGGAGTTCATACAGGTGAGAAGCTTACCATTGGCCTAGTTCACAGTATCGGGCCAGTCCTTATAGTGCCACAAAGGTTTAAAACTAAGAGACTCAACATAGTTACTTCCTGTACCTTGTGGAGGAAATGTAGCACTCTCCCATTGCCAATAGTCTGAATTGTCTGTTACTGTTACTGTTATACAGTACATCCCTACTGTAGTGACTCTTCTTTCTCCCCACTCTTCCAGGACTTGGTTGACCCCACTGTGGTGACCATGGACCCAGACAGCTTTGCAGAGCTGGTGAAGAGGAGAAAACACAGCGAGACCTGGATGGTGGACTTCTATGCCCCGTGGTGTGGGCCCTGTCAGGCCCTGCTGCCTGAGTGGAGGAGGATGGCACGGGTAGGTAGTGGATTGTAGGGTGGTAGGCTATAGGCTGTATAGAATACCTACTAGGTAATAGGCAGTAGGATGGTAGACTTCTTTGCCCTCTGGTGTGGGCCCTGCCCGGCCCTGCTGCCGGAGTGGAGGAGGATGGCACAGGTAGGGCAGTAGGTACAGCAACAGAGCTAACACTGACGTGTTCTCTGGATATGGGGGGCTTGAATCTAGCATAGATGGAGAGAGATGCATGATATCTATCAAGATAAAATATTAGCATTATCTCATTTTATTCTAGGGTGGGTGGGTGTAATCAACAAATCCAACTTAATGCATTTGTCAAGAAGATTTTCTAAATGTTAATCCACTCTAGCGAAAATTAGTTTTCTCCCTGGTTTTCTGTCTGCTGATGTCTCTTCTCAGGCGGTAAATGGTATGATAAAGGTGGGGACGATAGACTGTCAGAAACACCACTCCTTTTGCCAAGGAGAGGGTGTCAGAGCCTACCCTGAGATACGCCTCTACCCTCAGAACGCCAACCGACGAGACGTATACCAGTATGTACCGTACTGTTCTTTCAGTCTTACTATAGTTACTGTTTACGTGTTCTACAGGTTACACTAAGTTTACATGTTGTAAAGTGTACATATGGCTTACATTTTGTAAAGTTTACAGTAAGTTATGTTGTAAAATGTACACTAAATTATATTGTAACGTTTACATTATGTTGTAAAGTCTGTAAATAAGAGTGCTGTTTTTATTTCTTTCACCAGGAGTTACAACGGCTGGCACAGAGATGCTCACTCTCTCAAAGTCTGGGCTGTGGGGTAAGTTCTCGCCTGTGTTTCTGTCCTAGCCTTTTAACAGTCACCATTATTGGAACATTTGTATCTGATTTGTAGTCAACAGAAAGGAATTCATATATTGTCCGTCTGTGTCTTAGTACTCTCCCAAGAGCATCAGTGGATCTGACTCCAGATGACTTCAGGAACAAGGTAATAGGAGGGACGGATCACTGGGTGGTGGACTTCTATGCTCCGTGGTGTGGACCATGCCAGCACTTTGCCCCAGAGTTCGAGGTCCTCGCTCGGGTAAGATATCTTCTCCACTCCTCCATGTTTCTTGACCCGTTTTCATAAAGCATCAGAGTAGGAGCGCTGATCTAGGATCAGGCACCCCCTGTCCATGTAGGCTAATCTTATTTATTATGATATAAATGGCTCAACTGATCTACTCTGAGACACTTCCTGAATATGGCCCCTATTCATGGTTATAATATGAATACATTGTTATTTTCATGCTAGAGCGACGTTATTGTACTTTATACAACGGGTGGATCTAATCCTGAATGCTGATTGGTTAAAACCGCATTCCAGCCTCTGTCTATTCCACAAGTTACCACTGGCTGAATCTATGAAGTTAAAATGCCTATTTACCTTGTTCCATCTGACTGCGCAATCCACTGTCTCGTCAACCCATCCAGGCAATTTATAAACTTGATCTCCGCTATAAAAAGCATCTAGACATTCTCACATTTCTTTTAGACTAACATTTAGTTTTCAACAGCGGAGAGCATATTTTCTATGCCTGGCAAAATGGCGCCTCATCAACTCATTGTTATGGATGTCTAAACAAATGCTGCTACTGTTGTTATTCGGGCTGCACTGTTTGAAGTGACTAAGTTAACTGTAGTTGACTAGCAAGCAAGGGATAAGAATATTTGCCAGCCAGTATGGCAATGGAACATTTAGAACAAACGTCCATAGAGACAGATCAAAAAGACTGAACAACTGGGTTGTGTCTCTGGCAACCGAACGGATAGAACGAACGACCAGCCGCATCGGGTAGCAAACCTAGATTTGTGTCGGGATATATCTTGTGGTAATAGTAGGAATACATTTATGAAAATATGTTACGGTAAATCGTTATTTCAATATGTTGATAACCCGTTGTATAAAAGTGATAATGCCCTCGTAGCCTTTGTTTAGAGGATATATTGGCACGGTTTGCTGGCCCTCGACGAGCCGTGCCAATATATATCCTCCAAACACCGGCTTCGAGGGCATTATCACCTCGCCACACATGTGCTGCACTTTGATCACTAGGCTGGTAACAGTATCACAGTAACAATGGAGGGCCTTGTGTGTCTCTGCTCTGAATAATGTAATGGTTCTGAAGTGTCTGAGCCACTGGGCAGCCATCTCTTTGTCTGTGCCCAAATGGCACCCTATTTACTATTATAAAATTCATTGTTTGATTGGTTGAGTTTGATGTGATTGTGTTCGCTTTAGTTGACCAGCAAGCAAAGCCTTTGCCAAATTAGAACGTTAGTCAGCCTGCACTTTTGTCTAGCAACCTACAGCTGGGCCTTATGACCAAAATATCATATCACGTTATAAAAATGTTAAAGACGATTTGTCGGTATTTTGTGTTTTTTAATAATAAAAGTTCTGAATTTGCTTTATGAGTAGTGTGTGACCCAAGGGTGGCAACACATACATTCTTAGTGATTTCAATAGGTCTTTCTCCATTCTGATTGTATTATACTGTTCAATTCAACACAAAATAATTTTTTGCATTTTCATCAGCTTTCTGCACAAATTTTTGATAATTTTGACACTGTTTCCTAGGGGACCCTATAATCTTAGGCTACATTTAATGTTTTTTCTAAGCAACAGTTGAAGTCGGAAGTTTACATACGCTTTAGCCAAGTACATTAAACTCAGTTTTTCACAATTCCTGACATTTAATCCCAGTAAATCATCCCTGTTTTAGGTCAGTTAGGATCACGACTTTATTTTAAGAATGCGAAATGTCAGAATAATAGTAGAGAGAGTGATTTATTTCAGCTTTTATTTCTTTCATCACATTCCCAGTGGGTCAGAAGTTTACATACACTGAATTAGTATTTGGTAGCATTGCCTTTAAATTGTATAACTTGGGTCAAACATTTCAGGTAGCCTTCCACAAGCTTCCCACAATAAGTTGGATGAATTTTGGCCCATTCCTCCTGACAGAGCTGGTGTAACTGAGTCAGGTTTGTAGGCCTCCTTGCTCACACAAGCTTTTTCAGTTCTACCCACAAATTTTCTATTGGATTGAGGTCAGGGCTTTGTGACGGCCACTCCAATACCTTGACTTTGTTGTCCTTAAGCCATTTTGCCACAACTTTGGAAGTATGCTTGGGGTCATTGTCCATTTGGAAGACCCATTTGCGACCAAGCTTTAACTCCTGACTGATGTCTGGAGATGTTGCTTCATTATATCCACATCATTTTCCCTTCCTCATGATGCCATCGATTTTGTGAAGTGCACCAGTCCCTCCTGCAGCAAAGCACCCCCACAACATGATGCTGCCACCCCCGTGCTTCACGGTTGGGATGGTGTTCTTCGGGCTTGCAAGTCTCCCCCTTTTTCCTCCAAACATAATGATGGTCATTATGGCCAAACAGTTCTATTTTTGTTTCATCAGACCAGAGGACATTTCTCCAAAAAGTACGATCTTTGTCCCCATGTGCAGTTGCAAACCGGAGTCTGGCTTTTTTATGGCGGTTTTGGAGCAGTGGCTTCTTCCTTGCTGAACGGCCTTTCAGGTTATGTCGATATAGGACTCGTTTTACTGTGGATATAGATACTTTTGTACCTGTTTCCTCCAGCATCTTCACAAGGTCTTTTGCTGCTGTTCTGGGATTGAGTTGCACTTTTCGCACCAAAGTACGCTCTTTAGGAGACAGAACTCGCCTCCTTCCTGAGCGGTATGACGGCTGCATGTTCCCATGGTGTTTATACTTGCGTACTATTGTTTGTACAAGTGAAATCGGTACCTTGAGGCATTTGGAAATTGCATTTGGAAAGGATGAACCAGACTTGTGGAGGTCACCAATTTTTTTTTTTTTTTTCTGAAGTCTTGGCTGATTTATTTAGATTTTCCCATGATGTCAAGCAAAGAGGCACTGAGTTTGAAGGTAGGCCTTGAAATACATCCACAGTTACACCTCCAAATGACTCTAATTATGTCAATTAGCCTGTCAGAAGCTTCTAAAGCCATGACATAATTTTCTGGAATTTTTCAAGCTGTTTAAAGGCACAGTCAACTTAGTGTATGTAAACTTCTGACCCACTGGAATTGTGATACAGTGAAATAATTTGTCTGTAAATAATTGTTGGGAAAATTACTTGTGTCATGCACAAAGTAGATATCCTAACCGACTTGCCAAAACTATAGGTTGTTAACAAGACATTTGTTGAGTGGTTGAAAAACAAGTTTTAATGACTCCAACCTAACTGTATGTAAACTTCCGACTTCAACTGTACTTCATGTAGCTAACATAATAGTGCGTTACATTTTTCCTCGTTGATTTAGAAGATACTGTTGCACAAACAATATACTGATTTAGGTGGTATTATCCCTCATTAAAATGCAAATCAATTTATAAAATTGTTGACATGTGTTTTTCTGGATTTTTTTGTTATTCTGTCTCTCACTGTTCAAATAAATCTACCATTAAAATTATAGACTGATCATTTCTTTGTCAGTGGGCAAACGTACAAAATCAGCAGGGGATCAAATACTTTTTTCCCTCACTGTATGTAAGAATGCTGTTCATTGACTATAGCTCAGCATTCAACACCATAGTACCCTCCAAGCTCATCATTAAGCTCGAGGCCCTGGGTCTGAACCCCGCCCTGTGCAACTGGGTCCTAGACTTCCTTACGGCAGCCCCCAGGTGGTGAAGGTAGGAAACAATACCTCCACTTCGCTGATCCTCAACACTGGGGCCCCACAAGGGTGTGTTCTCAGCCCCCTCCTGGCCTCCCTGTTCACCCATGACTGCGTGGCCTGCACGCCTCCAACTCAATCATCAAGTTTGCAGACGACACAACAGTACAGCAGAAACCCCCCCTATCCACATAGATGGGGCCGCAGTGTAGAAGGTGGAAAGCTTCAAGTTCCTCGGCGTACACATCACTGACAAACTGAAATGGTCCACCCACACAGACAGTGTGGTGAAGAAGGCGCAACAGTGCCTCTTCAACCTCAGGAGGCTGTAGAAATTTGTCTTGGCACCTAAAACCCTCACAAACTTGAGAGCATTTTGTCAGGCCGAATCACCGCCTGGTACGGCAACTGCACTGCCCACAACCGCAAGGCTCTCCAGAGGCTGGTGCTGTCTGCACAATGCGCCACCGGGGGCAAACTACCTGCCCTCCAGGATACCTGCAGCACCCGATATCACAGGAAGGCCAACGAGATCATCAAGGACAACAACCACCCGAGCCACAGCCTGTTCACCCCGCTATCATCCAGAAGGCGAGGTCAATAAAGGTGCATCAAAGCTGGCCACAAGAGACTGAAAAACAACTTCTATCTCAAGGCTATCAGACTGTTAAATAGCATCACTAGCACATTAGAGGCTGCTGCCCTATATACATAGACTTGAAGTCACTGGCTACTTTTAATAATGGAACACTAGTCACTTTAATAATGTTTACATATTTTGCATTACTCATCTCATATGTATATATTCTATTCTACTGTATCTTAGTCTATGCCGCTGTGACATTGCTCATCCAAGTATTTCTATGTTCTTAATTCCATTCCTTTATTTAGATTTGTGTGTATTGTTGTGAAATTGTTAGATATTACTGCACTGTTGTAGCTAGAAACACAAGCACTTCGCTACACCTGCAATAACATCTGCTAAACACGTGTATGTGACCAATAAAATTTGATTTGAACATTGTTGCATGTCCTACATTGACCGTGCAGACTGAACGCCAGTTTCCCGTGGTGGTTGAAGAACAACAAAGGTGCTCCTTGAGTCACGGGTTGGGGCTAGGTCTGTGTGGAAAGTGCATGGCGAGAGAGAGCGGAGAGAGAAATGACTCAAGTAGTGAAGTCAACTATAAAAATGAACTTTAAACACGGCGTATCCCATTTAACAAACTAAACATTCAAATACCGTTATAGAAGGTAAAGTAAAAATCCAAACCGGTCCGTGTATCAATACCGGTATATCATCAAATTTGGTATACCGTCCAGCCCTATAGCAACCTCAGAAATGGAACTAACGACTGGCTTTTGTCCAGACTATAACCTCTCGTGAAAGGATTCAATAAAATCAAATTTACTCATTTAAAATAACTTTTTACTGAAAACATGACGTTCATCTTTGTGTAATATGTTGGGAACCGTTTCATAAAATAGACACGGCACTGGATCCAGTGATTTATCATGAATAATACTCCGCTTCGCAGCTAAGAACAGCCCTTAGTTGTGCGCTATTCAGTAGTGCATTACTTTTGACCAGAGCCCTATGGATAATGTAGTGGTTCTAAAGTGTTGATTCACTGGGCGGCCATGTCTTTGGTTGCTTCCCGAATGGCACCCTATTCACTATGTAGTGCACTGCTTTTGACCAGAGTGCTATGGGTCTCCCTATGGGCCCTGGTCAAAAGGAGTGCGCTACATAGGGAAAAGGGTGCTTTTTCTGATGCAATCTTTCTTTTTCTAGATGGTGAAAGGGAGTGTGAGGGCAGGGAAAGTAGACTGTCAGGCCCACTACCAGACCTGTCAGTCAGCTGGCATCACAGCCTATCCCAGCGTCCGATTCTACCCACACCTGGGCACTAAGAAGGTAAGAGACTGCTGATTGGTAACTTTTTTTAATGGGTTAGTTATTTATCCAGGTAAGTTTTTTTAGAAGACAACACATTATCTTTCATATTAACGACCTGACAAAGAGGGGGCAATGAGAGTTTGTTTTCATCATAGCAGCTTATCGTTATCTTACTTATTCCTGTCCTTGTTAGAGGACAAGCTACAAGTTGTAAGTTAAATACATTTCAATACTATGTATCAGAAGTTCCAGTAGTTAGATATTCTTATTGAAACTTGTTTAACTGTATATTTGATTTTGTATTTTTCTTTGAGGATCTCTTGCCTACAGTTGTTTACCATTTAAATTATTAGAGAGATTGAGTCAGTCCCCCAGAGCACTGTGCCTTAACTAGTCCCTCCATCCATCCCTTTACCACTCCATGTCCATCCATCCTTCCACCTTTCATCCCTCTGTCCCCAGCGCGACCAGGGAGGGGAGCACGTCAACAGCCGGGATGCTAATAACATCGCAGACGTCCTCCGCCAGAGGCTCCAGCAGTTATCTCCATGGTTACAGGGCAAGTCGGACAACTTCAAGGTAAGCTTCTTACTCAATTCAGCAACTCTGCAATCACCGTTTTGCTTTTTAATCTTAGTAGCTATCGCTTACCTTTTGTAGTCAAGCGGAAATATATTATTTTCTGGCACAGACTTTTAGGTGTGTTTTGGGCTTTGGCTTACCTAATTCAGGCAAGATGACTGCTAACAGTTTTTATTTCAATATAGTATTATTATTATTATTATTTAAAAAATTAGGCCCATCCACCACTTCCACGCCCCTCTTCGGAGGACAAAAATAAATGTTTTTATTCTTTCTTTTTTGTTACGCATTCAGAGCCCTTTACTTTTCCCACATTTTATGTTACAGCCTTATTGTAAAATTGATTAAATCGTTTTTTCCCCCTCGTCAATTTACACACAATACCCCATAATGACAAAGCTAAAACAGGTTTTTACCAAAATAAAAAAGTATTCAGACCCTTTACCCACTATTGCTCATCTTGGCCGGGCGGCCAGCTCTAGGAAGAGTCTTGGTGGTTCCACACTTTTTCCATTTAAGAATGATGGAGACCACTGTTCTTGGAGACCTTCAATGCTGCAAAACATTTTTGGTACCCTTCCCCAGATCTGTTCCTTGACACAAACCTGTTTCGGAGCTCTTGCTCTGACATGCACTGTCAACTGTGGGACCTTATATAGACAGGCGTGTGCCTTTTCAAATCATGTCCAATCAATTTAATTTACCACAGATGGACTCCAAGTTGTAGAAACATCTCAAGGATGATCAATGGAAACAGGATGGACCTGAGCTCAATTTCTAGTCTCATAGCAAAGGGTCTGAATACTTATGTAAATAAGGTATTTCTAAAAACCTGTTTTCCCTTTGTCGTTATGGGGCATTGTGTGTAGATTGATGAGAAGAAAAAACCATATTTCATTCATTTTAGAATAAGGCTGTAACGTAACAACATTTGGAGAAAGTGAAGGGTTCTGAATACTTTCCGAGTGCACTCTACATTCTACACACATTTGACATATGTGGCTTTTAATTTTTTTTACAGTAGTTACATAGCAAGAATAAAGTATTTTGATATACGTTACATCGAGATAGTACTTACACATTATACATGTTTTCACTCAACTATTATAGAACATTAACTTTTAAACCCACCCCTCAGCTACTCTGTCCATCCCACCTGTCTCCATAAACAGCTCTCTTATGATTTCCATGTGCCATATCTTTCTCAACTGCTAATAGGTAGTTGAAGTGACTTTGGATTGTGTTGTCTCAGTGTATCAAACCACAATCACATTCTCTCTCTCTTTTTGTTTTTCTCTCTCTTTCTGCAGGATGAATTGTGAGTTCAAGGGGGTCGATTCCACTGAGATGGTTTTCCTTATGGTAACATAAAGGATGGTCAAACACACACACACACACACACACACACACACTTAACAAACAAAAAGACTCTGAGAAGAGATTTGTTTCTGCAAGGAGGATTACTGCCAAGGAAAGAAGACGTTATTGAAAGGTTACCTCAGTATTGTCGTACTGTCAAAACAAACCTGTTTCTCAACTGATTCAACGATAAGGGAAGACTCTGACTCGCTGTCTTAGGTTTTACTAGTTCTATAGATGGAGTGTGTCCATATGGTAGGTGTCGACCTGCCTGATATCTGAATGTACTGTCTGATGTAGGTTGGGGACAAGATATTTTATGCCTATATTTATGATACAAAATGGCAGTTTATCAGTTGATAATGGGCCTGCCAATGTCAATGCTTCGTGTTGATTCAACTTGAACCATTTGAGTGTAGCGAACAGTGTTTTATTCATTCCGTGAAGTGACCACACTGTACTGGCTGTGTTGGTTGTATTATTATGATGATACCAATCTATTTATCTGCTGATAGTAGCCTAAGGGTTCAGTATGCAACCTCTGTATACAGTAAAACACAAACAAGCACACTTTAGAAAAGACATCCTGTACACTGAAAACAATTAACAGGACATATATTACCAATTCACTCCACATCATTCATGAATATGTTACTGTTTGCCATCACTGAAATGTGAATGGAAATTGTTTGATTAGTTGTGGGATGATGCAGTCTTGCAAAAGTTCTGTCATAGCAGAAATGTGGGAAATCTAGCACGGTTTTATATAATGTCTTTGTAATCTGGTATTTTCAACTCAAAATACAATACTATCTTTGGATGATGTTTGATAGTAACTTATGTGGGAACTTGTAGTCTTAAATTGAAAAACTACAATGCTGAATAGTGTCCCTTTTTAAGACACTCCAAAGGGGTATCCTTCTTTTCCTTTCAAGTTGTTTTGCACGGACTCTTGTATTAAGTAAATATCATGTTTTTAAAAAAAAAAAAATATATATATATATATATATATATATATATATATATATATATATATATATATATATATATACATACATACATATACATATACAGTGCATTTGGGAAGTATTCAGACCCCTTTTTCCAAATTTTGTTGTTACAGCCTTATTCTAAAATTGATTAAATAATTGTTTTCCCCCTCATCAATCTACACAAAATACCACATAATGACAGCAAAAACACGTTTTTAGAAATATCACATTTACATAAGTATTCAGACCCTTTGCTCAGTACTTTGTTGAAGCAACTTTGGCAGCGTTTACAACCTTTTCTTCTTGGGTATGACGCTACAAGTTTGGCACACCTGTATTTGGGGAGTTTCTTGCATTCTTCTCTGCAGATCCTCTCAAGCTCTGTCAGGTTGGATGGGGAGCATCGCTGCACAGCTATTTTCAGGTCTCTCCAGAGATGTTCGATCGGGTTAAAGTCGGGGCTCTGGCTGGACCACTCAAGGACATTCAGAGACTTGTCCCTAAGCCACTCCTGCATTGTCTTGGCCATGTGCTTAGGGTCGTTGTCCTGCTGGAAGGTGAACCTTCTCCCCAGTCTGAGGTCCTGAGCACTCTGGAGCAGGTTTTCATCAAGGAGCTCTCTGTACTTTGCTTCATTCATCTTTCCCTCGATCCTGACTAGTCTCCCAGTCCCTGCTGCTAAAAACATCTCCACAGCATGATTCTGCCACCACCATGCTTCACTGTAGGGATGGTGCCAAGTTTCCTCCAGACGCTTGGCATTCAGGCCAAAGAGTTCGATCTTGGTTTCATCAGACCAGAGAATCTTGTTTCTCATGGTCTGAGAGTCTTTTAGGTGCCTTTTGGCAAACTCCCAAGTGAGCTGTCGTGCCTATTATTGAGGAGTGGCTTCTGTCTGGCCACTCTACCATAAATAACTGATTGATGGAATGCTGCAGAGATGGTTGTCCTTCTGTTAAGTTCTCCCATCTTCACAGAGGGACTCTGGAGCTCTGTCAGAGTGACCATCAGGTTCTTGGTCACCTCCCTGACCAAGGCCCTTCCCCTCCGATTGCTTAGTTTGGCCGGGCTGCCAGCTCTAGGAAGAGTCTTGGTGGTTCCAAACTTCATCCATTTTAAGAATGATGAGGCCACCGTGTTCTTGGGGACCTTCAATGCTGCAGAAATGTTTTGGTACCCTTCCCCAGATCTGTGCGTCGGCACAAGCTTGTCTCAGAGCTCTACGGACAATTCCTTCGACCTCATGTCTTGGTTTTTGCTCTGACATGCACTGTCAACTGTGGGACCTTTTTATATAGACAGGTGTGTGCCTTTCCAAATCATGTCCAATCAATTGAATTTACCACAGGTGGACTCCAATCAAGTTGTAGAAACATCTCAAGGATGATCAATGTAAACAGGATGCACCTGAGCTCAATTTCGAGTCTCATAACAAATGGTCTGAATACTTATTTACATAAGGTATTTCTGTTTTTTATTTTTAATACATTTGCAAAAATGTCAACCTGTTTTTGATTTGTCATTATGGGGTATTGTGTGTAGATCTATGAAGAAAAAAATGTATTTAATCTGTTTTTAGAATAATGCTGTAATGTAACAAAATGCTGAAAAGGGGAGGGGGTCTGAATACTTTCCAAATGCACTGCATATTTAAATGCCATTTAACTTTATCAGTTCCAAAAGTATCCACTAGATGGCAACAGAACAATGTATTGGTCTTCTCATGCTTAGCTCAGATTACATTTTATTTTATTTGTCACTTGCACCGAATACAACCTGTGTAGACTTTACCGTGAAATGCTTAGTTATGAGCCCTTTCCAAACAATGCAGAGTTAAAATGTAAGAAAAACTTGCTTAATAAAAAAAAGATGTCTAATAAAAATGTTCTACAGTTGCTGAATGTCTTTTGCTAATTCCATCTCTGATTCAGAGGGGTTGAGTTAAATGCCCAAGCCACGTTTCAGTTGAATGCATTGTTGTACAACTGACTAGGTATCCCCTTTCCCTTTCAATGCAATTACTGGGATAATTAGGAATATCTTCTTATTTATGCCAGCAATCTTTTGCTTATTGTAAGAGGATTCTGCAAGCTGTGGTTGGTACAAAGTTTGAGAATACATTTGTACTTTGGGATACACATGTTCTGTATGTTGTCTATTTGAGCTATTTCAAAAATAGGATCCCAACTATTTTAAGCTGACTGTACTTCTGTGTAAGTCAAAGTACTAGCTACAAAATGTGGAATTCATCCATAATGTCTTTGAGCAGTTTATTCTAGCCATGTTTTGACTGAGTTGGTTTTGAAACAAGAAGTTGGTATTTCCAGGTTCAGAGGGCACATGGGCTGAGTTTAGACAGGCAGCCCAATTATCTTTTTTCAGTAATTGGTCTTTTGACCAATCAGATCGGCTCTGAAAATGATCTTCTGTGGAGTTATATATATATATCTAAATACACCCAGTTTCCCTTCTAGGGGAGATTACTTTGTGCTTAAATTATAGACTGTTATTGTATCACTTTTGATAGAAGAGAAGCCAGAATTACAGTACAATGTTACCAGTGTCATGTCCGTTCACGTTTGCGTTACACACTCCATGGTCCTGTTGCTTCCAGGAGATCTTCTTCTCCCACCCTCTCTCTATTCTTCTCTCTATTCCTCTTGGATGACAAATTAAGGTGACCTGTCATCTGTGCAGTGTTATCAAATCTCTGCTAACAAAAGGTTGCCTGCTCCCAGAACCCTGACTGTCTGTGCTCCATCTACAGTCTTCTCTCTGCCAGACAGTGGTGAGAAAGTGCCTGAAAGAATAACTGACCTCCAGTATTTCACACGCTAAGGAACTGCTGACAAGAAAAACTGTCCTCCTGGGTCTCCTTTCCCTTCTTCATTTCCTGTGACACCGTAGGGTAGGCTTTCATGAACATCATGGGCCCTTATCAGAAACATATGTCCTAAAACCTTCAACACTCAAATATAATATGATTGAAATTGTAGTTTTACTGTAGGGGGATGCACAAATCAATGGCTAATGTACATGGTGGTATTGTTTCAGGTGTGCCTTTGTTAGTACACAATACATTAAGCAAAATCACCCAAAAGTTACACTGATTAGTGTTAACAGAAATCCCATGCAGCCTTATTTACATGTTGGAACACTGGAACATGAGATGTAATCTACACCTCCATTAGGAACACTGGAACATGAGATGTAATCTACACCTCCATTAGGAACACTGGAACATGAGATGTAATCTACACCTCCATTAGGAACACTGGAACATGAGATGTAATCTACACCTCCATTAGGAACACTGGAACATGAGATGTAATCTACACCTCCATTAGGAACACTGGAACATGAGATGTAATCTACACCTCCATTAGGAACACTGGAACATGAGATGTAATCTACACCTCCATTAGGAACACTGGAACATGAGATGTAATTTACACCTCCATTAGGATGATAGAAATCCTCATTATATCCTTGAATGATGTTCTATTATGTAATTATTACTATACAGCCTACACTTTCTCCTTCTGAACTTCTAATGCAAGTGGGGCAGGTGTGGCTTTCTGACAATGATCGCAAGAACAACAGCTGACCGATTTGAGGGCTCCAATGCATCACCCCAAAACATCTGCTGTCGCTTGTTAACGCTTGATCTGATTGAATCTAGGCCTAACAGTGCATTTCCACATAACACCATCCGGGTGACGAAACAACGGAGTCCCATTCATTTTCAATGGAGTGAAGTGGGCGGGGATCGTTGGGCGATGTGAGCATGACATGTGAACAGGGCAGGACCAAAGTTGGGGAAAGCTGAACCTTATGCAAATACTCTGCGATATTGTGATGCTATTGACCAATTGAAGCTCACTACAGCTTCCAGCCCCTATTGATACCTAGCACTACCTACATTGCTTGCTAGCACCCACATGAGGGTGAAGCTACCATAGCTATCCAAATGATCGTGTTATGCGGAAATCCCCTCTTAGGGCACTATTCAATCTATACATCTGAAGATCCGCTTTATAGTGTGATTGACAATTAGAAGCTATGTTCCCGTGGTTAACACTGCATTAACACTGAATGCTGCATAGGTCAGCTCAATCGGAAATGACCTTTACATTTTAACGCGGATCTTCTGCAATACTTCGCAGATATAGATTGAATCCAGCCCTAATTATTATAAGGCTGTTGTTTGTAAATTTAGGATGTCAATTTGAATTTCCCTGTAACTCTTTACTCAACTCAGTTCTAATTTCATAAAGTCATTATTTTAACTTTTCTGGCAGACACACAGATGTTTTTGTCCTTGATACATGGGTAATCTGTTTCTCAACTTGTCTTAATCGGTGTATACATATTCCAAGAAACGTTAATTAAAGTTAGCACGCAAAAGGCTATTTAAAGTCAAAGTAAAGCCAAGAGTCCCATATGAGTAAGCAGAGTAACCTTTTGCTGCAGCGAGTTAAAACTCTCCCTGTTTCCAACATGGCAACTGTTACACAGGAGTTAGCATAAACATCATTACTGTTCAGCTCTATTATTTGCACGATAAGGAAATGTCTTTGTTAAACACAATGTAGTTTTTAAAACTTCAGATCGCTCCTCCACCAATGTTTTATCCCTGGCTGCTACAGTAGTTATTTAATCTGGCTTTCAGTCCACGGCTGGCCTTCGTTTCTGTGATTCCAGCAGTAGACAATTTTGCTTGCTAATTTCTCCTACAATTTCATGTGAATGTTTTCTCAGGTGCTGATTGTTCACTGCCACGAGTGTAATGTTTTCAGTGCTACTGCCGATGCAGATCCAGGCCCCTCTCCTCCATTTTGTTAGGGCCTTTTCCTCTGTGAGACTAATGTAATGCTCCACATGCATGCATATACACACACAGACACACACACACACACACACACACACACACACACACACACACACACACACACACACACACACACACACACACACACACACACACACACACACACACACACACACACACACACACACACACACACACAACCAAAGCAATCCCCCTTCGATCTGATCTAGAGAGCCACAGCTCATGTGGGTGATGTGGGAGGGTTTGATTTAAAGTACCATAAACCTTCACTCCACCATGCCACAGCAGATAACTAATTGTAAGCACTTTCACATGTGCCCAGAGCTGTGCTAGCTGTATGACGTAATGCATGACCTGTCCCTGGACATGCATTACGCCTACAGTACCAGTGGGCTGGACAGGAGGATTATCCCTGGTCACAATGGACATATTGTGAGAGTTTGAACTAAACATCAAGGGCTTGTAGCATGACATCAACAAGAACAAAAGGAAAATGCAGACTAGGCAAACCCTGAGACTCAAAAGAAACCAAGCATCAAAAGAAATCCCTTTGAATGTAGTGTACAATTCATCTCCACACACTTTTGAAAATACTTACAATATACATGTAACTGACAAAATAAAGGAAACACTTGAGTAAATGAGGGATACACGTTATGTTGGTGTTTTCTTTATTTTTGCAGTTACCTGTAGGCTGTAGAGAAAATATGTGTTTGAGTCAACCAGGGTTTCTGTCAATTCCATTTCAATTCAGTCAATTCAACCCTGATGAGCCCATTGCAGTTGTGCTCTGGGTTCTGGGAGAGAAGAACTCATGTCTGCCTCCTTGTCTGGCCCTGCAGGTGCACTCTCTTGAGAATAGGAGGGGTGTGTGTGTGTGTGTGTGTGTGTGTGTGTGTGTGTGTGTGTGTGTGTGTGTGTGTGTGTGTGTGTGTGTTGAGCTCCAAATCCACCTGAAATATCTCACAGATGTGTACTGTATTCACTCTGACAGGCTGCCAGGCCAGAGTGTTAAAACAGCTGTACCTGCTGTAATGGCCCAGTCCCCCAGTCTGCCACAGAATAACAACATACCCTTTTAATGAGGTGAAAACCAAGTGGACTTTTCCTGAGTAGCCTACCCTACTATGTGTAAGGGCATTCATATCCATAATTGCACTAAGAGAGGCTGGAGCACGTATGCCCTGACTAGCTGTCTTGGGCATTAGTACGGTGGGGTTGGGGGGAGTGGTTGCTGTGGTCTGTCAGGTGTCAGCTGGTGTAGCTACATGTCAGTACCTCTGTAATGTGTCATGTTCAAGAGCTGAGGAAGTATGATTGATTGAAGACTTAGGAGAGTCATGGGAGACTACGCCAACAAACTCTCAGTCTCACTGCAGAATCTGACTTTTGTCCATAAACGTCAAATTTCGAAGGTTAAGTTTAAGCATTAATACTGAATGGTTGACGTAAAGATTAAGGTTTGGGATAGGGTTAAAACAAATTGAACATGTGACACTCAGAGCCAGAGCTCACAGCTTATGCCCATTCACCACCCCCCGTCCACAATGGCCTAGCAAACCCCAAGCCTATTTAATGGTAATAGCGCTCACCATTGCCCCTAGTGGCCAGTTTTGAAGTCATATCCCGATGTCCTGCTTACCAGGACAGATGTCAAATTTCACAGTGGACCTTGAACAACTTGGCTGGACAAGGCTACCATTCAGGCCACCTCCCGTCCAAGTGTCTATTCGGCCAGCCATAACCCTAACTTGTAGGCTCTAGCTTATACAATGCATTACTTTTTTGGACAATACCATAATTCGACAGCCTAGTTTTCACCTGACTGGGCCAGTAACCGGAAGGTTGCTGGATCGAATCCCTGAGCTGACAAGTCAAAAATCGGTCATTCTGCCTCTGAGCAAGGCAGTTAACCCACTGTTCGCCCGGGTGCTGAAGATGTGGATGTTGATTAAGGCAGCTCCCCGCACCTCTCTGATTCAGAAGGGTTGGGTTACAGTTGAAGTTGGAAGTTTACGTACACTTAGTTTGGAGTCATTAAAACTAGTTTTTCAACCACTCCCCAAATTTCTTGTTAACAAACTATAGTTTTGGTAAGTCAGTTAGGACATCTACTTTGTGCATGACACAAGTAACATTTCCAACAAATATTTACAGAGATATTATTTCACTTATAATTCACTGTATCACAATTCCAGTGGGTCAGAAGTGTACATACACTAAGTTGACTGTGCCTTTAAACAGCTTGGAAAATTCCAGAAAATGTTATCATGGCTTTAGAAGCTTCTGGTAGGCTAATTGACATAATTTGAGGCAATTGGAGGTGTACCTGTGGATGTATTTCAAGGGCTACCTTCAAACTCAGTGCCTCTTCGCTTGACATCATGGGAAAGACCTCAGAAAAAAAAGTCTGGTTCATCCTTGGGAGCAATTTCCAAACGCCTGAAGGTACCACGTTCATCTGTACAAACAATAGTACGCAAGTATAAACACCATGGGACCACGCAGCCGTCATATCGCTCAGGAAGGAGACGCATTCTGTCTCCTAGAGATGAATGTACTTTGGTGTGAAAAGTGCAAATCAATCCCAGAACAACAGCAAAGGACCTTGTGAAGATGCTGGAGGAAACCGGTACAAAAGTATATATATCCACAGTAAAACGAGTCCTATATCAACATAACCTGAAAGGACGCTCAGCAAGGAAGAAGCCACTGCTCCAAACCCGCCATAAAAAAAGCCAGACTACGGTTTGCAACTGCACATGGGGACAAAGATCATACTTTTTGGAGAAATGTCCTTTGGTCTGATGAAGCAAAAATAGAACTGTTTGGCCATAATGACCATCATTATGTTTGGAGGAAAAAGGGGGAGAGTTGCAGTGGAAGAACACCATCCCAACCTGTAAAGCATGGAGGTGGCAGCATCATGTTGTGGGGGTGCTTTGCTGCAAGAGGGACTGGTGCACTTCGCAAAATAGATGGCATCATGAGGCAGGAAAATTATGTGGATATATTGAAGCAACATCTCAAGACATCATTCAGGAGTTAAAGCTTGGTCGCAAATGGGTCTTCCAAATGGACAATGACCCTAAGCATACTTCCAAAGTTGTGGCAAAATGGCTTAAGGACAACAAAGTCAAGGTATTGTAGTGGCCATCACAAAGCCCTGACCTCAATCCCATAGATATTTTTTGGGCAGAACTGAAAAAGTATGTGCGAGCAAGGAGGCCAACAAACCTGACTCAGTTATACCAGTTCTGTCAGGACGAATGGGCCAAAATTCATCCAACTTATTGTGGGAAGCTTGTGGAAGGCTAGCCGAAACGTTTGACCCAAGTTAAACAATTTGAAGGCAGTGCTACCAAATACTAATTGAGTGTATGTAAACATCTGACCCACTGGGAATGTGATGAAAGAAATATAAGCTGAAATAAATCCTTATCTCTACTATTATTCTGACATTTCACATTCTTAAAGTAAGGTGGTGATCCTAACTGACCTAAGACAGGGAATTTCTACTCAGGAATTGTGAAAAACTGAGTTTAAATGTATTTGGCTAAGGTGTATGTAAACTTCCGACTTCAACTGTAAATGCGGAAGACACATTTCAGTTGAATACATTCAGTTGGACAACTGACTAGGTTTCCACTGTAAAACTCATGGTTTGCAGCCCATATCAGCAGTTATATTATGCTGGCTGCAAAGCGTTATATCATTCCTATTGGAATCCAGACAGAATTAGGATATCTAATGATTGGAACTTTTGATCACCCGCAATCTGCAGTTAGAATGACTGCCAAGGTAGGGAAGACTGATATATGAGACTACCTAAACCATCTAAACTGGAACAACCATCTCAATAACAGGTGAAATAAGTCCGAACATTTACAGAGTGGATTAGTTTAGAAAAATGTAATCAGAGGGTGGTTTTAACCTTCCAGACTTGGAATTGTATCAACTCACCACCCAAGGCTTTTACTTGCGACATGCTGTTAAATGCACTAAAGGGGAACAATGGGTACAATTGAAGATGTGCATTCTCATCCCAGAATCTTTACACTTCATAGTTACATTTACATTTTAGTCATTTAGCAGACGCCCTTATCCAGAGCGACTTACAGTAGAGTGCATACATTTTATTAAATTTTTAATTAGTTTATTACATTTAGAACACTATAACAATATGGAAGAAAATGAAACGGATTCTACAAGAACCAATATCACTCCCTAAAAACACACCCATGTGGAACAATCCTTGGATTGCTTTTCAGAATTCACCAATAAATTGGCCCCCATGGAAAACTAAAGGCATAAAAACCATAAATTACATGGTAATAGGAAATACAATTATTTTCATGACAGAATTCAAATGCAATTTTGGACTGATTAATGTAGACATTTTCGAATATATGCAGGTTAAAAGTTTTGTACCATGAAATTTCGACCTGAATGCTTTTGGACATCAGAGCAATGTTGAGGGAATCCTATCTGCCAGAAAAATATATTGATGTGATAGGTAATATATAAAAAGGTTTGCAGAGAGCCTATCCAACTGACAATTTATTAGAGAAAATAGAAACTATTGGAAACAACCATTGTAAAAAAATAAAAATCTACAAAAAAGTACAATAAAAATATTACAAAAGAATATAATTAAATGTATGTTATTTATCTTTTGTGTATTATAAGCTAAATGAATCAGTCAATGTGCATGCAAAAACATACTGTAAATATTAAAGCATTCTAAAAAGCAACCTGCTGCAAAGCATTCTGGGAAATATGATAATGAGGCCCCTCCAATATATTTTTCACTCTGAGTGCTCAATTCAATCTGTAAAACTGAAGCGTTACAGATTTCACAACATACATTTTAAGGTACTTTCCAACTGAGTCGACATAAGTAACATTTACTGTGAATACAGTTTCCACTCAACTAAAGCGGGAACATTGCCTTTAAATTTCAATCACGCTGTAAAGCTGAATATCCACAATGCGGATTGAATGGAGCCCTGAGAGAGTTAACGGAAATTAACTCAACACAGTCGAGTAACAACAACACTAATTAACTCCTTAGAGTCGATATCCTCGCCCTGGCGGAAATACATTACATCTGCCTGTTTAAGCTAGATATATCCGTTTTTTTTAAAGGGATTAAATATGGGTATCTCAGATTTACGACAGACACTTCTAAACATTTTATACTTATAGGAGTCCTAAAACTGAAAATCAAATAGCTAAATGATCCTTAGTATGACTATCTTAAAACAATTATATATGTTAGCTTAGTAGAAACTCAGCCCCAGGCCTTAAACCTTTAGCACACAGCAGGAACACAGCTGTTTACACAGGGCTGACTCAGGCACGGTGTGTGTGTGGGGTGGGGTGGTTTGGGGTGGGGAGCTGTGGGGTGGTTTGGGGTGTGGTGTGGTGTGGGGTGGGGTGGGGTGGGGTGGGGTGATGTGGGGTGTGGTGTGGTTTGGGGTGTGGTGTGGTGTGGGGTGGGGTGGGGTGGTGTGGGGTGTGGTGTGGTTTGGGGTGTGGTGTGGTGTGGGGTGGGGTGGTGTGGTGTGTGGTATCCTGGGGGGCTAGAGAAAAGGCTAATAGATAATAATGACATGTATCTCTCTCAACAAGGTCCCCTCACAGCTGGATTACTTTACATCACTTAGGTTTCATCTGTACTTTCACCTGTATATTTTCATATCCATTTTCTTCGCATACATTATTAAAATATTTTTCTTAAACTCAACTTCATCATACCCTCCTGCAACCCCCCTCACCCAATGTGGTATGGATCTGCTATTTACTTTACTTTAAAACCAGAACACCCAACAGAGGCTAGCCAGCTAACTAGCTATTAGCTAGTAGTCAGCTAGCCACTGCTAGCGGTCATCAGCTAATCTTTAGCCCAGACAACTCCTGCCAGTCTGCACAGCATGATTCAACACAGAGCATATCAGACTTATTCTTCTCCATATCTTTGGATTCCTACCGCAAGCTCTGAACCTTTTTATCTGGATCATTGCAGCTAGCTAGCTGCTATACGAGTGGCTACTCCTGGCTAACGTTTCTGTCCCGAAGCAAGCACCAATTAGCTAGGAACTAGTCTATGCTAGGCCCATCTCCCGGCTAGCTGAAGAGGTCCATCAGCCACTCCTTGGGCTACAATACCTATTTTGCCAATTGGACTGGACCCCTTTTACTGCCGATACGGAGACCCGCCGATTCATCATGACTGGACTACCGACGTAATCCGCCCGAGGGGGGTTTTCAACAAGTTCCTCCGTCGCCACGTCCTCTGAATGCCCATTTGCTAGCCGTGGCCCGCTAGCTGTCTAGAGCATATCGGACTGTTAGCTGAAGAGGTCCATCAGCCAATTTCTTGGGCTATTATACCTATTTTGCCAATTGGCCTGGACCCTTTTACTACACGGAGCCCTGCTGATCCATCCAGACTGGTCTGCAGACGTAACCGCACGAGGGGGCTACAACAGACTTCTTCCGTCGCGACGTCCCTCTAAGGCCCTTCTGCTAGCCTGCTAGTCCCGGCCCGCTAGATGTCTGAATCGCCGTGTCTCCAGCCCGCCTAGCTACTCACTGGACCCTACGATCACTCGGCTACGCATTCCTCTCCCTAATGTCAATATGCCTTGTCCATTGCTGTTTTGGTTAGTGATTATTATCTTATTTTACTGTAGAGCCTCCAGCCCTGCTCAATATGTCTTAGCTAACCCTTTTGTTCCACCTCCCACACATGCGGTGACACCTGGTTTAAATGGTGTATCTAGAGACAATACCTCTCTCATCGTCACTCAATGCCTATGGTTTACCAACACTGTATTCACATCCTGCCATACCTTTGTCTGTACATTATGCGCCCAGAAATCTGCTCCTCTTACTCTCTGTTTCGGGCGTACTAGACGATCAGTTCTTATAGCCTTTAGCAATACCCTACTCCTCTTCTGTACCTCTGGTGATGTAAAGGTTAATCCAGGCCCTGCAGTGCCTAGCTCCACTCCCATTCCCCAGGCGCTCTCATTTGTTGACTTCTGTAACTGTAAAAGCCTTGGTTTCATGCATGTTAACATTAGAAGCCTCCTCCCTAAGTTTGTTTTATTCACTGCTTTAGCACACTCTGCTAACCCGGATGTCCTAGCCTGTCTGAATCCTAGCTTATGAAGGCCACCAAAAACCCTGACATTTCCATCCCTAACTATAACATTTTCCGACAAGATAGAACTGCCAAAGGGGGCGGAGTTGCAATCTACTGCAGAGATAGCTTGCAGAGTTCTGTTTTACTATCCAGGTCTGTGCCCAAACAATTTGAGCTTCTACTTTTAAAACTCCACCTTTCCAGAAACAAGTCTCTCACCGTTGCCGCTTGCTATAGACCACCTTCTGCCCCCAGCTGTGCCCTGGACACCATATGTGAATTGATTGCCCCCCATCTATCTTCAGAGCTCATGCTGTTAGGTGACCTAAACTGAGACATGCTTAACACCCTGGCCATCCTACAATGTAAGCTTGATGCCCTCAATCTCACACAAACTATCAATGAACCCACCAGGTACAACCCCAAATCCGTAAACACGGGCACCCTCATAGATATCATCCTAACTATCCTGCCCTCCAAATACACCTCTGCTGTCTTCAACCAGGATCTCAGCGATCACTGCCTCATTGCCTGCATCCGTAATGGGTCTGCGGTCAAACGACCACCCCTCATCACTGTCAAACGCTCCCTAAAACACTTCAGCGATGTCACCTTATGACCTGTAAAGGTGTTATTTGTTAGTGTTTAGTTTGGTCAGGACGTGGCAGGGGGTATTTGTTTTGTGGTTCAGGGTGGTTGTGTGTATGTGTCCATGTAGAGATGGGTATTTGATTTATTAGTCCAGGGTTTTGGTTATTGTTCTGTTAGTTTATTTCTATGTTCTGTCTAGTCATTTGTATTTCTATGTTTAGTTAATTGGTGTTGGGACCTTCAGTTGGAGGCAGCTGTCTATTGTTGCCTCTAATTGAAGGTCCTATAATTAGGGGTGTGTTTGTATTGTGGATTGTGGGTAGTTGTATTCTCTTTTGTGCTTGTCACATGATAGAACTGTTAGTGTCATTTCTGTTAATTGTATACGTGTTTATTTTGTTTCTCCTTCTTATATATTAAAAAGAGAAGATGAGTATACACTTCCCTGTTGCGTCTTGGTCCCGTCGTTACAAGCGAGCAGGCCTTTCTAATCGACCTGGCCCGGGTACCCTGGAAGGATATTGACCTCATTCCGTCAGTAGAGGATGCCTGGTTATTCTTTAAAAGTGCTTTCCTCGCCATCATAAATAAGCATGCCCCATTCAAAAAATGTTGAACCAGGAACAGATATAGCTCTTGGTTCACTCCAGACCTGACTGCCCTTGACCAGCACAAAATCATCCTGTGGCATACTGCATTAGCATCGAAAAGCCCACGCGATATGTAACTTTTCAGGGAAGGTAGGAACCAATATACACAGGCAGTTAGGAAAGCTAAGGCTGGCTTTTTCAAACAGAAATTTGCATCCTGTAGCACAAACTCCAAAAAGTTCTGGGACACTGTAAAGTCCATGGAGAATAAGAGCACCTCCTCCCAGCTGTCCACTGCACTGAGGCTAGGAAACACTGTCACCACTGTTAAATCTGCGATAATTGAGAATTTCAATAAGCATTTTTCTACAGCTGGCCATGCTTTCCACCTGGCTACCCCAACCCCTGTCAACAGCCTTGCACCCCCCACACCATTTCTTCTTCACCCAAATCCAGATAGCTGACATTCTGAAAGAGCTGCAAAATCTGGACCCCTACAAATCAGCCGGGCTAGACAATCTGGACCCTTTCTTTCTATAATTATCCACACAATGTTTTGCAACCCCTATTACTAGCCTGTTCAACCTCTCTTTTGAATTGTCTGAGATCCCCGAAGATTGGGAAGTTGCCGCAGTCATCCCCCTCTTCAAAGGGAGACACTCTAGACCCAAACTGCTACAGACCTATATCTATCCTACCCTGCCTTTCTAAGGTCTTCGAAAGCGAAGTTAACAAACAGATCACCGACCATTTCGAATCCCAGCGTACCTTCTCCACTATGCAATCTGGTTTCCGAGCTGGTCATAGGTGCACCTCAGTAACGATATCATAACCGTCATCGATAAGAGACAATACTGTGCAGCTGTATTCATCGACCTGGCCAAAGCTTTCGACTCTGTCAATCACCATATTCTTATCAGCAGACTCAACAGCCTTGGTTTCTCAAATGACTGCCTCGCCTGGTTCACCAACTACTTCTCAGACAGAGTTCAGTGTGTCAAATCGGAGGGCCTGTTATCCGGACCTCTGGCAGTCTCTATGGGGGTGCCACAGGGTTCATTTCTCGGGCCGACTCTTTTCTCTGTATACATCAATGATGTCGCTCTTGCGGCTGGTGATTCTCTGATCCACCTCTACGCAGACAACACCATTCTGTATAATTCTGGCCCTTCTTTGGACACTGTGTTAACTAACCTCAATACAACTCTCCTTCCGTGGCCTCCAACTGCTCTTAAATGCAAGTAGCACTAAATGCATGCTCTTCAACCGATCGCTGCCCGCACCTGCCCGCCCGTCTAGCATCACTACTCTGGATGGTTCTGACTTAGAATATGTGGACAACTACAAATACCTAGGTGTCTGGTTAGACTGTAAACTCTCCTTCCAGACTCACATTAAGCATCTCCAATCTAAAATTAAATCTAGAATCGGCTTCCTATTTCGCAACAAAGCATCCTTCACTCATGCTGCCAAACATTCCCTCGTAAAACTGACGATCCTGCCAATACTTAACTTTGGCGATGTCATTTGCAAAATAGCCTCCACCACTACTCAGCAAATTGGATGCAGTCTATCACAGTGCCACCCATTTTGTCCCCAAAGCCCCATATACTACCCACCACTGCGACCTGTATGCTCTCATTGGCTGGCCCTCGCTTCATATTCGTCGCCAAACCCACTGGCTCCAGGTCATCTATAAGTCTTGGCTAGGTAAAGCCCCGCCTTATCTCAGCTTACTGGTCACCATAGCAGCACTCACCCGTAGCACGCGCTCCAGCAGGTATATTTCACTGGTCACCCCAAAGCCAATTCCTGCTTTGGCCGCCTTTCCTTCCAGTTCTCTGCTGCCAATGACTGGAACGAATTGAAAAAATCACTGAAGCTGGAGACTCATTTCTCCCTCACTAACTTTAAGCACCAGCTGTTAGAGCAGCTCACAGATCACTGCACCTGTACATAGCCCATCTGTAAATAGCCCATCCAACTACCTCATCCCCATACTGTTATTTTTTTATTTTTTTTGCTCCTTTGCACCTCAGTATCTCTACTTGCACATTCATCTTCTGCACATCTATCACTCCAGTGTTTAATTGCTAAATTGTAATTATTTCGCCATTATGGACTATTTATTGCCTCACCTCTCTTATCTTACCTCATTTTCTCACACTGTATATAGACTTTTTATATTGTGTTATTGACTGTATGTTTGTTTATTCCATGTGTAACTCTGTGTTGTTTGTGTCGCACTGCTTTGCTTTATCTTGGCCAGGTCGCAGTTGTAAATGAGAACTTGTTCTCAACTAGCCTACCTGGTTAAATAAAGGTGAAATAAAATAAAAAATAAGTCCCTGTTTTGTTCTCAATGTAGCCGGTGTGAAATGCCTAGCTAGTTAGCGATATGTAGCGTTCAATCGCTGATGCCACTCGCTCTGAGACCTTAATGTGGCTGTTTCCTTTGCTCTGCAAGGGCCATGGCTTTTGTGAACAGATAGGTAACGATGCTTCGTGGGTGACTGTTGTTGATGTGTTCAGAGGGTCCCTGGTTTGAGACAAGGAGAGGAATGGAAGCAATATATGAAGATTGAAAATGCTATTCTAATCTTCCTCAGTGTAATCCAGTGTGAAGTTACAGCCTGTGGGTAACTTTATAGGTGCTCTAATTGAGAATGTAAGTCAGGCACTTGATGGAGAAAAGCCATTAACTTTAATAGAGGGCTCCTGGGTATAACTAACCACTATGTGAAACACATAAACAGATAGGATAGTGGCCACACGGGACTCCCCGTGTACGTTACTTAGCCTGACACTTTTTCATTGTGTGAACCAACCTTTTTCATTCTTGTCTGTGACTGCTGCACACAGTTTGAGCAAATTTAGGAACGTCACTACAAATAAAAACCAAACTCTCTCAGTTGTACTATTATCCAATGAAATTATAAAGCTTATAACACAAAACAAAATTCCAATATTTTTTCTAATGGTTATTTCAAATGACGTACACTTTCAAAGTTATATTGTGTGTTTTCCGTGAACTTCAATGTTCCCCTCATAAAAACCACACTGTGGTTATAAGGTGTTACAACTCACTGACGCCAGAAATGGTGGAAGAGCTGCCAGCTCTACATCGCTCCACAGCTCTCCGCTCCAACCCATTCCAGTGGGTTGGTGGGGTTTTTCCACCTCTCAGAGGAAAATAAACATGGAGCAATCATTCAGTCACCCCGAGGCCCAGCAAACAGGCTCAGCGAAGCCTCGTTGAAGCCAGCCATCAGCAGGGGAAGTAGAGGTCATCTCTCCAGGGGGAACATTAAACACGCTGAGCCTGGGCAACAAGCAGAACAGCAACAGCACAGAACCTGTCTCTATACATCTACCCAAACTTCATGTTTCACACTTCTAACGCCCATGGTCTGGCCCGTTCACACGTCTACCAATGATAAACCACAAGATAATCAATTAGGGTCTGTTGCAGCCTGGTAAATCTTATCTGAGGCACGTTAGTTTGCATTGGACATGGGACAAAAGCAACCATGGAACCAGCTGGGACACTGGTAAAACACATTTTGTCCGGTCTTGATATGCTTCCTAGCTAATTCTTCTAACATGTGGCTCTTCTACTCATAAAGCCAGAGGATGAGGACGGAACAGATCAACCATCTCCTCCAAAGGGTCCGAAGGGGTCGCTTGTGGTGATGAGAGATTTTGTTCCAGTGTGTTCTCTCTGTGACGGTGGTCGGTGCGTACCGCAAACCGGTGAGGACAGAGAAAACAGAGGTTTCTGACAGAGAGAAAGAGAGAGAGCAAGAGAGAGAGAGAGGGATGGAGAATAGATGGAAATAGAGAGATGGAGAAGAGATGAGTTTGATGTGTTGTCACTGTGTTCTCATCCCTGGACCGTTTCATCCCTCTCTCTCTCTCTCCAGCCACAACCTCTGAGCATTGAGCCAGGGAGGGCTTTGACCCAGGGTTCTCCCCATCCCCTCACCTCCCCCTGCCTTCCCCTGAGCTCCAGCACAGGAAACAGGGCTGCTGAGCTTTCATGGGAAACGGGTAGATACTGCCTCAGTCTCCCCAGCGAGGTAGAGGAGAGGAACAGATAGAAGGAGAGCAGATAGAGGTGAATAGCCTGGAGTCAGGGAATAGTTTCTCATCATGCATCATTGCATTGTTTTATTCTACAGGAGAATGACAAATGGCAACTCTAATGAAATTGTTTCAGAGCTGATACATAATTTCATTATTGCAAAGTCATAATGTGAAATAAAATCACTCCTTTTGCGGAGTGAAGAGTGATTAAAAGTGCACTTTATCTGGCCTATAGTTTCATCTTTCAGCCGAGAGGTAGCAGGTTCAGTAGGGCTCGATGGTGTGTCACTCACTGCGCTCTTATGGAAGTCATTAAATATGTGTCTTATAAACCCAGTCAGTAATGTGTTTAGGGAAGCAGGAAGGCGCTGGCCTGGAACAGAGTGGTGCCCCTTCCATGATCTCACACCACTTGATCTGTGTCCAAATGACATCCTATTCCCTAGATAGTGCATTACTTTTGACACTGGCCCATAGGGTAGTGCACTATGGGGAATTGGGTGCTATTTGGGACACGCCGGAAAACAAGATTTACATCTCTCACTGCACTGTACTTGGATTTGATGGTTTCCATATGGTGCATAATTTACATGAGTGAAATGCAGGAATTGGGACAGATTAATTATGAGAGTGATTTATCCCAAGAGTCAGGTTGCAGTAAAACAAGTCAGAGGTAGTAGTGTGTGTGTGCACCTGTGCATGCTTGCGTGTGTATGGCTGAAGATGGCCTCCCAATTCATGGACCTAACATCGAGGTGGGCTTGTTATAACAAGTTCGTTTTGTGTTCATTATCTCATAAAGTCACCACAGACAGTCCATGATTAAGTCGTCTCCTCACTCATATATTCCTCCCCTACACTTCATCTCTGCTCACCTGCAAATAAGGTTCCGGCAGCACCCGACTGGATGACGTTGTCATAGAAATAGAATGATCATCATTCTTAGTCTACGGACTTCTCATAGGGAGATTTAGAATCTTTGATGACGTACAGTAGTGTGGGCCAGGAAGCATTCAAGACCTCAGTATTATCGCTGACCTGGGTGACAAATAATAAACTATCCACTTTTATATTTAGTTTTATATGACAAGTAAGCAACAGTAAAATAGTTAAATTATGGATTGTATTCTTGTTCTATTGTGCATTTTTTACTATGCACTCTATTCTTCATTTGAGTGGTGAATTAGGTTGCTTGACAAACTAATAAACTTTGTATGGTTCATGTAACACTCGTAGACCTCTTTCAGTGTGAGGAGAATCTGTTTTACTGCTTCTGTCTGTCACTGCACAAGGCCAAGCTTTGTCTGTTCACAGCGAGCAAACCACTGTATGTCAAAACAAGCATTATTTCACATTAGAGGCCGACACTCTTTCCCTGTCAATTGGTTTGGAGACTGTGTACTGTTGGATGATAAACAGACTCCCTCTGACTAAGAGCATGAATGCTTTCATAGGCCGGGAGGGAGCAGGCGAGCAGTACGCTGATTTGGCCTCAGTCCAGATTCTCTCTCTGACTTTCCTCAACCTGGTAACCACTCATACATACAGCTTCCCTCTTCATTCCTTTTACTCCTGTTCATTTACAGTACAGTCCAGACTTCTCAACAAGCTTCTCTCAATATGTTGAAGTGCGTAGGCTAGTCAGTCATGGCTACCCATGTTGTAGTTTAGTCGGGTCAATTTAGTTTCAATTGTGGACAGGTTGAGTTCTTCAAGTAGGTTAGGCTATACAGGTCCGGGTAATACTGTACACTACGTGTTTGCTGAGGAAAATATTGTTTTGGAATAAAAACATGTTCTGATCACATTATGTTCAAGACAGTCATGGACTATGCGTTGGACATGACACCAGCCAGACAATGTTTAATAAAGCACTCAAATCAGATTTACAATCACAATTGAGCGGTGGTTAGCATTTCATAGATTGATATATGTATGTATGTTGTGTACGAAGACAAACCAGAGTGATGTATATGAGAAGTATAAAACTACAGTTCAGAAAAACCCAAAGCACCAAAAACGACTGGAAGAAAGACACTTAGCAAATCATCAGAGCTCCAAAGCATGAGACATAAGAAAGCAATTAAAACTTTTTGTTCCAAAGAAAGAAAGAAAGAAAAAGAGAGAGAAAAAGAGAGAGAGAGCTGAGTCGGGAGACATATTGTAATGCAATCATTATTTCAATAGCTCAATGTTGTCGTGTTTTGTGTTGTCATCAATGACATGATATACTCTGTCTTCTTGGATCATTCTGACTTTTCTTCGCAAAATGACAAAACAATATGTCCCACCTCCCTCCCACCTTCCTCATCCTTTGTTCATTTTTCTCCTTTGAAATGTGTTAAATCCTCTTGTAGTGGAAAAAGCCAGATTACAACTTGTTTGTGTTTCCTTTAAAAGAAATAAAGCATAACAGAGCACCCCATCATAAAAGCACTTTGGTATCTTAAAGACATCCACTTCATCCCATGTGCAGTCTCTAGCTGCTAGATAAATATCCATCATTTTTCTTTAGAGTGCTTCTAACATAATGCTGTGCTAAGACCTTTGTGCATCCTAAATGACACCCTATTTCCTATATAGTTCACTACTTTGGCCAGAGCCTGTGCCAAGTCCAAAGTTCCCTATCTAGTTAATAGGGTGCCATGTAGGATGCAGTCCCTGTCACTCTTCCAGTAAAGTCCCTCGCAAGTCTCGTCCACAAGTCTCGTCCACAAGTCTCGTCCACACACTCAGCACTGTTAAATGAACATTTTGTTTGTGCAAAAAGAATTATGAAAACACACCAACAAAAAAAAAAGAATTATAAACAAATATAATACAAAAAAAAGCAACAACTAAAAAATAATCTACATTCAGCTACAACAGTTTTGAAAAATAAAACGTGCAATAGTGCAATTTCAGTTTTCTGTCTGCAAACACTTTTCTTTCTATCTCCACATGTTGTCCCATATGTCATCATTTAGGGTTGCAACATTCTGGTAACTTTCCCCAAATTCCCAGAATTCCCAGTTGGAGGATTACAGATTTCTTGCTTATTCCCTCCTGATTCCAGAAAACTTGGAATTTTGGGAAAGTTGGGGGAAGTTTGCAACCCGATCATCACTGCACAGGGACGCGTCTTGGTTGATCAGTGGCGGCTCCTCCGCATATTGCTTCTCCCTGGGTTCCCCCGGCTCTGGTCCCAACGCCTCACCTTCCTCCCCATACGGTCCTTCCACTTCTGTGCAATGGAGCCTTCGATGAGCAGAAGCCTACAGACAGGTAGGTGGCATATGAGTTACAATGTGGTATGAATTACATAAAGCTGGAAGTAGGCTACAGTAGGTCCTACTGCCTTCCTTAAAAATGTACAACAGGGTTGGAGTCAATTCCATTTCAATTCAGGAAGTAAACTGAAAGTTCCATTCCAATTCCTATTCTCCTCCGTTGCTTTCAATTATGAAATGTGGAATTGACAGCTCCGCTGATGTACACAATAATATATAAATTACTCCATGAATGATTGTTGCTAACAGAGATACAGTAATACGACTGGCTAAAGACGTACCTGGACCTCTCCTCGTTCTCGTAACCCATGATGATGTACTCGTCGTTGGCAGTGAGAGGAGGACAGGGACAGCCAGAGTTGTAGTACAGTGTGACTGTATCACGGGGGATGTTCACTAAGGAAGACTTCAGGATGTCTTTGACCTCCACGATGGCACTCAGATCATGATTTCTGCTTCTAATCTCCTTCACCCTCGCACGAATCACTGGGAGGAAAAGATTAAACATGATTTTAGTTCATTTGATTATTTTAGGATCCTTTACATTTGAAAGCCAATTTGTTTGACTGAACATTCAGTGCCACTTTCCTGGACATGAATGAAGCCTAGTCCAGGACTAAAAAGCGCTTTTGATGGAGATTCCATTCAGAGTGCTTTTTACTCCAGGACTAGGTTTAATCTGTGTCTGGAATAACATCCAGGACAGTGATAATATCATGCATTGTAATAATCAGATAACTATATCTATCTCATTCTGGAATCTTCTCTCACTCCAGAACTGCAAAAATAATTGGCTAAAAAAAATCCTACAGAAAATAACCCACCATAGTTGTAATTACTCTTTAGGTAGGTCTTCAGACCTAGTCTTACCGACTTGCACTTGCATCGATCTGAAACAATAAAAGGATGTGATTAATTGTAGAACATCTGGTTTTTGAACAGCAATATTACATTCTTGAAATGAATGTAATGAAAAACACATGACATCAAAATCTATATCATATTCTAACATAATACTGTACAGAAAAGATTCTTCAGCACTAAATTCAATAGCCAGAAATATTGTAGACATACATTTCTAAGCACATTAGGTTACATTTTCAGTATGTTAGGACAAAAACAGCTCCATTCAAAAGTATAAAATGTTTAGATAAAGCAAAGAAAATGTGAATATTATTTACCATTGTTGGCTCCTTTACAGTTGACATTGTGAGAGTCACTTGGAAAGTCAGGAGTTGATTCTGAATAAAAATACCTATGATGAGAACATTTTCACTAAAGAACAGTACAATCTATCAACTTCACAAGTAGCCTCTAATAAAATAGGCAACTGTGGTTTCATTCACTTTATATTGGGAACATATTCAAGGGTCACATGCATCTTACCAGGTGAGCATTTTGAGGGGTCTTGATAATAGGGGTTGTCTGAGGAAGAGGAATAATATGTACTTACAAGTGGCTGATGTAGAGAATTGTACATTATCATCATATTTCCCCTTTGATCTCTCTCTCTCTCTCTCTCTTTATATTATGTGAGATATATTTATTCACAATATCTATTTCAGATATACACCATGGAATCATCATAATCACCCTTATCCTACCTGGTCCTTCTGCTTTGACAATGGCCTCTGGCGAGATACAGACTCCCCGGTCATAGACTGGCAGATCCTCGCAGGCCAAGCTCTCTGGCCAGGTGTGATTATAGCGCTTCATCACCGGTTCACAGCCGCACTTCGCCCGTTCACACACCGACTTGCAGGGCTTGATAGGGTCGTGTTGGAAGTCAATAGTGCATATTGGAGCGTACATGGCGCACAGGAAGAACAATAAATCTGGACTGCACTGAGTGCCAAGAAGCCCTTCAAACTGCTCAATGGCCAGGACTGCGTTCGCCTGGGTGCTGTGGTGGAGGTGGTTGGGCATTTTCGTCATGTTCCAGGGCATGGACTTGCACAGTGGGATCCGGATGGGCTCGCATGCCGCTGCGGACGCTCTGGGTATCCCAAACAGACAGGTAATCGCGAGGAAGGAGACGAAGAACTCGTGTGAAAACATGATCATCCTCAGTAAAATTCAGACAGGTGGTTTAGGATAACAAAATGTAAAAAATGAAATCTAAATGCAATGCCTGGTTATGAAGTCGGCATGGATAAACTTCAATGCAATCCTAAAATCTATAGCCCTAAAGTCGCTGTCGAAAGTTGTCTGTCTACCTGGACGTGTCCAAACTTAACGTCACGTAGAAGGAACGAGGAACGAAAGTCATCTTTCGTGCGTAAAACCAAAACAACAAAGCGAATCCCTAGCGGGAGATAACGTGGAGATTCCGTTAGATTCCCACTGTTCTTTTGTTCCTTATTCCATCCGCGCGTGTGTGATCATATTGCGGGTGGAAGTGGGCTGGGGTGGTGGCTCCGCTCTCTCTATCCCTTCCTCTATCCCTTCCTCCCCAGACCAGTTTGCGCTGCAGTGATTGCTCGCTGGAATCGCAGTGACCGCACAGTGCGGGACCAGCTTTTTTACCCCTCCGCATCATCATCATGCCTCAGTCTGACCCAGGACACTCCTCCTCTCCTGCTTCAAGCCAATACCAAGCAGGGCTGGATAGCTTGTCCCACAGCCTTCTTTGAAATGCTTGGTCGTTATGGAATAGGCTATATAGCCTAACTCATTTCAGTAGCTAGGCCTATTCATTTCTATTTGGGTTAAAAGTAAAGTCATGAAACCCTTATAAAGTCACCATTATAAAGTCACAAATCTAAAGACATGAGGACAGTGCTAAGTACACAAGAAACTTTAATCAAGCCTAATTATTAGTGTAAACACAACACAATTGTCTTTGACGAATGTTAATAGGCTCATTGGCTGTTGACAAGATTAAGAATGTGTTAAATAGAATCCTTTATGCAAACAGTGTTTAAATAATATACAATGAACAGCATGGAGGATTCTAAAGGGATCGTTTATGTGACCAAGAGGTCATATAGGGTCAAATAGTTAATTATAATTAAAATACAGTATTGACCGTTTCAGTGTTCACTATTTCATTAATTACCATTTCAGAGTTTTCTGGATCCATGTAAAATTAGGCCAAATAATGTGGAGCAAATAACTCTGTTATGAAAGCTTCATAAAGAGCCTTTTTCATGTAGTTTCTCACAAATACTGTACCAGTGGAAAAGAGAGAAGATTTAGGATTTAAGATTTGTAGATCAAAGGGTCGTCTGATTACCTGTCAGCCATAATTAGAATGTTCACATTTCTTCCTCCAGTCAAACTTGAACACAGAAACTACTGATCGTGTGTGTGATCACGTGACTGAGGGGGTGTTTAACATTATGACCAGGGGAACGTCAATCTGAGGGCTGCTTACCCATGTGAGAGACGCAGACTCAGTCTCAACCTTTAAGTCTTTACTGAAGACTTATCTCTTCAGTAGGTCCTATGATTAAGTATAGTCTGTACCAGGAGTGTGAAGGTGAACGGAAAGGCTGGAGCAACGAACCGCCCTTGCTGTCTCTGCCTTGCCGGTTCCCCTCTTTCCACTGGGATTCTCTGCCTCTAACCCTATTACAGGGGCTGAGTCACTGACTTACTGGTGTTCTTCCATGCCGTCCATGGGAGGGGTGCTTCACTTGAGTGGGTTGAGTCACTGACGTGGTCTTCCTGTCTGGGTTGGCACCCCCCCCTTGGGTTGTGCCATGGCGGAGATCTTTGTGGGCTATACTCGGCCTTGTCTTCGGACGGTAAGTTGGTGGTTGTAGACATCCCTCTAGTGGTGTGGGGGCTGTGCTTTGGCAAAGTGGGTGGGGTTATATCCTGCCTGTTTGGCCCTGTCCGGGGGTATCATCGGATGGGGCCACACTGTCTTCTGATCCCTCCTGTCTCAGCCTCCAGTATTTATGCTGCAGTAGTTTATGTGTCGGGGGGCTAGGGTCAGTCTGTGACATCTGGAGTGTTCTCTTGTCTTATCCGGTGTCCTGTGTGAATGTAAATATGCTCTCTCTAATTCTCTCTTCTCTCTTTCTTTCTTTCTCTCTCTCGGAGGACCTGAGCCCTAGGACCATGCCTCAGGACTACCTGGCATGATGACTCCTTGCTGTCCCCAGTCCACCTGGCCATGCTGCTGCTCCAGTTTCAACTGTTCTGCCTGCGGCTACGAAACCCTGACCTGTTCACCGGATGTGCTTGTTGCACCCTCGACAACTACTCTATTATTATTTGACCATGCTGGTCATTTATGAACATTTTAACATCTTGACCATGTTCTGTTATAATATCCACCCGGCACAGCCAGAAGAGGACTGGCCACCCCTCATAGCCTGGTTCCTCTCTAGGTTTCTTCCTAGGTTTTTGGCCTTTCTAGGGAGTTTTTCCTAGGGAGTTTTTCCTAGCCACCGTGCTTCTTTCACATGCATTGCTTGCTGTTTGGGGTTTTAGGCTGGGTTTCTGTACAGCACTTTGAGATTTCAGCTGATATACGAAGGGCTATATAAATAAATTTGACTTGATTTGCTGGCCGGGACCCTCAGGGCAAAGGAACACTTCCCCACTAATATTTTGACAGCAAAAAAAGAAAAAAAAGAAGCACGAAACAAGTGACTACAAAAATACAACTGTTCTAGGAAAGACCTTCAAGTTCTAGACAACCTTTGTTTCAGAATACACTGAGAAGCCAACTCAATAACACAATCAGACAATCAGATCAGATGTGAGTTTGACAATTAGCTGCCAAGTGTGACAGCTTGAACTTTTGTGGACATTTATCTAAACTAATGTCTCAAATGCAAACTCAAGTTAAAATGATTAGGCTAATCGTAGTACTGTATGTCTGTCTATGTATAGCATTTTGTGTGCTGAAGTTTAGATTCAAACATGTCAACAACAAAACAATAATAATGACACATTAGGCCAGTAAGTGGATATAGACTAAGATTTATTTGTCACGTTATGGAGGATACACTGTTCATTGAAACATTGAAAACATATAAAAGTGGTAAAAGGAGAGCTATTTATTAACATTCAATAAATATGAAAGAATGTTTATTATATACCATACAGACAGGTACAATGGAGTGGTTATGCCAATGAGGCATTTAGTTAAAAAATTATTCTATGCTTTATACAAATATTAACCATCTGTTACCACTTTTCATAATATTTAAGTTTAATACCAACATTTTAGCTCCAAATAATATAAAATGCTATGGTTTCTCAACAATTTGGCAAATATCTCAAAAGAACACAAGAATGTAATTAACACAAATTCACAGATACACATACTGTAATAATCAACAGATGATGATGGTGAATGGAATAACTGTGGATCATCATTTCCCCAAAAATCTGCAATTAGTTTTGCACATGGCAATGCTGCACTTTACCCTTAATAGCAATTTTAGTGTTACATTTAACCCATTCAATATTTAGAAACTGAAAGACTAAGACAGTATTCAAAAATGAATGAAGTAGTAGTTTACCACTGATCATTGTCAACAAAACTTACATCAGATTCATTTAAGTAAACAAATTATTCATTCATAAAACTGGGTGAAAAGAAAAAACCTTGATCCCACAAAACCAATAATATTATTTTTGTTTTCTTTAAGACTGAAGATGAAACACAGCACACCCACAATGGTCACATCATCATATCAGACTCTCAAGTTGTCCAGAGCCATATATTTCTATTCTCAGTATAGGGCTCTGGGGCTGCCTGCGTGTATCAAGCCTCTCAGAGTAGGAGTTCTGATCTAGGATCAGGTCCCCTGTCCACGTAACTGCTGGGTGTAACCCTAGCTAGCAAGCTGTCATGGTCAAAACATATAGACTAAATGGTTGCTAAAATGGGAAGAGTTCTGTTCATGATAAGAAGTTGCTCTGCTTTCTTGACATCGAAATCAACCAGACAGGTCCTACAGGCCCTAGTTTTGTCGCACCTGGACTACTGCCCAGTTGTGTAGTCATGTGCGGCAAAGCAGGACATAGGAAAATTACAGTTGATCCAGAACAGAGCAGCACATATTGCACTGAAAATGTACACAGAGGGCAGATGTCAGTGGTATGCATGTCAATCTCTCTTGGCTCAAAGTCTTTTTTTGCCAGGTGTTGATTGGTTAAAGGTATCAGACTGTTTGTTCAAGCAGTTGGCACATAGTTCGGACACTCATTGGTACAACACAAGACATGCAGCCAGAGGTCTCTTCACAGTCCCCAGGTCCAGAACAGAGACTGGGAAACACACAGTATTAAATAGAGCCATGACTACATGGACCTCTCTACCACCCCGGGTAACTCAAACTAGCAATAATACCAGATTTAAAAAATGGATAAAAGAACACCTTACGGCACGACGGGGACTGTAAAGAGATAGACATTTTTATACATTTTGTATTATATTCTGGATTGTATTAAGTATTGTATTATGTAGTGTATTCTGCATTGTATTAAGTATTGTATTATGTAGTGTATTCTGGATTGTATTAAGTATTGTATTATGTAGTGTATTCTGTAGTGTATTAAGTATTGTATTATGTAGTGTATTCTGGATTGTATTAAGTATTGTATTATGTAGTGTATTCTGGATTGTATTACGTATTGTATTCTGTAGTGTATTCTGCATTGTATTAAGTATTGTTTAAGTATTGTATTCTGTAGTGTATTCTGTAGTGTATTAACTATTGTATTATGTAGTGTATTCTGCATTGTATTAAGTAGTGTATTATGTATATTATGTATTTTATGTATTCTATTTGTTGTTTTGTTTCCTGTTTGGACTCCAGGAAGAGATTATCAGTGGGATCCAAATAAAATATTAAATCTTCTTAATTGTGATCTAAAAGGCAAAACTGATCTCAAATTAGCACTCCTACTCTGAGAAGCTTGATACATACAGCCCCTGGTGTTGTCTTCTTCACTCTCTGCAAGCTAAGGCTCCAGACAAAACCTCTTTCTCTCGCTAGGCAGCGAGCCTCCCCACCTGTCTCTCTTTCTCTCTGCTAGCCTCCCTGCCTCTCTCTCACTAGCCTCCCTGCCCCTCTCCCTCGCTAGCCTCCCTGCCTCTCTCCTTCTCTCTCGCTAGCCTCCCTGCCTCTCTCTCTCTCTCTCTCTCTCTCTCTCGCTAGCCTCCCTGCCTCTCTCTCTCTCTCGCTAGCCTCCCTGCCTCTCTCTCTCTCTCTCTCTCTAGCCTCCCTGCCTCTCTCTCTCTCTAGCCTCCCTGCCTCTCTCGCTCCCTGCCTCTCTCGCTCCCTGCCTCTCTCGCTCCCTGCCTCTCTCTCGCTAGCCTCTCCTCCTCCTCCTCTCTAGTCTCTCCTCCTCTCTTCCTCCTCCTCCTCTCTAGCCTCTCCTCCTCCTCCTCCTCTCTAGCCTCTCCTCCTCCTCCTCCTCTCTAGCCTCTCCTCCTCCTCTCTAGCCTCTCCTCCTCCTCCTCTCTAGTCTCTCCTCCTCTCTAGTCTCTCCTCCTCCTCCTCCTCTCTAGTCTCTCCTCCTCTCTAGTCTCTCCTCCTCCTCCTCCTCTCTAGTCTCTCCTCCTCCTCCTCCTCTCTGGCCTCTCCTCCTCTCTAGTCTCTCCTCCTCCTCCTCTCTAGTCTCTCCTCCTCCTCCTCCTCTCTAGTCTCTCCTCCTCCTCCTCTCTAGTCTCTCCTCCTCCTCCTCCTCCTCTCTAGTCTCTCCTCCTCCTCTCTAGTCTCTCCTCCTCCTCTCTAGTCTCTCCTCCTCCTCTCTAGTCTCTCCTCCTCCTCCTCTCCCCCTCCTCTCCAGCCTCTTTTCACCTCTCAGGGCTCTCAGGTGGAGGAAGGCACACTCTGCTTGTAGACGGCGTGGTATGCGTTACGGAGCAGCACATATGGGAAGCAGGACTCCAGAAGGTCCATGGTCAGGAATGGGGACTCCTGCACAATCTGGTAGAGAAAACACATGGATGGATAAGGATACAACCCAAAATAAACACTGTGAGAACAAAGTTACACATAGGTTGCATCCCAAATGTCACCCTATTCCCTATATAAGTGCACAACTTTTGACCAGGGCCCACATACGGCTCTGGTCAAAAGTAGTGCACTATATAGGGAATAGGGTGCCATTTGGGATGCAGATGAAGTTTAATCACACTTTTGTGTTCTTGCCTTGTTCTCTATGTTATCGGGGCAGAGTAGCCCCATGGATAAGGCAGAAGGGTGTGTGTGTGTGTGTGTGTGTGTGTGTGCGTCCGTGTGTGTGTTCTATCTTATGCCAGGTCCACTGCAGGATAAAGACTGTGGCTGATTCTTCCTTCTTTCCATTATAGTTGTCTTTCTATTCAACAACCTCCCTCCTGTAGATTATTCTTCAATGGAAAGCAAATCCCACAGACCAATGAGTAAGCCTCTCTGATCAAAAGACCATACATGTGTATGCATGACTGCATATGTAATTTTCAATACAGTCAGAAAGAAAATAGTGCTCTGTTCATTTTCCAGTACAAAGAGGTTATGCGATTCTCTTACTTTCTTTCTACTTTGGGCTGGCCAATGCTAGTGAGAATGTTGACCTTGGAACCAACTGCTATATTACATGTGTTAGATGATGGCTAGATGATAATTAGATGATGTGACAATGTGTTAGATGATGGCTAGCTTAGTCATAATGCATGTCAAGTTCAAAGTAAAAAAAAACTCCAATCTACTTGGACTATTGTAATCCTTATTTAATAAGCCTAACTTTATGAAACTGCAACTCTTAGTCATTCGTTTTGATATAGTATCATACATTTTTAGTATAGGACTCTCTCCTAAATTAATTTCCCAGGTCTCCCTTGGGAAACATTTCTTCTGACCTAAATGGGACTTCCAGGTAAATAAAAGGGTTAAAATAGAACACTAATCTGCATCCCAAATGGCACCCTATTCCCTATATACTGCACTACTTTTGACCATGGCCTATAGGGCCCTATATAGTAGTGCACTATATAGGGAATAGGATGCCATTTGGGACTCATCCATACAGTATGTGACTCACCATATCCAGGAGCAAGTAGACAGATTCTCTGTTCCTTGTTGTGGTTTTGTCAGTCTCCTGGCCGATCTTCAGCAAACTGGAGGAGGCAAGCTGCACGGGAGAGAGAACAGTTTAAATCAGTTTCAACTGACTGTGTGGAAGAATGGTAAAGAACTAGAAGCTTTAAGAACAACTTCAAAATGGGGTGGCAGATAGCCTAGCGGTTAAGAGTGTTGTGCCAGTAACCAAAATGTCGATGTTCCCTTGAGCAAGGCACTTAACTTCTTTGGGATAGGGGGCAGTATTTTCACGGCCGGATAAAAAACGTACCCGATTTAATCTGGTTACTACTCCTGCCCAGAAACTAGAATATGCATATAATTAGTAGATTTGGATAGAAAACTCTCTAAAGTTTCTAAAACTGTTTGAATGGTGTCTGTGAGTATAACAGAACTCATATGGCAGGCCAAAACCTGAGAAGATTCCATACAGGAAGTGCCCTGTCTGACAATTTGTTGTTCTTCTGTTGCATCTCTATCGACATTACAGCATCTGTGCTGTAACGTGACCCTTTCTAAGGCTTCCATTGGCTATCTAAAGCTGCCAGAAAGTGGAATGGGGTGTCTGCTGTCTCTGGGCAAAGTACAGCAGCAGAGTTTGTAAGTGGTCAGCCTGGGGACAGTGAGACTGGAGATGCGCATTCACGAGACTTCTCCATTTTTTTCTTTCAGCCTTTGAATGAATACAACGTTGCCCGGTTGGAATATTATCGTTATTTTACGAGAAAAATAGCATAAAAATTGATTTTAAACAGCATTTGACATGCTTCTAAGTACGGTAATGGAATATTTAGAATTTTTTTGTCACGAAATGCGCTCGCGCGTTACCCTTCGGATAGTGACCTGAACGAACGAACAAAACGGAGGTATTTGGATATAACTATGGATTATTTGGAACCAAAACAACATTTGTTGTTGAAGTAGAAGTCCTGGGAGTGCATTCTGACAAAGAACAGCAAAGGTAATCCAATTTTTCTAATAGTAATTCTGAGTTTAGGTGACCCCGAAGTTGGCGGATGTCAAAATAGCTAGCCGTGATGGCCGAGCTATGTACTCAGAATATTGCAAAATGTGCTTTCGCCGAAAAGCTATTTTAAAATCGGACATAGCGATTGCATAAAGGAGTTCTGTATCGATAATTCTTAAAATAATTATGTATTTTGTCAACGTTTATCATGAGTAATGTAGTAAATTCACCGGAAGTTTTCGGTGGGTATGCTAGTTCTGAACATCACATGCTAAAGTAAAAAGCTGTTTTTTGATATAAATATGAACTTGATTGAACAAAACATGCATGTATTGTATAACATAATGTCCTAGGAGTGTCATCTGATGAAGATCAAAGGTTAGTGCTGCATTTAGCTGTGGTTTGGGTTTATGTGACATATATGCTTGCTTGGAAAATGGCTGTGTGATTATTTGTGTCTATGTACTCTCCTAACATAATCTAATGTTTTGCTTTCGCTGTAAAGCCTTTTTGAAATCGGACAATGTGGTTAGATTAACGAGAATCTTATCTTTAAAATGGTGTAAAATAGTTGATTGTTTGAGAAAATTTAATTGTGGTATTTTAGTTGGTTTTGTATTTCGCGCCGTGCCATGCCATTGGCTGGAACGGGGTTCCGCTAGCGGAACGTCTGTCCTCAACAGGTTAACCCTAATTGCTCCTGTAAGTCACTCTGGATAAGATTGTCTTCTAAATGACTCAAATGTCAAATGTAAACTTTAACACTGAAAGAATGGTGTCTTTTCACAATGTTTCTACAAGTCACCAAGCTGCACCGGAGAAAACTTTAAGAACAACTCTCACACCGAGAGCCGGTTTCCCAGACATCCTATTTCTGAACTAAACAGCAAACTCAAACTTTTTGTCCTGTAAGATTTATCTGTCTGGGGAAACCGGTCCCAAATGTATAGAAGCACTTTTGTCTCTTCTATCAGTTTCACAATGTTACCAGACATTTAAAGCACAATGTTACCAGACATTTAAAGCACAATGTTACCAGACATTTAAAGCACAATGTTACCAGACATTTAAAGCACAATGTTACCAGACATTTAAAGCACAATGTTACCAGACATTTAAAGCACAATGTTACCAGACATTTAAAGCACAATGTTACCAGACATTTAAAGCACAATGTTACCAGACATTTAAAGCACAATGTTACCAGACATTTAAAGCACAATGTTACCAGACATTGTTACCAGACATTTAAAGCACAATGTTACCAGACATTTAAAGCACAATGTTACCAGACATTTAAAGCACAATGTTACCAGACATTTAAAGCACAATGTTACCAGACATTTAAAGCACAATGTTACCAGACATTTAAAGTCTACCACTGTAACCTTGCCTCTTGGATTTTAACTAAACACTGCAGGGTTTCAAAGAGGATGGGGCTTGGGCTGCATCTCACATGGTATCAGACTGGAAACAGCATTAAGTATTTTAACACTGTTGTAGTAATACAATATTGGAGCGCAATACAAAGTAAGAGAACATTTTATGAGGAATAATTCCAATGGAAACACAGAGGGGAAAACAAGGTTGGTGGTATGCTGTACCCTCCTCCTCAGCGATGCAGAAAAAACCCCGGCAACCAGGAAAATTCATTTCAGATATTAAAATAAAAAATGATTTCGAATCACAGAAGGTTTATGGAACATTAATGTTTATCAATCCCGGTCATGAAAATAAAAAATGAAATAAAATAAATATCCTGCCTCCTCCCACGCTGTGTGTAATATATTCTTACACGGCCTTGGCTCTGTCCCAAATAGCACCCTATTCCAGGGCCCAAAAGAAGTGCACTGTATAGGGAAGTGTGCCATTTAGCATACACTCGCTAGCATTTTGGAAAACCCACCAGAGATGAAATAGAAAACAGATGAAAGAAGAGCGCTGCTTATAATAAATAATAAGAAAGGGTGGAGAGAAATGTGTGGTATAAACCAAATGGACTATCACTACAAAACGTACTGCGAGGAACTCTTTGAGGCGGTCCTCGATGCTGCCCTTGTGGATGGTGAATAAAGCTGCAGCGATCTGGTTTATAGCTTTAGCCAGACAGTGGATGTTGTTGCAGTGACCTGTGAAAGGATGACAGACAAGTAGATATTAGTGTCTCAAATATGTCTTTAAACACTACGGGTAAAACTATCTACTATATCTTTCTACAATGTTAACTTGAGACTAAACCACATCAATCCATATACATGTAACAACAAATGAACATAAAAGGTCCTTAAGACATCTTATTACTGTATGTCAAGTATAACAACAAATAGACATAAAATGTACATGGAACATTTACTTCATGTTTCTAAAAACAGGTACCTTCAATAGCAGGGCTATACTGGGACATGACGTTGCTTGCCAAGGTGGGCATAGAGACCGCCACAAAGACCATCAGCAGGCACGCTATCTTGTACTCCTCCTCAGGACTGATGTTCTCTGTTACCAAAGAAAGGAAATGTCTGTTAAACCATCACCATGACAGCTTAACAGCACGCCTTTATCTTGGCATCATGACATAGAGAGAAAAAAAATATTCAAAAAATAGCAGTTTGGGGGAAATCGGGGGGATCCAATTTGGATATTATCTGAACACGAAGACCCTCTAGCCAAGACAAACTGCAATAAGGCTCCGTAATTTACTGTAATTTATATTAACAGGACAACACTGGGAGATGATTCAACTATGTGGACCCAACATGGGGTAGGAGTGCCTCCCAAATGGCACCCTATTCTCTATATTGCACTACTTTTGACCAGACCCTTATGGGTCTCCCTATGGGCCCTGTTCAAAAGTAGTGCACTACATAGTGAAAAGAGTGCTATTTGCATCCTAGGAGATGAAGTTGAGGGTTGATAACTATTTTGATATTAAACAGAGGTTTGTATAAGAACAGCAGGGGCATAATAGAAATGTCTCGCTGGCCAAAAGGCCTGGAGGGCTCTTAATGGCTCTGACAGAGTTAAAGCCATGTTATTGAGTATTTTCCTTAGAGCAACAGAGAGAGGCTGGGAACTTGAGGAGAGCCAGTGGCTTCGTCCCAAATGGCACCCTATTCCCTATATAGTGCACTACTTTTGACCAGACACCTATACAGGGGATAGGGTGCCATTTGGGATGCAAACAGAGGAATCTCTGGGAATAGGGTAACATTTGGGACATAGAGTGCATTCGGAAAGTATTAAGACCCCTTGACTTTTTCCACATTTTGTTAAGTTACAGCCTAATTCTAAAATCGATTAAATAGTTATTTTCCCCTCAATCTACAAATAATACCCCATAATGACAAAGTAAAAACAGGTTTAGATATTTTTGTAATAAAAAACTAAAACCTAAACTGAAATATTACATTTACATAAGTATTCTGACCATTTACTTTGTACTTTGTTGAAGCACCTTTGGCAGCTATTAAAGCCTCACGTCTTCTTGGGTATGACGCTACAGACTTGGCACACCTGTATTTGGAGAGTTTCTCCCATTCTTCTCTGCAGATCTTCTCAAGCTCTGTCAGGTTGGATGGGGAGTGTTGCTGCACAGCTATTTTCAGGTCACTTCAGAGATGTTTGATCGGGCTCAATTCCAGGCTGGGTGGGCCACTCAAGGACATTCAGAGACTTGTCCCGAAGCCACTCCTGCGTTGTCTTGGCTGTGTGCTTAGGGTCATTGTCCTGTTGGAAGGTGAACCTTCGCCCCAGTCTGCAGGCCTGAGTGCTCCGGTGCAGGTTTTCATCAAGGATCTCTCTGTACTTTGCTCCGTTCATGGTGCCAGGTTTTCTCCAGACGTGACACTTGGCATTCAGGCCAAAGAGCTCAATTTTGGTTTCATCAGACCAGAGAATCTTGTTTCTCATGGTCTGAGAGTCCTTTAGGTGCCTTTTGGCAAACTAAAAGCGGGCTGTCATGTGCCTTTTACTGAGGAGTGGCTTCCGTCTGGCCACTCTACCATAAAGGCCTGATTGGTGGAATGCGGCAGCGATGGTTGTCCTTCTGGAAGGTTCTCCCAACTCCACAGAGAAACTCTGGAGCTCTGTCAGAGTGACCATCGGGTTATTGGTCACGTCCCTGACCAAGGATCTTCTCCACCGATTGCTCAGTTTGGCCGGTCGGCCAGCTCTAGGAAGAGTCGTGGTGTTCCCAAACTTCTTCCATTTGAGATTGATGGAGGCCACTGTGTCCTTGGGGACCGTTAATGCTTAAGATATTTTTTGGAACCCTTCCCCAGATCTGTGCCTTGACACAATCCTGTCTCGGAGCTTTACGGACAATTCCTTCTACCTCATGTCTTGGTTTTTGCTCTGACATGAACTGTCAACTGTGGGACCTTATATAGACAGGTGTGTGCCTTTCCAAATCATGTCCAATCAATTGAATTTACCACAGGTGGACTCCAATCAAGTTGTAGATATATAATTTTGCAAACATTTCTAAAAACCTGTCATTATGGGGTATTGTGTGTAGATTGATGAGGACATTTTTTTATTTAATACATTTTAGAATAAGGCTGTAACGTAACAAAATGTGGAAAAAGTGAAGGAACGCACACATGGAATGGACAGCACTTTGTGGATATGGCTGCATGACATGAAACTAATACCAGTGTGTATAAGCATCAACATGTGCTGTTAAGTAACACGTCTCTCAGGGGTGCTGGGGGGGTTAAAACATTACCTAAACAAAGCCTGGCAGATCTGTTGCGATTATGAAATATTGACAGGACGTATTTATTTTTAATTTATGAAAACATTGGTTTGATACATGACTACAGCAGGGAACGTAGTTCTAATGCTTGTCCAACGCTCTCTCTCTTTGCCATTATTAACAGATTTATTTTCAAACTCTGAGATTTCAACAGCGAGTCAGTCATCCCTATACACAGTGTTTGGACATGTAACTCAGGCTATGAGGCATATGATAGCCATCATCATTTCAGCTCAACAACTAAACATATTCATTAATTCAAAATGGAAATTGGAAATGGCCAATTGACTAAATCCAAGATGTGCAGCAAACTAGTTCACATGTGTTCTTGTTACAGTTAGTCATTATTCAACAATAATGTCATTGAATACACAATCATAGAGACGCCCTCAACAATGGTGCGTACAGAGAAATGGACTTCGTTGTATCAGCTGTGTGATGCAGCAGTGTATGGCGCGTCCTATCTTACCTGACTTCTGGGAGGAGAGGGCCACCACTAAGGCAGGGTCTATCTCACAGGGCAGGCCTGCTGCAGAGGACAGCTCATACACATTCATGGCCACCTGATGATCAACATACAGGACATCAGAGAGTCAGTCTGCTTCAAACACAACAGCCATTTATATATCATATTACTAATATATGCCACTTAGTAGATGCTTTAATCCAAAGCAATTTACAGTACAGTGTATGTGATCCTTGTGGGAACTGAACCCACAACCTTGACCTCATGAAGCATCATTTAAAGGTCCTACTGTGTCTCTCACCTTCATGTCGGTCTCTCTGGGAATGTGATCCTTGAAGTCCTCCACTGAGCTCACCAGGAATGGGATGTGGCACGACAACACCTGTTGACAAGAACAAGATAATGTGTTACCTCAATACCAAGCCAGAAATATTTGATTTAACTAACTTCAGCACAGGGTGAAATATGAGAAACCAGCTTAAGACAACTAATTGTGTACTCTATTGTGTCAATATATGATGCCAATCAAGTGGGGGAAAGTTAACCCCTAGAGTTGATTGATGCACCCGTGCATCAATATAATTAACATAATAAAATAATCTCCATACAAATCTGTCTGTTTAAGCTAGAGATATCATAGGGCTGCGATTTAATCCACTGCATCCACCGATGTCGGCCTCAAACGAACACAATGTGTTTTCCGTTTTGATCCAAGACCTCCACAAGCCCCAAGGGCAGTGGTGGAAAAAGCACCCAATTTTCAAAAGTACCTAATTTTAAATGTAGTTAAGTATCAAAAGTAAAAGTATAAATCATTTAAAATGTCTTAAATTAAGCAAACCAAAGCAAATGTTCTTGTTTTTTAAATTTACGGATAGCCAGGGTCACAGTTCAACACTCAGACATAATTTACAAACAAAGCATTTGTGTTTAGTGAGTCTGCCAGATCAGAGGCAGTAGGGATGACCAAGGACGTTCTCTTGATAAGTGCATGAATTAGACAATTTTCCTGTCCTGCTAAGCATAAAAAAATGTAACGAATACTTTTGGGTGTCAAGTAAAATGTATGGAGCAAAAAGCACATTATTTTCTTTATGAATGTAGTGTAGTAAAAGTTGTCAAAAATATAAATAGTAAAGTACAGATACCCCCAAAAACTACTTAAGTAGTACTTAAAAGTAGTTTTACTTAAGTACTTTATACCACTGCCCAAGGGACACGTCTGAAGTCGGTACCGCCAATGTGCCAACTACTGTCTGTAGCTTCTGAACCGTTTGGGCTACAAACTAATATGACTCCACATGGAAAGGAGATTCTCACAAACAAGATGGTGTTCCCCGTTTTGCTCTACGACACCCACAAGTGTCACAGGACTCATCTGAAGGTAACCTTGTACCGGTAAAAATAAATGAATGGAAGTAGTTTGGTACCCCTACCAAAAAAGGGGTTAAATATGTGTTAACATCTAAAAAATTAGACATCTAAAATTTCGGAGCTTTTGTATATCTCCTAGATATTGGACAGACACTTTAAAACCTTATTCGTTATGATATCTTTTTTTACTCTCTGTTTTGCCATTCATGAACGTGTTTCTATGAGCTATAGCAGTATTATTATCATTATAATATATATTTTTTATATTGATACAGGGGTCCTACAATTCAAAATCAAATAGCTAAATGATCCGCGGTATGACATTCTTAAAACAATTCCATGTTAGCTTAGTAGAACCCCCCCAAAGGCTTTGACTTTTAGGGGGTTTAAAGAGCCGACTTACATCTCGGAGTGCCTCCTGAGCCAGTGATCGGAATGAGAGGATAACGCCGATGATGGTCATCCGTTTCAGAACACTGTCGACTGCTGTAACACCAAGACAAATAACATGTGAGCCTCACAGACAACCGACATGTCTCTAGTCATTTTACTTTTGCCCTTCAGCAACCACAACCAAAGGTAGGTACGCATAACAGTTTTATTTATGGGAGAATGATTCATGAATCTGTTGCTTATTTGGCCCTTGGCAGCACTGAGCCTAGTGTCTGTCTGGCACAGCAAGACTGACCAGGCCAGTAGAAATACAGACAGAGTACCCACATGAGAGCTTCTTGAACAGAGCAGCCATTTCTCCAGGCTTGTCAAAGCTGGTCCTCATCTGGGTCAAAACCTCAACGTTGTCCACCACCAGTTTCTTAAGAGGAGAAGAATGAGGGAGACAGGTAGAGGAGTAGGAATGTGAGGGAAAGTGAGAGGGAAAGTGAGAGGGAAAGTGAGAGGGAAAGTGAGAGGGAAAGTGAGAGGGAAAGTGAGAGGGAAAGTGAGAGGGAAAGTGAGAGGGAAAGTGAGAGGGAAAGTGAGAGGGAAAGTGAGAGGGAAAGTGAGAGGGAAAGTGAGAGGGAAAGTGAGAGGGAAAGTGAGAGGGAAAGTGAGAGGGAAAGTGAGAGGGAAAGTGAGAGGGAAAGTGAGAGGGAAAGTGAGAGGGAAAGAGGAAGGAAGAGAAATAGGGAGATATACAGTGCATTTGGAAAGTATTCAGACATTCACTTTTTCCACACTTTGTTACAGCCTTATTCTAAAATTGATTAAATTAACTTTTTTCCTCATCAATCTACACACAATACCCCATAATGACAAAGCGAAAACAGGTTTAGAATTTTTTGCAAATGTATAAAAATAAAAAAAAATACAGAAAGACCTTATTTACCTAAGTAAATTCAGACCCTTTGCTATGAGACTCGAAATTGAGCTCAGGTGCATCCTGTTTCAATTGATCATCCTTGAGATGTTTCTACTTGATTGGGGTCCACCTGTGGTAAAATCAATTGATTGGACATGATTTGCAAAGGCACACACCTGTCTATATAAGGTCCCACAGTTGACAGTACATGTCAGAGCAAAAACCAAGCCATGAGGTCGAAGGAATTGTACGTAGAGATCCGAGAAAGGACTGTGTCGAGACACAGATCTGGGGAAGGGTACCAAAAAAAATCTGCAGCCTTGAAGGTCCCCAAAAACACAGTGGCCACCCAACCAAACTGAGCAATCAGGGGAGAAGAGAGAATCTTCTAGAAGGACAACCATCTCTGCAGCACTCCACCAATCAGGCCTTTATGGTAGAGTGGCCAGACGGAAGCCACTCCTCAGTAAAAAGCACATGACAGCCCGCTTGGAGTTTGCCAAAAAGGCACCTAAAGGACTCTCAGAACATGAGAAACAAGATTCTCTGGTCTGATGAAACCAAGATTGAGCCCTTTGGCCTGAATTCCAAGCATCACGTCAGGAGGAAACTTGGCACCATCCCTACGGTGAAACATGCTGATGGCAGCATCATGCTGTGGGGATGTTTTTCAGCGGCAGGGACTGGGAGACTAGTCAGGATCGAGGGAAAGATGAACGGAGCAAAGTACAGATATCCTTGATGAAAACCTGCTCCAGAGTGCTCAGGACCTCAGACTGGGACGAAGGTTCACCATTCAGCAGGACAACGACCCTAAGCACACAGCCAAGACAATGCAGGAGTGGCTTCGGGACAAGTCTCTGAATGTCCTTGAGTAGCCCAGCCAGAGCCCAGACTTAAACCCAATCGAGCATCTTTGGAGAGAACTGAAAAAAGCTGTTCAGCGAACACGGAGGCCTACAAACCTGACTCAGTTACACCAGCTCTATCAGGAGGAATGGGCCAAAATTCACCCGACTTATTGTGGGGGAAGCTTGTGGAAGGCTACCCGAAATGTTTGACCCAAGTTAAAGAATTTAAAGGCAATGCTACCAAATACTACCTGAGTGTATGTGAACCTCCAATTTCCAAACGCCTGAAGGTACCACGTTCATCTGTACAAACAATAGTACGCAAGTATAAACACCATGGGACCATGCAGCTTTCATACCACTCAGGAAGGAGACACGTTCTGTCTCCTAGAGATGAACGTACTTTGGTGCAAAAAGTGCAAATCAATCCCAGAACAGCACAGTAAAACAACCTTGTGAAGATGCTGGAAGAAACGGGTACAAAAGTATCTATATCCACAGTAAAACGAGTCCTATATCGACATAACCTGTAAGGCCTCTCAGCAAGGAAGAAGCCACTGCTCCAAAACCACCATAAAAAAGCCAGACTACGGTTTGCAACTGCACATGGGGACAAAGATTGTACTATTTGGGGAAATGTCCTCTGGTCTGATGAAACAAAAATAGAACTGTTTGGCCATAATGACCATCGTTATGTTTGGAGGAAAAAGGGGGACGCTTGCAAGATGAAGAACACCATCCCAACCCGTGAAGCACGGGGTGGCAGCATCATGTTGTGGGGGTGCTTTGCTGCAAGAGGGACTGGTGCACGTCACAAAATAGATGGCATCATGAGGCAGGAAAACTATGTGGATATATTGAAGCAACATCTCAAGACATCAGTCAGGAAGTTAAAGCTTGGTCGCAAATGGGTCTTCCAAATAGACAATGACCCCAAGAATACTTCCAAAGTTGTGGCAAAATGGCTTAAGGACAACAAAGTCAAGGTATTGGAGTGGCCATCACAAAGCCCTGACTTCAATCCCATAGAAAATGTGTGGGCAGAACTGAAAAAGTGCGTGCGAGCAATGAAGCCTATAAACCTGACTCAGTTACACCAGCTCTGTCAGGAGGAATGACCCAAAATTCACCCAACTTATTGTGGGAAGCTTGTGGAAGGCTACCTGAAACATTTGACCCAAGTTAAACAATTTAAAGGCAATGATACCAAATACTAATTGAGTGTATGTAAACTTCTTACCCACTGGGAATGTGATGAAAGAAATAAAAGCTGAAATAAATCATTCTCTACTATTATTCTGACATTTCACATTCTTAAAATAAAGTGGTAATCCTAACTGACATAAGACAGGGAATTTGTACTGTGATTAAATGTCAGGATTTGTGAAAAATGTTGTTTAAATGTATTTGGCTAAGGTGTATGTAAACTTACGACTTCAACTGTGCATATAGAGAGAGATAGACCTGAGTTGTGAGGGGATTATTTGGGGAATCAACTAGGGATCCTAATTCCAAAGACTTTCCCCTTTGTTTGAACAACAGGAAAAGGCCCTTACCATCACCTGATGTTGAACTATGCTGTGATCTTACAATGTGTCCCCCCCAAATGGCACCCTATTCTTTATAAAATCTCTGAAGCTGGAGACTCATATCTCCCTCACTAGCTTTAAGCACCAGCTGTCAAAGCAGCTCACAGATCACTGCACCTGTACATAGGCCATCTGTAAACAGCCCATCTATCTACCTACCTCATCCCATACTGTATTTATTTATTTATCTTGCTCATTTGCACCCCAGTATCTCTACTTGCACATTCATCTTCTGCACATCTACCATTCCAGTGTGTAATTGCTATATTGTAATTACTTCGCCACCATGGCCTATTTATTGCCTTAACTTACCTCATTTGCACTCACTGTATATAGACTTTTTGTTTTATTTTGTTCTACTGTATTATTGACTGTGTTTTGTTTATTCCATGTGTAACTCTGTGTTGTTGTATGTGTCGAATTGCTATGCTTTATCTTGGCCAGGTCGCAGTTGCAAATGAGAACTTGTTCTCAACTAGGCTACCTGGTTAAATAAAGGTGAAATAAAAAGAAAGAAAAATATAGAGCACTACAGAGCCCTATGCAGGGAATTGAGTGCCATTTGGGACAATCAAAAACAATTAGAGGTGTAGAATTTTCTGTGATGGGTGTCTTGGCGCAACGAGCCAAAAGATTGTTTTGAAATGTTGAGACAGTCATGTGTGCCGCTCGCAATGCCTCACATGTCATCCACTCCTTCAGTTTGCTTTGAGACTATTCGCCAAAAAAGAGACAGAGACTGAATAAAACCAATGCTTAATTCCTACATCTGATTGTGAATCAGATACCAAAACAATTTTATTTTCACAAATTGCTTTCAGATGTGGAGGGAAACGTTGCATGTTAGAGAATCAGAAATATGTACCAGAGCTACATTGACACACCAATGTGTGCTCTAGGGACTAAACAAACCACCAATTATAGGCTATGAGACCGGTCAAAAGACCGGTTTGAAAAAACATGCATAATATTTTGTCAGTCTGCTACGATAAAATAATTTAACATTGATTATCATTCTTTAGGTAAATGACATTCCAACAAGAACTCTTCTAAAACAGTTTCGCAACACTAATAAAGACATTAGTGTCATGTAATACACACTACCATTCAAAAGTTTGTGGTCACTTAGAAATGTCCTTGTTTTTGAAAGAAAAGCACATTTTTTGTCCATTACAATAACCTGAAATGTATCAGAAATACCGTGTAGACATTGTTAATGTTGTAAATGACTATTGTAGCTGAAAACGGCAGATTTTTTATGGAATATCTACATAGGCGTACAGAGGCCCATTATCAGCAACCATCACTCCTGTGTTCCAATGGCACGTTGTGTTAACTAATCCAAGTTTATAATTTTCTGTGAAGGGAGTAGTACACAGCGCTGTACGAGATCTTCAGTTTTTTTACAATTTCTTGCATGGAATAGCCTTCCTTTCTCAGAACAAGAATAGACTGATGAGTTTCAGAAGAAAGTTATTTGTTTCTGGCCATTTTGAGCCTGTAATCGAACCCACAAATACTGATGCTCCAGATACTCAACTAGTCTAAAGAAGGCCAGTTTTATTGATTCTTTAAAATCAGCACAACAGTTTTCAGCTGTGCTAACATAATTGCAAAATGGTTTTCTAATGATCAATTAGCCTTTTAAAACGATTGGATTAGCTAACACAACATGCCATTGGAACACAGGAGTGATGGTTGATGATAATGGGCCTCTGTACGCCTATGTAAACATTCCATAAAACAAGTTTCCAGCTACAATAGTCATTTACAACATTAACAATGTCTACACTGTATTTCTGATCAATTTCATGTTATTTTAATGGACAAAAAAATGTGCTTCTCTTTCAAAAACAAGGACATTTCTAAGTGACCCCAAACTTTTGAACGGCAGTGTATCTATAAGGACTGATTTTGTCCCTCACCATAGTACCTTTTCATCCCAGTTAGACTAAATCTAATCAAAGAGATTTTGCAGCTCTAAAGTGCAACACTAACCAAATAATACGCCACGGAACAGAAAGCTCTACGTATGTACAGTACGTCTATTTGAAGTGATTTTGGTTCTGATGTAGGTTTATCAATAGGCTGGCTAGCGGCTTTCCTAACACTTACCATGAACCCATTTTGTCCCAGTCTAATATACCAAACAAAAATATAAACACAACATGTAAAGTGTTGGTCCCATGTTTAATGAGCTGAAATAAAAGATCTCAAAAATGTTCCATACGCACAAAAAAAAGATTTATGAAAAAAATGTGGTGCACAAATTTGTTTACATCCCTGTTAGTGAGCATTTCTCCTTTGCAAAGATACTCCATCCGCCTGACAGGTGTTGCATATCAATAAGCTAATTAAACAGCATGATCATTACACAGGTGCACCTTGTGCTGGGGACAAAAGGACACTAAAATGTGCAGTTTTGTCACAAAACACAATGCCACAGATGTGTTTTTGAGGGAGTGTGCAATTGGCATGCTGACTGCAGGAATGTCCACCAGAGCTGTTTCCAGAGAATGTAATGTTCATTTTTCTACCATAAGCCGCCTCCAACGTCATTTTAGAGAATTTGGCAGTACATTTAAGCGGCCTCACAAGCACAGACCACGTGTAACCATGCCTGCCCAGGACCTCCACATCCGGCTTCTTCACCTGCCACCCAGACAGCTGATGAAACTGTGGGTTTGCACAACCGAAGAATCTCTGCACAAACTGTCAGAAACCATCTCATGGTAGCTCATCTGCGTGCTCGTTGTCCTCACCAGGGTCTTGACCTGACTGTAGTTCGGCGTTGTAAACAACTTCAGTGGGAAAATGCTCACCTTCGATGGCCAGTGGCACGCTGGAGAAGTGTGATCTTCACGGAAGAAACCTGGTTTCAACTTTACCGGGCAGATGGCAGACAGCGTGTATGGTGTCGTGGCGGCAAGTGGTTTGCTGGATGCGGGGAGGTTATTTTATGGGCAGACATAAGCTACAGACAACAAACACAATTGTATTTTAACAATGGCAATTTGAATGCACAAGGGATACCGTGACGTGATCCTGAGGCCCATTGTAGTGCTATTCATCCGCCGCCATCACCTCATGTTTCCGCATTATAACGCACGGCCCCATGTCGCAAGGATCTGTAGACAATTCCTGGAAGCTGAAAATGTCCCCGTTCTTCCATTGCCTGCATACTCACCAGACATGTCACCAATTGAGCATGTTTGGGATGCTCTGGGTTGCTGTGTACGATAGCGTGTTTCAGTTCCCGCCAATATCCAGCAAATGGTAGTCACTCCAGATACTGACTGGTTTTCTGATCCATGCCCCTACCTTTTTTTTAACACATCTGTGACCAACCACCATATTTGTATTCCCAGTCATGTGAAATCCATAGATTAATGGATTTATTTCAATTGACTGATATACTTATATGAACTGTAACTCAGTAAAATCTTTGAAATGGTTGCATATTGAGTTTATATTTTTTTATAGTTTATTTTTTATATATTTTTTTTCAGTGTATGATGTAATCAAAAAGATTTTGCCGACCCTACAGAATTCCATGGTCTTCTTTTTTAAAATAGAATTCTTATTAGTTACCCAAAATTCAGTGAGGGTTGGGAACCTGATCCATCGTCAGTCAGCCAGCAGTAAGAGGTTAGCAGTAACCCACACTGCCTCTGCTCTTCTCTGGGAAACACCTCATTAACGAATAATGAAGAAACAACAAAATTGCTCCGCTGTGGGTCTGGTTCTGTTTCCAGGGGAAAAAAACTCTGCTTCTGGAAAGAGCCTCTAACCTCTATTGGCTCATACAAGGCAGTATCTGAAATGGCACCCTATTCCCTATATAGTGCACTTCTTTTGACCAGATCCCATAGGAGACCGCCATAGGGCCTAGGTCAAAAGTAGTACACTATATAGAGCAGGGGTGTCAAACATACAGGTCCAATCCAGCCCGTGGGTGGTTTGAGTAAAAAATTAAATAAAGAATAATATATATACTTTAAAATTAGTAAAACCAAATCGAAACTGTGTAGAAATGATAATGGACCTACATTCATACAATTTACTGACTGTCCAGCACACTGGCAATGAAATATTTAAAACATTCAGTGCAGCCCTCCGGACTTCATTGAAGACCGAATGCAGCCCCTGAGGCAAAATGAGTTCGACACCCGTGATATAGGGCATAGGGTCTCCTTTTGGACGCACACTAGGAATTAGAGAAGCGAGAAACCAGGGTCGTGTTCGTTAGGCACCAAACGGAACAAAGTGGTCATAAACTGGGATGGGACTATTTGGACCAATAAAAAAAAGATATATTTTTTTGCTATGGCGGAGTGCCCTAATGAACATGACCCAGCCTGCCCTGAGTTAACCCTGGATTACCTCTGGGCCGCGACCTGTAACCCCTGACCTCCATGACCCCTCACCTTGAGCTCGGCCACCTGGGAGGAGATATGCCACATGAGACTCTCACTGAGGAACTTCATCCCATAGGGCCCCAGCAGCTCTGACAGGGACCGCATCTCTGAGAAGAGGAGAAGAAGATAAAGATAGGAATAAGATGACTTTATTGTCCAATAAATATCCAACGGAAATTTGGCATCCTGCTTTAAACCAACACAAGATGTCTTCTTCTGTATACATCTTCTGTATACTTAAGGTGCTTTATCGTCCACAAATGTCAAACATACATGCGTTTTTGTTTTATCCTAACCCTTCCGACATGGTAATGTTTTGTCAGTGATTCCTTGGTCATCCAACACTGCTATGGCTATAAAAAAGCAATGTTTAAATATGCTAGAAAGTAAATCAGAAGACTCACTCTCAGTAACATGAATGTCTAATGGTGTCTAAAAGGACAATATAACTAATGAAGCTTACCTGAGATATCAGAGTATTCCTCTGCATTGAAGGTTAGCTCGTTCTCCGTAGGCAGGTTGACAAAAGCCTTCATGGCTGGGAAGTAAGCAATGTGTCCGTTACTTACTTGGCGCAGTAAGGTCTCCAGATACCTGTAGTACAAAGAGAATGTATGGTGTCTGCGTCATTGAATGGAAGGCATGATCAAGGCTTGGATTCAAACCAATCAATTTCTCAGATGTTCACAGAGATCACGTTCACTGCCTTCCTGAAGACAAACAATGTATACGAAACGCTTCAGTCTGGTTTTAGACCCCATCATAGCACTGAAACTGCACTTGTGAAGGTGGTAAATTACCTTTTAATGGCGTCAGACCCGAGGCTCTGCATCTGTCCTCGTGCTCTTAGACCTTAGTGCTGCTTTTGATACCATCAATCTCAACATTCTTTTGGAGATATTGGAAACCCAAATTGGTCTACACGGACAAGTTCTGGCCTGGTTTAGATCTTATCTGTCGAAAATATATCAGTTTGTCTCTGTGGATGGTTAGTTCTCTGACAAATCAACTGTACATTTCGGTGTTCCTCAAGGCTCTGTTTTAGGACCACTATTGTTTTCACTATATATTTTACCTATAGGAGATGTCATTCGGAAACATAATGTTAACTTTCACTGCTATGCGGACGACAGACATCTGTACATTCCGATGAAACATGGTGAAACCCCAAAATTCCCCTCCCTGGAAGCCTGTGTTTCAGACATAAGGAAGTGGATGGCGGCAAATGTTCTACTTTTAAACTCGGACAAAACCGAGATGCTAGTTCTAGGTCCCAAGAAACAAAGAGATCTTCTGTTGAATCTGACAATTCATTGTGATGGGTGTACAGTCGTCTCTAAATAAAACTGTGAAGGACCTCGGCGTTACTCTGGACCCTGATCTCTTTTGACGAACATATCAAGTCTGTTTCAAGGACAGCTTTTTTCCATCTACGTAACATTGCAAAAATTAGAAACTTTCTGTCCAAAAATGATGCAGATAAATTAATCCATGCTTTTGTCACTTCTAGGTTAGACTACTGCAATGCTCTACTTCCAGGCTACCCAGATGAAGCAATAAATAAAACTTCAGTTAGTGCTAAATATGGCTGCTAGAATCTTAACTAGAACCAAAAAATTTGATCATATTACTCCAGTGCTAGCCTCTCTACACTGTCTTCCTGTTATTAAGGCAAGAGCTGATTTCAAGGTTTTACTGCTAACCTACAAAGAATTACATGGGCTTGCTCCTACATATCTTTCCGATTTGGTCCTGCCGTACATACCTACACGTATGCTACAGTCACAAGACGCAGGCCTCCTTATTGTCCCTAGAATTTCTAAGCAAACAACTGGAGGCAAGGCTTTCTCCTATAAAGCTCCATTTTTATGGAATGGTCTGCCTATCCATGTGAGAGACGCAGACTCGGTCTCGACCTTTAAGTCTTTATTGAAGAGTCATCTCTTCAGTAGGTCCTATGATTGAGTGTAGTCTGGCCCAGGAGTGTGAAGGTGAACGGAAAGGCACTGGAGCAATGAATCGCCCTTGCTGTCTATGCCTGGCCGGTTCCCCTCTCTCCACTGGGATTCTCTGCCTCAAACCCTATTACGGGGCTGAGTCACTGGCTTACTGGTGCTCTTCCATGCTATCCCTAGGAGGGGTGCGTCACTAGAGTGAGTTGAGTCACTGACGTGATCTTCCTGTCTGGGTTGGCCCCCCTTGGGTTATGCCGTGGGGGAGATCTTCGTGGGCTATACTCAGCATTCTCTCAGGATGGTAAGTTGGTGGTTGGAGGTATCCCTCTAGTGGTGTGGGGGCTGTGCTTTGGCAAAGTGGGTGGGCTTATATCCTGCCTGTTTGGCCCTGTCCGGGGGTATCGTCGGACGGGGCCACAGTGTCTCCCGACCCCTCCCGTCTCAGCCACCAGTATTTATGCTGCAACAGTTTTTGTGTCGGGGGCTAGGGTCAGTCTGTTATATTCTTGGAGTATTTCTCCTTTCTTATCCAGTGTCCTGTGTGAATTTAAGTATGCTCTCTCTAATTGTCTCTTTCTTTCTTTCTTTCTCTCTCTTGGAGGACCTGAGCCCTAGGACCATGCCTCAGGACTACCTGGCCTGATGACTCCTTGTTGTCCCCAGTCCACCTGGTCGTGCTTCTGCTCCAGTTTCAGCTGTTCCGCCTGCGGCTATGGAACCCTGACCTGTTCACCTGACGTGCTACCTGTCCCAGACATGCTGTTTTCAACTCTCTAGAGACAGCAGGAGCGGTAGAGATACTCTGAATGATCGGCTATGAAAAGCCAACTGACATTTACTCTTGAGGTGCTGACCTGTTGCACCGTCGACAACTACTGTGATTATTATTATTTGACCGTGCTGGTCATCTATGAACATTTGAACATCTTGGCCATGTTCTGTTATAATCTCCACCTGGCACAGCCAGAAGAGGACTGGCCACCCCTCATAGCCTGGTTCCTCTCTAGGTTTCTTCCTAGGTTCCTGCCTTTCTAGGGAGTTTTTCCTAGCCACCATGCTTCTACACCTGCATTGCTTTCTGTTTGGGGTTTTAGGTTGGGTTTCTGTACAGCACTTTGTGACATGAGCTGATGTAAGAAAGGCTTCATAAATAAATTTGATTGATTGATGGTTCACCGAGGATGTTAGCTCAAGCAGAAATCCCCATTCAAACTCAATCGCAGCGCACAGGACATTTATTTGCGTTTGTTTGAATCAAGGAATCAAATCTGTTATTCACAGACAGGCAGAAAGAGGACATTTATATTGTTTTGTGAATGTATTGCTTGTACCAGTTGGTGTAGAGGCTGGTGATGGTGGGTTTGGGTTAAGGGTGTTAGGAGGTTAGGGAGTTAAGGGGGTTAAAGAGTTAAGGGGGGTTAAAGAGTGAGGGGGGTTAAGGAGTTAGGGGGGTAAGGAGTTAGGGGGGTAAGGAGTTAGGGGGGTAAGGAGTTAGGGGGGTAAGGAGTTAGGGGGGTAAGGAGTTAGGGGGGTAAGGAGTTAGGGGGGTAAGGAGTTAGGGGGGTAAGGAGTTAGGGGGGTAAGGAGTTAGGGGGGTAAGGAGTTAGGGGGGTAAGGAGTTAGGGGGTAAGGAGTTAGGGGGTAAGGAGTTAGGGGGGTAAGGAGTTAGGGGGGTTAAGGAGTTAGGGGGTTAAGGAGTTAGGGGGTTAAGGAGTTAGGGGGTTAAGGAGTTAGGGGGTTAAGGAGTTAGGGGGTTAAGGAGTTAGGGGGTTAAGGAGTTAGGGGGTTAAGGAGTTAGGGGGTTAAGGAGTTAGGGGGTTAAGGAGTTAGGGGGTTAAGGAGTTAGGGGGTTAAGGAGTTAGGGGGTTAAGGAGTTAGGGGGTTAAGGAGTTAGGGGGTTAAGGTTAAGGGCTCACCAGTTGGTGTAGAGGCTGGTGATGGTTGGTTCTCCGTGACTGTCCAGATGTTGTGTCTGCTGCAGCAGCACGTTGTTGAACACCCTGGTGATATCTATCTGAACATAGTTCTCTATGCTCTGGAGCACAGTCATGTAGGCCCTGACACTGGTCAGCAGCTCAGATGGTTTGGCTATCTCCTGGGTCGCCTGGTTATACATGGTCATCCCCACGATAGACCTAGAGAAGGAACAAAACAGGATCAATCAGTCAATCAATCAAGCAAAGGCATGATGAACAATTCTTTATATTTCACTGACAGAGATGCAGAGAGGGAATTCATCATGTCCAGGAATTTGATATTTGTCTGGCAGATCCAACAGTTAAGATTGGAATAATAGGGATCAATCAATCAAATGTACTTATAAAGTCCTATTTACAACAGCAAATGATCCCTGTTACTGTTAGTTACATGGACTCCAGGGAGTTTGGGCGACTCTTCAACAACGTTCAACAATGGCTGTATTGTTTTCCCTAATGCCTAACCTTTCCGTATTTCTACATAGATAACTTGGTGTGGAGTGGGCAGATCTGATCCAACATGGCAGGGTTAAAAAACTATGGCACAACAAGTGGTAAAACACTTTTTCACACCCTGACCGAGCATTAGGAACATTTTGTAAATAACTAGCCACTTTTCCCTTCTGTCTGAAGTGTGCTGGGAACTGGGAACCTAAGAGCAGTAAAACTTTTATCCTGCGCTGATCTGGAGGAGCAGGGCGGAGTGGTAAGTGGCGGTAATGGGGTATGTGTGTGAGCTCTCTCCTCTCTGGGAAGCCTGGACAGTGGAGGGGTTCACGGCACTGTGGAGAGGGGCCAGCCAACGCACCCACGTGTGTCACACACACACACACACACACACACACACACACACACACACACACACACACACACACACACACACACACACACACACACACCAGCCAAAGCACCAACGTCACAACCTCAACTCCCACAGTGGAAAATACATGTTACTCTTCAGCACAATGTTAATTTCATTGGACCAGTCAGGCCCCATTCTGGATGCATGTCAAAAATCACTCTGACCCCAAAAAACGTTTGTCTGTTGGACCAATAAATCACAGATAAAATCATAAACCCCGGAGAGGTTTTTTGTTAAACTCTGTCTGGGGATTTTAATTAAAATGAACAAATGGATGACAATGTTCCTTGATTTATAACAATAAACTAAGCCTCCTTCCTTTTGCATGAGATAGTCAATGGATTGGTGTTTGGGGAGGAGAGACAGGTTTCATAACTGACCAGCTAACGTTACAACACAGTGGGAAGCAGTCAGACTACCTGTAGGAATTCACTCATAGCCTCCTGTGAGGATTGGTGTTTTAATAGGAGAGTGGATTCTCTAAGTTTGTGTGTATGTGTGTTCGTGCACATGTGCGATCATACATAAGCGTGTGTGAGCATGAATGTGTGTGTGCAAGCATTTGTGTGCACTCACTTGGTGAAGCGGATCTCGAGGTGTGAGGTGAGGTACTCCCTGGGAGTGAAGGTGTGTTCCCATATCACCATGTTGGGTACGTAGTTGATGGAGAAACACAGCTCGGATAGCGCTGTGTGAAGCTTATCCAGGCTAGGAACACAGACAGTTAGGCAGACATTAAAACCTCATTTTGTTCAGACTAAAGGGGAAATCTGTGACACATCGCTTTTTTAGCCCAGACCTGAATCTATATTATGCTTGCCCTGGTCATGGTCTGTTTCTATGCCGCTTACTGGAAGCTGAGAATTAAGAGTAGAGTAGTAGAGTTAGGACCAAATTCAAGTGGAATACCCAGAGCAGGGAGGGCAAGTGATGGCAGTAAATCTTTGAATGGTATTTTTAACACAGAGTAGACGATGAGGTTGCAAAACCATGTCTGCATCCCAAATGGCATCCTATTCCCTATGTAGTGCATTACTTTTGACCAGTGTCCACGGGGCTCTGGTCAAAAGTAGTGCACTTTGTAGAGAATAGGGTGCCATTTGGGACACACACAGACCATGACTTACAAAACCATCCAATAATAGTGCGCTGTTGAAAATATCTGAAAGTGGATAGGTGGTCATGGAGAGGGGGGAGGGGGACAGGTAGCCTAGTGGTTAAGAGCGCTGGGCCAGTAACAAAAGGTCGCTGGTTCAAATACCCGAGCAGACTTGGTGAAAAATCTGTCGATGTGCCCTTGAGCAAGTCACTTAACTGTAATTGCTCCTGTAAGTCACGCTGGAAAAAAGTGTCTGCTAAATGACAAAAATGTAAATGTCTCCATTTCATCTTTCCTCGATTCCTCGAAATTGGAGGAGAATATCCAAAGTTACCTTCCAGTGGATGTTCCCCTCCAACTTGTTTTGAGAAAGAGCAGAGAGGACGAATCGAGCATAGACACATTGGGAAAGAGTCCCTAACCTTACTTAGGGACCCTACAGAGTGTACACTACTTACTTGGTGACCAGCAGCCTGTTCTTCCTCATGCTCTCTACTCCAGGCTTCTCTCTCTCAGGTTCTCCTTTCTTCCCAGTCTGCTTCTTTGACTTCTTGTTCACCGCCTGACTGATGGTTTTGGCACAATGTTTTGGCAGCAGCTGCAACAGGAGCACAGCAGGGACAGGAAAACCCCTTTAACACCCACAGACCAATAAGGAATGAAGTGACAAATTATGTTTCCAAGGCACTTAGTTGGAACGTGCACAATGTAGGCTATATCGTGTTCTATTTACTAGGCTTGGGCAGCATACCGTATACCGGTATATACGGTATAGAAATTATTTCTTTGAAGTTTTTCAATAAATGTGAATATTTGTAGCTACTTAAGTTATTACCCGCAGTCAATTTGTGCAATACGTTAGGAGATAAAGCAGATTGCAGACTTCATTTTACCTGTCACATTATTTTAAATGATGAAGCTTACCATAGTTCCCCAGAACAGTTGAGCCAGTCGGGTGTTTGTTAGTAAATAGCACAACAGGAGACAGCAGGAGCTTGTGAACCCATAGTGTTCTATATCTATCAGTCTCTGCTGTGCGGCGCACATGAGCTGATGAACTTACACTTGGATACAATTCACTACTAAATGTTTGCCATCAGATATCTTAATGGCTTTCTGCCAGAAGTCAAAGAGATCTGGATGAGTTCTGTACAGCTGCCATTTTTCCCCTGTGCTTCCTATAGCGTTTTTCCCCCCTCCTCCGTTCTTCTCCCATCTGCTCCGTGTACACATGCCGCTCTTCTTTCAGTAAAGCATGCCTCACAACTTTCTCCATTTGCATAATTTCTCCCGTCCACTTTCACTTGTAAAATGTCCACACTCACTGAAAATGACATACAGTAATTACAGGCTATGCTTTTATAACTTTATGAGCTGGATTTGCCGGTCTTTGCAATTAGCTTATGTTTGGTTTCGCACGTTAGCATTTAGCTAACAGCGTCTATATGATTTTGCTATTAGTTTGTGCTAATTCTGTTAGCATTCTGGTAATAGAGGCCCAATGGGCTTTTCTTGCGTTTTTAGCGCACCCTTGTGTGTTATCCGGTAATACAGTAAATCCCAGGATGCGAGAAGGATGGTATAGCAATATGAAAATCTGGATACTGCACAAGCCTATTTATCTGTACATGACAGAAATAGAATTATGAAAAGTATCTGACTTAAGACCTACATTAAGTCATCAGTTGACAAACTTAAATGGCTAGTAAATAGGTCCAACATACTAACATACAATAGTTCCAACACACAGATAACAAGGCATGAACTCAATGTACCTTACGGGCCTGTTTTCCAGACTCAGATTAGGCCTAAATGACCAGGCTTAACCTGTGTCTGGGAGACCGGCCCTTCTCAGTAACTTTAACTAACAGCCTTCCCTGTAGCTCAGTTGGTAGAGCATGGTGTTTGCAACACCAGAGTTGTGGGTTCGATTCCCACGGGGGGCCAGCACAGGAAAAAAAAAAAAAAAATGTATGAAATTGTATGAAATGTATGCATTCACTACTGTAAATCGCTCTGGATAAGAGCGTCTGCTAAATGACTAAAATGTAATGTAAATGTTAATAAATGAGATGGCTCGGAATGACACGAGAGCAGACCCAGACCACTCCTACCAAACAGTCAAAAAAATGTCATGTTAAAATACATTAGACATTTCATAATGACAGAATGCATTTGAAACTTCACGCACAGTAAAACTTTTGTATGACTGTGTGTATGGCCTAATGAAATTATTTTATCGACTGGAGTGGGGAAAAAGGTGCTTGTACATTAATAAGCAAAGACAAAGACGGCCTCAACGATACGTAATAAAATAAAGACGGCCTCAACGATACGTAATAAAATAAAGACGGCCTCAACGATACGTAATAAAATAAAGACGGCCTCAACGATACGTTATAAAATAAAGACTGCATTAACGATACGTTATAAAATAAAGACTGCATTAACGATACGTTATAAAATAAAGACTGCATTAATGATACGTAATAAAATAAAGACGGCCTCAACGATACGTTATAAAATAAAGACGGCCTCAACGATACGTAATAAAATAAAGACAGCCTCAACGATTCGTAATAAAATAAAGACGGCCTCAACGATACGTAATAAAATAAAGACGGCCTCAACGATACGTAATAAAATAAAGACGGCACTTCAACAAGCCTATTTCACACCATAGCCTGCTGAATTTGCAAGACGACTCGTCTTTCATTTTGATTTTGGCACAAATTAAAATGTGGCACTGACTAGTCCATAGATTGATGTTTCAGCATTGTATCAATTAAGAGTTCAGCATTGTATCAATTAAGAGTTCAGCCTTCGACTAGCCACGTGCGACATGCACGAGCAGTTACAAGCCTGCTCGAGTTAGCGGCAGACGGACGAGCAATATCCACCATTGTAGTGTGGCTGAAGCCTGATCTGGAAAGTGAAGCTAACTGAAGCTGGCTAGCTTTAGAAAATCCTGAGTAGATCAAGCTTGTATCGTAATATAGCCCTCTGGTCGCTTAGTGTGGACTTCGATTGATCACAATAACAACAGAACCTCACCTGGTCGCTGAGCGTGCATTGCTCGGTGCAGATGTCTGTGATAAGGTTGCGGGCCTGTTTAGCCATCTCATCCAGAAACATGTTGCACAGGGACAAGCTACGGTCGCCTATGTGATGCCTCTGTAGGAAGGAGGGAAAAAGGGAAGAAAATGTTATCCAGGGTAAAGCAGTTTGCACTATAGGAGATTGGCTGGTAGATGGTTAGGTGAACGGCTGTTTGTTAGCCTGGTCCCAGATCTAACTCCTTCAGTATTTGTCAATGCCAAACAGATCTAGGACCAGACTAGCTGTTTGTGAATAGCAAAAAGTTCTAGGTAGGTAGAGAGGTCTGAGTGAACCTGTCATTCATAGGTAGCCAACCCTTAACAGTACACACTGACTGAACAGCACAAACTGCCACGCTCTAAAACTGGTCACACAGTCTCCACAAACAACTCTGGTCAAAGAGAATAGCTCACAGAATAGGGCTGCGGGCAGATGAGCGGAAACGGAGGAAAACTAAACTTCCGGAGGACCTATCATGCTTCCACTCCCTCCTCTCTACCTTCTCTTCCTCTGTGTCCGTGCTAAAGCTGCTTTCTATCACTCTAAATTTAAAGCTTCTGCCTTTAACCCCAGGAAACTGTTTTCCACCTTCTCTTCCCTCCTTAATCCTCCCCCTCCTCCTTCCTCACAGATTACTTTGCCAACCACTTTGAAAAGAAGGTCGACAATATCCACTCATCATTCACTCAGCCTACGGAGTCCACTGGTCCAACTCTCACAGAACTACCCGCCGCCTTGACCTCCTTCTCCCCTCTCTCTCCAGATTAAATCCTGCAACTAGTAATGTCCAACCGCCTGACAACCAGCTCGCTCGACCCCATCCCCTTCACCAGAACATCTCTGGAGACCTTCTCCCATTCCTCATCAAGATGGCCAATGTTACTCCCCTCCTCAAGAAACCAACTCGACCCCTCTGATGTCAAAAACTACAGACCAGTACCCCTTCTTTCCTCTCTTTCCAAAACCCTGAGCATGCTTTTGTGAGTGAAATGTTGTGTGTGTGTATCAAATCAGTGCTTAGAGCATTGGGCCAGTAACCAAAAGGTTGCTGGATCGAATCCCCGAGCTGACAAGGTAAAAATCTGCAGTTCTGCCCCTGAGCAAGGCAGTTAACCCACTGTTCCCTGGGCGCCGAAGACGTGGATGTCGATTATGGCAGCCCCCCGCACCTCTCTGATTCAGGGTGGTTGGGTTAAATGTGGAAGACATATTTCATTTGAATGCATTCAGTTGTACAACTGACTAGGTATCCCCCTTTCCCTTTCCCCAAATCAATGCTACTTTTATAATAACCAATTAGATAGGTTCATGCAGGTGACTGACTGATTGTGTATGGAGGAATCCTCACTATCACTGATAAGCAACTTGGCAGTACACCCAAAATATTGCTATGGGAACAACCGAAGTATCTCAGTTTCAAGGTCTCAACTTGGAGAGAGAAATCCTCGTGAGGTATTGGTCAGCCACATGTGCGAACCACCGGTAATGATTCATTAATTATGCTAAATCATGCAAATATAACTTGTCTGTGTACAGTATAGCTGTATATAAGACAACTGCTGGGACTGCCCCAAGGGAGCTTCTGATAGACCTGTACGGTGTGCAGAGTTCGTTGTAACCTGTTGTAAGCTTGCTGATAAAAGAGTGATTCATTTAAGCTGGACTTTAGGTGTCCCTGGTGTTGAATTTCCACCACACTTTCTATGACCAACTCTCTCGTTATCTCTCTCAGAACGATCTTCTTGACCCTAACCAGTCAGGCTTCAAGACGGCTCACTCAACCGAGACCTCTCTCCTCTGTGTCACGGACGCTCTCCGCTCTGCCACAGCTAACCCTCTCTCCTCATCCTCCTAGATATATATCCACTGCCTTCAACACTGTCAACCATCAGGTCGTCCTCTCCACCCTCTTAAGGCTGGGCGTTTCAGGCTCTGCACACTTTTGCATTGCGTCCTACCAGGCAGGTTGCTCATACCAGGTGACATGGAGAGGAGTCTGCATCATATGCTCTCAATACTGGTGTCCCGTGGCTCAGTTCTAGGCCCTCTCCTCTTTTGTCAATACACACAGTCACTCGGCTCCATCAAATCCTCACATGATCACTCCTATCATTGCTATGTGGATGACACTCCCAGGTGGCAACATGTCTGCCCATCACCTGAAGCTCAACCATCGACAAGACGGAGCTGCTCTTCCTCCCAGATAAGACCTGCCCGCTCAAAGACCTATCCATCACAGTGGGCAACTGTGTCCCCCTCCCAGAGTGCAAAGAACCTTGGCATGACCATGGGCAACACCCTGTCATTTTCTGCAAACATCAAAGCAGTGACTCGCTCCTGCAGGTTCATGCTCTAGTCGACAACATCCGTAGAGGTCCCCTGTTGCTCAGTTGGTAGAGCATGGCGCTTGCAATGCCAAGATAGTGGGTTCGATTCCCGGGACCACCCATACATAGAAAATGCATGCATGACTAAGTCGCTTTGGATAAAAGTCTCTGCTAAATGGCATATATTACACTGAGTGTACAAAACATTAAGAACACCTTCCTAATATTGAGTGGCACCCACTTTTTCCTTCAGGACAGCCTCAAATCGTCGGGACGTGGATTCTATTAGGTGTCGAAAGCATTCCACAGGCATGCTGGCCCATGTTGACTCCAAAGCTTCCCACAGTTGTGTCAAGTTGGCTGGATGTCCTTTGGGTGGTGAATCATGTTGAGCGTGAAAAACCCAGCAGCATTGCAGTTCTTGACACAAACCGGTGCGCCTGGCCCCAATTACCATACCCCATTCAAAAAGGCACTTAAATATTTTGTCTTGCCCATTCACCCTCAAATGGCACACATACACAATCCATGTCTCAATTGTCTCAAGGCTTAAAAATCCTTCTTTAACCTGTCTCCTCACCTTCATCTACACTTATTGAAGTGGATTTAACAAGTAACATCAATAAGGGATCATAGCTTTCACCTGGATTCACCTGGTCAGTCTGTCATGGAAAGAGCAGATGTTTCTAATGTTTTGTATACTCAGTTGATTATTATAATAGAGTACGACCCTTCCTCACACAGGAAGCAGCAAAGATCCTAATCCAGGCTCTGGTCATCTCCAGTCTAGACTACTGCAACTCTCTGTTGGCTGGGCTCCCTGCTTGTGCCACCAAACCCCTGCAACTTATCCAGAATGCCGCAGCCCACTTGGTGTTCAACTTTCCCAAGTTCTCCAATGTCACCCCGCTCCTCCACACACGCCACTGGCTTCCAGTAGAGGCTCCATGGTGCTTGCCTACAGAGCAGCAAGGGGAACTGACCCTCCCTATCTTCAGGCTATGCTGAACTGAAACCCTACACCCCAACCCGAGCACTCTGTTCTGCCACCTCTGGTCTCTTGGCCGTCCCACCCCTACAGGTCAGCTCAGTCCAGTGTTCACTTTGGATTTAGTCGAGTCTTAGTCATTTTAACCAAAATATAATTAAGTCTTAATCATTATTCAAATGACAAAAATGTGACTGAGTCTCGTTATTGTCAAAATGACAAAAGCAGCAGGCAATTTTAGTAAACTAAATGCCTTTTTATTTTAGTCACATCACATTTGTATTGTCTCAAACTATAGTAAACAGAATCACTGACTTCCATGTGCACAAACACACAGTACATAGCCTTGTCCTACCAACGTATTTTTCTGCATAACATCATATTCTCTTCCCAACAACAGAAATATGACAAACATATACAGTGCTGTGAAAAAGTATTTGCCTCCTTTCTGATTTTCTCTATTTTTGATATTGAACATTAACAGATCAACCAAAACCTAATATTAGATAAAGAGTTTAGAAATAAAAAAATATATAGTTATTTTATTTATTTAAAAAAGTTGTGCAACACCCAATTCCCCTGTGTGAAAAAGTAATTGCCCTCTTACACTCAATAACTGGATGTGCCACCTTTAGCTGCAATGACTGAAACCAAATGCTTCCTGTAGTTGTTGATCAGTCTCTCACGTCGCTGTGGAGAAATGTTGGCCTACTCTTGCTTTAACTCAGAACTGCTTTAACTCACTGACATTTGTGAGTTTTCAAGCATGAACTGCTCATTTCAAGTCCTGCCACAACATCTCAACTGGGATTAGGTTTGGACTTTGACTAGGCTATTCCAAAACTTCAAATGTGTTGCTTTTTAACCATATTCATGTAGACTTGTGTGTTTTAGAACATAGTCTTGCTGCATGACCCAGCTGCACTTCAGCTTCAGCTCACAGACGGATGACCTGACATTCTCCTGTAGAATTCTGATACAGAGCAGAATTCATGGTTCCTTCTATTAAGGCAAGTTGTCCAGGTCCTGAGGCAGCAAAGCATCCCAAACCATCACACTACCACCACCATGCTTCATCGTTGGTTGAAGATCTGATAACATTCGGTATCAAAAATAGAGAAAATCATAAAGAGGGCAAATACTTTTTCATGGCACTGGTATTAGAATATATAACAATTATCTGGCCATGTATAAATTACATTACATACAAAACAAACAGACACACTCAAGCACAGACAGAGAGACAGAGGAGAGAGAGAGGCAGGCACAATCACCAGATGGTGCAGTGAAGTATTGGCGAAGTAGTATGGGTTACACCTTCCTCACTCAGCTCCTCATTGACATTGTTATCATCATTTCACAGACGCCGCAGCCACATTGATGCCTAAAAGTATAACGGGAGCTAATGACTGTCTCAACCAATGATATAGTTGAGTCACTAAACTAAAAGTCTTGAGTCCCAGTGCTCGAGTCTGAGTCTTGGGGTCCACATTAACTCAAAATAAAGATATTTACCCAGTCAGATATAGTGTAGTGGCAAGAGGAATTTAGTCAATCTATTGTTTGCTCTCCTTTTATGTGCCACCAAATGTTTGCATATAGACTACTGGTAATGTTACCAGGGCCACGTTCAGTTGAAAAATGTTCTCGAATGTTGAAGATAGAAATACCATGAATAGAGCCAACGTTATTCCTTACTCAACATGTCAGAGTGGCAGGTTTGTTCTACATAGCATATTTCTATCTGAACGTTCTAAACGTTGCGTCCTGCTGAATGCGCCCCATGTTGTTAGCTATAGCTAGCTAATAAGGTAACATGACTGAACAAATTGTAGGCTAAACCAATGGTTAACGGTCCACAAGTAGCTAAGATTTAAAACAGCCCGCGATATGATTTATGGATGTAAAATGCAGCCCACCAATGCATGATAGAAAAAAAGTAGTGGCGGTATTATGGGTCATGTCTTTTGAACGGTAACCTAAGGGCTATTTTCTCTGAATAAAAGAGCAGGAATTGTCTACTTTGGCTACAGAACCTGTATATGAAATGCAGCGGGAAAAGTGGGAGGGTTGAACGAGACTACATTTACTGTTTGGACATGGGCGGCAGAAAAAGCGCTTAGGCAGTCCGCCCAATACTTTTTTTAATGCAGAAAAAACCCTGCCAATGGTGGAACCATCTTCCCCCTGAAGCTAGAACCCGCCCGATTCCCTGCCCATCTTCCAAAAACATCTGAAACCCTACCTCTTCAAAGAGTATCTTAACTGAATCCCATGGCAGTTTGCTCTTTAAACCATTCAGTTTGGTCTTTTTGAAAGCCATAGAGGGTGGGGGAGTTATTTGTTCCCCCAGGCATGGAAGACATGAACAAAGGTTGAAATTTAAAGCTGCGAGTGACAGGTCTCATTTCTCCCTCAGGCCACTGCTAACCGGCAGACGTCAGACTCTATATTAATACTGTGTGTGTGTGCTCCTTACACAACATACTTCAATTATTATCTAGTCACTCAACATTTTCTGAGAAGAGTTCACATGGAAATGCTTTCTTTCTAACAATTGTTGCATTTTAATTTTTGTTGAAATGATTATGGCCTAAAAAGGTTAAAATGCTGAGGATTTTTTTAAATAAATAAATCGGATGTAAAATGACGTTTAGCTGCCAAAAGAAGAAGAAGACAAAAAAATCTAATCAGATGCCTGAGACTGACATTTCGCTGAAGTTCTGTGACCTTGGTTGCGTCACAAATGGCATCCTATTCCTTATGTAGTGCACTACCTTTGACCAGGGAACAAAGTAGGGAATAGGGTGCCATTTGAGATGTATGAGCCCCAGAGGTGGGGACCAAGTCACTATTATTTGAGTCACAAGGTCCAAGTCTCAAGTCGAGTCCCCAGTAGATCCAGTCGAGTCTGGAGTCAAGTCCAAGTCGTGCATTCTAAGAGCAAGTCAAGTTGAGTCAAGTCACATGTTTTTTTAAAGTCAAGTCAAGTAAAAAAATGTATACAGGCAACGACTTGTTCAACTAAAAATCTGTCTATTTACCAGACAGCCCTTTATTTTGTCTACAACACACTGATTATGTAATAATACATTAACAACCAATTCCAAACACAAGACTCACAAGTACATTTTGACATAGCAAAACACCAGTAGGCCTATGTTAGTAATTGTTGCTTGATGCCCCATTGCTGGTGAGCTTGCAAAGTAAACGGTTCATATTCTTGATCACCAAATCACTTGATTTTCAGAGCCGCATATTTTATTTTATTTTTTATTTGACCTTTATTTAAATAGGCATATGAGACTATTTGATATTCATTTATGTCAATCATCTCTCCCTACAATTTGACGTTTGTGCTGCAAACGATCCTATAGCTGTAGAGCAAATCAGCAATCTGTTCACTCCGCAAATGTAGCCTGTCATTACAGCCATAAACGGTGATGCATTTTCAAAACACAAGATACAGAAATAAACTGCGTTTTACATTTGGAGCTGAAAGTCATTCATGTTAGCAGTCAATATCAACTAGGGATATTATGACACTCACTTCTCTGGAGGTCAGAGCAAGCAGGATCATAGGTCTGTGTGCAGCAGAGGTTGCAGGATCATAGGGTCTACTGTGTGCAGCAGAGGTTGCAGGATCATAGGTCTAACTGTATGCAGCAGAGGTTGCAGGATCATAGGGTCTAACTGTATGCAGCAGAGGTTGCAGGATCATAGGTCTAACTGTATGCAGCAGAGGTTGCAGGATCATAGGTCTAACTGTATGCAGCAGAGGTTGCAGGATCATAGGTCTAACTGTATGCAGCAGAGGTTGCAGGATCAGATGGAAAGCATGATCTGTCTGTAGCCTTTTTCTTACTCACAAATATTGTCATTAATTCTCCAGAATGTAACATCTTCATCCCGTAAGTACTGAAGGTAGTGCGATGTTACAGCTATCTTTAGACATATAGCCAGTACCAAAACTGAGGTATACAATTATAAACCACCCAAACTAGGCCTATCTGAAATTTGAAAATGATCAATGAAATCACCAGCTTGTTGTGGCAAAGATATGTCCGTAGCAGATTGCTAAACGGTACTTTATATGGATAATATTAATGTAGGTATGCTACTCTCTTTTTGCCAGGCAAAACTGGAGAATATCAAACAAGCTCTTTCTGGTCACTAATCTGAATATGTGCGTCTGCCTTTGCGCGCTAATGCTGGTGACTGGTCAACCGTTAAGACACACAACTTTTTGGTTCTGAAGCACAGATTAGAAGTTTTTGAAACAAGAATTTGGTCCAATGCCGTAGGCTAACGTTAGGTGACCAGATCGAATAAGCAAAGGTATAAATATAAAATACAAACAGTATGTATGTGGCCTATTAAAAATATGTATGAGAAATATATTTTTCCCATTCAGTTCCACACTCACAAGCCCCCAAAACCTTCTCACTGTGCTAGCTCAGCCGACCTGTGTTGATTGACAGTTTGCTGGTTCAATCAGAGGGCAGTGTGTGCGTTTCACTAGCCAATCAGTTTTTTTGCAAATTGCGATACTGTCTCTGGCTGCATGTAGAGCAATCCACGGAGACTCTGTGCCACAAAATGAGTGACAAGACGTTACAAAATCTGCCCAGATAATTTTAAGTAATCATTCTCAAGTCAAAGTCGAGTCCCGAGTCTTGAGGCTCGAAGTCCAAGTCATGTCTCAAGTTATTTTATATCAAGCAGAGTCTCAAGTCATCAAATTTGTGACTCGAGTCAGACTCACATCTCTGATAAGCCCTGGTCAAAAATAGAACAGGGTGCCATTTGGGACACAGACCTTTTACTGTTAATACAAACCACTGTAAAAAGTTCCGTGCAAGATGGAAATATTCTTGGAAACATTTAATGCTTTTCCAACATAAATAAAGTTTGCAGCTGCCCAAAGCTATGAGGAGTGGACATAGGAAGAGGAACATTTTGAAAACACGCTGAGAGAGGGAGTTTTGTGAAATCCAAGCCTATGGCTCTATAAATCTATTTTATTTCCCTAAGTGCACTCAGACAGCTCCTAAGCAAAAGGCCCTCCTTTGACCACTCTGTTCGGCCACATGAGAACGCCCATTGTGCCACTTCTTTTGGTACTGTTTGTCAACCAATTAGGAGCGAAAATATGCCTTATTTACCAAACTAAATGGATATTGGGCTCCATGTTTGGCAGGAACAAACATGAATGTGCCTGGCGTATTTCAGCAGAAAGGGAAACAGAAATCTGTTGTGGAGGCTGTGTGAGCGGAGGGCTTTCACATCCCCCTGGGAGTAGCTAGTAGCTGCACCAGTGTATGGTTCAACTACAGATTTAATAAATCATGCTTTTCAGCCCTCTACTTCTCAGTACACATCCGGGTACATGGACCACAGCGCTGGACGCTTCGTTACACAACATTCCACAACCCCAGAAAATTTGCAGTTACTTTCCTGATTCTCTGTATGACTCCATCCTGCTGCTGCGGAAGGAGACAGAGGCTGGGTCCCAAATGGCACACTATTCTCTATTAGTGCGCTACCTTTGACCAGGCAAAAGTTGTGGCCAAAAGTATTGCACTAATAGGGAATAGCGTGCCATTTGGGATGCAGCCGTGGGCCCTAGCAGCACTGAGACGGCGCTGAAGGAGACTTTCCCAGCCTGTGTGAGACATCCTGTGAAATGGCCTGTTTCTCTGAGACTAGCAGTCCCTCTAAGAGCTACAAAACTAATGAGAGAGATGAGTCCAAATGGAATAGGCTGCTACTGCACCAATATATTTTACTTAAGATTCCAATTCTTGGAAAGACATCTAAAAAAAAAAACATACAAAAACATTCATCTTTACATTACATGTCAGGGGCCATTACATGTATTTTATGTATTCGTTTATTTAACTTAAAAACATATTTTGCAAGGGCGACCTGATCAATTGAATATGTTGTGTTATGTTGAAAATACATTTCTTTAATAAATGACTATCGCAGAGTGACCCACCAGACCTTAGTGATGCTTACTGTGATGTTTTGTGACAGTGGTAACATCGTATCTCAATGGGACACTCACCTCCTCAGGACAGAGCTCATGGGTGCAGCTCATGAAGTGGGTACAGAGCAGAGGGAAGGAGATGGAGTGACGAGACTGGGATGGCAGCTCCAAACACTGCTGGAACATCTTCTCAAATGCACGACTGTAAAAGCTATCAGAAGGGAGAAGGACAGAGAGAGAGAGGGAAAGAGGAGGAGAGGGAGCGAGAGAGAGAGGGAAAGAGGAGAAGAGAGAGAGAGGGAAAGAGGAGAAGAGAGAGAGAGAGAGTGAAAGAGGAAGAGAGAGAGGGAAAGAGGAAGAGAGAGGGAGAAAGAGAAGAGAGGAGAGGAATAGAACGAGCATGAGCTGCAAACTTCAAACATCCATCTGGTACAATCATATTTAAATCTGTCCAACCCTCTCCTCTCCTGTGCTGTCTCCACCGAACATAAAGAAAAATAACATAACAAAACCTCTAACAGACAGTTACCATGGGGTTTTAGAGGATGAGTGATGGCTATATAGCCTATTAGCTTTTACTATGTTTTCCTTGTAAACGACTTTAACTGAATATGGAGGTAGATGTAAATGTAGCCTCCAGAGGTAAACCTCCCACTTGCACACTGCAACTTTGATCCAATCTATTTCTATTGATGTCGCGTCTTCTGTTTTTACTTTTATATGTACATTTCATGTGTTTTTATTAGTATTTTACTTTTCAATTAAATTGCCCAGCAATGGCTCTAAATAAATCTGAATTCATTATTTTAGGAGATTTTAAGCGGGGCATGCTTACATCTGTATCGGACTCTTTTAAAGAACTGTGTGACTCTGAATCTCGCACAATTAATGAATGCACCCACAAGATCAAATCCCAGAGCACCTAACAAACCAACACTATTGGACATTCTTCTAACGAATACCCCTCACAAATACACATGGACTGGGATATTCTGTAATGATGTCAGTGATCACTGTGCAATAGCTTGTGTTAGAAATACAAAAATGACCAAAGCCAAACCCCATTCTATTTTTAAGACATTTTAGACAGTTTGATAAACAAGCGTTTACATGATCTGATTCCCAATGTTGACACCGCCTGGGAATATTTTTATATGACATGTTTATCCATTTGTGATCAGCATGCCCCTGTGAAGAAATGTAGAATCAGTGGAAGGGACCATCCCTGGTTTTCTGATAACTTGGCAGAATTCATTTGAAATAGAAATGTCTCTTGGGCTCAAGATAGACATACAAATCAAATCAAATTTTATTAGTCACATGCGCCGAATACAACAGGTAATACAACAGGCATTTTACTTTACAGTAAAATGCTTACATACGAGCCCCTAACCGACAGTGCAGTTTCAAAAAATATGGATAACAATGAGAAAAGTAACAAGTAATTAAAGAGGAGCAATAAAAAAAATATATAATATATACAGGGGGGTGCCGGTACAGAGTCAATGTGCAGGGGCACCGGTTATTTGAGGGAGTATGTACATGTAGGTAGAGTTAGTCACTTTAATTATGCATAGATGACAACAGAGAGTGGCAGTGGTGGAGAGGGGAGGGGGCAATGTGAAAAGTCTGGGTAGCCATTTGACTAGATATCATAAGGTGAATGCACCAATTTGTAAGTCGCTCTGGATAAGAGCGTCTGCTAAATGACGTAAATGTAAATGTAGATGTTCAGGAGTCTTATGGCTTGGGGGTAGAAGCTGTTTAGAAGTCTTTTGGACCTAGACCTGGCGCTCTGGTATCGCTTGCCGTGTGGTAGCAGAGAGAACAGTCTATGACTAGGGTGGCTGGAGTCTGGCTGTCTATGACTAGGGTGGCTGCCTTCCTCTGACACCGCCTGGTATAGAGGTTCTGGATGGCAGGAAGCTTGGACCCAGTGATGTACTGGGCCGTACGCACTACCCTCTGTAGTCCCTTGCGGTCAGAGGCCGAGCAATTGCCATACCAGGCAGTGATGCAACCAGTCAGGATGCTCTCGATGACGCAGCTGTAGAACCTTTTGAGGATCTGAGGATCCATGCCAAATCTTTTCAGTCTCCTGAGGGGGAATAGGTTTTGTCGTGCCCGCTTCAGGACTGTCAAGGTGTGCTTGGACCATGTTAGTTTGTTGGTGATGTGGACACCAAGGAACTTGAAGCTCTCAACCTGCTCCACTGCAGCCCCGTCGATGAGAACGGGGGCGTGCTCGGTCCTCTTTTTCCTGTAGTCCACAATCATCTCCTTTGTCTTGATCACGTTGAGGGAGAGGTTGTTGTCCTGGCACCACACTGCCAGGTTTCTGACCTCCCTACAGGCTGTCTCGTTGTTGATGGTGATCAGGCCTACCACTGTTGTGTCATCGGCAAATTTAATGATGGTGTTGGAGTCGTGCCTGGCCGCGCAGTCATGAGTTAACAGGGAGCACAGGAGGGGGCTGAGCACGCACCCCTGAGGGGCCCCTGTATTGAGGATCAGTGTTGGCGGATGTGTTGTTACCTACCCTTACCACCTGGGGGCGGCCCGTCAGGAAGTCCAGGATCCAGTTGCTGAGGGAGATGTTTAGTCCCAGGGTCCTTAGCTTAGTGATGAGCTTTGAGGGCACTATGGTGTTGAATGCTGAGCTGTAGTCAATGAATGGCATTCTCACATAGGTGTTCCTTTTGTCCAGGTGGGAAAGGGCAGTGTGGAGTGCAATAGAGATTGCATCATCTGTGGATCTGTTAGGGCGGTATGCAAATTGGAGTGGGTCTAGGGTTTCTGGGATGATGGTGTTGATGTGAGCCATGACCAGCCTTTCAAAGCACTTCATGGTTACAGATGTGAGTGCCACGGGTCGGTATTCATTTAGGCAGGTTACCTTACTGTTCTTGGGCAGAGGCACTATGGTGGTCTACTTAAAACATGTTGGTATTGCAGACTCCGACAGGGAGAGATTGAAAATGTCAGTGAAGACACTTGCTAATAGGTCTGCGCATGCTCGCAGTACACGTCCTGGTAATCCGTCTGGCCCTGCGAATGTTGACCTGTCTAAAGGTCTTACTCACATTGGCTATGGAGAGCATGATCACAGTCTTCCAGTACAGGTGGTGCCCTCATGCATGCTTCAGTGTTACTTCCCTCAAAGTGAGCATAGAAGTAATTTAGCTCGTCTGGTATGCTCGTGTCACTGGGCAGCTCGCGACTGTGCTTCCCTTTATGTTCTGTAATAGTTTGCAGGCCCTGTCACATCCGACGAGCATCAGAGCCGGTGTAGTACAACTCGATCTTAGTCCTGTATTGACACTTTGCCTGTTTGATGGTTCATCGGAGGGCATAGTGGGATTTCTTATAAGCTTCCGGGTTAGAGTCCCACTCCTTGAAAGCGGCAGCTCTAGCCTTTAGCTCAGTGCAGATACTCCCTGTAATCCGTTGTTTCTGGTTGGGGTATGTACGTATGGTCACTGTGGGGACGTCGTCGTTGATGCACTTATTGATGAAGCCAATGACAGATGTGTACTCCTCAACGCCATTGGAGGAATCCCGGAAAATATTCCAGTCTGTGCTAGCAAAACAGTCCTGTAGCTTAGCATCTGCTTCATCTGACCACTTATTTTATAGATCTAGTTACAGGTGCTTCCTGCTTAAATTTTTGCTTGTAAGCAGGAATCAGGAGGATAGAATTATGGTCAGATTTGCCAAATGGAGGGCGAGGGAGAGCTTTGTATGCATCTGTGTGTGTGGAGTATAGGTGGTCCAGAATTCTTTTCCCTCTGGTTGCACATTTAACATGTTGATAGAAATTAGGTAAAACTCATTTAAGTTTCTCTGCATTAAAGTCCCCGGCTACTAGGAGCACCACCTCTGGGTGAGCGTTTTGTTTGCTTATGGCAGAATATAGCTCATTCAATGCTATCTTAGTGCCAGCCTCTGACTGTGGTGGTATGCAAACAGCTACAAAGAATATAGATGAAAACTCTCTCGGTAGGAAATGTGGTCTGCAGCTTATCGTGAGAAACTCTACCTCAGGCGAGCAATAGCTCGAGACTTCCTTAGATATCGTGCACCTACTGTTGTTTACAAAAATACATAGACCACCGCCCCTGGTCTTACCAGACGCTGCTGTTCTATTCTGCCGGTACATCGTATAACCAGCCAGCTGTATGTTGATATTGTCGTCTTTCAGCCACAAGTCCGTGAAGCATAAGATGTAACAGTTTTTAATGTCCCGTTGGTAGTTTAATCTTCCCAATAACTCGTCAATTTTATTGTCCAAAGATTGCATGTTTGTGAGCAGAATTGAAGGAAGTGGGGGTTTATTTGCGGCGGCAGTGGTTAGAGCGTTGGGCTAGTAACCGAAAGGTTGCAAGTTCGAATCCCCGAGCTGACATGGTACAAATCTGTCGTTCTGCCCCTGAACAAGGCAGTTAACCCACTGTTCCTAGGCCGTCATTGAAAATAAGAATTTGTTCTTAACTGACTTGCCTAGTTAAATAAAGGTAAAAAAAAAATAATCTTAAAGATTTGATCGCCTCCTACTCCTCAGAAGGCAGCCCGGCCTCTCTTTCTCCACCTCCTCTTCACGCAGATCACTGGGGCCGGGGCCTGTTCCCGAGGGAGCCATATATCCTCCGCCTCGGGCTCGTCAGAGTCGTGAAAGGAGAAAAAGGATTCTGCTAGTCCGTGGTGAGTAATCGCAGTCCTGATGTCTAGAAGTTATTTTCAGTCATAAGAGACAGTAGAGGCAGCATTATGTGCAAAAATAGTAAAAAAAAAAAAAGGTTCAAACAACGCAGAAAAACAAACAATCGGTTTCTGCTCCAGCACCATTTTACTCAATGCTCCTGTTGACTGGGCCTCCTTCAGAGCGCTAAGAAACAAATGTACAGGATTGATCAGGAAGTCCAAATCAGATTTCTATCTAAATACAGTCACAGAGAACCTTAACAAACCTACCAAGTTTTGGAAGCTAATCACATCAGTGTCAGGTTCTAATGTATCCTCTGGCCTTCCTGACCATTTAATGATGGATTCTAAAGAAGATAAAGACAATATTGTTTGGGTTTTTTAACAAGCACTTCATATCTACTGGTTCAGTTTTTGATAATGGTTTTTGATAATGGTGGGGCCCAGGTCTCTAATGTAAGTTCTGTTACAGTAAAGTATGATATAGGCCCTCATGTGAACCATTAACTTTGAGCCTGTTTCTTATGCCGAGGTCTATAAAGCACTACAGGCAATAGACACAAAAAGTCTGCAGGTCCAGACAACCTGGATCCCTACCTCTTTAAGATTGCAGCTGGTATTATCACTGAACCTGTGGCTCACATTTTCAACTTGAGTATCTTGACCAATTCCATACCCAGCATTTGGAAATCAGCTTATGTCCTCCCACTGCTAAAGGGTGGAGATCCCTCAGTTGCTAATAACTATTGTCCTAACTCCCTATCCTGGCCAAAGTCTAGTCTGAATCCCTAGTGAACTCAGTTAAAAACGTCTTAATTGAAAAGAACTTACTGAGCGGGGTTCAGTCTGGCTTTAGATCGGGGCACAGCACCACAACTGCAGCTATGGCAGTGGCAACTGACAAATGCACCTGATAAAAAAACATTGTGCTGCTCTGTTTGTTGATTTATCAAAGGCATTTGATTTAGTTGACCATGAATTGTTGCTAGCTAGACTCAGTAACATTGGTCTCAGTGAAGGAGCAGTAAATTGGTTTAGGAACTATCTTTCTGACAGAACACAATGTGTAAATACTGACAATCACAAGGCTAGCTTTCTTCAGATTAATAGAGGTGTGCCCCAAGGTGCCATTTTTGCTCCTGTATTGTTCTCAATTCTTATTTATGATTTGGAAACTGGGATGCAACCAGCAAAGTTGTATCTATATGCTGATCATGGTCATATATTCATGTGCTCCTTCTCTGGTTCAGGCTGTTGAAGAGCTCCAGACTGCTTTCAGTCACTGCAGGCCTCCCTTTATGGTCTCAAACTGGTCGTGAATGTGCAAAAAACGAAATTCATGAACTTTACCAGAGCTCGCACTTAGCCAAAGAAGGTTAGCATGGTCACACCTGGTGGCTTATTCATTGAAAAAAAGTGCCAACCTACAAATACCTAGGTATATATTTGGATGACACGTTGTCCTTTAAAGTTAATATGGCTAATCTTGTGAAGAAACTGAAATTGGGTTTTTATTTTAATAATAAGCCTTGCTTCCTGCTTATGGATAGAAAGAAGCTTGTTCAGGCCACTTTTCTCTCTTTAATTTATTAACGTGACTTGTTGTATATGCATGCAGCCTCCTCCGTCTTACAGAAACTGGACTCATTGCCACTTGTACTTGTACCATTGCCACTTGTACCAAAATGGTGGGTTGGACCTCACTTTATATGTGCAGAAAGATACATTTGTATGTGTTTGTCTACAAAGCCCTTTTGGGTAAACTCCCTCTTTACCTCTGTAGTCTGGTCTCCTTCACCACCAGCAGTTACCATACCCAGTCTGCTAGGTGGTTGCTACTTAAAGTCCCCAGGACATTCATAGTATTAGGCAAGACTGCCTTCTCTTCTTGTGCACCAGAGGCATGGAATAGTCTACAATCCATGCTGCATCTAGATATGTTAGTGCCACTGAATTAATTCACATTTTTGATGATTTTTGATGATTAGGCTGGATCATGCTGGTGAATTGTATTGTAATGCTGTATGTTTTAATTTCGTAATGTATTGATTGTTGCTGCCTCCATTGAAAAAGAGACTCTGGGTCTCAATGGGCTTTTCCTGGTAAAATAACAAAATGGGACATGTAAGTTTTTCTAAATAGGAATCCGAATCCCAAATGTAGACGGCTACCAGGAAATGGAGTCCACATAACCGAATACCTTTTACTGTTTTAAACGGCTGTGTAACTGAACATGGAGGTAAATGTCAATGTAGACCCCTTCCAGAATAGGCCCTGCTGCAAACTAGCGTCTTGTCCAGGGGGTGTACTTCTACATCAAGCTGCCTCACGCTACGGAAACAGGAGATATGCTCTTTTGGGCTGTTCTGGCGCAGACAAGGTTTACTTACCAGAATATGGAGAGGTCAGACGTCTCCACCAGCATCTCCACCAGGGAATCCACCATCTTGGTGTGGAATATAATGGTATTCATCATCTTGCCTAGCTCACGGTGGTCTGCGATGCCCAGAGAAGCCTTGGAAACACTAGTATAGGCCTAACCAAGAGATAAACAAGGCATTATTGGTATGTCTGACCAGAGGAAAGCACAACTTAACAGTTCACAAGTTTGTACTCATGTACAGTACCTAGTCATTCAAGGGTTTTTCTTATTTTTACTATTTTCTACATTTTCTAAATAGTGAAGACATTAAAACTATGAAATAACATATGGAATCATGTAGTAACCAAAAGTGTTAAACAAAATCAAAATATATTTTAGATTTGAGATTCTTCAAAGTAGCCACCCTTTTCATGACAGCTTTGCACACTCTTGGCTTTCTCTCAACCATCTTCATGAGGAATGCATTTCCAACAGTCTTGAAGGAGTTCCCACATATGCTGAGCACTTTTTGGCTGCTTTTCCTTCACTCTGCAGTCCAACTCATCCCAAATCATCTCAATTGGGTTGAGGTCGGGTAAACCATCTAAATTGGGTTGAGGTGGGGTGATTATGGAGACCAGGGCATCTGATGCAGCACTCCACCACTCTCCATCTTGGTCAAATAGCCTTCACACAGCCTGGAGCTTTGTTATGGGTCATTGTCCTGTTGAAAAACAAATGATAATCCCACTAAGCGCAAACCAGATGGGATGGCGTATCACTGCAGAATGCTGTGGTAGCCATGCTTGTTAAGTGCGCCTTGAATTCTAAATAAATCAGTGTCACCAGCAAAGCACCCCCACACCATCACACCTCCCCCTCCATGCTTCACGGTGGGAACCACACATGCGGAGATCATCCATTCATCTACTCTGCTTCTCACAAGGACATGGCGGTTGTAACCAAAAATCTCAAATTTGGACTCATCAGACCAAAGGACAGATTTCCACCAGCTTGTGTTTCTTGGCCCAAGCAAGTCTCTTCTTATTATTGGTGTCCTTTAGTAGTGGTTTCTTTGCAGCAATTCGACCATGAAGGCCTGATTCACGCAGTCTCCTCTGAACAGTTGATGTTTAAATGTGTCTGTTACTTGAACTCTCTGAAGCATTTATCTGGGTTGCAATCTGAGGCTGGTAACTCTAATGAACTTATCCTCTGCAGCAGAGGTAACTCTGGGTCTTCCTTTCCCGTGACAGTCCTCATGAGAGACAGTTTCATCATAGCGCTTGATAGTTTTTGCGACTGTACTTGAAGAAACTTTCAAAGTTCTTGAAATGCTCTGTATTCTGTTTCTCTTTGCTTATATGAGCTGTTTTTGCCATAATATGGACTTGGTATTTTACCAAATAGGGCTATCTTCTGTATACCACCCCTACCTTGTCACAACACAACTGATTGGCCTAAACGCATTAAGAAGGAAAGAAATTCCACAAATTAACAAGACACCTGTTAATTGAAATGCATTCCAGGTGACTACCTCATGAAGACGGTTGAGAGAATGCCAAGAGTGTGCAAAGCTGTCATTTAGGCAAAGGGTGGCTACTTTGAAACATTTCTATTTGTTTAACACTTTTTTGGTTACTAAATGATTCCAAATGTGTTATTTCATAGTTTTGATGTCTTCACTATTATTCTACAATGTAGAAAATAGTAAAAATAAAGAAAAACCCCTTTAATGAGTAGGTGTGTCTAAACTTTTGACAGGTACTGTATGTAATGTTGTCTACTGCTGAAGCGGCTTTATATCTATTTTATTTGTCAAATATATCAAATCAACAGATTTTTGGTATCATGCAGTTTAAAGTCTTTTAAAGAATAATTTTCCTATTAGTAGCGTTCCTTTGCCACTTTCCCAAAAACTCCCTCTTTCCTAGGAATTAAAGAAAAAGCTGATTCGATTTGAATTTGGAAGTCAGTGGGAGTCTGGAAGGAAAAGTGTGGTTGGATGAGTTACCATATCATTAACATCTAAGGAAAGATTTCTGGGAAGACGTCCGTGTTAACTTGATACCACTGATACTGACAATAGCCAAATAACACAATTTCCTCCCAAAGCATATGGTATCAAACCAAGACTGTAGGCAAAACAGATTCTCTCTGGTGTCTTTGCAGAGTTCAAGACAATGCTTTCTTTGATCGTGGAGATCGTTAGAAGGAAAATGGCTACAGTTCTGAAACTGCGTCCCAAATGGCACCCTACTCACATAGTGCACTACTTTTGACCAGAGCCCTATGGCGCAATATGTAGGGAATAGGGTGTAATTTGGGCAACACAACAAGAGCAGTGAAACATCTGCGTTACCAGGGTACAACTAGGCCTTAGAGAATCAATCTGAGAGTCCAAAAATAAAAGCACATACTTTTTGGAAAGAAGTGATCGTGAGCTACACAAGTGTGAGAAAATGCAGCGAAAGTGTTGAATGGAACATGTTCCACTGTGTTTCAACATCTCTAAATGCCTGCCAACTTAAAGAGCATTCGATGCCAACCTGGTACCACAGCCACAAAGACATTTAGCAGGTGCTAAACTCACACAACCATGGGTCAAACATCTGAGCAAGGACAATATATAGAACAATTAGGCGAGGGGAAAGCTTAAAGATGATTGAAATTCAAGGCCTATTTCGAAACGTTAAAGTGCTGTTGCATGATGTTCATGGTGCCATTGTCAGAACCAAATTAGAAAACAGCACTGTGGAGAAAAGAGACATGACAAGAGAAAAACAGAGAAAGAGAGAAAGAGAGAGGGTTAGGGTTTCTCTTCCCTCAATCCAGTCCAACTGTGGCTCAACCAACATCTGCTAGTTGGAGTTGGATCATGACACGATGCAAGACTCAGTTTAGATTACAATCACTAACATGACGTTACTGTGGTAATGGCAGCTTGTGTTTCTCATCCAACATGTTCACTTAACGGATCAGACAAACAACAAGAGTTTCCAAAATAAAACTATGAGAGATTTAAAGAAAATAAAGAAAAGTACTTGATAGCTAGAAAGAACATTGATATGGCTTATGACAAGGTCTGTGTCTGCCATAGTGCTGTAACCGCTCACATGGCTTGTGGGTTGTGGTTGACATGCAGCTCAGAGGAGAAGAGAGCACATGTAGTAGAACCTTTAGAAGCAGTGTTCTTGATGCTTGTGGAACAGACAGGTAAAAGTTCTGATCCAAACATGAAGCTTTCAGGACCATCTTGATAAATTAGGATTATTCGCTGACACATTCTTATTTACAACCATCTATTTTTAGGGATCACAGTGACACCTGAATATGTAGATATAGGCATATACTGTGTATACAGTATAGCTGTTCATACATTTGTCAGCTGTTCTTGTACATAATGTTTAAAATACTTTCTGAATTTGCTTTGACCCTGGCAAACACTGAACGCAAAAACACAGTGAATAAACCAACATCCTGCTTCTGTAATCTGAGCAGTTCTGTTTTTGCTATCATAGTGTTAAGAGGCTGGCTGTGAAGGGTGTAGCGCAGTCAGTAGAAAAACCATGAGACTTGAGAAAATAGTTGTTCAGCTGTGTTGGGAAAACAGTTCCCATTCCACGCATGAAGCTTTTCTCTTTTCCCCTTGCCTGCTGACTAAACTGAGAAACCTTTCCGAGCTGAAGAATTTCTTGCCGAGGCCCTGAGCTAAGATCAAACATCTCAGAGGGAGTTGAGTGGTACGGTACGTCACAAATGGCACCCAATTCACTATGTAGTGCACTACTTTTGACCAGGGCCTAAAGACCTAACTCGTAAGGCCCTGGTCAAAAGTAATGCGAATAGGGCGCCATTTGGGACGCAGCCTGAAAAATCCATCTGAGTTGAGGGCTGGGCGAATCGGAAGGCAGCGAAACGGCGAGCCGACCAACGGGTCAGGGAGAGTGATGTGGGTCCCTGGCAGCAGGGATGGTTGTGTTGATCTCAGCAGAGTACTGAGAAGTCAAGCGTGATTGAGAGAGAGAAAGAAAGCGAGAGAGTGAGAGAGCTCAACTCAACCACACTTGAAAATAATATGCCATCTCTCTTTTCTGGGGTGAGTTGCGATTTATTTTGGACAGGATAAAAGACGTGCAACGATTCTTAAACAAACACTGCTTCAAAGAAGAATATTTATTGTCATTCATTCCAAATTCATTTTTAAGAAATGGTCAGGGAATGGGGCCCAGAATCTATCTTCCAATATTCATAAGTTATTTACCCTGAGAACATGGACATTTATTTTTCATCACTTCAAATAACATGTACATCATGCAAATGAATAAAAAAAGAAAACAGATGTCTTTATGATGTATAGACATTTGTCCTCCTCACAGTATCTCAGGCCATATTCTCTAATACTAGTCTGGTAAATAAATGAATGTGCAGTGGGGCTTCTCACACAGGTACACAGAACATTGCTCTGGGCCTGTATTCACAAAGTGTCTTAGAGTAGGAGTGTGGATCTAGGAACAGGTCCTCCCTCTTATTCATTACGATCTAAAAGACTAAACTGTCCTATATCAGTTATATATTGGTTCCCCTCCCCCACACTGGCCTACAGATAGGAAACAGTAAGACAGGAATAGAGTAACTGGAGTAGTGTAGCATGCTAAACCCTGCTCTCTCATTACTGGCTAATTATGAGTGCTAATTACGACACACACACACACACACACACACACACACACACACACACACACACACACACAGAGCACAGTGGCCTCTCAGCCAGACCTGGGTTCAAATAATATTCAAAATCTTTCAAAATACTTTAGGCCTTTGCTCTAGCCTGCCTGGAGTGCCAGATGGGCTGGTTTTGACACTTTTGAGACTATTATAGTTGTTCCATTGCACCAAGCAAGCTCAATAGAGCAGAGAAAGTACTGTGAAAGTATTTCAAATACTATTTGAACCCACGTCTGCCTCCCAGCTCCAGCCGCAAAGCTGGTCTCATTTTCCTGATGGCTTCTTACCTGCAATCTGAACCAGTCCAGCCTCATGCCCCTGAAATCAAACACGTCCCCGTCTTCCACTGTAACACCGACAGAGACAATTCACTCAGATATGGGATCACCATGACACAGAAAGGAGGGAGGGCAGAGTAGGGGAGAGGTGGAGAGCGGCTCGGGCTCCTACTCTACTCGCCATCTGCCCTCCCTCCATCTGTCCTTCACTCAGCCATTACCAAAACAACAGACAATGGCTTTTAGTGCTCAAGACTAACATGGCAAGATAAAAAACAACTAAGCATGATCAAGTAGACATTTCCTAACCTGGAATATTTACTGTACAGCAACAGGATGGATTGAACTGTGTTATCAACAACAGTCTCAATGAGAAACTGTTTATTGTTGATGATATTTCTGTAATATGAGTGGCAGGCCGTGTTAGGTTGAATACCTTGTTTGACGCCGAGGGAGGTCATGGTGTTGACGAAGGAGGACATGATGATGGACTCATCCTCAGGACAGACGGACAGATTCTAGAGGAGAGGAAATGAGGAGAGGACAGGGCCTCAGTTAGACACTATTTAAAGTAGGAATTCACACTGCATATCAGAGAGCGAGACATGGCCAAGCAAAAAATTAAATCAAGAAAAGACTTGGTCTCCATCTAGTGGTCAGCTCTGTTGTTTTCCTTCAAAATAGAAACCTGCATATAACATAGTACAGTACACCGGACCATCAGTCATACCCTAGATCATAAATACTAAGATATTATGAAACTAAAGGGAGAACATTGACAATGAGTTCCTCTGAAATGGCACCCTAATCCCTTCATAGTAAACTACTTTTGACCTGGGCTCTATGGACCATGGTCATATGTAGTGCAATATATACAGTGCATTCGGGAAGAATTCAGACCCTTCACATTTTGATACGTTACAGCCTTATTCTAAAATGGATTAAATAAAAAACATCAATCTACACACAATACCCCACAATGACAAAGTGAACACAGGTTAATAGACATTTTTGCAAATGTATTAAAAATTAAAAACTGAAATTATTCAGACCCTTTGCTATGAGATTTCAAATTGAGCTCAGGTGCGTCCTGTTTCCATTGACCATACTTGAGATATTTCTACAACTTGGAGTCCACCTGTGGTAAATTCAAATGATTGGACATGATTTAGAAAGGCACACATCAGTCTACTTTGCATGTCAAAGCAAAAACCAAACCATGAGGTCGAAGGAATTGTCTGTAGAGCTCCGAGACAGGATTGTGTCGAAGCACAGATCTGAGGAAGGGTAACTAAAATGTCTGCAGCATTGAAGGTCCCCAAGAACACAGTGGCCTCCATCATTCTTTAATGTAAGAAGTTTGGAACCACCAAGACTCTTCCTAGAGCTGGCCGCCCGGCCAAACTGAGCAATCAGGGGAGAAGGGCCTTGGTCAGGGAGGTGACCAAGAACCCGATGGTCACTCTGACAGAGCTCCAGAGTTCCTCTGTGGAGATGGGAGAACCTTCCAGAAAGACAACCATCTATGCAGCACTCCACCAATCAGGCCTGATTGGTAGAGTGGCCAGATGGAAGCCACTCCTCAGTAAAAGGCACATGACAGCCCATTTTGAGTTTGCCAAAAGGCACCTAAAGGACTCTCAGACCATGAGAAACAAGATTATCTAGCCTGAATGCCTGGCATCAAACCTGGCATCATCCTTACGGTGAAGCATGGGGGTAGCAGCATCATGCTATGGAGATGTTTTTTAGCGACAGGGAACCTAGTCAGGATCGAGGGAAAGATGAACGGAGCAAATTACAGAGAGATCCTTGATGAGCGCTCCAGAGCGCTCAGGACCTCAGACTGGGGATGACAGTTCACCTTCCAACAGGACAATGACTCTAAGCACACAGCCAAGACAGCGCATGAGTGGCTTCGGGACAAGTCTCTGTATGTCCTTGAGTGGCCCAGCCAGAGCCCGGACTTGAACCTGATCGAGCATCTTTGGAGAGACCTGCAAAAAGCTGTGCAGCGACGCTCCCCATCCAACCTGACAGAACTTGAGAGGATCTGCAGAGAAGAATGGGAGAAACTCCCCAAATACAGCTGTGCCAAGCTTGTAGCGTCATACCCAAAAAGACTCGAGGCTGTAATCACTGCCAAAGGTGCTTCAACAAAATACTGAGTAAAGGGTCTGAATACTTATGTAAATGTGACATTTAAATTAAAATAAAAAACTCTTTGCCTTGTCATTATGTGTTATTGTGTGTAGATTGATGACGAAAAAAACTATTTCATACATATTAGAATAAGCCTGTAACGTACCACAATGTGTAAAAAGTCAAGGGGTCTGAATACATTACGTATGCATAGGGAATGTATAGGGAATACAGTGCCATTTTGGCGGGAGCCCATGTGAGCTTCAGAGAGCAGTCTTACCTGTACTAGCTCGTTGAGCACCACGGCATCGAAGCCAGACAGGTACTGGACATAGTACCTCTGCATGACAGGACCATACTTCCTCACATGGGCCCTCAGCTCCTCCATGTAGAAGATCAGCTCTGCAATGTGCCTGAGGACATAGAATAGCAAGAATTATCTATACAAAAATATAAACCCAACATGTAAAGTGTTGATTCCATGTTTGATTAGCTCAAATAAAAGATCCCATAAACTTTCCATAAGCACAAATCTTATTTCTCTCAAATTTTGTGCACAAATGTCTTTACATCCCTGTTCGTGAGCATTTCTCCTTTGCCAAAATAATCCATCCACCTGACAGGTGTGGAATATAAAGAAGCTGATTAAACAGCATGATCATTACACAGGTGCACCTTGTAAAAGGCCACTCTAAAATGTGCAGTTTTGTCATAGAACACAATGCCACAGATGTCTCAAGTTGAGGGAGCGTGCAATTGGCATGTTGACTGCACGAATGTCCACCAGAGCAGTTGCCAGAGAATTTAATGTTAATTTCTCAAATGTTGTTTTAGAGAATTTGGCAGTACTTCCAACCGGCCTCACAACCGCAGACCACGTGTAACCACGCCAGCCCAGGACCTCCACACTCGGCTTCTTCACCTGAGGGATCTTCTGAGACCAGCCAGCCGGACAGCTGATAAAACTGAGGAGTATTTCTGTCTGTAATAAAGCCCTTTTGTGGGGAAAAACTAATTCTCATTGGCTGGGCCTGGCTCCCCAGTGGGTGGGAGCCTATGCCCTGCCAGGCCCCACCCATGGCTGCGCCCCTGCCCAGTCATGTGAAATCCATAGATTAGGGCCTAATTTTATGTCAATTGACTGATTTCCTTATATGAATTGTAACTTAGTAAAATTGTTGAAATTGTTGCATGTTGCGTTGTATTTTTATTTAGCAGAAGAGAACAGAAGACCTAAACTTCATTAGTATGCTCAATACGCCTACACACCATGGCTTTCCTTAAAGGGTCATTTTATTCATAAATCTTTAAGACATAGCACTTTGAGCCTCCTGATGGCAGTCAATCAAGAGAAAAACGTGTCACGAAGATGCATTTTCACACAGACTTTTCCAGGAAGTAAACACAGGGCCACTACATTTCATGAAGAGAAACCCCATAGTTACAAGTTGAGTCAGTAGGATGTCTTACTTGTCAATAAAGTCATCTGTGCTCTTCTTCTGGATGTTGTCTGCATGTCGTAGCAGCCAAATGATCTCATCCCGAGCGAAAGACAGAGCCATGAATACAAACAGGGCCTAGGCAGAGGACAGGAGTCAGGTTTTATAGTTAATATCACCCAACAATTAGACATGACAGCCCACTTAGAGAGCGTAAGGACTACTGGATCTAAACATGTCATTCAGGATTTGATTCCTAATCCTCTGACCCCTTTAAAGTTAGTCCAACTAGCATTATCATGTTAACACAACTAGAGCACATATAGTGTTAGTTCAACTAGCATTATCATGTTAACACAACTAGAGTGCCTATACCATAGTGTTAGTCCAACTAGCATTATCATGTTAACACAACTAGAGTGCCTATACTAAAGTGTTCCTTCAACTAGCATTATCATGTTAACACAACTAAAGTGCCTATACCATAGTGTTAGTCCAACTAGCATTATCATGTTAACACAACTAGAGTGCCTATAGTGTCAGTCCAACTAGCATTATCATGTTAACACAACTAGAGTGCCTATAGTGTTAGTCCAACTAGCATTATCATGTTAACACAACGACTGTATAGTGTTAGTCCAACTAGCATTATCATGTTAACACAACTAGAGTGCCTATAGTGTCAGTCCAACTAGCATTATCATGTTAACACAACTAGAGTGCCTATACCATAGTGTTAGTCCAACTAGCATTATCATGTTAACACAACTAGAGTGCATATAGTGTCAGTCCAACTAGCATTATCATGTTAACACAACTAGAGTGCCTATAGTGTTAGTCCAACTAGCATTATCATGTTAACACAACTAGAGTTCCTATAGTGTTAGTCCAACTAGCATTATCATGTTAACACAACTAGAGTTCCTATAGTGTTAGTCCAACTAGCATTATCATGTTAACACAACTAGAGTTCCTATAGTGTTAGTCCAACTAGCATTATCATGTTAACACAACTAGAGTTCCTATAGTGTTAGTCCAACTAGCATTATCATGTTAACACAACGAGTGTATAGTGTTAGTCCAACACAGGAGGTGGTGGCACCTTAATTGTGGAGGACGGGCTCGTGGTATTGGCTGGAGCGGAATGATATCAAATACATCTAACACATGGAAACCACGTGTTTGATGCCATTCCATTTACTCAGTTCCAGACATTATTGTGAGCCGTCCTCCCCTCAGCAGCCTCCACTGTAGTCCAACTAGCATTATGATAAAACAACTAGAATGCCTATAGTGTTAGTCCAACTAGCATTATGTTAAAACAACTAGAATGCCTATAGTGTTAGTCCAACTACCATTATGTTAAAATAACTAGAATGCCTATAGTGTTAGTCCAACTAGCATTATGTTAAAACAACTAGAATGCCTATAGTGTTAGTCCAACTAGCATTATGTTAAAATAACTAGAATGCCTATAGTGTTAGTCCAACTAGCATTATGTTAAAACAACTAGAATGCCTATAGTGTTAGTCCAACTAGCATTATGTTAAAACAACTAGAATGCCTATAGTGTTAGTCCAACTAGCATTCTTTTAAAACAACTAGAATGCCTATAGTGTTAGTCCACCTAGCATTATGTTAAAACAACTAGAATGCCTATAGTGTTAGTCCAACTAGCATTATGTTAAAACAACTAGAATGCCTATAGTGTTAGTCCAACTAGCATTATGTTAAAATAACTAGAATGCCTATAGTGTTAGTCCAACTAGCATTATGTTAAAACAACTAGAATGCCTATAGTGTTAGTCCAACTAGCATTATGTTAAAACAACTAGAATGCCTATAGTGTTAGTCCAACTAGCATTATGTTAAAACAACTAGAATGCCTATAGTGTTAGTCCAACTAGCATTATGTTAAAACAACTAGAATGCCTATAGTGTTAGTCCACCTAGCATTATTTTAAAACAACTAGAATGCCTATAGTGTTAGTCCACCTAGCATTATGTTAAAACAACTAGAATGCCTATAGTGTTAGTCCAACTAGCATTATGTTAAAACAACTAGAATGCTTATAGTGTTAGTCCAACTAGCATTATGTTAAAATAACTAGAATGCCTATAGTGTTAGTCCAACTAGCATTATGTTAAAATAACTAGAATGCCTATAGTGTTAGTCCACCTAGCATTATGTTAAAACAACTAGAATGCCTATAGTGTTAGTCCAACTAGCATTATGTTAAAACAACTAGAATGCCTATAGTGTTAGTCCAACTAGCATTATGTTAAAACAACTAGAATGCCTATAGTGTTAGTCCAACTAGCATTATGTTAAAACAACTAGAATGCCTATAGTGTTAGTCCAACTAGCATTATGTTAAAACAACTAGAATGCCTATAGTGTTAGTCCAACTAGCATTATGTTAAAACAACTAGAATGCCTATAGTGTTAGTCCAACTAGCATTATGTTAAAACAACTAGAATGCCTATAGTGTTAGTCCAACTAGCATTATGTTAAAACAACTAGAATGCCTATAGTGTTAGTCCAACTAGCATTATGTTAAAACAACTAGAATGCCTATAGTGTTAGTCCAACTAGCATTATGTTAAAACAACTAGAATGCCTATAGTGTTAGTCCAACTAGCATTATGTTAAAACAACTAGAATGCCTATAGTGTTAGTCCAACTAGCATTATGTTAAAACAACTAGAATGCCTATAGTGTTAGTCCAACTAGCATTATTTTAAAACAACTAGAATGCCTATAGTGTTAGTCCACCTAGCATTATGTTAAAACAACTAGAATGCCTATAGTGTTAGTCCAACTAGCATTATGTTAAAACAACTAGAATGCTTATAGTGTTAGTCCAACTAGCATTATGTTAAAATAACTAGAATGCCTATAGTGTTAGTCCAACTAGCATTATGTTAAAATAACTAGAATGCCTATAGTGTTAGTCCACCTAGCATTATGTTAAAACAACTAGAATGCCTATAGTGTTAGTCCAACTAGCATTATGTTAAAACAACTAGAATGCCTATAGTGTTAGTCCAACTAGCATTATGTTAAAATAACTAGAATGCCTATAGTGTTAGTCCAACTAGCATTATGTTAAAACAACTAGAATGCCTATAGTGTTAGTCCAACTAGCATTATGTTAAAACAACTAGAATGCCTATAGTGTTAGTCCAACTAGCATTATGTTAAAACAACTAGAATGCCTATAGTGTTAGTCCAACTAGCATTATGTTAAAATAACTAGAATGCCTATAGTGTTAGTCCAACTAGCATTATGTTAAAACAATTAGAATGCCTATAGTGTTAGTCCAACTAGCATTATGTTAAAACAACTAGAATGCCTATAGTGTTAGTCCAACTAGCATTATGTTAAAACAACTAGAATGCCTATAGTGTTAGTCCAACTAGCATTATGTTAAAACAACTAGAATGCCTATAGTGTTAGTCCAACTAGCATTATGTTAAAACAACTAGAATGCCTATAGTGTTAGTCCAACTAGCATTATGTTAAAATAACTAGAATGCCTATAGTGTTAGTCCAACTAGCATTATTTTAAAACAACTAGAATGCCTATAGTGTTAGTCCACCTAGCATTATGTTAAAACAACTAGAATGCCTATAGTGTTAGTCCACCTAGCATTATGTTAAAATAACTAGAATGCCTATAGTGTTAGTCCAACTAGCATTATGTTAAAACAACTAGAATGCCTATAGTGTTAGTCCAACTAGCATTATGTTAAAACAACTAGAATGCCTATAGTGTTAGTCCAACTAGCATTATGTTAAAACAACTAGAATGCCTATAGTGTTAGTCCAACTAGCATTATGTTAAAACAACTAGAATGCCTATAGTGTTAGTCCAACTAGCATTATGTTAAAACAACTAGAATGCCTATAGTGTTAGTCCAACTAGCATTATGTTAAAACAACTAGAATGCCTATAGTGTTAGTCCAACTAGCATTATGTTAAAACAACTAGAATGCCTATAGTGTTAGTCCAACTAGCATTATGTTAAAACAACTAGAATGCCTATAGTGTTAGTCCAACTAGCATTATTTTAAAACAACTACAATGCCTATAGTGTTAGTCCACCTAGCATTATGTTAAAACAACTAGAATGCCTATAGTGTTAGTCCAACTAGCATTATGTTAAAACAACTAGAATGCTTATAGTGTTAGTCCAACTAGCATTATGTTAAAATAACTAGAATGCCTATAGTGTTAGTCCAACTAGCATTTGTGTTAAAATAACTAGAATGCCTATAGTGTTAGTCCACCTAGCATTATGTTAAAACTAGAATGCCTATAGTGTTAGTCCAACTAGCATTATGTTAAAACAACTAGAATGCCTATAGTGTTAGTCCAACTAGCATTATGTTAAAATAACTAGAATGCCTATAGTGTTAGTCCAACTAGCATTATGTTAAAACTAGAATGCCTATAGTGTTAGTCCAACTAGCATTATGTTAAAACAACTAGAATGCCTATAGTGTTAGTCCAACTAGCATTATGTTAAAACAACTAGAATGCCTATAGTGTTAGTCCAACTAGCATTATGTTAAAATAACTAGAATGCCTAAAGTGTTAGTCCAACTAGCATTATGTTAAAACAACTAGAATGCCTATAGTGTTAGTCCACCTAGCATTATGTTAAAATAACTAGAATGCCTATAGTTAGTCCAACTAGAGAGCAGGTGCTGAGCTGTGGTTGAGTGGCAACACTCCCGGCAGAAGCCACATATACAAATCTCCCTAACTGAGACTGGGGTTCAATCCACTGTTTCTCCCACCTGCCTGTATCCCCTTCTGATTTCATAAGTGTCTAAATGGAGCCATGATGAAGGAGCAGTGGTGCAGTACCTTAGGGCCCAGTAATCCTGGCTGGTCAGATAGGACTGTGGCCAGCTCCTTCAGGGCAGATCTCAAGAACTTGCGTCTTTCTCTGTGCATCAAGCCTCTGTAACAAAACAAACAACCACATTAGAGGATAGTGTGGCAAATACCATTTAAAATCTGTGTTGAATTGTATCCTAAACAGTCAATTAGATACATTTAAGAGGCACTTACGCATGTGACAGAGCTTGTTCTTTGCACTCTTTGATGTCATTCACACGCTTATTGTAGCTGTGAAATGAAAAGGAAGAATAGTTCATTTACTCATACACACTTGCCTAGGTATATAAATGCCTGGGCATTTCTTAAACTGTCCCTCATTGAACATACTAGCATTATGTTGAACATAATAAACGGCTCTCTATCCACCGGATGTGTACCAAGCTCACTAAAAATGGCAGTAATAAAGCCTCTCTTGAAAAAGCCGAATCTTGACCCAGAAATTATAAAAAACTATCGGCCTATATCGAATCTTCCATTCCTCTCAAAAATTTTAGAAAAAGTTGTTGCGCAGCAACTCACTGCCTTCCTGAAGACAAACAATGTATACGAAACGCTTCAGTCTGGTTTTAGACCCCATCATAGCACTGAGACTGCACTTGTGAAGGTGGTAAATGACCTTTTAATGACGTCAGACCGAGGCTCTGCATCTGTCCTCGTGCTCCTAGATCTTAGTGCCGCTTTTGATACCATCGATCACCACATTCTTTTGGAGAGATTGGAAACCCAAATTGGTCTACATGGACAAGTTCTGGCCTGGTTTAGATCTTATCTGTCGGAAAGATATCAGTTTGTCTCTGTGAATGGTTCGTCCTCTGACAAATCAATTGTAAATTTCGGTGTTCCTCAAGGTTCCGTTCTAGGACCACTATTGTTTTCACTATATATTTTACCTCTTGGGGATGTCATTCGAAAACATAATGTTAAATTTCACTGCTATGCGGACGACACACAGCTGTACATTTCAATGAAACATGGTGAAGCCCCAAAATTGCCCTCGCTAGAAGCCTGTGTTTCAGACATAAGGAAGTGGATGGCTGCAAATTTTCTACTTTTAAACTCGGACAAAACAGAGATGCTTGTCCTAGGTCCCAAGAAACAAAGAGATCTTCTGTTGAATCTGACAATTAATCTGGATGGTTGTACAGTCGTCTCAAATAAAACTGTGAAGGACCTCGGCGTTACTCTGGACCCTGATCTCTCTTTTGAAGAACATATCAAGACTGCTTCAAGGACAGCTTTTTTCCATCTACGTAACATTGCAAAAATCAGAAACTTTCTGTCCAAAAATGACGCAGAAAAATTAATCCATGCTTTTGTTACTTCTAGGCTCGACTACTGCAATGCTCTACTTTCCGGCTACCCGGATAAAGCACTAAACAAACTTCAGTTAGTGCTAAATACGGCTGCTAGAATCCTGACTAGAACCAAAAAATTTGATCATATTACTCCAGTGCTAGCTTCCCTACACTGGCTTCCTGTTAAGGCAAGGGCTGATTTCAAGGTTTTACTGCTAACCTACAAAGCATTACATGGGCTTGCTCCTACCTATCTTTCCGATTTGGTCCTGCCGTACATACCTACACGTACGCTACGGTCACAAGACGCAGGCCTCCTAATTGTCCCTAGAATTTCTAAGCAAACGGCTGGAGGTAGGGCTTTCTCCTATAGAGCTCCATTTTTATGGAATGGTCTGCCTACCCATGTGAGAGACGCAGACTCAGTCTCAACCTTTAAGTCTTTACTGAAGACTTATCTCTTCAGTAGGTCCTATGATTAAGTATAGTCTGGCCCAGGAGTGTGAAGGTGAACGGAAAGGCTGGAGCAACGAACCGCCCTTGCTGTCTCTGCCTTGTCGGTTCCCCTCTTCCCACTGGGATTCTCTGCCTCTAACCCTTTTACAGGGGCTGAGTCACTGACTTACTGGTGTTCTTCCATGCCGTCCATGGGAGGGGTGCGTCACTTGAGTAGGTTGAGCCACTGACGTGGTCTTCCTGTCTGGGTTGGCGCCCCCCCCTTGGGTTGTGCCGTGGCAGACATCTTTGTGGGCTATACTCGGCCTTGTCTTCGGACGGTAAGTTGGTGGTTGTAGATATCCCTCTAGTGGTGTGGGGGCTGTGCTTTGGCAAAGTGGGTGGGGTTATATCCTGCCTGTTTGGCCCTGTCCGGGGGTATCATCGGATGGGGCCACAGTGTCTTCTGATCCCTCCTGTCTCAGCCTCCAGTATTTATGCTGCAGTAGTTTATGTGTCGGGGGGCTAGGGTCAGTCTGTTACATCTGGAGTATTCTCTTGTCTTATCCAGTGTCCTGTGTGAATGTAAATATGCTCTCTCTAATTCTCTCTTTCTTTCTTTCTTTCTTTCTTTCTCTCGGAGGACCTGAGCCCTAGGACTACCTGGCATGATGACTCCTTGCTGTCCCCAGTCCACCTGGCCATGCTGCTGCTCCAGTTTCAACTGTTCTGCCTGCGGCTACGGAACCCTGACCTGTTCACCGGACGTGCTTGTTGCACCCTCGACAATTACTATGATTATTATTATTTGACCATGCTGGTCATTTACGAACATTTTAACATCTTGACCATGTTCTGTTATAATATCCACCCGGCACAGCCAGAAGAGGACTGGCCACCCCTCATAGCCTGGTTCCTCTCTAGGTTTCTTCCTAGGTTTTTGGCCTTTCTCAGGAGTTTTTCCTAGGGAGTTTTTCCCAGCCACCGTGCTTCTTTCACATGCATTGCTTGCTGTTTGGGGTTTTAGGCTGGGTTTCTGTACAGCACTTTGAGATTTCAGCTGATGTACGAAGGGCTATATAAATAAATTTGATTTGATTTGATTTGATTTGATTTGATTGAGCATGCCTTTCAGTCCAGGACTACGCTTAATCTGAGTCCAGGAAAACAGCCCATAAGGTCAGTGTTAGTGTGTGATCCCTCACCCGCGGATGTTGATGAAGAGGTCCTCAGCAGCCTTGTGGATGTGGAACACCTCGTCTCTGAAGAGACAGAGGCAGGTGCTGCTCTGAAGAGCCAACTTCCACAGGCTCAGAGCTGCCTGGTCGCTGTTCAGGACCCCATGACACAGGATGAAGCCAACTGACACACAAACACAAGGACAGAGTGAGAGTTAGATGCACAGAAATAAGATTGTGAAACATTCAAAAAAATACGGTATTTGTGGGGAATAGGAATATTTAGACTGATTTATATTTTTAACTGTGTTTTAAAGTGTTATGCTTTTAGATATGTACATTGATGTTAAATACACCTGTACCTGAACCATGAATAAAAAAAAATTAAATGACCCCCATTCCCTCCAATGGTATAAACCTATCAAATCAATTAGGTCAGACTGTACTCTATAAACACTTACATACTATCCACTTCTCCATGGCATCCAGGGACAAGTATTCACAGGGCATCTAGAACAAACAGAATCATAGGTCAATGCATGTGGCTGTGAGCAGGAAATGGTGTGATTGGAGATCCACAGTGCCTATAGAAAGTCTACACCATTTAACTGTTTTCATATTTTGTTGCATTACAAAGTGGGATTTAAATAGATTGAATTTTCATTTTTGCTCCACACAAAATATTCCATAATTTCAAAGTGAAAAGAAAATTCAACAAATGAAATTACTAAAATACACAACCAGTCAAATGTTTGAACACACCTACTCATTCAAGTTTTTTTCCCCTTATTTTTACTATTTTCTACATTGTAGAAAAATAGTGAAGACGTTAAAACTACGAAATAACACATATGGAATCATGTAATAACCCCCCAAAAAAGGTGTGAAACAAAATCTAAATATATTTTATATTTGAGATTCTTCAAAAAGTAGCCACCCCTTGACTTGATGACAGCTTTGCACACTCTTGGCATTCTCTCAACCAGCTTCATGAGGAATGCTTTTCCAACAGTCTTAAAGGAGTTCCCACATATGTTGAGCACTTGTTGGCAGCTTTTCCTTCACTCTGCGGTCCAACTCATCCCAAACCATCTCAATTGGGTTAAGGTCGGGTGATTGTGGAGGCCAGGTCATCTGATGCAGCACTTCATCACTCTCCTTCTTGGTCAAATAGCCCTTACACAGCCTGGAGGTGTGTTGGGTCATTGTCCTGCTGACCAAAAAAATAAATGATAGTCCCACTAAGCGCAAATCAGATGGGATGGCATATCGCTGCAGATTGCTGTGGTAGCCATGCTGGTTACGTGTGCCTTGAATTCTAAATAATTCACAGACAGTGTCACCAGCAAAGCACCCCCACACCTGCTCCTCCGTGCTTCACGGTGGGAACCACACATGCAGAGATCATCTGTTCACCTACTCTGCATCTCACAAAGACATGGCGGTTAGAACCAAAAACCTCAACATTTGGACTCATCAGATATCCACTGCTCATGTTTCTTGGCCCAAGCAAGTCTTCTTATTGGTGTCCTTAAGTCATGTTTTTTTTGCAGCAATTCGACCATGAAGGCCTGATTCATGCAGTCTCCTCTGAACAGTTGATGTTGAGATGTGTCTGTTACTTGAACTCTGAGAAGCATTTATTTGGGCTGCAGTTTCTGAGGCTGGTAACTCTAATGAACTTATCCTCTGCAGCAGAGGTAACCCTGGGTCTTCCTTTCCTGTGGCGGTCCTTATGAGAGCCAGTTTCATCATAGCGCTTGACGGTTTTTGCCACTGAACTTGAAGAAACTTTCAAAGTTCTTAAAATGTTCCATATTGACTGACCTTCATGTCTTAAAGTAATGATGGACTGTTGTTTCCCTTTGCTTATTTGAGCTGTTCTTGCCATAATATGGACTTGGTCTTTTACCAAATAGGGCTATCTTCTATATACCACCCCTGCCTTGTCACAACACAAGTGATTGGCTCAAACACAGTAAGAAGGAAAGAAATTCCACACATTAACTTTTAACAAGGCACACCTGCTAGTTGAAATGCATTACAGGTGACTACTTCATGAAGCTGGTTGAGAGAATGCCAAGAGTGTGCAAAGCTGTCATCAAGGCAAAGGGTGGCTACTTTGAAGAATCTCAAATCTAAAATATATTTTGATTTGTTTAACACTTTTTTGGTTACTAGATGATTCCATATGTGTTATTTCAGTTTTGATGTCTTCACTATTATTCTACAATGTAGAAAATAGTAAAATAAAGAAAAACCCTTGAATGAGTAGGTGTGTCCAAACTTTTGACTGGTACTATAGCTGTTACACAAGTACTCACCCCCTTTGTTCTGACAAGCCTAAATTAGTTCAGAAGTAAATGTGACTTAACAAATCACATGAATAAGTTATTTGTACTCACAATGTGTGAAATAATACGGGTTCACATGATTTCTGAATGACTACCCCTTCCTCTGGACCGTACATCTGTAAGGTCCCTCAGTTAAGTATTGAATTTAAAGCACAGATTCAACTACAAAGACCAGGGAGTTTCAAAAGCCTCAAAAAAGGGCAGTGATTGGTAGATGGCTAGCAATAACAAATCAGACATTGAATATCTCTTTAAGAATGGTCAAGTTAATAATTATGTGGATTATGTATTAAACCACCCAGACACATCAAATATAGTCATCCTTCTGAACTGAGCTGCAGGACAGGAATGAAACTGCTCAGGGATGTTATCATGAGGCCATTGGGGATTTTAAAACAGCTACAGAGTTCAATGGCTGTGATGGGAGAGAACTGAGAATGCTTTAACTGCATTGTAGTGATTCCACAATAATGACCTAAATGACAGTGAAAAGAAGAATACAAATATACAGAATAAAAATATTCCAAAACATGCATCTTGTATGCAACAAGGCACTAAAGTAATACTGCCCCAAAAAATCCTAGAGGAAAACCTGCTTCAGCCGGCTTTACACCAGACACTGGGAGAGGAATTCACTTCCTGAGGCGCCAAATTTCCGTTTTGACTTAAATCTGCTTGAAAATCTATGGCAAGACTTGAAAATTATTGTATAGCCATGATCCCCAATACCTTGACAGACCTTGAAGAATTTTGAAAATAATACTGGGCAAATATTGCACAATAATAGTGTGCAAAGCTCTTATGAGACTTTCCCAAGAAGACTCATAGCTATAATCGCTGCCAAAGGTGATTCTCACATGTATTGACTCAATGGGATGAATACTTATCTAATCAAAATATTAGTGCTTTATTTTTCATTAAGCTAAAAAAATACAAAATTTTTCTTCCACTTTGACATTACAATATTTTGTGTATATTGTTGACCAAAAAATGACAATTTGAATCCCTCTATGTAACACAATACCATCTGAAGTAATCCAAGAGGCTGTAGACTTTCTATAGGGAGGCAGTGTATTGATGGTACTGCGTGGCTCAAGTACGGCCCTAGCAACACCGTAGTCATGGGTTCAACTCCTGGAGAGATCACATTACTGCACTGTAATGTCTGTGTCTGACCGGGCTGGGTTGAGCACTGTAACTCACTGTGTCTGACCGGGCTGGGTTGAGCACAGTAACTCACTGTGTCTGACTGGGCTGGGTTGAGCACTGTAACTCACTGTGTCTGACTGGGCTGGGTTGAGCACAGTAACTCACTGTGTCTGACTGGGCTGGGTTGAGCACAGTAACTCACTGTGTCTGACTGGGCTGGGTTGAGCACAGTAACTCACTGTGTCTGACTGGGCTGGGTTGAGCACTGTAACTCACTGTGTCTGACTGGGCTGGGTTGAGCACGGTAACTCACTGTGTCTGACTGGGCTGGGTTGAGCACAGTAACTCACTGTGTCTGACTGGGCTGGGTTGAGCACTGTAACTCACTGTGTCTGACTGGGCTGGGTTGAGCACAGTAACTCACTGTGTCTGACTGGGCTGGGTTGAGCACAGTAACTCACTGTGTCTGACTGGGCTGGGTTGAGCACGGTAACTCACTGTGTCTGACTGGGCTGGGTTGAGCACGGTAACTCACTGTGTCTGACTGGGCTGGGTTGAGCACGGTAACTCACTGTGTCTGACTGGGCTGGGTTGAGCACGGTAACTCACTGTGTCTGACTGGGCTGGGTTGAGCACGGTAACTCACTGTGTCTGACTGGGCTGGGTTGAGCACAGTAACTCACTGTGTCTGACTGGGTTGGGTTGAGCACAGTAACTCACTGTGTCTGACTGGGCTGGGTTGAGCACGGTAACTCACTGTGTCTGACTGGGTTGGGTTGAGCACAGTAACTCACTGTGTCTGACTGGGCTGGGTTGAGCACAGTAACTCACTGTGTCTGACTGGGTTGGGTTGAGCACAGTAACTCACTGTGTCTGACTGGGCTGGGTTGAGCACGGTAACTCACTGTGTCTGACTGGGCTGGGTTGAGCACGGTAACTCACTGTGTCTGACTGGGCTGGGTTGAGCACAGTAACTCACTGTGTCTGACTGGGCTGGGTTGAGCACGGTAACTCACTGTGTCTGACTGGGCTGGGTTGAGCACGGTAACTCACTGTGTCTGACTGGGCTGGGTTGAGCACGGTAACTCACTGTGTCTGACTGGGCTGGGTTGAGCACAGTAACTCACTGTGTCTGACTGGGCTGGGTTGAGCACGGTAACTCACTGTGTCTGACTGGGCTGGGTTGAGCACGGTAACTCACTGTGTCTGACTGGGCTGGGTTGAGCACTGTAACTCACTGTGTCTGACTGGGCTGGGTTGAGCACGGTAACTCACTGTGTCTGACTGGGCTGGGTTGAGCACAGTAACTCACTGTGTCTGACTGGGCTGGGTTGAGCACGGTAACTCACTGTGTCTGACTGGGCTGGGTTGAGCACAGTAACTCACTGTGTCTGACTGGGCTGGGTTGAGCACGGTAACTCACTGTGTCTGACTGGGCTGGGTTGAGCACAGTAACTCACTGTGTCTGACTGGGCTGGGTTGAGCACGGTAACTCACTGTGTCTGACTGGGCTGGGTTGAGCACTGTAACTCACTGTGTCTGACTGGGCTGGGTTGAGCACAGTAACTCACTGTGTCTGACCGGGCTGGGTTGAGCACGGTAACTCACTGTGTCTGACTGGGCTGGGTTGAGCACAGTAACTCACTGTGTCTGACTGGGCTGGGTTGAGCACGGTAACTCACTGTGTCTGACTGGGCTGGGTTGAGCACGGTAACTCACTGTGTCTGACTGGGCTGGGTTGAGCACAGTAACTCACTGTGTCTGACTGGGCTGGGTTGAGCACGGTAACTCACTGTGTCTGACTGGGCTGGGTTGAGCACGGTAACTCACTGTGTCTGACTGGGCTGGGTTGAGCACGGTAACTCACTGTGTCTGACTGGGCTGGGTTGAGCACAGTAACTCACTGTGTCTGACTGGGCTGGGTTGAGCATGGTGCTAGGAGCACTGATGAGACTGAGTAGCTGGGCGTTCCTCCACTGGTCAGCAGACAAGTTTCTCCTGGGGTACACCATCTGGAGGGAGAGCAGGGCGTCTGACAACGACTACAGGGGAGGGAGAGATTGATTTAGGACAGTTTATATTAACTTTCATGAATAAGCATTAATCAACTGTTAACACGTATGTATTTTATTATTAGTAAACATTTAAAAACAATATAAGCATTTATAAACATGGCTTAAGCATAAAAGTTATAATACAGTGTAACCAAAAGATGTGTTATCACTGTCAGTGCTCAGGACAAGAACATAACATGTTGAGATATAGGTGACACTATTCACCTTCCCATGTGGAACAAACTCCTCCATCATCTTTTTCAGCGGGTTCTCGTAGTCAACGATCATCTGTCCCAGCCTAGGGTACTCTCGATCACTAGATGGGGAACAAACATACAACAATGTTGTTGATATTTCTAGTTCTAAGGGATTTCTAAGTCCAAATCAACAATACAATGAGTGTTTTAGTCCTGCATTACATTTACCCTATAATACTATGTGATTTTAATATAATGCCACCGGAACTGTACGTATAAAAGCTTTAAGCTTAACTTATTTGAATATTAATATTGTTTTACCTTGATCCATGTGTCATTTCATGGGCATAGTTGTAGAGGCCAATGATAGCTTTCCTCTCTTCAATCCGAGACAGTAGCATCATTAGGTTAGTGTAGGTCACTACTAAGTCAAGGTAGTTTTTGGTCAGGTCAAAGTTTACAGTCTGTAGAAAGATATGGGAACAAAATTAGGAACAACATCAAAACCGACCTACTTCGGCCCTTAGGGTCAGCGTACTTATCTCCTCCAAGTAAAAACATAACATCTTTGAGATATAGTCTTGGAGGAATAACCAAAAGCATCCTGTAATTACATGTATTGTATAAATAAATGTGTCTTACAATATCAAAGAATACTTGGCAAGCATCGATAGTGTTCAGCAGCTCACAGACATGGTCCTGGAAGCAGAGAAACAAAAGAGTATTTGTATACATTTCACAGTATAGTACCTTGATAATAAGTGTAACTTTGATTTGTGATGGATTATCATTACACATGTATATAAAGTACTGTACATTGGTATCAAGACAGTCATATTATGCTCCTGCTACTGCTTATTTGACAATGGATCTTAAAACCTGTTCTCTATTTTCACTACAATGAATGATGCTTAAGTTGCACATACCTTAAACTCCATCACATCTACAAATGTGAAGTAATACAATGCTAGATTCTTAAGGATTTCAGACTTCTCTTTTTGTAGTTGTGCAAGCTGTTGCTGTAGAAAAAAAATACATGATTGTAACAAAAACAAGGTGCTCTAAAGTTAAACATAGGACACACAAAGGTTCAATGTATGGATGCTATGGAACAATGAGCACAGTCAAATAGGCTGACGGAATCTGGTAGAAGAGTTCAAACATTGTATACGTAATAGTGACTTTGACATCTGTGTTTGGTAGTACATGTTTGGTAGTACAGTGAGTGGTCTCAATTTGTTAGAATAACTAGATATCCTGAGAAATACTACCAAGGACATCACACAATGGGTCAGGGTGACATTTTGACAATGCTAAAACTGTAGAGCTCTAACCAAAAACACCTTTCCAAAATACTCATGTCGCCTTCGATAACATGACTGCATTTTTAGCACTGTCACAATGGGGGCTTTATTTAACCAATGATAGCCTCTCACAAGCCAAAAATGAAGTCATATTTTCTGGATTGTTATCTTTGGTGTGCGTCCCAATGACATCCTATTCCCTATGTAGTGTGCTTCTTTTGACCAAGGTTCATAGGGCTCTAGGTAAAAGTAGTACACTATAATGAGAATAGGGTGCTATTTGGGACAAACCCTTGGTCTCTTGCCCATAAATGTTACTTATTCTAACTATTAACAGTTACCTAACAGTATTGAAAAATTTGAGTGTAAAAGATAATACAAATATGAATAATTAGCAACAAATTAAATGAAAATCTGCTACATAGAGAATAATAAGACATGCAAAACATAGAAAAAAAGGAACTCTGAGGAGCTTCAACTTACCAAAAGAATATTCCAGAAAAAAGCCAAGTTAAGCATGCAAAACAAAAACACAGACCAAGTAAAACATGAACCACTGCAGCAAAAAGTACAACATAGCAAACCACATGACAACTACACCATAGAAGCAGTTAAACATTTCAAATTAAATAGAAAGCCGGCCAATGGTGATAGAAGCAGTCAGACGTCTTTGTCCTGTCGTGTCCCTTGTATATCTTTATACATATTTTTCTTCGCATATCTTTTAAAAATATTTTCCTAAACCTCAACTTCTAAATACTCCCCTGCAACCCGCCTCACCCAATATTTACTTCGGATCTGGAATCCCTCAACTGAAGCTAGCTAGCTAACTACCTACCAGCTATCAGTCAGCAAACCATTGCTAGCTGTCATCTGCTAACCTTTAGCTCGGAAAGCTCTCGCCAGTTCGAACAACGTGTCTCAAACCAGAGCATAACGGACGTATTATTATTTTAATTTCCCCCCCCCATATTCCCGGATTCCTACTGCAAACTCTGAACATTTTCATCTGGATCTTCGCAACTAGCTAACCGCAATCCCGGGTGACTACTCCTGGCTAGCGTTTCCATCCTGGAGCAAGCACCAATTAGCCTGAAGCTAGCCCGGCCAGGGCTCCTGTGCTACCATCGAAGCCCACTCCTGGGCTACAATATCCGGATCCCTTCTACTGCCGGTACGGGGTTCCCGTACCGGCACATAACTATGGATTATTTGGGACCAAACCAACATTTGTTATTGAAGTAGAAGTCCTGGGAGTGCATTCTGACAAAGAACACCAAAGGTAATCAAACTTTTCTAATAGTAAATCGGAGTTTGGTGAAGGCTAAACTTGCTGGGTAGATGATGCCGGGCTATCTACTTAGAATATTGCAAAATGTGCTTTCACCAAAAAGCTATTTTAAAATCGGACATATCGAGTGCATAGAGGAGTTCTGTATCTATAATTCTTAAAATAATTGTTATGCTTTTTGTGAACGTTTATCGTGAGTAATTTAGTAAATTGTTAGTAAATTCGCCGGAAGTTTGCGGGGGGTATGCTAGTTCTGAACATCACATGCTAATGTAAAAAGCTGTTTTTTGATATAAACATGAACTTGATTGAACAAAACATGCATGTATTGTATAACATAATGTCCTAGGGTTGTCATCTGATGAAGATCATCAAAGGTTAGTGCTGCATTTAGCTGTCTTCTGGGTTTATGTGACATTATATGCTAGCTTGAAAAATGGGTGTCTGATTATTTCTGGCTGGGTACTCTGCTGACATAATCTAATGTTTTGCTTTCGTTGTAAAGCCTTTTTGAAATCGGACAGTGTGGTTAGATTAACGAGAGTCTTGTCTTTAAAATGCTGTAAAATAGTTATATGTTTGAGAAATTGAAGTAATAGCATTTCTAAGGTATTTGAATAACGCGCCACAGGATTCCACTGGCTGTTACGTAGGTGGGCCGATTTGGTGCCACCTACCCTAGAGAGGTTAACATTAGAAGCCTACTCCCTAAGTTTGTTTTACTCACTGTTTTAGCACACTCTGCCAACCCGGATGTCTTAACCATGTCTGAATTTTGGTTTAGGAAAACCAACAAAAACCCTGAAATCTCCATTGCTAACTATAACATTTCACGCCAAGATAGAACTGCCAAAGGGGGCAGTGTTGCAATCTACTGCAAAGATAGCCTGCAGAGTTCTGTATTACTATCCAAGTCTGTACCCAAACAATTTGAGCTTCCACTTCTAAAAATGCACCTTTCCAGAAACAAGTCTCTCATTGTTGCCGCTTGCTATATTATTGGCAGACTCGACAGCCTTGGTTTCTCAAATGATTGCCTCGCCTGGTTTACCAACTACGTCTCTGATAGAGTTCAGTGTGTCAAATCGGAGGGCCTGTTGTCCGGACCTCTGGCAGTCTCTATGGGGGTGCCACAGGGTTCAATTCTCGGGCCGACTCTCTTCTCTTTATACATCAATCAAGTTGCTCTTGCTGCTGGTGATTCTCTGATCCACCTCTACGCAGACGACACCATTCTGTATACTTCTGGCCCCTCTTTGGACACTTAACTAACCTCCAGACGAGCTTCAATGCCATACAACTCTCCTTCCGTGGCCTCCAACTGCTCTTAAACGCAAGTAAAACTAAATGCATGCTATTCAATCGATCACTGCCCGCACCTGCTCGCCCGTCCAGCATCACTACTCTGGACGGTTCTGACTTAGAATATGTGGACAACTACAAATACCTGGGTGTCTGGTTAGACTGTAAACTCTCCTTCCAGGCTCACATTAAGCATCTCCAATCCAAAATTAAATCTAGAATCGGCTTCCTATATCGCAACAAAGCATCCTTCACTCATGCTGCCAAATATACCCTCGTAAAACTGACCATCCTACCAATCCTCGACTTCGGTGATGTCATCTATAAAATAGCCTCCAACACTCTACTCAACAAACTGGATGCAGTCTATCACAGTGCCATCCGTTTTGTCACCAAAGCCCCATACAGTACCCACCATTGCGACCTATACGCTCTCGTTGGTTGGCCCTCGCTTCATACTCGTCGCCAAACCCACTGGCTACAGGTTATCTACCAGTCTCTGCTAGGTAAAGCCCCGCCTTATCTCAGCTCACTGGTCACCATAGCAGCACCCACTTGTAGCATGCGTTCCAGCAGGTATATCTCACTGGTCACCCCCAAAGCCAATTCCTCCTTTGGTCGTCTTCCCTTCCAGTTCTCTGCTGCCAATGACTGGAACGAACTGCAAAAATCTCTGAAGCTGGAGACTCATATCTCCCTCACTAGCTTTAAGCACCAGCTGTCAGAGCAGCTCACAGATCACTGCACCTGTACAAAGCCCATCTGTAAACAGCCCATCTATCTACCTACCTCATCCCCATACTGTATTTATTTATTTTGCTCCTTTGCACCCCAGTATCTCTACTTGCACATTCATCTTCTGCACATCTACCATTCCAGTGTTTAATTGCTATATTGTAATTACTTCGCCACCATGGCCTATTTATTGCCTTAACTTACCTCATTTGCACTCACTGTATATAGACTTTTTGTTTTCTTTTGTTCTACTGTATTATTGACCGTATGTTTTGTTTATTCCATGTTTAACTCTGTGTTGTTGTATGTGTCGAATTGCTATGCTTTATCTTGGCCAGGTCGCAGTCGCAAATGAGAACTTGTTCTCAACTAGGCTACCTGGTTAAATAATGGTGAAATAAATAATAATAAAAAGATAAGGATTGGGTGGAAAAACACTTGAAAAGACAAACATGGTGAGAATGAATTAGTTGTGCTGAAAAAGGCTAGCTATAAAAAGATAGAATTGTCATACAGAACATAACATTTATGGAAATGTACATGTGATTGATAGATCTATAGTGAAGAGGTAGGATGATGGGTCTCAGACGGAATTTCATTTACATTTACAATTCCTATTTTACCTGAAAAGAGTAAAATACTATTATTAAAATATGACTAATTACAACAATTAATGCAATTAATAAATTCACATTATGCACAGACCTTGTAATGCAATAGGTAAAGGGCTGCATATAGATACCAAGCAGCATTCAAATGAGCTGAAATAGATCTGGAAAATACATGCAATAGACAGACTTACATTGTTGTTGCGTGTTTCAACTGCTGGGAATTTTCTGACAATGAACTTGACGGCAGACTCCAGGTTCTTGTCTATTAGATAGGATGGTTTGGCTTTGGGGTCACCACATGCCTATAATGAAGAGGGCCAAAAACACAGACCAACGCTAAAGAAGCATCAACAATAATACTAACAACAACAAAACATTGTCAGAAAACTGATAGGAGGAGGTAGTATTTTGGTCACGTTTTGAGTGAGTGAGTGTATGAGAGAGAGCGAGAGAGCAAGAGATGGACACAGAGAGAGAGATAGAGTATGAATACATTTCCACTGACAGAGTGCTGTATGGGAGGATGGAGAACAGTTAGTGAGAAAGCAGTGCATGGGCATACTCCTACTGGGAGAGAAGGTAGTTGAACTGTGTGTTACAATATAGATGTTAGAAGCAACAGAAAGTCAGCAGATGTATGTTTGAGGTAGGGTGGTGTATGGTATACGACACTGGGCATGCACAGCTACCTGACAAAACAGGAATAGTTATGTTTTAGTATTCAGTCAGTCTATAACACATAAGAGTGTTGAGGTTCACAATACAATGAAACTAAAACAGCAGAGCGACAAACATATAGAGAAAGAGTATGTTGAAATCCTCATATCATCAAAACTGGATTCAAGATTAGTGATGCGATGTGATGGATCCATGCAGGGAACACTTCCATTTTGCAGAGGAGAGCAGGGGAGTGTTGAATTGCATAATGAAGTGTCAGTGAATTCAACCAGGCCCTATCGTTTCCCATTGCCTGATCTTCAATCCCTAAAAAAAATACAAACTTTTTGTTTTTGTGGTGCAAATGTCCGGGAACTGTGAATTTGATGCTCACAAACCAAAAGATGACCATGGTTAAAGCTTTAATGTATTATGATCTAGTTGTTGGACTATAGGTGCTCACCTTTTTTTAATAACAAGCTAGAGATAGTCTTTGCAACTGTTAGTTATCTTGTAAGAAATAAACGGGCAAATATTATATCTATTTTAACCTAATAAAATTATTCCAGCGATTCAATTGCACTTTGGGATGGGCCTGTTTGTTGAATTGTGAACGTTGTGAGTACTGAGCAGTATACAAGTAATTCTTGGACATGATGCTGGTAAGGATAGCAGGGAGGGGTAGAACGAGGGTGAGTGATTTAGGGAAGAGCTGAGCAAACCTTCCAAACTTGTCCTTGCTGAGGGAAGCATTGTGACAGAAAGAGAGAAAACCACACAGGTAAACACAGGTAAAGTCAGATTTAAAACATAGAACCATGCATCGCTACATTAAAAAGGCTTCGGGTTGTACTTCCGGGATATTTGTTGAGGGATAGTTTGGCTTTACACTGTGCACAATAATGAATGTGTTGCCTGTCAAAGCATTGTTCAAATCAGTATCTCACACCATGCTGGGGACACTCCTCCTAGAGTAGCAACACCGTAGAGTATTAAGGCTTTAAGTTTAAGAGAGGACATAACGTATTGTTTGATTAGTACAAGTAGGAACAGAAACATGCAAGTAAAACCAAGGAAAATGCTAAACCAGTGCATCTATCAATGAACCAAAAAAGAATATGGCCTGAAACATTTCATGCACAGAACCCGTAAAGTATTAAGGCAACATATTGATCATTTCACTCAGCTCATATAGGCAGTTAGGCCATTGTTCATTTCCAAGGTAAATTCACAACATTAAAAAAATAACAGAACATGTCTAACAGTACAATGACATACAGTAATTAGCTTTGTTGTAAATATTTGGTTTAAAAATGTGCAAAATCAAAAGGAGTAAAAGAAAATATGTTTCTCTGCTTCATCCAACACAACCTTGGTCTGACCAGTTAAGTTAAAATAACTTGGTCTAATTTAGTGAGCAGCACTGACTACCATAAGCACTTCTCTAACAGAGCTTCCCCCATGCTAACAATGCTTCCCCCATGCTAACAGTGCTTCCCCCTTCCCCAGTGTCAACTGCTCCTCCCCAGTGATAACAGTACTTCCCCAATGATAACAGTACTTCCCCAGTGATAACAGTACTTCCCCAGTGATAACAGTACTTCCCCAGTGATAACAGTGCTTCCGCAGTGATAACAGTGCTTCCCCAGTGATAACAGTGCTTCCCCAGTGATAACAGTACTTCCCCAGTGATAACAGTACTTCCCCAGTACTTCCCCAGTGATAACAGTGCTTCCCCAGTGATAACAGTGCTTCCCCAGTGATAACAGTACTTCCCCAGTGATAACAGTACTTCCCCAGTGATAACAGTACTTCCCCAGTACTTCCCCAGTGATAACAGTACTTCCCCAGTACTTCCCCAGTGATAACAGTACTTCCCCAGTGATAACAGTACTTCCCCAGTACTTCCCCAGTGATAACAGTACTTCCCCAGTACTTCCCCAGTGATAACAGTACTTCCCCAGTACTTCCCCAGTGATAACAGTACTTCCCCAGTACTTCCCCAGTGATAACAGTACTTCCCCAGTACTTCCCCAGTGATAACAGTACTTCCCCAGTGATAACAGTACTTCCCCAGTACTTCCCCAGTGATAACAGTACTTCCCCAGTGATAACAGTACTTCCCCAGTACTTCCCCAGTGATAACAGTACTTCCCCAGTACTTCCCCAGTGATAACAGTACTTCCCCAGTGATAACAGTACTTCCCCAGTACTTCCCCAGTGATAACAGTACTTCCCCAGTACTTCCCCAGTGATAACAGTACTTCCCCAGTACTTCCCCAGTGATAACAGTACTTCCCCAGTACTTCCCCAGTGATAACAGTACTTCCCCAGTACTTCCCCAGTGATAACAGTACTTCCCCAGTGACAACAGTACTTCCCAAGTGCTAACATGGTCATAGGAGAGTGAATAACAGATTGAGGTAAAGGCTATGTCCTCATAGGAGACCCTCCCTCTGACCTCATAGATGTGGTAAACACATCAATGGAACTTGACCCAAACAATGGAAATTCCATGGAAATGCGTGGGGGAAATATCCCAAGTCTTCTCATTGCCCACCCAGTAAAATTAGCCTGCATTTAGGCTATTCTTTATATGTGTATTTCACACTATGTTGAGGTAAAAATCTGAATATAAATGCTTGTATGGATGTCAACCCCAACATATGTTCATGTCATCGTCACCAGTCAACTGCATTGCAGTTAAAAACAACTTTCACTAGCACCACCGATTTCTGTATGCCAGCTATGGTACCAGCTAACACAAAAGGGAGTTATCATTTATCAGTCACTTCTTCTGTACCTGAAAAGAAACAACTTCTACATGTTATGCAGCGAAAACAGCCAAATATATCCAAATCTGACTTTAGTAACCACATTGTGGGCCTGTTACAATGCATCAATCATGACGGATTAGACAAATATCCACTTTGTTAGATCAGATTTCTTCTATTGTCTTCAGTCTGCGTTCCATTGACCTCTTTACTGCATCTATAGGAGACCTCTTTCCACCCTCTATCAGGACTCTCTGTCTATCATCAGGACTCTCTGTCTATCATCAGGACTCTCTGTCTATCATCAGGACTCTCTGTCTATCATCAGGACTCTCTGTCTATCATCAGGACTCTCTGTCTATCATCAGGACTCTCTGTCTATCATCAGGACTCTCTGTCTATCATCAGGACTCTCTGTCTATCATCAGGACTCTCTGTCTATCATCAGGACTCTCTGTCTATCATCAGGACTCTCTGTCTATCATCAGGACTCTCTGTCTATCATCAGGACTCTCTGTCTATCATCAGGACTCTCTGTCTATCATCAGGACTCTCTGTCTATCATCAGGACTCTCTGTCTATCATCAGGACTCTCTGTCTATCATCAGGACTCTCTGTCTATCAGGACTTGGACTGAAACAATACCAAGGAGCTGACTGAATTCCTATTGCACTCACTACATCAGTGTACTGATAAAGTCTTAATCTGGTTATTGACATATGGATGGATGATGTGTTTTTTCTGTTGTACTGCTATCCAATGTTCAACCCAGTGACCAGAATCTCTGTTGAATGTTGTGAGTCTTCCAGCAGGACAACAACCCAAAACACACATAAAAAGCACCCTGGAACATTTCAAGAACAGATGCTGGACTGTTCTGGAGTGGTCTGAATCTAAATCCCATCCAAAACCTATGAGGAGATCTGAAAACAGCAGTTGGTGGGAGGCAGTTTGCTGCTGAAGAGTGGGCCAAATCGTCAGTAGAAAGGTGCAGCTAGCTCATTGATGGCTACTAGAAGCATTTGTTGGCAGGTATCTTGACCAATTTTAAATTAAAATTGTAAACTTAAGTTTACAAAAATGAAATTGGTTCTGCAATGTTGAAAATCCAATATGGTGTGAAGAACAAAAGTTATTTTCAATTTAAATTAATTGAAATAGGACATTTAAGAAAAGTGCAAGGGTGCCAATATATTTGGCCGCAACTGTATGTTCGACTCGAGGACAATTTGAGCTAACCCTAACTCTTTTCTTAACTTCCTTCTCCTAGCCTGCCACAGGTAATTATCCTAACCTGCTGCAAAAAGTCACTTCTGCTAGTGAAAACCAGCAGGCTTGCCCCTGAGAGCAGCAGGAGTTTCCACTATGCGATACACCTTCATTTATGACATCATAAGAAGCTCTCCCCTCTCCACAAACATGGTTATTTTTATCAATTTCAAAACCTACATTTGAAAGGCTACATTTTTCAGCCAGTAGTCTATTTTTCTGAACACATAAATTGCCACAACGCAATATAAGGGGGTCATACATGCTTATGACAAGTCTTACACTTTTCAAACAAATATTGCACTGTGACACTGATACACTACATAAACATTATTGTGAGATGACAGAAATATCATCAGAAATATTTTATCATGAAAAGCTAGGCGGTTGTGTAAGTCAGGGGTTCTCAAACTCTTTGGGGCCAGGGACCACTTATGTGATAGCAAATTTATCAGGGACCACTTCATAATCAGAACACAACTTGAGTTAGATAAAAATAGCATACAAATAGCATACAAAGAGTTTTACTAAGATTTCGACAGTACAACTCTCAGGCCCTGGGAAGGAACATTTTATAGGCCCACCTCTTTGCATCGGAGAAAAAAAAAATAATAATTTTAAGCTGATTTCCTAAAATTCTACACCTTTTGTCATGGGTCAGAGAGATTGTGTTGTTGCAGCTTCAAAGCTAATATCCTGCAATTCTACACATTTTACCATAAGGAAAGGAGAAAACGGTGCAGTTTTACATCTTAAATTACAGCGCATTTACGTAAAAAATGTTTTATAATAATTGGGTGGGAATACAAGAAGTATTGAGTTGAAGAATGTATAATTGGTGGAGTACTGTGGATACCAATATCCAGCTGAGCCTCCCAGTCCCATGTTGGCCAGGGTTAAGAACATGAATTGTAATTTAAGAATATTTTACTATACCCTCTAAACTTATTCCCGGATCCATTGGCAAAAATGTGTTTAATCTGTTATTGTTAGTAATATTCATTAAAAAATGCAAAGTCAAATAAAAAAATAAAATATTTTTTGTAAATATTGAGATCTGGCCACAGACCCCCTGCAGTAACTCTGCGGCCCCACTTTGCAAACCCCTGGTGTAAGTTACATCAATATAATGAGAAATACTGCTGGCCCAGACAGTGGTGTCCCACTTGCAGCCAGCTGTCATATCAGGGGTCCCACTGTTTTGCTGTAAACAATTCTAATGCTAAGCTATAAGCTGTTCTTCATACATAATCCCATATTGTTTGCCACTGAATCTTCAGATTCACATGTTACTCGCTGAGTGGGTATCAACAAAATATCTCTCTATTTTGGATGAACGCTCCAATTAATTGTGTTTGATAAAGCTGCTAGTCTAAGCAGTTTGATTTACTGAGGTAGTCCTAGTAGACTTGTGCAGTAGGCTACAGTAATGTGCTTTACTGGGGTAGACCTGTGGTAGTAGTAGGAGTGTGCATTAGGCCAATGATATAGGTCTGTGGTAGGCCTGTGTGCCTTAGGCCTGTGCAGAAGCCTACAGCTGTTTGATTTACTGAGGTAGGCCTGTGTGCCTTAGGCCTGTGCAGAAGCCTACAGCTGTTTGATTTACTGAGGTAGGCCTGTGTGCCTTAGGCCTGTGCAGAAGCCTACAGCTGTTTGATTTACTGAGGTAGGCCTGTGTGCCTTAGGCCTGTGCAGAAGCCTACAGCTGTTTGATTTACTGAGGTAGGCTTGTGTGCCTTAGGACTGTGCAGAAGCCTACAGCTGTTTGATTTACTGAGGTAGTCCCGTGCCACACCCTACAATCACAGCACCCTACAATCACAGCACGCTACAATCACAGCACGCTACAATCACAACTGAAACAAAAAAAGCCATCTGAAATTCTTCATAAGTGCTATCAATGCCTACCAGTTGCCAAGCAACAGATCTGCTAGTTCAATGCACAAGCATCGAACGCCGCCACAAATGTTATAACAAGAAATGTTATTGGAAGCATGAAAATTGAGGTTTATAAATGGAACTGGTTTATAAATGGAACTGTATGAGTAAAAGGCCTAATATTACTGATAGATTGTCTGCAAAACTGCTGCTCTTTAATTATTTGTTACTTTTTGATAGTCGTCCTGTGTTCTGAGGAAAGTTTTTTTCCCCCTTCTGAATCCTGTATCTTACTTGGGCTGCATAATGTTCTTATGCTAATGTATCTGTATCACCATCTAACTTCAATTGAGAGTTTAGAGACAGAGAGAGACACAGATGATTCTGTGGTGACTATTAAGGGCTAAGCCTTCTAGCCCGGGTAGGCCGTCAGCACAAGGGTTGATTGGCTGGCAGACAGACAGGCAGGCAAGGCAGAGGCATTATTCTCCACCAGCCTCCTTTCAGCTACACGCTGGACTGCCTCCAGCTATCTTCTATCTGCTGCCATTTTCCCAAAGTCGTCCAAGCATCTCCGATACCCAGTCTGTGTCCCAAATGGCACCATATTCCCTACACAGTGCACCTCTTTTGACCAGAGCATAGGAATAGGTTGCGATTTGAAACAGTCACAGTACTCTCTTCTCATTAAAGGACTGACTGTATCAAGGACATTAACATGGACAGATACACTAAGAATGCTCTTTTCTGTTACACTGACTTAAAGTCTTGTATGGAATCTGCATTTTATGACACCTCCCCAGTCCCCACTATGAATAAGTAATAATGAATAGTGAATAGTATTAAACTAGTAATACTGCTAAGAATGTTTTTCTCCGTAGTGGTTAAAATAAGTAAATTAAACATCATGGGCCAGTTTCCCAGACACAGATGAAGTCTAGTGCTGGACTAAAAAGCACTTTTATTTAATATGTTTCTTTAGTCCAGGTCTAGGCTTAATTTGTGTCTGGGAAACTGGTTCTAGTGTGGAATCTGTATCATAATGTCACCACTTTTACAAGTGTAATAAACAAATCATTATAATCTCTAAAACGGTGCCTTCTTTTAGGTACTTCTCCCTTCTATCCTGCGAAAATGTGTTTTATTGTGTGATTTTAAAAACAGGACCTATGTGCTGCTATGCAACGGGCATTAAATAACAACTCTACAATAACAACCATATCCCATACATGTACAACGTCTGTAGATACTGCCGTGCCATTGGTTAGTATCCTACAGTCATGATGTGTTGATTTGTGCTGGGTGTTTAGTGAGTGTTTAGGCCTACTGGGTGATGTGATGGCTGAATAGAATGGTCTACATCAACAACTGACTGCTGTCAGACAATATAGGCCTAATGTGTGTCAGATAATATTATTACTCTAGTATCTACTAATCCGACACATTATGTGTTCACATGAAATTGATTGATCTCCGATTTCAATCTCACCAACAATAGCTCAAGAATCTAGAACAGCATTCCATTCTTAATTTGATTGAATATTATATTAGCAATGTGGTGAACAAGAAACTATTTAACGTTAACTAACGTTAGCTAGCCAGCAATCACAAAACAAAATGCAGCTAGGCATGTAGGCTATTTCAGTGAGCAACATCTTTCAATATCCTATGAGTTTTTAATTATTGTTATACGAAGATTGAAATAGATCAATCTCAGAAAACAGTGATTTGGCATTTTGATGCTATTGATGACAGATCTTGGCTAGCCACATAGCTAACTTATACTGCAACACATTTCAAGAGGGCCTTGACTGGAATTCTGCAGCCCTAGCCGTCATCCTTTGGATTTCAAATGAAGGCGTCTGCCAGACATCGCAGATCATTTTGGGGTTTGATCTTTAATTTCTCTTGAATGTAGTTACAATTTACTATGAACCTAAGAATTACACTGAGTACCTTACCTTCTTGATATTATAGACACGAGTGAGCATCCCGATGCCCCGGTCGTTCAGAATGGTAAATTTCTCGGCCAGCTTTTGCTGGCCCGGTTGGAGCGAGCCGCGCGACAATGTTGCCGACATAGCTACTGAATCTTGTAAAATTATCGTTGTAGAATTTGTTTGTTGTGAAAATAGTGACACTCGAGTGTTAAAATGTTATAAATCGCCCATTCTGTGGGTTGAGCGGTTTCGCCAAGCCCCACTCCTCTCTCCCGTCGCAGACCAGGTTTTTACTAGGTGTTGTCCTATCTGACGAAAACGAGGCTGTTTCCTGCAATCCAAAGGCACGTCACGTGACAAGCTAGGGAAGGAACATACTATTTTATATGTAGGCTGCACCCACACTACACCCACGACAAAATAGTTCTAAATTATAGATTTGTATTATTCAATTTGTTTGGGCGAGTCATGCGTGCATACATGTTTAATAATGGGAGGTCCCAGGAATCGAATCCACTATCCTGGCGTTGCAATGCTCTACCAACTGAGCTACAGAGGACCAGTGACATGTTATTATATTATTTTCTTAAATACTTCTCATTTGCCATGGTACCAAGAACATACTCTTGCTAAACTGGTTTTTGAAACTGGCTTAGAACTCATCTCAACCAATCACAATGCTTGTTTTGACCCACCTGTTGTAGAATACATTACTTAAACATAAATAATGTTCATTTGTAAAACTTCATATGGGCAAGCCCTTTAGGTCAATCCTCGATTCAATGGTATCTCGGTTGTGTTGGAAAATGATGATAACAGCATGTAAAATAGACTTCGAAATAATATACCACTGCACCAGCCTACTGGACACACACACACACACACACACACACACACACACACACACACACACACACACATTCACAGGCTTTAGAATGGCATCATGTGATAGTGACATCTGTGACGCCCAGAAAAAAAGCCCAGGGACCCATATGGGTTGATTGACTGATTTGGGCTGATTGACTGATAGGAGTTCTCCATTTTCAAATTGGGTTTGACAAAACCTGTCCAGAAAACATGCAGGAGTCCATTTGAACCAGTAGCTAGGCACTGTTCACAGTACATCTAAGGGAGTAGCATACCAATTATTCTTTGCTTTGTTTTGAGAAGACAAACATGATGCAGTCTCTTGCCCAGGTAATAAAGACATTATCCAAAACCAAATTGAGAAAACAATGCACCTGTGTGACAACATTGAGTGGCAGGAGGATTATTGAGACATGGAAAGGGTCAACTATTCATGTTGTAGAGGATAAAACTCAGCCTGAGACAGCATGCGGCTATGTACAGGACAACAGCTGGGACTTACAAGTTGGAGTTATTAAACCTTATTTAATATTAGGTGAGTGGATGAGATGTGTGTTATTGACAGGGGACACTTAGCTGTCATAATACAATTGACAGGTGCCTACACAGACACACAGAGGTATCAATAAATGATATGGGGGTTTTAAGTTTGTTGCCACTGAGACTCTGAGTCCACTGGATTATTGCATGTAAACACATGTATTTTTCCCTACAGACAGTTTAAACTTTTACAGTATCATTACTGTAGTAAGTCATTATAAACATATCTGCCAAATCTCTATAGGCGCAGTTATATTTCCATCACAAAATGCCTCACAGGTTCACAATTTGATGGTTGTTAATTATTGTTGTAGGCTCACAAGATGCTGCACATGACTTTGGCACTCTGAAAAAATTTAAGGTATTGTTTTATGTAATAGAGACATGTTTTATATCATTTTCTGTCTACTTCTGTTTTGTTTTGGCGTTTCAGAAATGTTCTTCATCCATTTCAGGTGTCCCACATATTGAATGTAGCCTATGGTGTTGAAAACACCTTTCCAGACCTGTTCATTTATAAAACACTGAGCATTCTGGATGTGTCTGATAATGACATAACATCCTATTTCCAAGAGTGCTCAAAATTCATAGACCAAGCAAATACAGAGGTAAGTTGTTAATGTTCTCACGACCTTATAGGCTAATATAGGCTAATTGGGGGCAGTAATATCCAGTTAATTATTAATTTTTTCTTTCATATTTTCTTTTTATGCTTTAATACCCTATATTTCACTGCATTCATCTTACCTGCCAGTAAACATACCTAAGCATCATGAATGGTGACACAAGTTCTTTCCACTTGCTAACTTTTATTATTAATAAGCACTCTACTGTGTACAGCACATAGGCCAAATTACTTTACTTTACGCTAAGCTACTTTGTTTAACTTTACTTTAGTAATTTCCTTGACTGTTCAAGTTTATTATCTGGCCTATATCTGATACTGGACAGCAGTGAGCCAATGCAAAGCCTCCCTCACTACCTTTAGGTATCCCCAGTATGTAATAAATAATACATGGCAAAGTTTTCATCATGCATCATTTATCCTGTTGTAGAAATATCATATATTTATAGTGGCCCTATGTTTGCTATACAACCTTTTAGCAAAATGCTGTGCTGGTTACCCAACAACCTGACACTACCACATGCTGTAAATTCACCAAAGGTTTATGATTACAATAACTGGCCTATTGGAAATAACTTTCCACTCTCCGTTGAATGGAGGTTGGTGGCTACTGACTATTTTATTTCCCTATGTAACCTGTTTGGCTAATCAATTTGGCTAATCAAACCATCAATGATGCTTAGCTGACTGGGAGAATAATTCTATCACCTTACAGCTTGTAATTGTGCCATTGTGTGTGATTAGCATAAGATTATTTTATTAGACTACCATGAAGTGCAGGATGATGTAATTGATCTTGTGTTACTGGGGCTGTGTGAATTGAAGGGATGGGATTAATATTTAAAACAGCCGAGCACCTCATGTCTCATGCTTTTGGACTAGATATCACTAAACTGACATAAGGCTTTATAAAAAATAAAATAAAAATCCCAGAACACTTCAAAAGGTTTTTTAGAATATCAAGTCCCTCTGTTGAGCTATTAATTCCCTTTTTTGTTCAAACTGGGCTGAAGTGCTTTTGGGTATGCCTTCATTCTACTTGTATAAGGCTTGTTTCCCTCTTCTTCCCCCTCAGAAAGGAGTTGTGTTGGTTCACTGCAATTCCAGAGTCTCGAGGTCCGCCTCGGTTGTCATTGGATACCTGATGTCCAGGGAAGGGAAGCCTTTTGATGACGCATTTGCCTTGGTAAAATCAGCCCGGCCAACCACATGCCCAAACCCAGGCTTTGTCGAACAGTTGAAAGGTTTCAAACCTAAATGGGGCATACAAGCCAATGGTGGGGACTATGAATGAGCAACAACAGCAACACCTGCAGCGCCAGAGTAATGCATTTCATCATCAGCCACTGTTTCTCATAAAGAGATCATTCTGATAAAGATCCTTGGCTGTGTCCGAAATAGCACTCTATTCCCTATACAGTATTCCCTACCTTATATCTGAATAGGAAAGGTATAAATATACACTGGGGCCCTGGTCAAACGTAATGCACTATATAGGGAATTGGGTGACATTATGGATTTTAATATGGCCCCTAATCCCCTAATCCAAGGGACCCACCATCATGTTGAGGTGTTCATTAGCCATCATTTTTAAATGCCCTACAATGCCCTGTCAATGTACACTGTGGGGCCAGTGTTATCCAATAGTTAAACATTCCCGTTATCAATTTCTATAAACCACTGAGGGTGGTTTGAGGCCACAATGGAATTGAAAATAATCTAATTTGAATAGGAAAGGTATAAATATACAATTCTCAACTTTATGAACGATGCCATGTCTGTGCAACAATTCTTAAATTCATTTTGAGTCTTTCTTTTTTTGTACCAAAAATGTGTGGGGTGACAGGCAAAGAAAACTGACTAAACTGATGCAAAAATATTATTGTTTAATGTAGAGTTTTAATTTGATTAACGTTAATTATGGTTTAAGCAATATTACGGACATCCTTAGTTGTATTATTGTAAAAATCTATGGGATGTTGAATAACAGATGTATTCTACTGGAGGCAAGATTTTAAATGTTATAATGTACTTCCATGATTTTGTAACAGACATATTATTTTAGATTTTATTATCTTTAGTTTAAAATGTGTTTTTTATTGTAAAAAATATTACTATCCTTCAAGAAGTCCTTTTAGATATATAATGATTGTGGGTATATGAAATGAGTTGTTTACTAATGTTAATTTGTTTTATATGAACATGTTTGACTGCAAAATAAAATGTTGTGAACTCTTGTTCAAGACCAGGGATGAGCAACTTTGATGGGGGTGGGGGCTTGCGGGTCTGCGTACCCACATCCATACAGGCATGCAGTCAAACTGTTTGTGCAATCAATCTACTTACACAGTTCACAGTTTTGTTTTAAAGTTAATTTCCTGCAATTCTACACATTTGGCCATGGGGTGTGGAGAAAATGTAGCAGTTTTAAAGCGAGTTTTCTGCAATTCTACTCATCTTGCCATGGGGCGGAGAGAACTTTTTGCAATTTTACGACACATTTCATGCAATTCTACTCATTTTGTCATGGGGCAGAGCGAAAGAATGTGTAGTTTTACCATGGGGTGGAGAGAAATTGTTGCCGTTTTAAAGCAAATTTCCTGAAAATCTACACATTTTACCGTGACTTATGTCATGTTAATATGATATCTGAGTGAGAGTGACTAACCCTGTAGGTCAAGGACGTTGGGCGTGCCAGGTCGATATTCGGCCGTGATAACCATATGTTTAGATAGCTGGCTAGACTAATTTACCAATCTAAAAATTGTTAGCTGACATGGCTAATTCAGTGACTGTCAGTGACTGACATAACAAGAGAAAAACTGCTGATTCAAAACCAAATTTGCACCTTGTGTATTCTACTATTCTAACTCTCAACAGTAAGTTGAGACCCCAACTAAGTAAAAAAATGAAGAAAAAAATAAATATACAGGGGGAAAAAAGTATTTGATCCCCTGCTGATTTTGTACGTTTGCCCACTGACAAAGAAAGGATCAGTCTTTAATTTTAATGGTAGGTTTATTTGAACAGTGAGAGACAGAATAACAACAAAAATATCCAGAAAAATGCATGTCAGAAATGTTATAAATTGATTTGCATTTTAATGAGGGAAATAAGTATTTGACCCCCTCTCAATCAGAAAGATTTCTGGCTCCCAGGTGTCTTTTATACAGGTAACGAGCTGAGATTAGGAGCACACTCTTAAAGGGAGTGCTCCTAACCGCAGCTTGTTACCTGTAAAAAAGACACCTGTCCACAGAAGCAATCAATCAATCAGATTCCAAACTCTCCACCATGGCCAAGACCAAAGAGCTCTCCAAGGATGTCAGGGACAAGATTGTAGACCTACACAAGGCTGGAATGGGCTACAAGACCATCGCCAAGCAGCTTGGTGAGAAGGTGACAACATTTGGTGCGATTATTCGCAAATGGAAGAAACACAAAAGAACTGTCAGTATCCCTCGGCCTGGGGCTCCATGCAAGATCTCACCTCGTGGAGTTGCAATGATCATGAGAACGGTGAGGAATCAGCCCAGAACTACACGGGAGGATCCTGTCAATGATCTCAAGGCAGCTGGGACCATAGTCACCAAGAAAACAATTGGTAACACACTACGCCGTGAAGGACTGAAATCCTGCAGCGCCCGCAAGGTCCCCCTGCTCAAGAATACATATACATGCCCGTCTGAAGTTTGCCAATGAACATCTGAATGACTCAGAGGACAACTGGTGAAAGTGTTGTGGTCAGATGAGACCAAAATGGAGCTCTTTGACATCAACTCAACTCGCCGTGTTTGGAGGAGGAGGAATGCTGCCTATGACCCCAAGAACACCATCCCCATCGTCAAACATGGAGGTGGAAACATTATGCTTTGGGGGTGTTTTTCTGCTAAGGGGACAGGACAACTTCATCGCATCAAAGGGACGATGGACGGGGCCATGTACCGTCAAATCTTGGGTGAGAACCTCCTTCCCTCAGCCAGGGCATTGAAAATGGGTCGTGGATGGGTATTCCAGCATGACAATGACCCAAAACACACGGCCAAGGCAACAAAGGAGTGGCTCAAGAAGAAGCACATTAAGGTCCTGCAGTGGCCTAGCCAGTCTCCAGACCTGAATCCCATAGAAAATCTGTGGAGGGAGCTGAAGGTTTGAGTTGCCAAACGTCAGCCTCGAAACCTTAATGACTTGGGGAAGATCTGCAAAGAGGAGTGGGACAAAATCCCTCCTGAGATGTGTGCAAACCTGGTGGCCAACTACAGGAAACGTCTGACCTCTGTGATTGCCAACAAGGGTTTTGCCACCAAGTACTAAGTCATGTTTTGCAAATACTTATTTCCCTCATTAAAATGCAAATATTTTTATAACATTTTTGACATGCGTCTAAAAAAAAAAAGTATTCTGTCTCTCACTGTTCAAATAAACCTACTATTAAAATTATAGACTGATGTCACGGTTATCGTCGGTGAAGGAGGACCAAAATGCAGCAGGACTCTGTTTGTTCATTTTGAACATTTATTAAATCAAAATGAACACAAAAACAACTCACGCTATACCGACAGTCTTCTCAGGCTCATACATGCTAGACAAGAAACAATCTCCCACAAAACCTACACCAAACAATTACCCATATATAGGACTCTCAATCAGAGTCAATGAGGAAACACCTGCCTCCAATTGAGAGTCCCAAACCCAATCAACCTAACATAGAAATACATCAACCAGACTACACATAGAAATACATCAACATAGACCATAACTCAAAACCCGGAAATAATAAATCAAACGCCCTCCTAACTAACACACCACCCTGAACCACATAAAACAAATACCCTCTGCCACGTCCTGACCAAACTAAAATGACAATTAACACTTATATTGGCCAGGACGTGACAACTGATCAGTTCTTTGTAAGTGGGCAAACGTACAAAATCAGCAGGGGATCAAATACTTTTTTCCTCCACTGAATATATTTTTAAATGTTGGTCGGGGGCCCGTTTTTGGAAATTGATCTGAGGGACTACAAATGTGGGCTGTGGGCCACATGGGCCACCAGTTGCCCATCCCTATTCTAGAATGTAAACATATTTTATTTGAGTTTCTTGGATTTTTGTCCCCCATGATGAAATCGGGAAGGGGACTGTGGATATGTCTCTGTCCGTATAGTACATTTGTATGTTCGTTCATCACACGTGATATCTCAGACAGCACTCGCCCGATTTTGACTAAACTTTGGTGAATGATGCGTCTTGCCATAGAGATCCATCCACCTTTTACAAAATTACACTGATTGGCCCAAGGGGGACGTTACAGTAACCAACTGTACGTACATTTGTCACATGTGATATCTCAAACATCACTGGCCCAATTTTGATGAAACTTGGATGAATGAAGCGTCATGCCATAGAGATCTGTCATTGACAAAATTACACTGATTGGCCAAGGGTGGCACTGCATCAATCATGATGGATGACATGTTTATTGTTGCCTTGCTTTATTTTGGCTTCCATACATAATGTACTGCTTACATTTCCTCCATAATATTTGTTTTGGCAACTCGTGTGAATTATTCGTCAAGAACCTATCTTTTGATTAATGCATGAATTCACCCTTTTGATCAATGTGTGTGTGTATTCAGAATATACAGTGTCATCACAAAGTTTTCATATCCATTGACTTATTTCACATTTTGTTGGGTTACAGCATGTATTCAAAATTGATTAAATAGATTTGTTTCACCCATCCACACACGATACCCCATAATGGCAAAGTGAAAACATATTTTTGAAAATGTAGCACATTTATTGAAAATTAAATACAGAAACATCTCATTTACATAAGTATTCACACCAGAGTCAATACTTTGTAGAAGCACCTTTGGCAGCGATTACCACTGTGAATCTTTTTGGGATCTCTTTTGAGTCTCTAAGAGCTTTCTACACCTGGATTGTGTAACATTTGCCCATTATTCTTTTCAAATTTATTCAAGCTCTGTCAAATTGGTTGTTGCTCATTGCTAGACAGCTATTTTCAGGTCTTGCCATAGATTAACAACTAGATTTAAGTCAAAACTGTAATTCGGCCATTCAGGAACATTCACCGTCTTCTTGGTAAGCAACTCCAGTGTAGATGTGTTTTAGGTTATTGTCCTGCTGAAAGGTGAATTTATCTTCCAGTGTCTGGTGGAAAGCAGACTCAACAAGGTTTTCTTCTAGGATTTGGCCTGTGCTTAGCTCCATTCCGTTTCTTTTCTATCCTGAAAAACTCCCCAGTCCTTAATGATTATAAGCATACCCATAACATGATGCAGCCACCACTATGCTTAAAAATATGGAGAGAGGTACTCAGTATTCAACGTATGCTTTTTTAATTTTACCCATCTACTAATAGGTGCATTGGACAACCTCCCTGGTCTTTGTGGATGAATCTGTGTTTGAAATTCACAGCTTGACTGAGGGACCTTACAGATAGTTGTATGTGTGGAGTACAGAGATGAGGTAGTCATTCAAAAATCAGGTTATACTCTATTATTGCACACAGAGTGAGTTCATGCAATTTAATATGTGACTTGTTGGCACATTTGTATTCCTGAACTTATTTAGGCTTGCAATAACAAAGGGGTTGAATACTTATTGACTCAAGATGTTTTATTCATTTGGGAAAATTTGGAAAAACACAATACCACTTTGACATTATGGGGTATTGTGTCTAGGCCAGTGACACAAAAATCTAAATGTAATACATTTTTAATTCAGGATGTAACACAACATAATGTGGAAAAGGTCGAGGGGTGTGAATACTTTCTGAAGACACTATATATTGAATAAAATACTGCTACTGAAGAGTTCATCTCCATTCAATTAAGTTTATAAAGTTTTTATATTCTATCATTTTTGGCTGTTGATCTTCATATCAATTACATCCCTAACACAGCACATCTGATTACAATTACAATATTATGTCCGCATACATAATAACCACTTAAAAACCTGTTATAATCATGAAATATAACATTTAGTATATGGGCTACTTATGTAAACTCTGCTACACCATTGGACAGATGCACCCTGACTAATGGGCTAAATATCACACATCATCAAAGCAGTGTAATTTGATGATGAATACATTTTTATTAGCCTACGCTGTCACATCTGTAAATAAGGCACCATGATGCCAAATGCTGTTGGCGCGTTTGCTTGTCATATTTAATCACAAGAGAGCGGCTCCAATATTGCCGCCTAATCGAGGGAATGCTGTGGTAGACAAGACAACTAACTGTATTTAGACTACTGAACATCAATAGCAGCGAGCTGGGAAATGAGAAGACAAAACAGACTGACCAGTACTAGACTCTACCTACATGGCATGGATTTTGCATCCAATAGAACAGGTGTGGCCATGGGTTCTCTATCGCTGTGAGGAGCCGCTCGCGGGAAAGCTTAACCTCTCACATGTAGACAGGCTTCAGCGGGGATTTCTATATTCCACATGGGCACGCTCTCTTCGACGCTCACGCGACGGAAGACGGCAGTTGTCTCGGTCATAGTCACGGAGCGGGATGATCTGGTGTGGACAGCAGCGAACGAGAACCACCTGACCGAAACTGGACCGAACGCCGTAATTAAAAATGCGGTTCAAAAGGTCGCTCCAGAGATGCAGAATGTTTCTGTCATCAGCGAGGAAGGCAAGTGCTGAAACTTTCGTTGCCCTTATCAACGCAGCTTAAACCCTGTTGTCAGGGTGAATGTCAGTGCGGCTGAATAGAGAGAATAAAAAAGTGTCAAGTTGCTTTATTTTGTAAAGACAACTTAATAGTTGATATTTAAAATATTGAATTAGTTAGGTATTAATGTCAGTCAGTTACTTCTCTCATTCAGTAGGCCTATTTCAACTAAACATAGTGTAATGAAACAGGCAGGGAGCAGGTCTCGAACCCACGACTTTCTAGCCCGAAGTCCAGCGCGCTATCGACTGTGCCGCAAAAGCACGAGTCTATACGGTTACAATACTCATGTTGCCTGTGACAGACTACGACTTGCTGGTTATTAGATAGCACTTTTTAAACTGTGAAGTAAGCAAGATGAGTCTCACAGTTTGCAGTAGCCTAAACACTATTCCATATAGACCTCATGATTTCCTTAGATACAGTATATAACCTATCATTACCAGTGTTTGAAACTGCATGGACAATCTTCAAAGTTGTAGGGTAAAAACCCAGTGACTTCTAGTCAAACAAAACTGTATTTACAAAGGTTTAGGCTAACATGTTGACCCCTTCATGTCAGTTTTTGGTTATCTCAACATTTACTGTGCAATGCCCATGGTAGATTGAGTGAAGCACATAAACACTCATTGGGACCCAGACCCACAGGACCTTGTTGCACACTGCAACACACCCACATTGGAGTTTGCAAGCTGCATAATGGCTTCCGAGGCTTTGACAACATTATGCAGCTTGCACATCAGAGTCTAATATTGAAGTAATTTTTCTAATGTGTATGGCCTCTTCTGTAGCCTACACAAATACCCACCAAATTGAACATTGTTATAGCCCTTACAGCTGAGGTCACTGAAATATTTTTTCTTTGGGGATAATATTACACCACCCTTATACCTAGTATACCACCATCAATTGAAGTTACAAATCTTCCTTATTAAGAACAAACTGGTCAGATAACAGCATGGGGTGGACATGAGACTCATTTACATCACCCTCAGAATACAATCAAAACACACTTATGAAAGATATTGTAAATCACGATTAGCCTGTAATATACATCAGAGGAGGCTGGTGGTGGGAGCTATAGGAGTAATCAATGGAACAGAGTCAAACCGTTGTTTCCATGTGTTTAAGGTGTTTGGTACCATTCCTTCGCTTTCTCCACAATTTCTTATGATACATTCTTATTCTAAAATTGATTAAATTGTTTTAATTACAGCCTCGAGTCTTCTTGGCTATGACGCTACAAGCATTGCACCTGTATTTGGGGAGTTTCTCCATACCTCTCTGCAGAACCTCTCAAGCTCTGTCAGACTGGAGGGGGAGCGTTGCTGCACAGCTATTTTCAGATCTCTCAAGAGATGTTTGATTGGGTTCAAGTCTGGGCTCTGGCTGGGCCACTCAAGTCCATTCAGAGACTTGTCCCGAAGCCACTCCTGCGTTGTCTTGGCTGTGTGCTTAGGGGTGTGGTCCTGCTGGAAGGTGAACCTTTGCCCCAGTCTAAGGCCAAAATCAAATCGAATCAAATTGTATTTGTCACATGCGCCAAATACATCAGGTGTAGACCTTACAATGAAATACTTACTTACAAGCCCTTAACCAACAATTCTTTAAGGAGTTTTAAGAAAAAAAGTGTTAAGTAAAAAACTGAAAATAAAAGTAACAAATATTTAAACAGCAGCAGTAAAATAACAATAGCGAGGCTATATACAGGGGGTACCGGTACAGAGTCAATGTGCGGGGGCACCAGTTAGTTGATGTAATTGAGGTAATATGTAGATCTAGGTACAGTTAAAGTAACTATGCATAGATAATAAACAGAGAGTAGCAGCAGCGTAAAAGAGGGGTCTGGGTAGCTCTTTGATTAGCTGTTCAGGAATCTTATGGCTTGGAGGAAGAAGCTGTTAAGAAGCCATTTGGACCTAGACTTGGTGCTACGGTACCGCTTGCCATGCAATAGCAGAGAGAACAGTCTATGACTAGGGTGGCTGGAGTCTTTGATCATTTTTAGGGCCTTCCTCTGATACCTCGTGATATAGAGGTCCTGTATTGCAGGAAGCTTGGACCCCGTGATGTAATGGGCCGTACGCAATACCCTCTGTAGTGCCTTGCGGTCGGAGGCCGAGCAGTTGCCATACCAGGCAGTGATGCTACCAGTCAGGATGCTCTCGATGGTGCAGCTGTAGAACCTTTTGAGGATCTGAGAACCCATGCCAAATCTTTTCAGTCTCCTGAGGGGGAATAGGCTTTGTCGTACCCTCTTCATGACTGTCTTAGTGTGTTTGGACCATGTTAGTTTGTTGGTGATGTGGACACCAAGGAACTTGAAGCTCTCAACCTGCTCCACTGCAGCCCCGTCGATGAGAATGGGGGCGTGCTCGGTCCTCTTTTTCCTGTAGTCCACAATCATCTCCTTTGTCTTGATCACGTTGAGGGAGAGGTTGTTGTCCTGTCACCACATGGCCAGTTCTCTGACCTCCTCCCTATAGGCTGTCTCTGCGTTGTTGGTGATCAGGCCTACCACTGTTGTGTCATCGGCAAGCTTAATGATGGTTTAGGAGTCGTGCCTTCATGAGTGAACAGGGAGTTCAGACCTGGACTGAGCACACCTGGACTGAGGGGCCCCTGTGTTGAGGATCAGCGTGGCGGATGTGTTGTTACCTACCCTTACCACCTGGGGGCAGCCCATCAGGAAGTCCAGGATCCAGTTGCAGAGGGAGGTTTATAGTCCCAGGGTCCTTAGCTTAGTGATGAGCTTTGAGGGCACGATGGTATTGAACACTGAGCTGTAGTCAATGAATAGCATTCTCACATACAGTTGAAGTCAGAAGTTTACATACACCTTAGCCAAATACATTTAAACTCAGTTTTTCACAATTCCTGACATTTTATCCTAGTAAACATTCTCTGTCTTTGGTCAGTTAGGATCACCACTTTATTTTAAGAATGTAAAATGTCAGAATAACAGTAGAGAGAATGATTTATTTCAGCTTTTATTTCTTTCATCACATTCCCAGTGGGTCAGAAGTTTACATACACTCAATTAGTATTTGGTATCATTGTCTTTAAATTGTTTATCTTGCGTCAAACGTTTCGGGTAGCCATCCACAAGCTTACCACAATAAGTTGGGTGAATTTCGGCCCATTCCTCCTGAAAGAGCTGGTGTAACTGAGTCAGGTTTGTAGATTTCCTTGCTTGCACACGCTTTTTCAGTTCTGCCCACAAATGTTTGATTGGATTGAGGTCAGGGTTTTGTGATGGCCACTCCAATACCTTGACTTGTTGTCCTTAAGCCATTTTGCCACAACTTTGGAAGTATGCTTGGGGTTATTGTCCATTTGGAAGACCCATTTGCGACCAAGCTTTAACTTCCTGACTGATGTCTTGGGATATTTCTTCAAAATATCCACATAATTCTCCTGCCTCATGATGCCATCTATTTTGTGAAGTGCACCAGACCTTCCTGCAGCAAATCACCCCCGCAACATGATGCTGCCACCCCCGTGCCTCACGGTTGGGATGGTGTTCTTTGGCTTGCAAGCCTCCCCCTTTTTCCTCCAAATGTAACGATGGTTATTATGGCCAAACAGTTCTAATTTTGTTTCATCAGACCAGAGGACATTTCTCCAAAAAGTACAATCTTTGTCCCCATGTGCAGTTGCAAACCGTAGTCTGGCTTTTTTATGGCGGTTTTGGAGCAGGGGCTTCTTCCTTGTTGATCGGCCTTTCAGGTTATGTCGATATAGGATTCTTTTTACTGTGGATATAGATACTTTTGTACCTGTTTCCTCCAGCATCTTCACAAGCTCCTTTGCTGTTGTTCTGGGATTGATTTGCACTTTTTGCACCAAAGTACGTTCATCTCTAGGAGACAGAACACGTCTCCTTCCTGAGCGGTATGACGGCTGCGTGGTCCCATGGTGTTTATACTTGCGTACTATTATTTGTACAGATGAACGTGGTACCTTCAGCCGTTTGGAAATTGCTCCCAAGGATGAACCAGACTTGTGGAGGTCTATATATTTTTTTCTGAGGTCTTGGCTGATTTCTTTTGATTTTCCCATGATGTCAAGCAAAGAGGCATCGAGTTTGAAGGTAGGCCTTGAAATACATCCACAGGTACACTTCCAATTCACTCAAATTATGTCAATTAGCCTATCACAAGATTCTAAAGCCATGACATCATCCTCTGGAATTTTACAAGCTGTTTAAAGGCACAGTTAACTTAGTGTATGTAAACTTCTGACCCACTGGAATTGTGATACAGTGAATTATAAGTGAAATAATCTGTCTGTAAACATATTTTTTTTATTACTTGTGTCATGCACAAAGTAGATGTCCTAACCGACTTGCCAAAACTATAGTTTGTTAACAAGAAATTTGTGGAGTGGTTGAAAAACTAGTTTTAATGACTCCAACCTAATTGTATGTAAACTTCCGACTTCAACTGTACGTGTTCCTTTTGTCCAGGTGGGAAAGGGCAGTGTTGAGTGCAATAGAGATCATCATCTGTGCATCATCTGTGGATCTGTTGGGGCGGTATGGAAATTGAAGTGAGTCTAGGGTTTCTGGGATAATGGTGTTGATGTGAGCCATGACCAGACTTTCATAGCACATCATAGCTACAGACTTGAGTGCTACGGTTTGGTATTCATTTAAGCAGGTTACCTTAGTGTTCTTGGGCACAGGGACTACGGTGGTCTGCTTGAAACATGTTGGTATTACAAACTCAGTCAGGGACAAGTTGAAAATGTCAGTGACACTTGCCAGTTGGTCAGCGCATGCTCGGAGTACACGTCCTGGTAATCTGTCTGGCCCTGCGGCCTTGTGAATGTTGACCTGTTTAAAGGTCTTACTCACATCGGCTACGGATAGCGTGATCACACATCGTCCGGAACAGCTGATGCTCTTATGCATGCTTCTGTTACTTTCCTCAAAGTGAGCATGGAAGTAATTTAGCTCGTCTGGTAGGCTCCTGTCACTGGGCAGCTCGCGGCTGTGCTTCCCTTTATGTTCTGTAATAGTTTGCAAGCCCTGCCAAATCTGACGAGCGTCGGAGCAGGTGTAGTACGATTCAATCTTAGTCCTGTATTGACGCTTTGACTATTTGATGGTTCGTCAGAGGGCATAGCGGGATTTCTTATAAGCTTCCGGGTTAGAGTCCCGCTACTTGAAAGCGGCAGCTCTACGCTTTAGCGCAGTGCGGATGTTGCCTGTAATCCATGGCTTCTGGTTGGGGTATGTACGTCATCGATGCACTTATTGATGAAGCCAGTGACTGCTGTGGTGTTTCAGAAGAATCCCGGAACATATTCCAGTCTGTGCTAGCAAAACAGTCCTGTAGCTTAGCATCTGCTTCATCTGACCACTTTCTTATTGACCGAGTCACTGGTGCTTCCTGCTTTAGTTTTTGCTTGTAAGCAGGAATCAGAAGGATAGAATTATGGTCAGATTTGCCAAATGGAGGGTGAGGGAGAGCTTTGTACACATCTCTGTGTGTGGAGTAAAGGTGGTCTAGAGTTTTTTGTCCCTCTGGTTGCACATTTAACATGCTGGTAGAAATGAGGTAAAACAGATTTGAGTTTCCCTGCATTAATGTTCCCGGCCACTAGGAGCGCCACCTTTGGATGCATGTTTTCCTGTTTGCTTATGGCCATATACAGCTCATTGAGTGTGGTTTTTGTGCCACCATCGGTTTGTGGTGGTATATAGACGACTACGAAAAATGCAGGTGAAAACTCTCTTGGTAAATAGTGTTTTCTACAGCTTATCATGAGATCCTCTACCTCAGGCTATCAAAACCTTGAGACTTCCTTAGATTTCTAGCTGTTGTTTACAAATATACATAGACCCCCACCCCTTGTCTTACCAAAGGCTGCTGTTCTATCCTGCCGAAAAAGCTTAAACCCCGCCACCTGTATGTTATTTATGTCGTCTTTCAGCCACAACACGATGAAATATAAGGTATTACAGTTTTTAATGTCCCGTTGGTAGGATATATGTGATCGGAGCTTGTCTATTTTATTATTGATTGATTGTACGTTGGGTAATAGGACCGATGGTAAAGGTAAATTACCCTCTCCGCGACGGAACCTTACAAGGCACCCAGACCGTCATCCATGATACCTCCATCTCTTTCTCCTGCCAATGACGGGATGAGGGCATTGTCGGGCATCTAAAGTAAATCCTACCTGTCCGACTCATTGAAGAAAAAGTATTCCTCCAGTATGGGGTAAGTAATCGCTGTCCTGATATCTAGAAGCTCTTTTCGGTCATAAGACACGGTGGCAGAAACATTATGTACAAAAGAAGTTACAAATAATGTGAAAAACCATACACAATAGCACAATTGGTTACGGGATCGTAAAACGGCAGCCATCTCCTTCGGCATCACTATAGTATAGAGCGCTCTGGAGCAGGTTTTCATCAATGATCTCTCTGTACTTTGCTCCATTCATCTTTCCCGCAATCCTGACTAGTCTCCCAGTCCATGCCACTGAAAAACATCCCCACAGCATGATGCTGCCATCAACATGCTTAACCGTAGGAATGATATTGGCCAGGTGATGAGCGGTGCCTGGTTTCCTCCAGACGTGAGGCTTGACATTCAGGCCAAAGAGTTCAATCTTGGTTTCATGAGACCAAAGAATCTTCTTTCTCATGGTCTGAGAGTACTTTAGGTGCCTTTTGGCAAGCGGGCTGTCATGTGCCTTTTACTAAGGAGTGGCTTCCTTTTGGCCACTCTACCATAAAGGCCTGATTGATGGAGTGCTGCAGAGATCGTTGTCCTTCTGGAAGGTTTTCCCTATCTCCACAGAGGAACTCTGGAGCTCTGTCACCTCTCTGACCAAGGCCCTTCTCCCCTGATTGCTCAGTTTGGCCGGGCAGACAGCTCTAGGAACAATCTTGGTGGTTCCAAACTTCTTCCATTTAAGAATGATGGAGGCCACTGCATTCTTGGGGACCTTCAATTCTGCAAAAACATTTTTGGTACCCTTCCCCAGATCTGTGCCTCAACACAATCCTGTCTCAGGGCTCTACGGACAATCCTTCAACCTCATTGCTTGGATTTTGCTCTGACATGCACTGTCAACTGTAGGACCTTATATAGACTAGAGGTCGACCGATTAATCGGAATGGCCGATTAATTAGGGCCGATTTCAAGTTTTCATAAGAATCGGAAATCGGTATTTTTGGACGCCGATTTGGCCGTTTTTTTTATTTTATTTTTTTAGACCTTTATTTAACTAGGCAAGTCAGTTAAGAACACATTCTTATTTTCAATGATGGCCTAGGAACGGTGGGTTAACTGCCTTGTTCAGGGGCAGAATGACAGATTTTTACCTTGTCAGCTCAGGGATTCAATCTTGCAACCTTATGTTAACTAGTCCAACGCTCTAACCACCTGCTTTACATTGCACTCCACGAGGAGCCTGCCTGTTACGCGAATGCAGTAAGAAGCCAAGGTAAGTTGCTAGCTAACATTAAACTTATCTTATAAAAAACAATCAATCAATCACAAATCACTAGTTAACTACACATGGTTGATGATATTACTAGTTTATCTAGCCTGTCCAGCGTTGCATATAATCGCTTAGGTACACGTTGCTCCAACCATAAACATCAATGCCTTTCTTAAAATCAATACACAAGTATATATTTTTAAACCTGCATATTTAGTTAATATTGCCTGCTAGCATGAATTTCTTTTAACTAGGGAAAATGTGTCACTTCTCTTGGAAACAGAGTCAGGGTATATGCCGCAGTTTGGGCCGCCTGGCTCGTTGCGAACTGTGAAGACTATTTCTTCCTAACAAAGACAGCCGACTTCGCCAAACGGGGATGATTTAACAAAAGCGCATTTGCGAAAAAAGCACAATCGTTGCACGACTGTACCGAACCATAAACATCAATGCCTTTCTTAAAATCAATACACAGAAGTATATATTTTTAAACCTGCATATTTAGCTAAAATAAATCCAGGTTAGCAGGCAATATTAACCAGGTGAAATTGTGTCATTTTGTGTTCATTGCACGCAGTCAGGGTATATGCAACAGTTTGGGCCGCCTGGCTCGTTGCGAACTAATTTGCCAGAATTTTACGTAATTATGACATAACATTGAAGGTTGTGCAATGTAACAGGAATAACGTTTTGTTTTCGAGATGATAGTTTCCGGATTCGACCATATTAATGACCTAAGGCTCGTATTTCTGTGTGTTATTATGTTATAATTAAGTCTATGATTTGATAGAGCAGTCTGACTGAGCGATGGTAGGCAGCAGCAGGCTCGTAAGCATTCATTCAAACAGCCCTTCGCAATGCATTGCGCTGTTTATGACTTCAAGCCTGTCAACTCCAAAGATGAGGCTGGTGTAACCGATGTGAAATGGCTAGCTAGTTAGCCGGGTGCGCGCTAATAGCGTTTCAAACGTCACTCGCTCTGAGACTTGGAGTAGTTGTTTCCCTTGCTCTACATGGGTAACGCTGCTTCGAGGGTGTCTGTTGTCGATGTGTTCCTGGTTCGACCCAGGTAGGAGCGAGGAGAGGGACGGAAGCTATACTGTTACACTGGCAATACTAAAGTGCCTATAAGAACATCCAATAGTCAAAGGTATATGAAATACAAATCGTATAGAGAGAAATAGTCCTATAATTCCTATAATAACTACAATCTAAAACATCTTACCTGGGAATATTGAAGACTCATGTTAAAAGGAACCACCAGCTTTCATATGTTCTCATGTTCTGAGCAAGGAACTTAAACGTTAGCTTTCTTACATGGCACATATTGCACTTTTACTTTCTTCTCCAACACTTTGTTTTTGCATTATTTAAACCAAATTGAACATGTTTCATTATTTATTTGAGGCTAAATTGATTTAATTGATGTATTATATTAAGTTAAAATAAGTGTTTATTCAGTATTGTTTTAATTGTCATTATTACAAATAAATAAACAAAAAAATCGGCCTATTAATCGGTACCGGGGGTTTTTGGCCCTCCAATAAATCGGTATCGGCATCGGCGTTGAAAAATCATAATCTAATATAGACAGGTGTGTGCCTTTCCAAATCATGTCCAATCAATTGAATTTACCACAGGTGGACTCCAATCAAGTTGTAGAAACATCTTAAGGATCATCAATGGATAAAGGATGCACCTGAGCTCAATTTCGAGTCTCATAGCAAAGTTTTTTTTAAAACATACATTTGCAAACATTTTAAAAATCCTGTTATTGCTTTGTCTTTGGTTATTTTCAGGAGGCGCGTGGCTTTTAGATAGTTACTTTTGGCCACCTGTGAGAGTAAATGTAATTCCTGTTGGTCAGGTTAAGTTTGTATACTGCAATTTTACATTTTCCTTGAATATTATTGGACATTATATATTCTAATACAAAACTATTAACATGATCATTTACATATTGCAACAAGGTGGTTACAATTAGTGTTGATACGTTTGATACTGGAGCTCCGAGGCATGCATAGAAATTGCAAAGAAGTTTACTTTCGAAGCAGTGTGCATCACTTTATCAGAGTGAAGTGATCAATGACGTCCAAAGCTTTGTTTCGTCGCAACAACCACCTGATTTGTTTGGTATTTTTTTCGGTAGAAGGTAAAAACAATATCCTTCATACGCACTACATCGTGCGGGACATCATATATAATTATTTGGCTGCTCTAAATTAGTTTGACCAGCAGATGCCACTAGTGTACACTGTTTTGCTCAAAGCCTCGAGTAAAGAACCTATTTTCGACACAATTGTCTGGAAAGCCTCAATGCATCAAGAAGCTTCGTTTCCCCATCACTAGCTACAATCTGATTGGGGATATTACATTGGGATTTGCATAGGTTTTTAAGGAACTCATACACTTCTGTAAGCTTCGTTAATGCTACAAACGTGCCAGTATTCAACCGTAACGTGATAACGTGATAATTCAACAGAAGAGATGAACCGGACTGACATTTACTCTCACGGGTGACCAACAATAACTTCCTGAGCAGGCAAATTATTATAGATGACGTCCCACACCCTGTAGCATCTGCGCAGCCTTTATGTCTATTACCAAACCAATACTAAACCAATTAGGTGTTTTTTTGATGAAACAAGCTTCAGACATCATTGATCACATGCTTGTGAAAAAGTGATACAGGCATCGGAACACTGCTTAGAAGTAAATTGCCTAGCGATTTTGACGCATGCCTTGGAGTGCCGGCATCAAACGTAGCATCACTACTTGCAACCCAGCAGTTGGGTCATCCAAACAACCCAATATTTTTTTAGAGTGTAAGCCCTCAAAATAAAGCCTTATGAAATACATATTCTATTGTGTTAAATAATAATTATAACATATTCACTTAGGTTCTCAATTCGTGAAGCCTATAGGACTGAAAATTGAAGTATGCAACAAGCATGTCTCTGTCACTAACAAATCCAGTCATAGGTGGTAACTCTACAATGCACTCGAAAGGCAAGGCAATCTGGGAAATATGCAAATAAAACTTTACGCTAAGCAGTGTGTTAATTCAACACTGTTCGGTGTCTAAATAGTAGTGGTGCATGGGTCAGCTGTTTGCTCAACCACACCCGCCCTCAATTGCTAATAACCTATCATCAACCGCCTTACTATGTAATAAAGTCAAAATCTGAGGCCCACACCCAACCCTAATCTGCAAATATAGAAAATGCGCTATAGGCTACAGTCAAAGACTGCAGAATGATTTTTTGACAGGGGGTGCAGGATTTTATTTTTCCTGATTTAGATATGTTTCTGCTTATAATTTCCGATATTTTGGTAGGCTATTTGTTAGTCAACTTGTCTATAATTAGATACATGTAATTTCTCTTCTCTCATTAAATGTTGCCCTGTCATCTTCTTTTGCGGAGCAAAGAAGTTTACTGAATGGTGAAAGATTTTCTGTGCAAAATTTTGACCGGTTGTAAGAAAATAGAAAGCTATGAAAATGACCCAACATGTTTCTGCTAACATTTCCGTTTGGCTTAGATGCATATTTTATGTGGTTGAAATACTATCAGCTTTTATGATGCTGATAAAGATAGCACCTCTACAGACGGTATCTAACTGAGCATTAGCATTCTGTCAAGATGCTTAAAGAAAGAAATCATATTTCTCCCCTCCTGTTCCAGTAAAATTTTTGCCTACATTTGGTGTAGCAATTTACTGCAAGAAATGCTTAATTCTGCAGGAGTTAATATTAAGGCTATGTGAGAGGTTAGAGACCTACAGTCAATGTCCAGATAACATTTTCCATTGTACCCATCTGACAGTAGGCTTCGGTTCCCTTGACGTGTCATAGGCCTATTTGAAGTCCCTGTCTTGTGACCATTTCTATAGTGCCTCAGTCGTCACACATAACATAGCCGACATTGCTATCATCCTCTTCTACCGCTTCACAAAATCTTTCCAAAGCATGACTTTTCTGTCCCTCCTTTCTCTTTATTTTCAACTCTTCTTTTGCAGATTTTCTCTTATTGAAATAAACTCCGACATTGTCCTTTTTGCCTCCATGGATTGGCGTTAAGTTTTTCTGCCCATTCCCAAAATCATTTGGTGATTTCCGTGTATAGGCTATTTGGTGTGTATACAGTTAGGCCATAAAGCTTAGGCTTATGCCCTAATGCCAGACAGCCTAAAACAATGAAAGAAAAACCTCAATGTACCCTATAGATATAAATTGCATAAGAATGATACATTGATGGATTTTTTTTAAAGGAATTGTTTTCTCTTTATTCAACCGCCCACCACCCACCTGCCCTTCATAAAGATATAACCGCCGGGACTTCAGGTTATGAGTCAACCCGCGCATCACTACAATACAGGTCTGCACATTCAGTGTTAATTTAATACTGGAGAATTTGCTGTGTAGCATATTGTTGTTGTTTTCGTCTTCATTACCCTTTAGAAATCCATGATAATGACTGAATCTTACTGTTTTATTTTAAGCCCACTGGACTGGGTTGAGTAGGCAGAACAAAGACAGTGGAATTCATAATGGGTCCTCTGCTCTACTCTCTGGGCAGTAGAATGAGAACACACGCACGCGCACACACACACACACACACACACACACACACACACACACACACACACACACACACACACACACACACTCACACACACACACACACACACACACACACACACACACACACACACTCACACACACACACACACACACACACACACACACACACACACACACACACACACACACACACACACACACACAACAGTATATTGTTTGGACAGTATATTGAGCGCACTGCAGGTTCAATCTCTAATTCACTCTCCAGACCTGGGTTCAAATACTATTTTAAATAATTTAAATACTTTATCTGGGCTTGATTGAGCTTGTCTGGGTCAATAGAACACTCCCAAAACTGTAAACCCCCGCTCACATGGCACTCTAGGCAGGCTAGAGCAAACGGTCAAAGTATATGAAAGAGATCAAATACTATTTAAACCCAGGTTTGTTGCTATCTGCTGCCAAAGCTTATTAGCAATTAAAGACAGCCACATGAGGCGTAATTAAGAGGAATGAACTCAGCCAAATCACAGTGAAGAGCTGTTAAATTAAAATGAGTACAAACCAGGGTCAGTCTCCACTGTATTTTTCCAGCGGTAGTTCCTCAATAGAAGGAACATCCCATCGTCTCTACAATCAACAAAATTGTTATTTTTAGATGTTAATTTGCTCTTAATGGTGCCAGTGAACTGTGTATTAGCCTGCTCTGTGTGAATGGAGAAATACAGTGAACTGTGTATTAGCCTGCTCTGTGTGAATGGAGAAATACAGTGAACTGTGTATTAGCCTGCTCTGTGTGAATGGAGAAATACAGTGAACTGTGTATTAGCCTGCTCTGTGTGAATGGAGAAATACAGTGAACTGTGTATTAGCCTGCTCTGTGTGAATGGAGAAATACAGTGAACTGTGTATTAGCCTGCTCTGTGTGAATGGAGAAATACAGTGAACTGTGTATTAGCCTGCTCTGTGTGAATGGAGAAATATTGTAGATGTGATAGTTTCTTCTCACAACCGCTGAGAGAAGAGAGATGTGAGAAGAGAAATTTGAAAATGAGTGATACAGCTTTTTGCATAGTGAAAGGCATATGTTCCCTTCATTGAATACAAAGAGATACATAGCTCTTGACTTCCTATAAGGATTTAGCTAATAGACTAGTAATCTATATTTAATAGTGCATAATTAAGTCTGACTTCTCACGGTAATGAGCAGTCCTGCCTTGTAACATCTTCCATTCACAGGCCACAGCATTACCTTGTAATGTAGAAGTTTGAGCCTGATGTATGCCACCTTTATTTCTGAGACCTAGAGTCTAGACCACACTGTTAGATACTGAGAAAGATTCACTGCCCTTGCAATGTCAAGCCACAGGCCACACAGTATACGAGAATTCCCTGTTAGCAGTCAGGCCAATGAGCAACAGAAACCTTTAAAGGCACGCTATGTAATTTAGCTTCCCCACACACAATCACAGCTGAAACAAAACAAGTGTATGATTTACAGTAATCAAGTCACCTCTTCCACTTCTTTCACTTTGTATTTGCAAAGACCCATTTGCACTGATTGTAAATACGTCTCTCTTAAATGATCAAAATGTAAATGTAATCAGTCCTCAAGAATATAAACAAACATTAAGTATTCTTTCTGTTGCCACCTAGCAGAAGATCAGTCAAACTGCTAATCACATGGAGGGAAATGCTAATGCACTGGGGTTCTGGTTAGGTTTATAAAGAGGATTTTAATCTAACATGGATGGCCACTAGATGGCTCCCTGTAACTATAAACCTGCAACAAAATAACCTCCACTTCTCCCTGGAGGCTCAAAGGATGAAGAAATATAGGGGGTGAGCAGGTGTATTGAGTGCAACATAGCATGCCGTGTGTGTGTGTGTGTGTGTGTGTGTGTGTGTGTGTGTGTGTGTGTGTGTGTGTGTGTGTGTGTGTGTGTGTGTGTGTGTGTGTGTGTGTGTGTGTGTGTGTGCCTGCGTGCGTGGTGTTTCTTTTTAATAGGACATTATATTTCAAAATGAATTAAAATGAAAGTATATTGACACATAATTAAGTTGAAATATAATTTCCCATTTAAAATATTAGAACCTGTAGCCTAACTGATGCAGCATAGCGATTTAAATAATAGGCTGAAGCATGGGGTCTTCCATCTGCATTTACCTAATTGAAAAAACAACAATAACAAAAATGCTACACATATACATTGTAACTTGTTTCTCTGATCTTAAATGTGTGTCTCGGCAGAAACCTTTTTTAAAACAAAATCATTTTGGGAGTGGCAGCAACGATTGGAGTGGCGGCAACGATTTAGCAGCAGCGGGGTACCGCTGCAAAATGAATAAATAAAATAAAATAAATAAACTTTCCTCAGGACACAAGATGACTATCAAAATGACTATAAGGTACAGGATTGTCACAACACGCAAGAGCTGAGTTGTCTGCTGATTTCAAATGGAATCAAATGTTATTTGTCACATGCGCCGAATACAACCTTACAGTGAAATGCTTACTTACAAGCCCTTAACCAACAATGTAGTTCTAAGAAAATACCAATTTTAAGAGATAAGAATAACACATAATTGAAGAGCAGCAATAAATAACAATAACGGGGCTATGTACAGGGAGTGCCGGTACAGAGTCAATGTGTGGGGGCACCGGTGTCGAGGTAATTGAGGTAACATCTACATGTAGGTAGAGTGATTAAAGTGACTATGCATAGATAATAACAAAGAGTAGCAGCAGCGTAAAAGAGGGCGGGGGGTGGGCAATGCAAATAGTCTGGGTAGCCATTTGATTAGCTGTTCAGGAGTCTTATGGCTTGGGGGTAGAAGCTGTATAGAAGCCTCTTGGACATAGACTTGGCGTTTCCGTACCGCTTGCCGTGCAATAGCAGAGAGAACAGTCTATGACTAGGGTGGATGGAGTCTTTGACAATTTTTAGGGCCTTCCTCTGACACCGCCTGGTATAGAGGTTCTGAATGGCGGGAAGCTTGGCCCGGTGATGTACTGGGACGTAGGCACTACCCTCTGTAGTGCCTTGCGGTTGGAGGCTGAGCAGTTGCCATACCAGGCAGTGATGCAACCCGTCAGGATGCTCTCAATGGTGCAGCTGTAAAACCTTTTGAGGATCTGAGGACCCATGCCAAATATTTTCAGTCTCCTGAGGGGGAATAGGTTTTGTCGTGCCCTCTTCACAACTGTCTTGGTGTGCTTGGACCATGTTAGTTTGTTGGTGATGCGGACGCCAAGGAACTTGAAGCTCTCAACCTGCTCCACTATAGCCCCGTCGATGAAAATGGGGCGTGCTCGGTCCTCCTTTTCCTGTAGTCCACAATCATCTCCTTTAGGGGAATATAGGGGAAACACTGGTGTCTCTACTGTGTGTGTGTTGAGCAGGTGTATGGAGTGCAACATAGTATGCCATCTCTTTGAGGGAGTGTGACCTCTAGGAATCAATGTGCTCAGACGGCAGTGGTGGATTGGCCCTTTGGCAATTCTGGCAAATGTCAGATCGTTTGGACCATTTTTAGTTGGGTGGGCTGGTCGAAATTGACACACACTCACAAACATTTTTGTATATAAAAATAAAACAATGAAAAAGGTGACATTGGTGTCACCATTGTGATGTCTCCAGATTGACTTTAGATGCAGTGTAACTTTAGCTAGCTAGCTAAGATTGAGGGGAGAGCACAACATTTTTAGCTAGCTAATGTTAGCATTGCTAGCTATTTCTGACGAACTTTGCTAGCTCATGAAAACATTGCCATCTCTCTAAATCAGCGTTTCCCAAACTCAGTCCTGCCGACCCCAAGGGGTGCACGTTTTGTTTTTTGTCCAAGCACTACACAGCTGATTCAAGTAATGAACTCATCATCAAGCTTTGATTATTTGAATTAGCTGGGGCAAAAACCTAAACGTGCACCCCTTGGGGTCCTGAGGACCGAGTTTGGGAAACCATGCTCTAAATTAAACTTGACGACATCATAACAATGGCAAAGTTGTTTTGTACTAGTTATTTGTGTACTTTAGCAATGTCATCATATTCCAATGAATAATGACTGATCAGTGGGCAATGGCTACCCCCCCTACGAAGATGGGCCGGTCCGGTTTTCATGATGAGTTGAGCTGAACTCGCCGTCAAAGTCAAATGGGTCATTAGCAATGAGACCTGCTCCAACTCTGTCGTCAGTTAGACATCCAAGATTATGCATAGTAAAAAACAGAAAGGGTGCCTATAAACCTGTGTATTATGTTTAGAGTTAGTGATCTAGTTAATATGTTTTCAGATTCCACTTCCTCAGGTGTTGAACCCCAAATGAAATAGCCTATAATATTAGTTAGTGCACATAAAGATGTAATTCATTTCTCTTGAACAAAACAAATGTCTGGAAATTCTGGATTCCTTTTTTGACAGTAAAATATAACTACAGTAAATTCTAATTGTCAACGTAAAATACTTGACAATCCCTGGAATAGGTTGCACATCAAAATATCATGAATCATGCATTCTTGCTTGGACGTGTTAGATGAAACAACTTGTTTATTGAATACCTCAGTAGTCTAAGTATTATACTTCTTAATAAAGCACTATGAATTACTTTACAAGGTGATTACTCATGATTTGTGTCAGACCAAATAATTGCCTGGTGCCACCAACTGTAAGGACTCAGACACACCAATAGCGTTTGCTGGCCGAGAGTACATAGCATTTGCGAACCGAGTGCGCACCGACTTTACAATTGGCAGACAAACGCTAAATCCACATTCGGTGCGATGTGTGAGCCTTAAAAGTTAGTGTCACCAGTGACACCAGGGGAAAATGTAAGTCTGGAGCCCTGTAATAGTAATGATTTCATTAATTAAGGTGTTTATTTAGGGGAACGCATATGATGGCACTAATTTGCTAAATATTGCCTAAATCAGCTTGTCTTTTATAACGTTTAAGTTTTAAGCAGACAGGCCGTCAGACAGACAGACTGGTGTGGATAAAATGCCAGGGTCGAATTCTTGTCCCAGTCCGCCTCTGTCAGACTGGATTTTTTATTTATTTATTTAACCTTTATTTAACTAGGCAAGACTGAATTGAACCAAAAGCTTTATTTTACATTTTGGCTTGTTTAATCTTAGAGGATTATCTTGTCACACCCAGAGAGCTGATCCTTGATAAAACATTAATTCATTTACCTTATTGCTTTTCCCTTTCCTCTTTTTTTTGTATGGATTCATAGGGGCCATGTGCCTGAGGATTACGGAGACCTTTGAACAATGTTGATATGGGCCAGGAGTCAGGATTAAATCTAATGTTTGATCCTCTTGCTAACTGTGAATAAGAGAAGCAGTTGATTATGGTTCCCATTGATAGTTTTTGTTGACTGATTAGTCAATTATTAAAGTATTTCTGCCATACAAGCTTTCACATGTATTTGTGAATAGCTATAGCTATTTTGATATGGAAAAAGGAACCACATAAATACTATTGATTACCAGGCCTAATGATGCAGCATTCTATTCATGAACATTGCATATGATTGCTTTAAGAGCAGTACAATGAGTAAACATTAGTATTTTTACCTTTGCAGCTGGAGGATTCCTATCGGCAAATTTTCTGAGTCTTCTTGTGGTGTTTTGAGATTTATTTGATTTATTAGGATCTGTGTTAGCTGACGCCAATGGTGACAGCTAGTTTTACTGGGGTCTGACACATAACGAAAAAGACATTACAGACAAAATACTTTACAATTGAAATACATTTAAAAAACATTAACATGTAGTGTGCGTGCATGCATCTATCAGTTACACATGCATGTCAGTACATACACACAACAAGTAGGTCACATGGGGGTGTTGTAGACCGCCCTGTAGACACAGAGAACATTTAGAACATTTAGGCCTGTTTCAATGCCACAAAAATAGTTCTAATTCCAGGGCTGTGGGGTGTTTGTGGGCTGACATTAATTCAGTGGAAAAGGAAGGAGATGTCAGGGAGCCAATGGGTTTCTTGATTACACAGAGAATATATGAGTCGATTCAATTAGATTACTATTTTTTATCCCTGGCAGATGTATTACCTTCTGATATATGTAATAATATTTAATACAAGCCATATATCACCTTTGACAACGAGTGCGTAAGACATACTTTTTTAACACGGTTTGGCTTCATTATAAGTGCAGACCTCATTAATTAATTTTTGTCAGATAATTATCTTAGCAACAATTTTAGAATGTCTAGTAAATGAACCTGGGACATTTTTTGCTATATTAAATTAACTCCTAATATTAATTTCCCACCTTGTCCAACAAATCAGTGTTGATGTCTTTGTAGGTGGTTATAAATAGTGATGGGCACGATAATTCAATAGTACTGTAGCGATCTGTTTCATATTGTTTTATCAAAGATACTTTTTCTCTTTGATCTGTGGTTTTATCCTTGCCAGCCTTTTAAGGCCATGAGCTTTTTGTCAATTTTTGGGGGTAATATTGCCGGGCAATATTGCTGGCAACGGGACGTTACCTTACCTTTACCTTTTTGCTCTGAGCAGCGGCACTCATCCTGGCATTCAATGAAAACGATAGAATCTTCAAAAGAGGCGGGAGCGCAAATATTTGTCAAACCAAGATGGCAGCTGTGGTGAAAACACCCATATGAAAAACACCACAAATTTTACTTTTCTAGTAAACAAATATGTGTTTTCCAAATGATACAAGCAGTTTGGTAGTGTGAGTAACTACCTACAACTAACTAGCTATTTGTTTTGTAACTTAAGTATGTTTACAAATCTCGTGTATACCCGTTTAGATGTAGCTAGTTAGCTAGCTAGTGATTTATGCTAACATTAGCTATCGTAGCTAGCTAGCATCTAACATTGGAAAAGGCTATAAGGACACTCCTGATGCCCAAACCGATATTTAATTTCAGAATTGATTAAAATTAAGTTAGGGTAAGGGTTAGGGTAAGGGTTAGGGTCAGGGTGAGGGTTAAAGGTTTGGTTAATGTTACAGTTAAGGTAAGGGACAGTTTTAGGTTTTTGCTAGTCAGTTTAAGCGTCTGCTGTGTCCTTATAGTCTTTCCCATTATAATTGCTGGTGGGTGTTGATTTTATCATTGGGGGTTTAGGGGTTTGTTAGCCAGCTAGCCTTAAGCCAAACAGCGAACCAGAAAATGTTGATTGGTGTAATCAGCTAGCACCAAAAAAGCACATTACCTTTTCCAGTCTGCTTCTCTCCGCTTTTATCGATATGGACTTTCTAGTGCCCATCACTAGTTATATAAACAGGCTATATTAGCCATATCCTTGTGTTATTAACTACAATGTTATTACAATAGCGGGCAGGGAGGATTTTTTTGTTTGTTGAAGCGAGACAGAGAGACCATGAACTAACAATCAGTCTGATGGCAGTCACTCTGTCATTAGTGATCTTTTCCCCAGGCAGCTTTTACTTGATGCTTGCCCTGACAAACATTTACTAAGCGTACATCCAGTCCAAACACTACAAAAATACTGTACAGCAGTTGTATTGGTGACATTCAACCTCAATATTTACTGCCAGTTTATCTGTATGGACTGATGACTTTGACCTTGTTATTGTTTCAGAATGATGATGCACCTGAACATCACCTAGGCTGCTTCCCAAATGGCACCATATTCTCTTTAGGGTACACTACTTTTGACCAGAGGTAGTGCACTATATAGGGAATAGGGTACCATTTGGAACGAAGCCAAAGAACACAGGTTCATCCAAAGTCACTCTCAGACCTCTGGAGTGGCCCTTACTCTGATTGGTTGTTGATAGCTCTGTGAGGTTTCTAACAGATGAGGGTGAGCAGGTTAATAAAACCAATGGCATCTCTGTCTGTGTGTGTGTGTGTGTGTGTGTGTGTGTGTGTGTGTGTGTGTGTGTGTGTGTGTGTGTGTGTGTGTGTGTGTGTGTGTGTGTGTGTGTGTGTGTGTGTGTGTGTGTGTGTGTGTGTGTGTGTGTGTGATTGTATGAAGGTGGGAAATGTGGAGGAAATTTGGTTTTGGAGTTGAGGCAATAACAGTTTTACGTTTGTTGCCTCCAAGCCATTGTTTTTGAAGCTATTACGTGAATACTTCTGTTGACAATAACATTTCAGAATACAGCCGACTGCACAGTGCATATGGACTCTAGGTAATTGTTTCAGTATTTATCAGGCACCAACACACACACATACACACTCTCTCTTAAGTCTTGTTGATTGATGCATTGCACTCCTTTTGTTTATAAAGCACTCCTGCATAAGCATCCGCCATACCTTACTTCATTGTTAACTCACAGACGTACGAGATACCAGACCCGGTCTCAGGGAGGGCTAAATCTGGAGATCCCTTCAATCTCCAGTTAGGTAAATCTGCTGTTAGTTTTTTTGCACTTTACTTGTGGAATAATCTCCAAGGCTTTCTAAAATGTGATGAATTGGTGCCTCTAGGGCAATTCAAAAGGATGATTGAGGACCATTTTACTGAAAAATGAATACTTTTTTCTTTGATAGTGTTTTGCTTTTCGTGTATTTATGTGAATATTGATGTGTATATTGATGTGTGTAGTGATGTGTATAGTGTATATTGATGTGTATTGATGTCTATTGATGTGTATGCAGGGCTCATCTGTGAAAGAGACCTTGGTCTCAGCATTTCTCCCTGTCGAAATAAATGGGAACATTTTTTACTAAAAATAAAGAGGGAGAGGGAGAATTGTCGCATCAAACAAAGTGATGTGGAACCCATTGCTACTACGGAGTTCCAGAGTGCAAACTCACAAACTGTAATGAAGCAATTTTACTAAATTGGCCAGTAACAGTTCCAGTGGGACCATAAATAGTATTGTATACCGCTGGCAGCTCCAACAGAAAGCCATAGTCTGCGTCCCAAATGGCACTCTGTCCCCTATATAGTGGAAAAGGAGTGCACTAATGTTGAAATAATATTGTGCCATTTGGGACGCAGAGTAATGTCTCAACTGTTACAACTTCCTTTCCATTTCATTGTATATTTCAATGGACATCAGACGTTTTAATTGGACATCTAGTGTTTTACTGTCGTGCCGAAACCCAATAATGAGACAAATGTTGTTTAATGTGATTGTGAACTGTTAAAAGCAAACAAACAAAACAAGCAGGTCCTTTGCTAAACCCTCTGTGGACAATGAGAATCCCTTCCCTTATAATATGTGCTTGTTTGTGCCATGCCCATTAAGATGGTTGTACTAGAAAGGTCATACAGAGAATCATACTGCAGATATTTAGCTGCTTTGTTAGAAGGTAAACAGTACAGAGTTAGGTGCTGTGCTGACTGACTGACAGAAAAGCCAGAGTTATTTTCAGGGAAGTAGACCATGTTTTTGTTTTAATAGGTCATGTTACATTCAGGATATATCCTACTTCCAGCTGACCTCTTAAAAACAAGTTGTTGTGTTGTCACATACACCAGATAGGTGCAGTGAAATGTGTTGTTTTACAGGGCCAGTCAAAGTAGCACAGCACCCATGGAACTAATTAGAGTTAAGTGCCTTGCTCAAAGGTACATCCACAGATTTTTCAGCTTGTCAGCTCAGATATACTGGCCCAACACTCTAACTGCTAGGCTACCTGCCACCCTAGCAGGTATCCAGGTCCCCCTCGCAAAAGAGGTTTCTAACCTCAATGGTCTTTTCCTGGTGAAATAAATGTTTAATTCATAAAGGAGCATGAAAATGTTTTTCCAATAAATTGTACCTATTTGAGCAAAGCATGCATGGCAATTTCAACGAAACATTACTTGGATTTGCTAGGCCTAATGTCAGACATGTTGTAAGAAGATCAGAGCACAGTGCAGTCTGGTTATCAGTGACCCTCATCAAGTGTCTAATTTAATCAGTCTTCTGAAGCAGATGGAGAATTTTAGCGTTTTTACAATTGCAACAGTGTGGAAATCACACAATGTGGCATTCTGTGGCAGAGCACATATCTATGTTGTCATAGACAACTAGTCAAACCGCCTGCACAGATAACATTTCGAGAGAGAGAGAGGGGGAGGGGTGGATGTAGCCACATACCATCTACCTACTGGGCACAGATGTCAGTTCAACATCTCATTTTGATTTGGTTGTGTTGTCAACTAGCGTGAATTCAACTTTAAATCAACAAAGAAATTCACCATGTCATTCGATTTATGTAAAAAGTTGGGTGAAAAAAAGACAAAATTCGCTTGCATTTATGACTTTTTTCAAATCCAATCAGTTTTCCACGTTGATTCAACATCTTCACATTGATAGTGGGTAGGCCTATAACTGTCAGCCTGACGTGAAATGGTTAACATCAGTGTAACCTGTGGCTGTGGCTTCTGTTTCAGAACTCATTATTTATTTCATGTATTCATTATGTTTCCTGGTGGGATGTGATTGGACACGTGTATCTGGTTCTTATCTTTTACCATGGCAACCAGAGAACAAAGCAGTTAGTGTGTTCTGTTCTCACGAGCATGAACGTGCCATGATCCAATCAGAATCAGATCGCCTGCTAATGGGCTGCAATGGCAGGACACTCACACACAGCATGGGGATGATTTGATTAGGAATTGCAGTACATCTGATGTGTCATTGAACTATCGAGTTCCATTTGCATGTTTACATTTAGTTCATTGTTGGTGGCTCACTCAGTATGTACACAAATTAAGTCATTGCTCTTCCTCAATAACTCATAAAGATTGAAATGAATCCTTGATCTCCATGAAAGTGACTGATGGTGTGTGTGTGTGCACTTGTGTGCACGTGTGTGTGCACGTGTGTGTGCGTGTATGTGTGTGTGTGTGTGTGTGTGTGTGTGTGTGTGTGTGTCAGTCTGTTTGATCTGAGCTTCATGCAAGTCAGATCAGTTCAAATACATGAGAGACAGACATTCCACTGACACTCCATTGTCAGATTCAATCTTTTGTCTTCTGCTCTTCTCTTCATAAGACATCACAGCAGCATGTCTGGAATAGGCTAATCGTTCAAAGTTAACAAGAAATATGTCCTGATATCATTATCGGTTTTATATCACTGGGGAAACAGTATTACAACACAACAGCCTAACTGAATCTTCATAGTTTGTAATAGATGTTCTATAGAAGGATTTGAACATTCTCCACAAAAGGAGGCTGGTGGAAGGAGCTATAGGAGGACGGGCTCATTGTAATGGCTGGAAATGAATTAATGGAACGGAGTCAAACGTGTTGTTTCCATGTGTTTGATGTGTTTGGTATCATTCCATTGATTCCATTCCAGCCATTACAATGATCCCGTCCTCCTATAGCTCCTCCCTCCTCTGTTTTCTGTTAGGGCTAGGAATTGCCAGGGGCCTCAATATACGATATTATCATGATACTTAGGTGCCGATACGTATTGCGATTCTCACGATTCTATACTGTATGTATTGTGATTCAATACTGCATCACTATTCTGATATGGATCCTCCACTTATAGAAATAGAATGTCTCCACTCTCTCCGCTATTCTACTCTCAGGGCTCTAGAATTCCCCAACGTTCCTACTCACTAGAGACAGAAAACATGTATTTGCTCTAAGACTATATTATTGTTACATAGCAAGTTCTCCAGTGTTAAATCAACACTGAGAGTGTTAAATTAACACTGAATGTGTAGACCCGTATAGTCACTGGAACAGTGTTAAATTAGCACACTGATTGGTGTAAAGCCTTATTTCAAGTTCCTTGCCTTTTGAGTAAATCATAGAGTTACCACCCATGGCTGTATTTGTTAGTGACAGAGACATGGTTGTTGCATTCATCCATTTTCAATTCTATGGGATATGTTATGTTATCGTCCTATGGAATAGGTTATCGTTAAAGTTTCAATATCTAACACAATACGTATTTCATAAGGTCTTATTTAGAGGAACTACACTCTAAACATAACAATTAACTCTATAAGTTTTGAATTAGCACTTATTGGTGTAAAATAACCCTCCAGTGTTAGTGCTAATAACCAGTGTTTAACCAAAACCATGCCCATCAATATCATTATCATTATCATTTCCCGGCATGCACTATTGCAGGTTAATTTTAAGAATTGTTTATTTCAATATCTATCTTTTTTGCATGTACATTGATTGATTAATTAATCTTATGCTTCTCAAATATAAATTACATACATTTTCTAAACCTTCTCCAATATGTTACTTGGACTTATTGCAACCATTACTGAAATGGTTGTTCTAGTTTAGATGCTTTAGGTAGTGTCATATTTCAGTCTTCTCAACTCTGGCAGTCATTCTGAATGCAGCTTTTGGGTGCTGAAAATGTAAAAGGTTGGATATCTCCTCTCTGGTTAGATTTCAATAGGAATTACATATCACTTTGCAAGCCAGCATAATGTAACAGGTTGCGTGAATAACCCAACATGTTGGGTTGTTCGCCTTATCCGAACGTGACTTCATTTAAGCATCAATTGGGTTTTCATTCACTTTCATGCTGGGTTGACCAAGCAGCTGGTTCTTGTTTTTAAATGTAATCCTTAGATTTCTTCAGGAGGAGTGGTTAATTAGCGGCATGGCTTTTAGCTAGTTATTTTTGGCCACCTGTGAAAGGAAATAGCATTCCTTGAAAATGATTGCGCATTACATATTGCAACAAAGCGGTTACTATCACATTGGGATTAGCATACACTGCTGTACACTTCAATACAGCTACAAACGTGTCAGTGTTCGACCGCAACATGCGATAACAATTCAACAGAACAGACTAACTGGAATGACGTTTACCCTCACAGGTGGCCAAAAATTACTGGCTGAAAGTTACGCCCCTACTAAGCCAAGCCTCCAGTCTTCTAATCTAACCCAGCATCAACAAACTAGCCTGGCTCTTTTTAAAAACAACCCAACTACAGTGCCTTCGGAAGTATTCAGACCCCTTGACTTTTTCTACATTTTGTTACGTTACAGCCTTATTCTAACATTTATGAAATCGTTTTCCCCCCTCTTCAATCTGCACACAGTTCCCCATATTGACAAAGCAAAAACATGTTTTTAGACATTTTTGCAAAGAAACCAGGATCAATCACATTTACATAAGTATTCAGACCCTTTACTCATTACTTTTTTGAAGCAGCGACTACAGTCTCAAGTCTTCTTGGGTATGACGCTACAATCTTGGCACACCTGTATTTGGGGAGTTTCTCCAATTCTTCTCTGCAGATACTCTCAAGCTCTGTCAGGTTGGATGGGGAGCATTGCTGCATAGCTATTTTCAGGTCTCTCCAGAGACATTCGATCAGGTTCAAGTCCGGGCTCTGTCTAGGCCACTCAAGGACATTCAGAGACTTGTCCCGCAGCCACTCCTGCATTGTCTTGGCTGTGTGCTTAGGGTCATTGTCCTGTTGGAAGGTAAACCTTCGCCCAAGTCTGAGGACCTGAGTGCTCTGGAGCAGGTTATCATCAAGGATCTCTCTGTAATTTGCTAATTTGATCACTTCATCTTTCCCTCAATTCTGACTAGTCTCCCAGTCCTTGCCACTGAAAAACATCCCCACAGCATGATGCTGCCACCACCGTGCTTCACCGTAGGAATGGTGCCAGGTTTCCTCCAGCCGTGGCGCTTGGCATTCAGGCCAAAGAGTTCATTATTGGTTTAATCAGACCAGATAATCTTGTTTCTCGTGGTCTGAGAGTCTTTAGGTGCCATTTGGCACACTCCAAGAGGGCTGTCATGTGCCTTTTTCTGAGGAGTGGCTTCCGTCTGGCCACTCTACCATAAAGGCCTGATTGGTGGAGTGCTGCAGAGATGTTTGTCCTTCTTGAAGGTTCTCCCATCTCCAAAGAGGAACTCTAGAGCTCTGTCAGAGTGACCATCGGGTTCTTGGTCACCTCCCTGAACAAGGCCCTTCTCCCCTGAATGCTCAGTTTGGCCGGTCGGCCAGCTCTAGGAAGAGTCTTGGTGGTTACAAACTTCTTCCATTTAAGAATGATGGAGGCCACTGTGTTCTTAGGGACCTTCAATGCTGCGGACATTTTTTGGTAACCTTCCCCAGGTCTGTGCCTCAACACAATCCTGTCTCAGAGCTCTACGTACAATTCCTTCAACGTCATGGCTTGGTTTTTGCTCTGACATGCACTGTCAACTGTGGGATCTTTTATATACTTTCCGAAGGCACTGTAAGTGACCCAATGCCTGCAACCCAGCAGTTGGGTCATCCAAACAACCCATCATTTATTTGAGTAAGTCCTCAAAATAATAATATGAAATACATATTGTATTGTGTTAAATAATTACATTTGAATGATAACATATTCACTTAGGATGTCTCTGTGAAATCCACAGGATTGACCATGGATGTATGCAACAAGCACGTCTGTCACTAACAAATTCAGTCAAATTGACAAATTGCAGGAACTTGTTACAAAAGACGGAGTCACCTATGATTCTCCGAATTATATTTTAAAAGAGGAAGCTAAATATTTGAATCATATGTTCTCTTTTCCTCTGAATGACAATTACTGTAAGGAATTCTTTCCAAATAATACAAAAATTGAAAATTAACAAATGTACAGAAAGAACAGTGTGAAGGCCAAATTACAGAGGAATAACTTTTTGAGGCTTTTAAATCCTTTCTGTAAAAACCCCAGAGCTTGATGGCATACCGGTAGAGGTATATCAAGCCTATTTTGATATACTATAAACTCCATTGTTAGCTTGTTTTAACTACTCCTATAGAAATGGTAGTCTGTCAGGTACTCAGCAGGAAGGTCTGCTCTTTAACCTGTTGGGGCTAGGGGGCAGTATTTGCACGGCCGGATAAAAAAATGTACCCGATTTAAACTGATTACTACTCTTGCCCAGAAACGGGAATATGCATATAATTAGTAGATTTGGATAGAAAACACTCTGAAGTTTCTAAAACTGTTTGAATGGTGTCTGTGAGTATAACAGAACTCATATGGCAGGCCAAAACCTGAGAAGATTCCATACAGGAAGTGCCCTGTCTGACAATTTGTTGTTCTTCTGTTGCATCTCTATCGACATTGCAGCATCTGTGCTGTAATGTGACATTTTCTAAGGCTTCCATTAGCTCTCAGAAGGCGCCAGAAAGTGTAATGGGGTGTCTGCAGTTTCTGGGCGAAGTACAGCAGCTCTGTTTGTGAGTGATCAGGCTAGGAACAGTGACACTGGAGATGCGCATTCATGAGAATTCTCAATTTCTTTCTTTCAGCCTTTGAATGAATACAACGTTGCCCGGTTGGAATATTATCGCTATTTTACGAGAAAAATTGCATAAAAATTGATTTTAAACAGCGTTTGACATGCTTCGAAGTACGGTAATGGAACATTTTGAATTATTTTGTCACGAAATGCGCTCGCGCGTCACCCTTCGGATACTGACCTGAACGCATGAACAAAACAGAGGTATTTGAATATAACTATGGATTATTTGGAACCAAAACAACATTTGTTGTTGAAGTAGAAGTCCTGGGAGTGCATTCTGACGAAGAACAGCAAAGGTAATCCAATTTTTCTTGTAGTAAATCTGAGTTTGGTGAGGGCCAAACTTGGTGGGTGTCAAATTAGCTAGCCGTGATGGCCGGGCTATGTACTCAGAATATTGCAAAATGTGCTTTCGCAGAAAAGCTTAGTGCTGCATTTAGCTGTGGCTTTGGTTTTTGTGACATATATGCTTGCTTTGAAAATGGCGGTGTGATTATTTTTGGCAGGGTACTCTCCTGACATAATCTAATGTTTTGCTTTTGCTGTAAAGCCTTTTTGAAATCGGACAATGTGGTTAGATTAACGAGAGTTTTGTCTTTAAAATGGTGTAAAATAGTCATATGTTTGAGAAATTGAAGTTATAGCATTTTTGAGGTATTTGTATTTCGCGCCACGCGATTCCACTGGCTGTTGACTAGGTGGGACGCAAACATCCCACCTTGCCCAGGGAGGTTAATTCCTTGTTACTTTTATCTCTTACTCCTATCTGTTTTTTTGGAAACTGCATTGTTGGTTAGGGGCTCGTAAGTAAGCATTTCACTGTAAGGTCTACACCTGTTGTGTTTGGCGCATGTGACTAATAAATTAGATTAGATTTGATTTGATTTCACTATTATTAAAACAAGGCCCAGATGGCAAATATAAAGACCCAGTCTATCAGACAGGTTTTTTACATGGACGATACATTGGAGATCATATATGACAACTACTAGAAATAATAGAACAACATGAAACATCTAAGAAGCCAGGCCTGGAATCTATAGGGGATATTTAAAAGGCCTTTGATAAAGTAAGACTGGATTTCATTTATAAATGCCTAGATTTTTTCAATTTAGGTTATTCTCTTATAAAATGGGTAAAAGTAATGTATAGCAACCCCAGGTGTAAAATAGTAAATAACGGCTACTTCTCAGAGAGTTTTGAATTGTCAATAGGTGTTAAACTAGGGTGTCCGTGTCACCATATCTATTCGTTATGGCCATTGAAATGCTAGCTATTAAAATCTGATCAACGTGGACTGGGATATGTTCCGGATAGCTTCAGACAATAACATTGATGTATACGCTGATTCGGTGAGCGAGTTTATTAGCGAGTGCATCGGTGATGTGGTACCCATGGTGAATATTAAAACCTTCCCCAACCAGAAACCGTGGATTGATGGCAGCATTCGCGCAAAACTGAAAGCACGAACCACTGCTTTTAATCATGGCAAGGCAACCGGAAACATAACCGAATGCAAACAGTGAAGCTATTCCCTCAACAAGGCAATCAAACAAGCTAAGCGTCAGTATAGAGACAAAGTAGAGTCGCAATTCAATGGCTCAGACACGAGACGTATGTGGCAGGGTCTACAGTTAATGACGGGCTACAAAAAGAAAACCAGCCCCGTCGCGGACACCCATGTCTTGCTCCCAGACCAATAAACAACTTCTTTGCTCGCTTTGAGGACAATACAGTGCCACGGACACGGCCTGCTACCAAAACCTGCGGGCTCTCCTTCACCGCAGCCAACATGAGTAAAACATTTAAACGTGTTAACCCTCGCAAGGCTGCCGGCCCAGACGGCATCCTTAGCCGTATCCTTAGAGCATGCGAAGACCAGCTGGCTGGTGTGTTTACGAACATATTCAATCAATCCCTATCCCAGTCTGCTGTTCCCACATGCTTTAAGAGGGCCACCATTGTTCTTGTTCCCAAGAAAGCTAAGGTAACTGAGCTAAATGACTATCGCCCTGTAGCACTCACTTCCGTCATCATGAAGTGCTTTGAGAGACTAGTCAAGGATCATATCATCTCCACCCTACCTGACCCCTAGACCCACTCCAATTTGCTTACCGACCCAATAGGTCCACAGACGACGCAATCGCAATCACACTGCACACTGCCCTAACCCATCTGGACAAGAGGAATACCTATGTAAGAATGTTGTTCATCGATTACAGCTCAGCATTCAACACCATAGTACCCTCCAAACTCGTCATTAAGCTTGAGACCCTGGGTCTCGACCCCGCCCTGTGCAACTGGGTCCTGGACTTTCTAACAGGCCGCCCCCAGGTGGTGAGGGTAGGAAACAACATCTCCACCCCGCAGATCCTCAACACTGGGGCCCCACATGGGTGCGTTCTCAGCCCTCTCCTGTACTCCCTGTTCACCTATGACTGCGTGGCCATGCACGCCTTCAACTCAATCATCAAGTTTGCAGACGACACTACAGTGGTAGTATTGATTACCAACAACGACCTGACGGCCCACAGGGAGGAGGTGAGGGCCCTCGGAGTGTGGTGTCAGGAAAATAACCTCACACTCAACGTCAACAAAACAAAGGATATGATCGTGGACTTCAGGAAATAGCAGAGGGAGCACCCCCTATCCACATCGACGGGGCAGTAGTGACGAAGGTGGAAAGTTTTAAGTTCCTCGGCGTACACATCACTGACAAACTGAAATGGTCCACCCACACAGACAGTGTGGTGAAGAAGGCACAACAGCGCCTCTTCAACCTCAGGAGGCTGAAGAAATTTGGCTTGTTACCAAAAACACTCACAAACTTTTACAGATGCACAATCGAGAGCATCCTGTCGGGCTGTATCACCGCCTGGTACGGCAACTGCTCCGCCCACAACCGTAAGGCTCTCCAGAGTGTTGTGAGGTCTGCACAACGCATCACCAGGGGCAAACTATCTGCCCACCAGGACACCTACACCACCCGATGTCACAGGAAGGCCAAAACGATCATCAAGGACAACAACCACCTGAGCCACTGCCTGTTCACCACGCTATCATCCAGCAGGCGAGGTCAGTACAGGTGCATCAAAGCTGGGACCGAGAGACTGAAAAACAGCTTTTATCTCAAGGCCATCAGACTGTTCAACAGCATCACTAACATTGAGTGGTTGCTGCCAACATACAGACTCAATCTCTAGCCACTTTAATAATCAATAATTGGATGTAATGAATGTATCACTTGTCACTTAAACAATGCCACTTTATTTAATGTTTACATACCTTACATTACTCATCTCATATGTATATACTGTACTCTGTACCATCTACTGCATCTTGCCTATGCCGTTCGGCCATCACTCATCCATATATTTATATGTACACATCCTTAATCATTCCTTTACACTTGTGTGTATAAGGTAGTTGTTGTGAAATTGTTAGATTACTTGTAGATATTACTGCACGGTCGGAACTAGAAGCACAAGCATTTCGCTACACTCGCATTAACATCTGCTAAACATGTGTATGTGACCAATAAAATTTGATTTGATTTGATTAAAACCTAATTATGATAAGTGTACAATATTACATATTGGATCTTTAAAAAATAAAACTTTTACATGACCCTGCAGTTTACCTATAAAATGGGCGGACGGTGAATATCACAAAAGATACAAATGAGCTCTCCATAATGAATTTCAAAAGAAAACTTGTAAGAATAGACAGGATCCTGCAACCATGGAGAGGTAAATACCCGTCTATTTATGGAAGAATTTCCCTGATGAACTCCTTAGTCATATCTCAGTTTACTCACTTACTTATGGCGCTGCCTACTCCGGATGATTCGTTTTTCAAATAATATGAGCAAAAATTATTTCGCTTTATCTGGGATGCTAAACCAGACAAGATAAAGCATCCTTATCTATATAATGAATATGAACTAGGTGGATTGAGATGATTTTACTTGAGCCCTAAATGGTTCTCAAATAGATTACTAAGAAAAGCTCTTCAATTGCTTAAAAATGGCCTTTTTGCCTTTGTGCAGATTGCCATGTCTCATTTTCGATTAATTGAAAATGAAACTTTTTTCAAAGTGTCTCTCTTTTTCAAACAAGCATTGCAGAGCTGGCTACAATTTCAATTTCATCCCCCTAAAGAGAAAGAACAAATATTATGGCTGAATTCAAATGTGCTGGTTGATAAAAGACCTGTATTTATTGAAAATATGTTTGAAAATGTTTTTTGTTTTTAAATTATATTGTAAATTGGAATGGTAGAGTTATGTCTTTCATGGAGTTATCAGAATTGTATGGGAAGGTCTGCTTAATCCAAGATTACAACCAATTGATTACAACATTACCCCAAAAATAGAAGAGGCAGGTGGCAGCGGGACGAGGTAGGAAACTGCTCTGTCTGCCTGATATAAAGGATCAAATCCTGCGGAGGAATAAAAAATAAGAAAGTATACCAGTTTCATTTGATGACCAGGATGTTGACAGCTGTGCCATACAGATTGCAAAATAGTTGGGAAGAGATGTTTTATGTACCAATGCAAGATTCAAGACCGTGCTTTTCAGCTAAAATTATTGTACAGAATTCTTGCCACCAACAAAAAAATATATATTTGGGGCATACAATCATCACAGCTCTGCAGATTTTGTTGTGAGGATACAGAATCAATTGACCATTTGTGTTGGTATTGCCCTCAGGTAGCCTGTTTCTGGTGTCAGGATCAGGAATGGCTGGAAAAACATAACATTGATCTAAAATTGACCCTAGAAATAGTATTGTTGGGAGATCTGGAGACATTGGGTCTGTCCATTTTTTTAAAATTAGTATTTCATTTTTTTTTACATTTTAACCTGTATTTAACTAGGCAAGTCAGTTATGAACAAATTCTTATTTACAATGACGGCCTGCCGGTGAACAGTGTGTTCTTGTTCAGGGGCAAAACGACTGATTTTTACCTTGTCAGCTCGGGGATTCAATCCAGCAACCTTTCGGTTACTGGCCCAACGCCCTCTTAGTAAAAGTATTTACCTTCAACTCGTAATCTGTGGATTCTATTTGATTAGATAGATTCAAATTGTATGTTAAACATCACAGCATAGTTGAAAGGTAAATGGTGCATAGAAATCCAAAGAGGGTTGCCAGCAGAGATAGGTGGGATGGGCTGAAGGAAGCTGAGGGTTGGGATGTGGAATTGGAGACAAATGGGAGTTGAGTTGCTGGGCGGGGGACAGAATGACGGTCAAAGTTAAAAGTACAAAAATAAAGTCAAAATAAAACATAACAAAAAGTATGTTTGAATGATACTGAGGGGCAGTATTGTTACAGCTAATGTATGTTTGCCTGAGGCTGATGCCATGCAGGTGTTTGTACACATATACACACACTCTCATTCAAATGCTAACACGTACACACATGTAAATAGTGCCATACATGCACGCAAACATATTCAGTTGGCCTTGCTGTTATGATTTTTTTAAGGGGGGGGGGGGGGGGGGGGTGTTCTCAGATGGTTGAGGGGCAGCTCTTGGGGAACTGTGGGGGGGATCTTGGAGGGCTGGTGGCCTGGTGGTTGGAAGCTTGGGCCGCTGGGTCCCCCGTTTTTGACCTTGTGGGAGATCTGTTGACGTGCCCTTGAGCAGGGCGTTGACGCTGGTTGCTTCTGTGGGTTGCTCTGGATGGGTCTGTTAGATGATTAATGTGATGTAGATGTTGAGCGGCTTCACTGCAAGTAGATTGTATGTTATATATATATTCAATAAAAAAAGGGCTGTAAAGCTACAATTGACTTGAAAGGCAAAAATGCAAACATGCAAATAAAGCTTTACACTAAGCAGTGTGTTAATGCAACACTGTTCAGTGTCTATTTAATTTTACACTGGGGAATTTGCTGTGTACATCATGGATTAGAAGCTTTGCCATTACGTTAGTGTGCTCTGCTAACTTTGAAAGGGCTACACTGACTGTGTCTCCATGGCAACCTGTATAACCACTGACTGACTGTCACTAACAGTCAGGGCCGTTTCTACTGTTTTGGGGACCCTAAGCGAGATTTGGTTGGGGGGGGCCCCCCTACCTTGCGGGCAAAACATTTTAGTGGCCCCCTCTTGGTGGTAGAAAGATAAATGTGCAGCTTTAAAGTTAATGTCCTAAAAGTAAGTTGAGACTCCGACTGACTTCCTAATTTGTTTTCTGCTTTTTTTTCGGGGGGGGGGGGCTAGCGGCCGCGGGGCCTTATGCACCCACTTACGTCACATATGCCTAGATACGGCACCGCTAACAGTGATTGGTTGTATAAAAAACTCTCTCTCTCCTTTTCTTTCTCTTTCCTTCTCCCTCTTTCTGTCTAGCCCACCCACCTCTTTCTCACTTACTTACTCACTCACACGATCTCTCTCTCTCTCTTCCCTCCTCTCTCTCTCGATCTCTCGCTCTCTCTGTTTTAATTACAGTAATGGATTTCTGTTAATATTGTCTCGTTTTCATCCTGATGACTTTGCGCTCTAGGCCTAACAAGAAAAAGACTCTCCGGAAAACCATTAGTATATTAATGACGTCCATATTTAAACACTGCTAGTGGGATGAAATAATTACACATTCCTAGATGACAATAATACATTCGTATTCTAATAGTATGTCGGATGGTCATCATTTCTCTATAGACATGAAGGAAATTAGTTCTAGAAATAGGTAGAAGCATATTTGGTGCAGATTGTCAGGGTTTGTTAAATGTACACTATTTTCAGTGAGCATTAGTCCCACTGAACTGGAGTTAAAATAACACTTTTGAAAGTGTTAAAGATTTAACTCTGTTGTAGTGTTCCCCATTCAACTCTTAAACTGTGTAACTGAACTTGGTTGTGGTGTTTGCATAGGTCTACTGTAGGGTAATATGCAGCACCTAGAGTATAAAACATTACACTTGATTTAGAGTAAACTAGACTCACTTTGCTTAGTGCTGACGTTGTTACACTTTCTCAGTGTAAGAAATTAACACCTGTAGTGTTACAGAAAATACTTTTTTGGTGTTGTTTTAACACTGTATTATGTAAAGCTTATTTTGCATATTTCCCAAGGTGCCTTTTCTCTTTGAGTTAACTGTAGAGTTACCACCCATGACTGTATTTGTTAGTGACAGAGACATGGTTATTGAATTATTTCCTTTTAAAGGCCTGTGGCTTTTACCAAGTGAGTACCTATGCGAATGCTGTCATTAAAATACAACAAAGTGTTACTTTGATGGCCTGGTAACAACACAGTGTTGTTCGGAAACTCCTGGTTTAAAGGCCGGTTTGCAAAGTGATGTGTAATTCCTATTGGAATCCAGCCAGAGTAAGAATATCCAACACTTGGCAATTATTTTCACAAGCAACCTGCATTCAGAATGATTGTCAGGGGTAGGAACATTGGTAAGTAGACTACCTAAAACATTTAAACTGGAACAACAATTTCAGTAATGGGTGCAATAAATCTAACTAACTATTTGGATTAGTTTAGAAAAATGTATGTTATTTATCTTTGTGTAGCATAAGATTAATAAATTAATCAATGGACATGCAAAAACATAGATATTGAAAACAATCCCCCCCCAAAAAAAATCGACCTGAAGTAGAGCCTCGTGGGAAATATGATAATGATGGGTGTGGTTTTGATGGTACCGTTTTACTCGCCAAAGTGTTACTTTAAACCACTGAGTGTTAATTTAATTTTTACAGAGTAAATTTAACTCCTGAATCAACATTAGAAATGTTCCACACAAAAAAATCTACACTGGACAATATGCTATATAGTTTGCCTTGACAAATGTGATCCAATATACTGTAAGCTACTCTTGCATCAGTCACAGTCTTGACCAGTGTGTTGTTGTGCTGAACAATGTGTAAAATGTGTTGTCTGTAATGTAATTCTTACCTGCTCCCTCCCTCTATCTACTGACAGGTGACTCACTGCACTCCATCTCACAAAAGCATTTTCCTTGATTGCTCGTGCCTCTGTCCTCACTAAGGTGAAATTGCCGGAACCTGGTTACCAACATTTACCCGGTTTTACTGCCCAAAACCACTACCTTTTCCTGTGATAAATAAGTGTGAGAAACCGGTAAATTATAATACATTATTTATATGAACAGCATGGCGTGAAATTGAACTTTTAAATTATGTGCAATGTCTAAATCTGGCTTCTCTATGGCCTCTGCATGATGAATCATCAACGCTCAGGGTGGGGACAGACAGCCCATCTCAGTATGGAACCCACTTCACAACGCATGTATTGTAGACCGATCATCTCATCATGGTAACTTTTTTTTCTTGTGACAGGTAGGCCTACATTTGCTGCAGCATAGCCTATGCTAGAGTAATATAAAGACAGAATGCATGTTTAATTCACACATCTCCATCTGGCTTTCAGGGGTCACCTTGTTTTTAAATTGTAAAGATTCATATTTTTTTTATCGTAGCTGCAGAGTTTTAAAACAGCCTTTCACTCGAATATTGTTGCTTTAAATCAGTGCACGTGCGAGCACTCTCTCACAGTTTTTCTCTCTCTCCACCCCATTCAAATTGCATCCAAAATAGATAATCCTGTTCTAGATTGATATACAGTATAGCCCTATATACAGTTGAAGTAGGAAGTTTACATACACTTAGGTTATCCCCTAGCCGTTCTGTGATAGAAGATCTGGATGAACCGGTCAGACAGATGAAAACAATATGGCAGAGCCTCATCTAGCTTAGCCTCATCAAATCAAATCAAATTTTATTGGTCACATACACGTGATTAGCAGATGTTATTGCGGGTGTAGCGAAATGCTTGTGCTTCTAGCTCCGACAGTACAATAATATCTAACAAGTAATATCTAACAAATTACACAACATATACCCAATACACACAAATCTAAGTAGGAATGAATTAAGACTATATACATATGGCCGAGAGATATCTGTCACGGTTGTCGTGGGTTAAGGAGGACCAAAACGCAGCAGGAATGTTGATGCTCATCTTGTGTATTTATTTACAAACTAAGTGAACAACAAAACGAAACAAACTTACGAACAACGAAACAAGAAACAATCTCCCACAATTAAACAGACAAACACACCCAACTAATATAGGACTTCCAATCAAAGGCAACACCACACAGCTGACTTGAATTGGAAGTCCACCCCAATTAACCAAACATAGACATACAACTAACTAGATCAACATAGAAATACATAAACAAGGAACAGTGCCCAAAAACCCCGGAATACTTAAATCAAATGCCCTTTTTAGAAAAACACCACCCCTAACCACATAAAACAAATACCCTCTGCCACGTCCTGACCAAACTACAATACCAATTAACCCTTATACTGGCCAAGACGTGACAATATCAGAGCGGAACGGACTAAGATATAGTAGAATAGTATAGTAAACAGTATTTACACATGAGATGAGTAATGCCAGATATGTAAACATTAAGTGACTAAGATACCGTAGAATAGTATAGAACACAACAAAGTATATACAGTTGAAGTCGGAAGTTTACATACACTTAGGTTGGAGTCATTAAAACTCGTTTTTCAACCACTCCACAAATTTCTTGTCAACAAACTATAGTTTTGGCAAGTCAGTTAGGACATCTACTTTGTGCATGACACAAGTCATTTCTCCAACAATTGTTTACAGACAAATTATTTCACTTATAACTCACTGTATCACAATTTCAGTGGGTCAGAAGTTTACATACACGAAGTTGTCTGTGCCTTTAAACAGCTTGGAAAATTCCAGAAAATGCTTTAGAAGCTCCTGATAGGCTAATTGACATCATTTGAGTCAATTGGAAGTGTACCTGTGGATGTATTTCAAGGCCTACCTTCAAACTCAGTGCCTCTTTGCTTGACGTTATCGGAAAATCAAAACAAATCAGCCAAGACCTCAGAAAAAATGTGTAGACCTCCACAAGTCTGGTTCATCCTTGGGAGCAATTTCCAAACCCCTGAAGGTACCACGTTCATCTGTACAAATAATAGTGCGCAAGTATAAACACCATGGGACCATGCAGCCATCATACCGCTCAGGAAGGAGATGCGTTCTGTCTCCTAGAGATTAACATACTTTGGTGCAAAAAGTGCAAATCAATCCCAGAACAACAGCAAAGGACCTTATGAAGATGCTGTAGGAAACCGGTACAAAAGTATCTATATCCACAGTAAAACGAGTCCTATATCGACAAAACCTGAAAGGCCGCTCAGCAAGGAAGAAGCCACTGCTCCAAAACCACCATAAAAAAGCCAGACTATGATTTGCAACTGCACATGGGGACAAAGATTGTACTTTTTGGAGAAATGTCCTCTGGTCTGATGAAACAAAATTGAACTGTTTGGCCATAATGACCATCGTTATGTTTGGAGGAGAAAGGGGGACGCTTGCAAGCCGAAGAACACCATCCCAACTGTGAAGCATGGGGGTGACAGCATCATGTTGTGGGGGTGCTTTGCTGCAGGAGGGACTGGTGCACTTCACAAAATAGATGGCATCATGAGGCAGGAAAATTATGTGGATATATTGAAGCAACATCTCAAGACATCAGTCAGGAAGTTAAAGCTTGGTCGTAAATGGGTCTTCCAAATGGACAATGACCCCAAGTATACTTCCAAAGTTCTGGCAAAATGGCTTAAGGACAACAAAGTCAAGGTATTGGAGTGACCATCACAACGCCTTGACCTCAATCCTATGGAACATTTGTGGGCAGAACTGAAAAAGCGTGTGCGAGCAAGGAGGCCTACAAACCTGACTCAGTTACACCAGCTCTGTCAGGAGGAATGGGCCAAAATTCACTCAACTTATTGTGGGAAGCTTGTGAAAGGCAACCTGAAATATTTGAGCCAAGTTAAACAATTTAAAGGCTATGCTACAAAATACTCATTGAGTGTATGGAAACTTCTGACCCACTGGGAATGTGATGAAAGAAATAAAAGCTGAAATAAATAATTCTCTCTGCTATTATTCTGACATTTCACATTCTTAAAATAAAGTGGTGATCCTAACTGACCTAAGACAGGGAATTTTTACTAGGATTAAATGTCAGGAATTGTGAAAAACTGAGTTTAAATGTATTTGGCTAAGGTGTATGTAAACTTCCGACTTCAACTGTATATAGTAGATGTCCTAGCCTACTTCACTGCAGTATTAGTCTTATATTTAGCTAATTAATGATGTGTTATGCATACTAAGCTTCTAACTTTAGGCCTCTGTTTCTTGCGCAATACGCAAGCACCTGTGCTTCGCTGGCCTCTCCTTAAAAAAACAGCCTTAGCACTTGAAAGCAAGAAAGGAACGAAGCAACAATAGAGAGTGAAATAGGTGGTAGACTAATAATATTGTGAAAGGTATATATGCGTCAGTCTACTAATTATACAAATACAGTAGGCCCATTATATAAAAAAAATGTAAATCAAATTTGCTAGCCTATACTTGTAACTTGGTAGCCTGCATGTGCTGCACTAGAATCTTATGTTCTCTTCTGCTTTATCATGGTTTGAACAATGTGCATAATTCCACTCCATATACAGTAATATAATAAAATACAGTACAGTAATACAGTTCACACTCAAAAAGATTAGCCTATTGAAGCTAGTTTAATTTATTTACCCAAGAGAGCATATACTGTATCTAGCTACATCTATGGGCTTTTATGTTTTTCTGTCTTGTGTAAGGGGCAGTAGACTCTATCATATGTGTATTGGATAATGGCACAATAGTTTTTTGGCCGTTGTTCTCATTAAATCTTGTTTATGTAGGGCTCATAAAATGCATTTAATATATGGCTCATCAGGCTCAGCTAGCATCAGGTTAGAATTTTTATACTGATCAAAGCTCTAATCAAATCTAGACATATTTACAGTATATACTTTATAATGCTTTTGAATGACACTTACGGTTTTGGCGGGAAATACTGGATTACCTGGAGAAAAGGGATTTATTCTCGGCATGGAACATTTGTAAAATACAGGGAAAATATGCAACGCTAGTCCTCACCTCCTTCTGTGACATTTTGAGAAGGAGGTGAGTAGAAAGGAAACAAGCAATCACAGAAACGATTCAGGACACGATTCACAGTGTGTTGTCTGAGGTGTGGTTCTAACAGTCTGCTCCTCCTTTCCTGCCAGGTGACTCACTGCACTCCATCTTCATGGTGCACCAGCCATCCCACCCAGCATCCCACCAGCCACCCCACCCCTCGTCCTGGCCACTGAGGACCAGGTGTAGCACTGTGGGGGTCCGGCCTTGGCTGCAGCCAAGGACAGGGCCTAAGACAGGAGGATCAGGGAAGGAGAACAATGTAACTGCAGCCAAAGACCCCAGGATCAGGTAAGGGCCCCAATGGGAGACTGGACGGCTACAACAGGCTGTCACAATTGGCGGTTCTCATGTTGACTTATTACTATATCTATCACCTCACTTCACACGGTTGTTTTCACATTTAAGAGCAAGGATAGATATAATGGCAAAAGGATCCCAAGAGGGCACATGAGACATAGGAGGTAGGGAATTCTTGCAAGTTCCAAAGCTTAGAATCTGTTTCATCGTTCCCTGTCCCAGCACACGGGTTCTTCGAGCCGGATAGTTTGATATACACTTGGATTTGTTATTTAGAGTCTATATCACATTAAAATATCCTCTTTGATCCTCTTTGATTCATTAGCAAAATGCTATGTTTTGCGTGGGGGATATAAATGGTGGGAGTAATGAAATTCAATGCATTGGCATCTTTTCTAATGCAGAAACACACAGACACACATGCTCAGGCTCAGGTAGCCATAGCAACAAGTCCACTCTGCTCCTCTGTTGCTCTCATAAACATATTTCAGTCAAAGTCCGGGTATTGAAATCACGAACACTTTGCAATATTAACAGTCTTTGCACATCGAATTAGTCTACCTCAATGTTTCAGCCTGCAAAGAGCCAAGGTACAACGCAGTGAAACTAGAATGTAGAGCAGTGTAACGCCCTGGCCATAGAGAGGGGTTTTTTGTTCTTTATTTTGGTTAGGCCAGGGTGTTACATTGGGTGGGCGTTCTATGTTCGGTTTCTATGTGTTTGTATTTCGTTGTTTTGGGCCGTATGTGGCTCCCAAATCAGGCACAGCTGAAGTTCGTTGCTGTTGATTGGGAGTCACACATAAGTGCATGTTTTTCCGTTGGGGTTTTGTGGGTAATTGTTCTTGTTACAGTGTTTGCACCTGACAGGACTGTGTTGGCTGTCAGTTTATTGTTTTTGTAATTGTATAGTGTTCCGTTTCATTAAATATATCATGAACACTAACTCCGCTGCATTTTGGTCTTCTTCCGACGACCGACGTTACAGAATTACCCACCAACAACTGACCAAGCAGCGGAGGAAGGAGAAGCGACAGGAGTACAGCTTGATGGACTCGTGGACATGGGAACAAATCCTGGACGGAGAGGGACCATGGACTCAGGCTGGGGATTATCGCTTCCCGCAGTGGGAGATTGAAGAGAGCGGAGAGGCGATACTATGAGGAGAGAGAGCGCAACGAGCACGAGAGGCAGCCCCAATAAAAAAAAATTGGGGGGGGCACACGGGACAGTCGGCGGAGCCGAGGTCGGAACCAGAGCCAGTCGGGCTGACATTGGAGGTGAGCGAGGGGTACGAGGCAGAAACTGTGAAGGAGTTAATGGGGAAATTAAAGGAGAGAGAGATGAGAGAGCTGCTAGTTTGGTGCATAAGGCACGGCATTCGTCCTACGGAGCGTGTCGTGGATATGATGTCACCTGAGGCAGCTCTCCATACTCGGCCTGAGGTGCGTGCTGGTTGTCTGGTGAAAACTGTGCCTGCGCCCAGAAACAGGCCTCCTGCATGTCTTCCCAGCCCTGCACGTCCTGTGCCTACGCCCAGAACCAGGCCTCCTGCATGTCTTCCCATCCTGGTCAAGCCCGTGCCTCCTCCTCGGACCAGTCCTCCAGTGGGTCTTCCCATCCTGGTTAATCCTGTGCCTCCTCCAAGGACCAGTCCTCCGGTGGATCCCTCCACCCTGGTCTCTCCTGTGCCGCCTCCTCAGACCAGGCCTCCAGCGGGTCTCCCCAGCCTGGTGAGTCCAGGGCCTGCGCCCAGAGCCAGACCTCCCTCATGTCTCCCCAGCCTGGTGAATCCTGAGCCGGATCTGCCAGAGTGGCCCACCTGTCCGGATCTGCCAGGGTGCCCCGCCTGTTCGGATCAGCCAGAGTGGCCCGCCGTGCCGGCGCTGCCGGAGTGGCCCGCCTGTCCGGATCTGCCAGGGTGCTCCGCCTGTCCGGAGCTGCCAGAGTGGCCCGTCTGCCCGGAGCTGCCAGAGTGGCCCGTCTGCCCGGAGCTGCCAGAGTGGCCCGTCTGCCCGAAGCAGCCCGAGTGGCCCGGCCTTCGGCGCGGCCAGGTGAGCCACCTAAGAGGGCGACGCCAAGGGTGGGGCAGAGGCTACGTCCCGCACCTGAGCCGCCGCCGTAAGAGGGCCCACCCAGACCCTCCCCTTCAGTGTCAGGTTTTGCGGCCGGAGTCCGCACCTTGGGGGGGGGGGGGGGGGGTGTACTGTAACGCCCTGGCCATAGAGAGGGGTTTTTTGTTCTTTATTTTGGTTAGGCCAGGCTGTTACATTGGGTGGGTGTTCTATGTTCTGTTTCTATGTGTTTGTATTTCGTTGTTTTGGGCCGTGTGTGGCTCCCAAATCAGGCACAGCTGAAGTTCGTTGCTGTTGATTGGGAGTCACACATAAGTGCATGTTTTTCCGTTGGGGTTTTGTGGGTAATTGTTCTTGTTATAGTGTTTGCACCTGACAGGACTGTGTTGGCTGTCAGTTTATTGTTTTTGTAATTGTATAGTGTTCCGTTTCAATAAATATATCATGAACACTAACTCCACTGCATTTTGGTCTTCTTCCGACGACCGACGTTACAAGCAGCCACAAACTAAGAAAAATATATGTAATAATATACTGTATGTCTTAGCCGACACTTTTATTGAAAGCAACTACATTACAGTAAGTGCATACATTTTTTGAATGTGTAATCCCTGTGGGAGTTGAACCCTTGACCTTGCTGCACTCTACTTATCCACACATGATAGCTAGCTGCCAGGACCAGTACAGCTCTGACCCCAATCAGAGGATGTAGTTCTGAGTAACACCACATAAGACTGAGGTAACAGGAGCCATTTGTCACAGTGACACGGTGACTGTGTCTTAAATGGCACCCTATTTCCTATATATTACTGAGATGGCGCCGAAGAACATAGCTGACGTTTTACATTCTCCCAATCAATTGTGCAATTTTATAAAAAAATGTGCGTTTTGTGAAACTTATTTTTTAACTTATTGCGTACGTAATGTTGCTGCTACCGTCTCTTATGACCGAAAATAACTTCTGGACATCAGAAAAGCAATAACTCACTGCGGACAGGAAGAAACTTTTTCCTTTAATGAGTCTGACGAGAAGGATATCCTGCTTTCACTGGAACAGGCCCAGATCCACGACTTTTGCATGACGAAAAGACGTCAGAAAAGGGGACGCAGTTCGGGGATCCTTCTGAGAATCCGGAGGCGAGCAAGCAAACTCCCAATGCCTTCCATTCTCCTTGCTAACATGCAATCGTTGGAAAATAAAATTGATGACCTACTATTAAGATTATCCTTCCCAACGGGACATTAAAAACTGTAACATCTTATGTTTCACCGAGATGTGGCTGAACAAAGAAACTGACAGTATAGAGCTGGTGGGATTTTCCATGCACCGGCAGAACAGAGACGCTACCTCTGGTGGGGGTGTGTATCTTTTTGTCAATAACAGCTGGTGCGCGATGTCTAATATTAAGACATCTCGAGGTATTGCTCGCCTGAGGTAGAGTACGTTATGATAAGCTGTCGACCACACTATCTACCAAGAGAGTTCTCATCTGTATTATTCGTATCCGTCTATTTGCCACCACAAAGCGAAGCTGGCACTAAGACCGCTCTCAACCAACTCTATAAGGCCATAAGCAAAGAAGAAAATGCTAATCCAGCAGCGGCGCTTCTAGTGGCCAGGGACTTTAATGCAGGCAAACTTAAATCAGTTTTACCAAATTTTTTCCCACATGTGCAACCAGGGGGAAAAAATCCCAGACCACCTTTACTCCATACACAGAGATGCATACAAAGCTCTCCCCCACCCTCCATTTGGAAAATCTGACCGTAATTCTATCCTCCTGATTCCTGCTTAAAAGCTAAAACTAAAGCAGGATGTAACAGTGACTCGCTCAATACGGAAGTGGTCAGATGCTACACTACAGGACTGTTTTGCTAGCACAGACTGGAATATGTTCCGGCATTCATTTAATGGCAATTAGGAATACACCACCTCAGTCATTGGCTTCATCAATAAGTGCATCGATGACGTCGTCCCCACAGTGACTGTACGTACATATATCCCAACCAGAAGCCATGGATTACAGGCAACATTTGCATCGAGATAAAGGCTAGAGCTGCCGCTTTCAAGGACTGGGAGACTAATCCGGACGCTTATAAGAAATCCTGCTATGCCCTCAGACGAACCATCAAACAAGCAAAGCGTCAATACAGGATTAAGAGTGAATCCGACTACACCGGCTCAAACAATCGTCGGATGTGTCAGGGCTTGAAAACTATTACGGACTACAAAGGGAAACCCAGATGCGATCTGCCCAGTGATGCGAGCCTACCAGACGATCTAAATGCCTTTTATGCTCGCTTCGAGGCAAGCAACACTGAAGCATGCATGACAGCACCAGCTGTTCTGGATGACTGTGTGATAACACTCTCGGTAGCCGATGTGAACAAAACCTTTAAACAGGTAAACATTCACAAAGCCGCTTGGCCAGACGGATTACCAGGACGTGTACTCAAAGCATGCACGGACCAACTGTCAAGTTTCTTCTCATTTTCAACCTCTCCCTGACCGAGTCTGTAATACCTACATGTTTCAAGCAGACCACCATAGTCCCTGTGCCCAAGGAAGCGAAGGTAACCTGCCTAAATGATTACTGCCCTGTGGCACTCACAACGGTAGCCATGAAGTGCTTTGAAAGGCTGGTCATGGCTCACGTCAACAGCATCCTCCCGGACACCCTAGACCCACTCCAATTCGCATACCGCCCCAACAGATCCACAGATGACGCAATCTCAATCGCACTCCACACTGCTCTTTCTCACCTGGACAAAAGGAACACCTACGTGAGAATGCTGTTCATTGACTACAGCTCAGCGTTCAACCCCATAGTGCCCACAAAGCTCATCACTAAGATAAGGACTTTGCGACTAAACACCTCCCTCAGCAACTGGATCCTGGACTTCCTGACGGCCGCCCCCAGGTGGTAAGGGTAGGTAACAACACATCTGCCACGCTGATCCTCAACACGGGGGGCCCTCAGGGGTGTGTGCTCAGTCCCCTCCTGTACTTCCTGTTCACCCATGACTGCATGGCCAAGCACAACTCCAACATCATCATTAAGTTTTCTGAAGACACAACAGTGATCACCGAAAACAATGACACAGCCTATAGGGAGGAGGTCAGAGACCTGGCAGTGTGGTGCCAGGATAACAACCTCTCCCTCAACGTGATCAAGACAAAGGAGATGATCGTGGACTACAGTTTGAGAGCTTCAAGTTCCTTAGTGTCCACATCACCAACGAACTGTCATGGTTCAAACACACCAAGACAGTCGTGAAGAGGGCACGACAATGCCTATTCACCCTCAGGGTCCTCAGATCCTGAAAGTTCTACAGCTGCACCATCGAAAGCATCCTGACTGGTTGTATCACCGCCTGGTGTGCTTCCGACCGCATGGCACTACGGAGGGTAATGTGTTCGGCCAAGTACATCACTGGGCCAAGCTTCCTGCCATACAGGACCTCTATACCAGGCTGTGTGGATCTGTTGGGGCGGTATGCAAATTGGAGTGGGTCTAGGGTTTCTGGGTTAACGGTGTTGATGCTAGCCATGACCAGGCTTTCAAAGCACTTCATGACTACAGATGTGAGTGCTATGGGTTGGTAGTCATTTAGGCAGGCTACCTTCATGTTCTTGGGCACAGGGACTATGATGGTATGCTTGAAACATGTTGGTATTTCTGACTCGGTCAGGGACAGGTTGAAAATGTCAGTGAAGACACTTGCCAGTTGGTTAGTGCATGCTCGGAGAACACGTCCTGGCAATCCGTATGGTCCTGCGGCATTATGAATGTTGACCTGTTTAAAGGTCTTACTCACATCGGCTACGGAAAGCGTGATCACACAATCATCCGGAACAGCTGGTGCTCTCATGCATGCTTCAGTGTTGCTTGCCTCGATGCACGCACAAAAGTAATTTAGCTCGTAGGCTCTTGTCACAGCTGTGCTTCCCTTTGTTTCTTTTTTTCACCTTTATTTAACCAGGTACGCTAGTTGAGAACAAGTTCTCATTTACAACTGCGACCTGGCCAAGATAAAGCAAAGCAGTGTGACAGAAACAACAACACAGAGTTACATGGAATAAACCAGCATACAGTCAATAACACAATAGAGAAAAAAAAGAAAGTCTATATACTGTGTGTGCAAATGGCATGAGGAGGTATGGCAATACATAGGCCATAGTAGCAAAGTAATTACAATTTAGCAGATTAACACTGGAGTGATAGATGAGCAGATGATGATGAGCAGATGATGATGTGTAAGTAGTGATACTGGTGTGCAAAAGAGCAGCAAAGTAAATAAAAACAATATGGGGATGAGGTAGGTAGAGTAGGTGGGCTATTTACAGATGGACTATGTACAGCTGCAGCGATCGGTTAGCTGCTCAGATAGCTGATGTTTAAAGTTAGTGAGGGAAATGTAAGTCTCCAGCTTCAGCGATTTTTACAATTCGTTCCAGTCACTGGCAGCAGAGAACTGGAAGGAAAGGCAGCCAAAGTAGGTGTTGGCTTTGGGGATGGCCAGTGAGATATACCTGCTGGAGCGCGTGCTACGGGCAGGTGTTGTTATCGTGACCAGTGAGCTGAGATAAGGCGGAGCTTTATCTAGCATAGACTTGTAGATGACCTGGAGACAGTGGGTCTGGCGACGAATATGTAGCGAGTCCGTAATAGTTTGCAAGCCCTGCCACATCCGACGAGCATCGGAGCCGGTGCAGTAGGATTCAATCTTAGTCCTTTATTGACGCTTTGCCTGTTTGATGGTTTGTCGGTGGGCATAGCGGGATTTCTTATAAGCGTCCGGGTTAGAGTCCCGTTCCTTGAAAGCGGCAGCTTTAACCTTTAGCTCAGTGCGGATGTTGCCTGTAATCCATGGCTTCTGGTTGGGGTATGTACAGTCACTGTGGGGAGACATCATTGATGCACTTATTGATGAATCCAATGACTGATGTTGTTTACTCCTCAATGCCATTGGAAGAATGCCAGAATATATTCCATTCTGTGATACAACAGATACCTGCCAGACCAGTGAATGGCCAATAATGAACATGATTTGACTTCTATAAACATTTGTCTTCTAGCTTTAGTGACCCAATAATGCACTGACAGACACACAGCCTTGACGTCAGAGCTCAGGGAAAATGATCATCGTCAGGACAGGAAGTTGATGGTTAGCAGAGAAAGCACTGTGTGGGCGTACATGGTTACAACACACCTTTTTAGTTAAATGGCTTTCTAAGTACCTACAGACAGTATGTTTATGTTTATTGACACGAGGGAGGTTGACATCCACACATTTATTATTGTGCACTGTTGAAGTGAGCTTAGCTTTGTACGGCTAGCATAATAGTCCTGTAGCTTAGCATCTGCGTCATCTGACCACTTCCGTATTGAGCGAGTCACTAGTACTTCCTGCTTTAGTTTTTGCTTGTAAGCAGGAATCAGGAGGATAGAGTTATGGTCAGATTTGCCAAATGGAGGACGAGGGAGAGCTTTGTACGCATCTCTGTTTGTGGAGTAACATCTTGATAAATGTTACCTACGTTAACATGTTGTTAATTCCTGTGGAATCGACGTTGGATGTGAACACATATCACTTATCAAGATATTACATTTTGTTCCCAGTTTGTGAAGCATAATGAAGACTTTGTAAATGGATACAGAAGATTAAGGAAATGCAGACAGTTTTAGTGAATCTACAGGGGATTCTGTTTTATTTCATGTCTCTCCAGTTTTCCCCTTAAAATGCTGCAGTGATCAGTACCATCAGCTTTTACAATGGAGCCCATAAAAACATAATTCTGGAAATTTCCCTTTGAAACTCAATACCTGCATCCCAAATGGCACCCTGTTCCCTGCATTGTACACTACCTTTGACCAAAACACTATGGGTCCTTGTCAAAAATAGTGCGCTAGCATTAGGAATAGAATGCCATTTGGGATGTACACAATCAATAACTAACGAGCCAGGACATAATATACTATATGTTCATGTAATGAAACAAGGAGAATGATCACCCTAACCCTATAGCCTTATATCCACCCTCATATCTAAATCTATTTTCTCTTGGGCATTGTCTGTCCCTTGTGCTCATCCAAAGTAAATGCCAACGTATTAATCTAATTAAAGAGATTATATTTTCACTTATTGCCTTATTCAGGATTGGTCTCCATGGTGATAGCAGCGTTTCACAGCCATATTTGTTTATATGAGGTCAGTAAGAGACTTTCAATGGGCCTAAACAACCTCTCACTCAACGTCAACAAAACAAAGGAGATGATCATGGACTTCAGGAAACAGCAGAAGGTGCACCCCCCTATCTACATCAACGGGACCGCAGTGGAGAAGGTGGAAAGCTTCGAGTTCCTTGGCGTACACATCACTGACAAACTGGAATGGACCACCCACACAGACAGTGTGGTGAAGAAGGCGCAACAAAGCCTCTTCAACCTCAGAAGGCTAAAGAAATTTTGCTTGTCACCTAAAACCCTCACACATTTTTACAGAAGCGCAAATTGAAAGCATCCTTTGATTTGATTTGATTTGATTGAGGTCAGTGCTTTGTGATGGCCACTCCAATACCTTGACTTTGTTGTCCTTAAGCCATTTCGCCAGAACTTTGGAAGTACGCTTGGGGTCATTGTCCATTTGGAAGACCCATTTGCAACCAAGCTTTACCTTCCTGACTGATGTCTTGAGATGTTGCTTCAATATATCCACATAATTTTCCATCCTCATGATGCCATCTATTTTGTGAAGTACACCAGTCCCTCCTGCAGCAAAGCACCCCAACAACATGATGCTGCCACCCACGTGCTTCACGGTTGGGATGGCGTTCTTTGGCTTGCAAGCCTCCCCCTTTCTCCTCCAAACATAACGATGGTCATTATGGCCAAACAGTTCTATTTCTCTTTCATCAGACCAGAGAACATTTCTCCAAAAAGTACGATCTTTGTCCCCGTAGCCTGGCTTTTTTTATGGGGGCTTTGGAGCAGTGGCTTCTTCCTTGCTGAGCGGCCTTTCAGGTTATGTCGATATTGGACTCGTTTGACGGTGGATATAGATACTTTTGTACCGGTTTCCTCCAGCATCTTCACAAGGTCATTTGCTGTTGTTCTGGGAGTGATTTGCACTTTTCGCACCAAAGTACATTCATCTCTAGGAGACAGAACACGTCTCCTTCCTGAGCGGTATGACGGCTGCGTGGTCCCATGGTGTTTATACTTGTGGACTATTGTTTGTACAGATGAATGTGGTACCTTCAGGCATTTGGAAATTGCTCCCAAGGATGACCCAGACTTGTGGAGGTCTACAATTTCTTTCTGAGGTCTTGGCTGATTTCTTTTGATTTTCCGATGATGTCAAGCAAAGAGGCACTGAGTTTCAAGCTAGGCCTTGAAATACATTCACAGGTACACCTCCAATTGACTCAAATGATGTCAATTATCCTATCAGAAGCTTCTAAAGCCATGACATCATTTTCTGGAATTTTCCAAGCTGTTTAAAGGCACAGTCATCTTAGAGGATGTAAACTTCTGACCCACTGGAGTTGTGATACAGTGAGTTATAAGTGAAATAATCTGTCTGTAAACAATTGTTGGAAAAATGACTTGTGTCATGCAGAAAGTAGATGTCCTAACTGACTTGCCAAAACTATAGTTTGTCAACAAGAAATTTGTGGAGTGGTTGAAAAACGAGTTTTAATGACTCCAACCTAAGTGTATGTAAACTTCCGTCTTCAACTGTATATACTTTGTTGTGTTCTATACTATTCTACAGTATCTTAGTCACTTAATGTTTACATATCTGGCATTACTCATCTCATGTGTAAATACTGTTTTCTATACTATTCTACTGTATCTTAGTCCGTTCCGCTCTGATATCTCTCGTCCATATGTATATAGTCTTAATTCATTCTTACTTAGATTTGTGTGTATTGGGTATATGTTGTGTAATTTTTTAGATATTACTTGTTAGATATTACTGCACTGTCGGAGCTAGAAGCACAAGCATTTCGCTACACCCGCAATAACATCTGCTAATCACGTGTATGTGACCAATAAAATTTGATTTGATTTGATGAGGCTAAGCTAGATGAGGCTCTGCCATATTGTTTTCATCGGTCTGTCCGGTTCATCTAGACCTTCTATCACAGAACGGCTAGGGGATAGGGGTTGTGTACTGGACTTGACTGTCATGATACCAACTTTAAATTAGCAGTTATACTTTTTCTTTACAAGTTCTGAGCATATCACATACCTGAAGAGTAAAATGTAAATCACCTTGTATAATTTTTACTGCCGTTGGAGATAAACAGACAGTCTTTCTGTCATACGGTCTGTAGGTACTTAGAAAGCCATTTAACTAAAAGGTGTGTTATAAACATGTACGCCCACACAGTGCTTTCTCTGCTAACCATCAACTTCCTGTCCTGACGATGATCATTTTCCCTGAGCTCTGACGTCAAGGCCGTGTGTCTGTCAATGCATTACTGGGTCACTAAAGCTTGAAGACACATGTTTATAGAAGTCAAATCATGTTCATTATTGGCCATTCACTGGTCTGGCAGGTATCTGTTGTTGTATCACAAAGAGGATTGAAAGCAGAGTTAATTAGAGCAGATTTAATGCCTTTGCCCCTTATTGCCTCTTGTGTGGATGGAAACTGTGTGTGTGTATGTGTGTGTGTGTGCTCTGTATCAGATGTACACTGATGACATGCTCTGGCTTTATGCAGGGGGTTGAAAGGAAGGATGTGGATGTGGCCTTGAGCGGCACACTGTAACATAACCTACAGTATATAGGCTAACGTACAGTACGTACAATTCTATACATCCAATACCCATTTCTGCTTATGTTTATTGACACGTGTCCTCTCCGAGGGAGATTGACATTCACACATTTATTAGTGTGCACTGTTGAAGGGAGCTTAGCTTCCTACGGCTAATTTGTTATTCATAAATAAGGCATTCATTCTTTAGGATTATGGAAATGGCCTTTCTGTATAATTATATTATTGCAGGAGAAATTAGTCTTACATAGCCCTAGAACTTACTGAGCTATGTTCTCTTCTGTAGAATTCTGCCCAAAGACAATAAGGCAGAAAGACGTGGGATGCTTTTGTGATGCTGAATGGAAGTAAATGTTATGTATTTGGTATACAGTTGTCCTTCAGCGCTTCAGGGAAGAAAAACTGTTTGTTTCAAAGAAAAAACTACTTCAAGCATTAGAATAAGCTCCCCTAAAACCAATACATAAAAAGTATATAAAAAAAGAATAAGCTGCCTTGTCTCTCGGCATCAGGTCCATTCTTCTCTGTTCTTATATTTTTTTTTTTACAGTAGTCAAGTCATCACCCTCTGTACTAAGAAGCCAAGAAAATGTGTGTTACCACGGCAACCCATCTTATCAATCACGAAGCAGGGAGCAAATAGGAAGAATAATGTTTGATTGATTTGCTCAGGGTGAATGTTCCCGTTTACCGTTATTGACGGTTTATGTTGTTTTCCAATTATTTAAATATCTTACAAAGAAAATCAGTTCAAACAGTCAAAACATAATTTCTGATTACAACAAAACATCTGGAAAAGGCACTGCCTTCTGAAGGCACTGTATACACTTGCTCTCATCCCCACCCTTCCCCAATACGCGTGTAAATATTGGATTATAAATTGTGCCTTCCTGTATTATACTTATGCAAAAAATATACAGTATATTCTACTGACATTTACTTTATGTTCGTATTCTTATCTTGTATTATTTATTATTGTTGTTGCATTGTCAAGAAGGAACCTGCAAGTAATAATTTAGTTGGATGATGTTTGCAATGTGTATCCCGTACAACTAATACAACTTGGAACTTTTGCTGATCTTTTCTCTTCTCTTCGTTATTGAAAACTATAGGCTACACTGTTATGGAGTGTCAAGTGTAAACACTTTACCTAGCAGCCAACCTGCTTGCACCAATCCCTTGTAATTATAGTAAAATACTGTGGAAAAACAAACCCCTCCCCTCAATGAATTTCATTAATTCATTGAATTCATTCCGATTACAGTAGCATTGACTTTTTACAGTATAATACAGTCAATTTTAAAGTATTGTACTGTGTGTCATGATACCGTATTTATATTACAGTAGGTGTACTGTATTATAAAATACAGAATTTTACTTGCCACCGAGCTGCCTGTAAGCTACTGTCAAATTCAGAGTAACCCCTTTACAGTGTACTCTGTGAATTAGGCCTATACCCTGTGAATAATTTTGCATGCTTACATTGCATTATAACACTGTCATTGTACACTAGGTCTACACCTGCAAGCTGTAAGTAAAGTGTTACACTATTATATATTGTGGATTGTGTAATCTTGCACATGATATAGGCTAATTCTTGGGCAAGACAACATGTGTGACTATCATGAGAAGCTCTCTTTTTCCACTCCAGATTCATTTAATAGAGGAAATGTGCTTCTGCTTGGCGTGCCATGCTGATCTGAAAACAATTGAGTTGTTCTGCGTGTTGCTATCTCCTGTTCTGTAATTATATGAAGACAAAGCAAGCAGACCTCAATGATATGATTAGGATCATTCTGTTCTGAGAGACCTGCACAGTGCAGTGTGCACCCTTGAAATGAATTCTAGGTAGAGAAGTGACGTGGTGAAATGGAGAAATGTGTTAATTCATTGCAGTGGTATTGCTGTTCCAGTGAAAGAGAGGGAAGATTTCTCAGTGGGATAATAGCTACGGTATAGTTGTATATGTTCATCATAAAGAGGTAGCCCTTTTCTCTATTGGACCTTGTTTTTCTCCAGCTTCTGCCATTATTTTGAATGATTAAGAGTACTGACCTTTAGCACAAGCCTTCTAGCTACACTACCTTTATCTCTCCATTCTTATCTTCCCTCTCTTTCTTTTCTTCCCTCTTTCTCTATATTTTCTTCTTCCCTCTGTCCCACTAATCAGCCACGGTGCCTGTTTTGCTTCAAAAACAATCGGGACATTTTCATCAGATCAGAGCTCTCCATTCCTTCCTTCCTTCCTGCAGCGAAAGCCGGAGTGACTGTAGTGGATTGGGGGGGTGAGATGTAACAGCCTCAGCAGCTGGACAATATACTGTAAGAGGAGGCACTGACAGGAGTCAGGATGCAAGATGCTGCTACCAATCTGCTTTAGTTCATTGCTACTGCACCTTAGTGATAATAAAGGAACCAACCACAGCAAGCTCTAGGACTTGGATCTATTGTACAGCTGCCGATGCTCTGCTTCCCTGGCTGCCTCAGCTGTTTGTAGTTCTCTCAGCGAGGCGCACTGAAAGATTTCTAGGTGGGCTTGATAATTATGCCATAAGCAGCTGACGCTAAATGAACATCTCTAGCATCTCTCAATGGAACTGCCTGGACAAACGGAGCGCCTGTAATGTGAGAGGATACTGCTGTTACAGCTTGTGATGCACATCTACTGGCCACATCACGTTACATTGGATCTTGATGTGAGGAAATGCAACTGAACTCCTCTTGGTGAGAGAGGAATCTCTGCCTCTGCTTCTGTGTGGTGGAGCCGCTCACCATAGTCTGACTGCTCCGAACGCTCTGTGATCGCAGGATGTGGTGGTGCTGACTCTATCGTGTCTGATACCATCTGCTACTTCTGCGTTTCCGTACCCCACCATCCCTCTCTGTCTGTCAAAGGAACGCTACCCACCTACCTACCTGCACCGATGTCGTGGATGGATGGAGCGTTGCGCAGGAGTGAGGGTTTTATAAAGCAGCGGCACCATCAGTGTACACAGAGCAGTAAAACCGCATGGTGAGACAGTGATCAGAGAGGTGCAAGAGAGAGAGACAGAGAGAGAGAGAGAAAGAACCAGAGAGAGAGAGAGAGACAGAGAGAGAGAAGTACTAGAGAGAGAGAGATAGAGAGAGAAAGAAACAGAGAGAGAAGTACTAGAGAGAGAGAGTGAGAGAGAGAGAAACAGAGAGAAACAGAGAGAGTGAGAGGTACTCTAGAGAGAGATTAAACCATCTGACAGTCAGAGAGTGAGTGACAGTGTGTAGTGGAGAGTGGTTCCTTCCTGCCTGCCTGACAGAGCTGCAGTGTGTGAAGCCGCTGTCTCTCTCTCTCTGCTCTGATACTCTAATAGGTTAATGAGACAAGTAATGCAGGAGCTGTAGAGAGGAGAGAAGAGACAAGACTCCCGTGACTACAGCACAGGGAGGATGCTCTGAGGACCAGACTGAGGAGTGCTCTGAGGATTCAGGGATTCACATTGCAGAGTGCATACAGAGAGAGGGCTTCTGTACGTACCTGAGATACCGCAGTTAACCGCTGCACCTTATAACACATTCAGCATGGATGAACTGTGTACATACACAGATAGCATGGACAAAAACTCCCTAAAGTACTCAAAGACTGAGCAGACTGAAAAAATGTGGATGCGATTCAAAGGAATGTAAGTTTTCTCTTTCTTTCATCCCTCCTCTCGTGTTTAACTTCCCCAGAGAGGGACTGACTTAGAGGCATGTGATCTGTAAGGGTGGATGAAAGAGTGAGGTTATTTCAAGCTCTTGTGAAATGTTTATTTGTTATCAGAAGTGATGCAGTGTTGAATTATGCCGGTTCTGTCGCGTTTCTGCAGTATCTTAGTTTTCCATCACTATACTGTATATTGAAGCACGTTTAATAGTATTCTTATGTGCACATCTTTGTTTTGTAAACAATACATTAGTGTGTATAAAGCACTACAACTGTAGGTTTGTACATTTCATGATTTCAATGTATGTATGAACAAATGTACCTAGCAGTGGAGGCTGCTGAGGGGAGGACGGCTCATAATAAGAGCCCGTCCTCCCCGATTAAGGTGCCACCAACCTCATGTGGTATGCAGGTACGTACATACCTTAGCATATGCGTATATACGTGTATACAGAAAGCAGATAGGTATGTAGGTAAGTTGGTAGTCAGGTAGGTACCTACACTTGTATTTACCTACTGTTTTTACAGTAAATTAATTAATTAATTCATCAATTCATCAATTAATTAATGATTGAATGAATGGAAGTTATAATGGTATAATATGTGTTCTTCTGCAGTTCTGTTTTTACCTTCTAATCAATATGTTACCACAACAAATTGATCAAGCTAAATACAGCTGTCAGCATGATTAGACTAATATGCTATTACATAATATATAATTTCACAGCTTGCAACAAATGAATGGATCAATTATGTAGCTGTTAAACTTGTATCTGACAAACATGTATCTCAGTAGAAGCAAACTGTTTATCACTGAAGCTTGTCTAAACCCATTATGTATTCAATAGTTCATTATAACGTGCAGTCACGCTCTATATACACGTTTGCGCCTACACACACTATACCGCTGAAATCCCTGATCACATAGTCCTCAGTCACACCCTGTCCCCTGAGCATCTCCAGGGGACAGGGTGTGACGGAGAGAGGGGAGTAGAAGAGAGGACAGAAGGTGCAAAGGAGAGAAGAGAAGAGCAGAGGAGAGCAGAGGATGGAAGAGGAGAGGAAGGGAGGAGAGGGGAGAAGGAGAGTAGAGTAGAGGAGAACAGAGGTTAGAGTAGAGCAGGGCAGATATCTGTCCATAATTATTAGGCGGGCTGATCTAAGTCAGCACACTGGGGGAAACGGTGACCACTGACTAGCTGTTTTCTGGCTGGTTGGGTGGCTGTCTGGTTAACTGGCTGATCTCAGAGATTAAAAACATTCTAATCCTCTCAGCTCACAAAGAGCAGCACGCACGTACGCACGCAGACACACGCAGACACACACACACACACACACACACACACACACACACACACACACACACACACACACACACACACACACACACACATTATTTAATCAAATCAAATCAAATGTATTTATAAAGCCCTTTTTACATTTAGTCAGGCCTCTCCACTGGGCACTGCAATAACATGGTGTCACTCTGAGCCTCTGTTTACAGAGCATTTGGAAAGTACTCAGGCCCCTTCCATTTTTCCACATTTTGTTACGTTACAGCCTTATTCTGAAATGGATTAAATAAAAAAATGTCTTCATTAATATACACACAATACCCCACAATGACAAAGCAAAACAGAAATACCCTACCTTATTTACATAAGTATTCAGACCCGTTCCTATGAGACTCGAAATTGAGCTCAGTCCACCTGTGGTAAATTCAATTGATTGGACATGATTTGGAAAGGCACACACCTGTCTATATAAGGTCCCACAGTTGACAGTGCAGTTCAGAGCAAAAACCAAGCCATGAGGTAGAAGGAATTGTCCGTAGAGCTCCGAGACAGGATTGTGTCGAGGCACAGATCTGGGGAAGGGTACCAAAACATGTCAGTGGCCTCCATCATTCTTAAATGGAAGAAGTTTGGAACCACCAAGACAATTCCTAGAGCTGGCCGCCAGGTCAAACTGAGCAATCGGGGGAGAAGGGCCTTGGTCAGCGAGGTGACCAAGAACCCGATGGTCACTCTGACAGAGCTCCAGAGTTCCTCTGTGGCGATGGGAGAACCTTCCAGAAGGACAATGGCCTTCATGGTAGAGTGGTCAGACGGAAGCCACTCCTCAGTAAAAGGCACAAGACAGCCCGCCTGGAGTTTGCCAAAAGGCACCTAAAATACTCTCAGATCATGAGAAACAAGATTCTCTGGTCTGAAGAAACCAAGATTGAACTCTTTGGCCTGAATGCCAAGTATTCACGTCTGGAAGAAACCTTGCACCATCCCTACAGTGAAGCATGGTGGTGGCAGCATCATGTTGTGTGGATGATTTTCAGTGGCTGGGACTGGGAGACTTGTCAGGATCGAGGGAAAGATGAATGGAGCAACATACAGAGAGATCCTTGATGATAACCTGCTCCAGAGCACAGGGGGACATACAGGCATACATACAGGGGGACATACAGGCAGACATACAGGCAGACATACAGGGGGACATACAGGCAGACATACAGGGGGACATACAGAGGGACATATAGGCAGACATACAGGGGGACATACAGGCGGACATACAGGCGGACATACAGGGGGACATACAGGCGGACATGCAGGCAGACATACAGGCATACATACAGGGGGACATACAGGCAGACATACAGGGGGACATACAGGTGGACATACAGGCGGACATACAGGGGGACATACAGGGGGACATGCAGGTGGACATACAGGCAGACATACAGGGGGACATACAGGCAGACATACAGGGGGACATACAGGCGGACATACAGGGGGACATGCAGGTGGACATACAGGCAGACATACAGGGGGACATACAGGCAGACATACAGGGGGACATACAGGGTCACATACAGGGGGACGTACAGGCGGACATACAGGGGGACATACAGGCAGACATACAGGGGGACATACAGGCGGACATACAGGGGGACATACAGGCAGGCATCCAGGGGGACATACAGGGGGACATACAGGCAGACATACAGGGGGACATACAGGCAGACATACAGGGGGACATACAGGTGGACATACAGGCGGACATACAGGGGGACATACAGGGGGACCTACAGGGTCACATGCAGGCGGACAAACAGGCGGACATACAGGCAGACATACAGGGGGACATACAGGCGGACATACAGGGGGACATACAGGCTGACATACAGGGTCACATACAGGGGGACATACAGGGTCACATACAGGGGGACATACAGGCGGACATACAGGGGGACATACAGGGGGACATACAGGGTCACATACAGGGGGACTTGCAGGCGGACATACAGGCAGACATACAGGGGGACATACAGGCAGACATACAGGGGGACATACAGGCAGACATACAGGGGGACATACAGGGTCACATACAGGGGGACATACAGGCAGACATACAGGGGGACATACAGGGTCACATACAGGGGGACATGCAGGCGGACATACAGGCAGACATACAGGGGGACATACAGGCAGACATACAGGGGGACATACAGGCAGACATACAGGGGGACATACAGGGTCACATACAGGGGGACATACAGGCAGACATACAGGGGGACATACAGGGTCACATACAGGGGGACATGCAGGCGGACATACAGGCAGACATACAGGGGGACATACAGGCAGACATACAGGGGGACATACAGGCTGACATACAGGGGGACATACAGGCGGACCTACAGGGTCACATGCAGGCGGACAAACAGGCGGACATACAGGCAGACATACAGGGGGACATACAGGCGGACATACAGGGGGACATACATGCAGGCATCCAGGGGGACATACAGGCAGACATACAGGGTCACATACAGGGGGACATACAGGGTCACATACAGGCAGGCATCCAGGGGGACATGCAGGTGGACATACAGGGGGACATACAGGGGGACATACAGGGGGACATACAAGGTCACACACAGGGTCACATACAGGGGGACATGCAGGGGACATACAGGGTCACATACAGGGGGACATACAGGGTCACATACAGGGGGACATACAGGGGGACATACAGGGTCACATACAGGGGGACATACAGGGTCACATACAGGGGGACATACAGGGGGACATATAGGGGGACATGTAAGGGGACATACAGGGTGACATACAGGGGGAGATACAGGGGGACATACAGGGTCACATATAGGGGGACATACAGGCAGTAGTGTCATCTGCTTCATGGCCCACATGCCATCAGGCAACTCCACCAGCTCCATCCCAGGGCTTGTGTTTGACGGGGGTGTCACCATATAAGTTAAACCTCCGCCCTCCGTCAGAGGAACATCTGCTGATAGTCTACCCGCACCCGTTATTTCCTCTCTGCCTTTGACTGGTTCTTGCTGCTCTCTAGCTGCTTGTGGTTGAGCACTCTTCCTGTCCTTCTTCTTCTTCATCTTTCTTGTTTCAGTGTTACCAGAATTCTGTTAGTGGACTGGAGGAGTCATCAGGTCATATCAACTCGGTTCATTCACAACAACATACAGGAGGAAATGATTGACAAAATGATTACGCAAAATTTTTGTGATTTAGTTCTTATCTCATAACTTCTTGTTAAAGATGGTTTAAAGTTTTTTAAATAAAATGAGACAAACACATTTTGTGTGATGCATCATTTACTGCTGTTGATGATTACTGTGAGTGTAATAATTCCTCTCCCAACATTCCTCCTCTTCACTGGATTGTCACACCAGATGAAACGTGTTGGTGTGTGTGTGCTCTTGTTGGTGTGTGTGTGCTCTTGTTGGTGTGTGTATGTGTGTGTGTTCGAGTGTGTGTATGTGTGTGTGTTCGTGTGTGTGTGTGTGTGTGTGTGTGTGTGTGTGTGTGTATGTGTGTGTGTGAGAGAGAGAGAGAGAGAGAGAGAGAGAGAGAGAGAGAGAGAGAGTCCTCCCCTCCCCTACAGTTAGAAAGAGACTGACTGGAGAGAAGAGGGAAAACAGGAAAAAGAGCTCCTTCATAACTAGTCTGAATCCCCCAGACAATACTGCTCCATAGCAGAAACACACTCATTATTTCTTTCTAGGTCAGTGCCTCTCAAATAGAGTTCTGCTACCCGACCCGAACCCGACGAGCTCCAACATTATACATTGGGTAGGGCCTGTTTATTCATCTATAACTAGGATACGGCCAGGGCTCGGGTATCACTACATTGATCACTAACATTTTGAAGCTGAACCATTTGCTCGTGCTCTGCTGCACAGTACAGTCATATCTGACTAAGATCATAACATGATGTCAGAAGTGCTTCAACCTCGCCAAATATAAAATAGGAGAGATTATTTCACAGAAAAATAATAATGTTGTCGGAGTTTAGAGTGACAAAAAGTAGCTAAAAGCTAACTGCTCTCTCATGTCTCTTCATTGAGCAGAGCAGCCCAAGCGGAGCCGTTGCTATGGATACTCACAGACAGAGCTGCCATGAGCAGAGCGCTTTCAGAGCGAGCTGCACGCAGGGAGCGAGTGACAGACAGAGAGCAGCAGCTAATGGATTTACTAACAGAGGAAGTTATATCTGATTTCAGGTTTCAGGCAGGGCTTTAAATTTGGCAGAATCAATCGTGCCTGTGTAGGGTAGGGCCTGAACATTGCGGGCATGGGTATGGCTCGGGCTTAAAATTCATGCTCTCGCAGGGCTCTACTCTGAAATGGCACCCTATTCCCTGTTTAGCAGGGTTGTTGAATTTTAATTGAAGTAGTAAACAGGTTCCAGAATTGCAATTCGAATTTGAGTTAAAGGAAATATAATTGAATTCAGTGCGATTCAATGAAATTCTAATTCCTCTTCTATTCTATATTAGTTGTTGTCTATACATGTACATAAAACATCAAACGTCGTTATATACATGCATATAAAATATTGTTGAAATAATTCATTTTCACAACAAGCTCTTGATTAATGATCAACGAAAACAAAACCTGTATGCGAATATTATTTAGTTATTATATTATTTCATTATTCACTTACAAAAAATACTACATTTCCCAGAATGCACCAGTTTAACACTAAAGTTAACCTCAAGGCCTTCAAAAAGAAGCAAAAGAAATGCAATGGTTGGTGGAAATATAATTGGCTATCCTAAGCACTAAGGTGGTATCTGGAAGTGTGACCTGTCATATTCAATTAAATGTTCTATCACTGAGTGGAATTTATTTGAATTGCACTGAATTAAATTCTACTTCCTGTAACTAAAACTCAAATTCTACATCCTGTAGGGTGTAGCCAATTCAATTTCAACTCATGAGTTAAATGGGAGTCAATTTAAAAATTCTGAATTGAGCCCAACCCTGCTATTTAGTGCACTACTTTTGACTGAAAAGCTCTGGTCAAAAGTGCACTATAGGAATAAGGGAATAGGGTGACATTTGGGCTGCAGCTCTATCTCAGAGTGATGGTGTACTTTGTATGGCCTATTAATCTAATGTACACTCCTCATCTTGTTTTTCAGGCAGAAGTACAAAAACACGTCTCAAAGGTACGTCCCATGGTGTCTGTCTGTCTACTGTCTCTCTACTTTATCAAACATGCCCACATGCTATACTATGATACCAACTCTTCTTATCTTATGCATACAGTCATTAGCCTACACATGTATAACACAAAGCATTGGTAGATGTTGCCTTAGATCAATCTTTCAACAAACAATCTGTTAGCGCTGAATTGTCATACGTAAAGAGGCTTTATTTGACAGTAAAGTATCTATAGGATGAAGCGTATTAGGCTCTTGTTGTAGCTTTACTGTATGTGGGTTCAAATACTTTATTCATACTAAACAGTACTGTGTGGGTTTAAATACTTTATTCATACTAAACAGTACTGTGTGGGTTTAAATACTTCATTCATACTATACTTTACTGTGTGGGTTTAGAGAGTCTTGTTACTAGGGTTGCAAAATTACAGGAATTACTGTTTGGAGGAACCCAGAATTTCTGCTTATTCCCTCCTGATTCAGGGAATCCTCCAACTGGGATTTCAGGAAAACCAGGGAATTTATTGAAAATTCCCAGAATTTTGCAACACTACTTGATACTTGATACTTGATGCCTCATCCCGTCAGTAGAGGATGCCTGGTATTTTTTTTAAATGCCTTCCTCACCATCTTAAATAAGCATGCCCCATTCAAGAAATGTAGAACCAGGAACAAATATAGCCCTTGGTTCTCTCCAGACCTGACTGCCCTTAACCAACACAAAAACATCCTGTGGCGTTCTGCATTAGCATCGAACAGCCCCCGTGATATGTAACTTTTCAGGGAAGTTAGAAACCAATATACACAGGCAGTTAGAAAAGCCAAGGCTAGCTTTTTCAAGCAGAAATTTGCTTCCTGCAACACAAACTCAAAAAGGTTCTGGGACACTGTTAAGTCCATGGAGAATAAGAGCACCTCCTGCCCACTGCACTGAGGATAGGAAACTCTGTCACCACCGATAAATCCACTATAATTGAGAATTTCAATAAGCATTTTTCTACGGCTGGCCATGCTTTCCACCTGGCTACACCTACCCCGGTCAACAGCACTGCACCCCCCACAGCTACTCACCCAAGCCTTCCCCATTTCTCCTTCTCCCAAATCCAGTCAGCTGATGTTCTGAAAGAGCTGCAAAATTTGGACCCCTACAAATCAGCCGGGCTAGACAATCTGGACCCTTTCTTTCTAAAATTATCTGCCGAAATTGTTGCAACACCTATTACTAGCCTGTTCAACCTCTCTTTCGTGTTGTCTGAGATTCCCAAAGATTGGAAAGCAGCTGCGGTCATCCCTCTCTTCAAAGGGGGGGACACTCTTGACCCAAACTGCTACAGACCTATATCTATCCTACCCTGCCTTTCTAAGGTCTTCGAAAGCCAAGTCAACAAACAGATTACCGACCATTTCGAATCCCACCGCACCTTCTCCGCTATGCAATCTGGTTTCAGAGCTGGTCATGGGTGCACCTCAGCCACGCTCAAGGTCCTAAACGATATCTTAACCGCCATCGATAAGAAACAATACTGTGCAGCCGTATTCATTGACCTGGCCAAGGCTTTCAACTCTGTCAATCACCACATCCTCATTGGCAGACTCAATAGCCTTGGTTTCTCAAATGATTGCCTCGCCTGGTTCACCAACTACTTCTCTGATAGAGTTTAGTGTGTCAAATCGGAGGGCCTGTTGTCCGGACCTCTGGCAGTCTCTATGGGGGTGCCACAGGGTTCAATTCTTGGGCCGACTCGCTTCTCTGTATACATCAATGATGTCGCTCTTGCTGCTGGTGAGTCTCTGATCCACCTCTACGCAGACTACACCATTCTGTATACGTCTGGCCCTTCTTTGGACACCGTGTTAACAACCCTCCAGAGGAGCTTCAATGCCATACGACTCTCCTTCCATGGCCTCCAACTGCTCTTAAATACAAGTAAAACTAAATGCATGCTCTTCAACCAATCGCTGCCTGCACCTGCCCGCCCATCCAGCATCACTACTCTGGACGGTTCTGACTTACCTAGGTGTCTGGTTAGACTGTAAACTCTCCTTCCAGACTCACATCAAACATCTCCAATCCAAAGTTAAATCTTGAATTGGCTTTCTATATCACAACAAAGTATCCGTCACTCATGCTGCCAAACATACCCTTGTAAACCTGACCATCCTACCGATCCTCGACTTCAGCGATGTCATTTACAAAATAGCCTCCAATACCCTACTCAATAAATTGGATGCAGTCTATCACAGTGCCATCCGTTTTGTCACCAAAGCCCCATATACTACCCACCACTGCGACCTGTATGCTCTCGTTGGCTGGCCCTCGCTTCATACTCGTCGCCAAACCCACTGGCTCCAGGTCATCTACAAGACCCTGCTAGGTAAAGTCCCCCCTTATCTCAGCTCGCTGGTCACCATAGCAGCACCCACCTGAAGCACGTGCTCCAGCAGGTATATCTCTCTGGTCACCCCCAAAGCCAATTCCTCTTTCAGCCGCCCCTCCTTCCAGTTCTCTGCTGCCAATGACTGGAACGAAATACAAAAATCTCTGAAACTGGAAACACTTATCTCCCTCACTAGCTTTAAGCACCAGCTGTCAGAGCAGCTCACAGATTACTGCACCTGTACATAGCCCATCTATAATTTAGCCCAAACAACTACCTCTTCCCCTACTGTATTTATTTATTTATTTATTTTGCTCCTTTGCACCCCATTATTTCAATTTCTACTTTGCACTTTCTTCCACTGCAAATCTACCATTCCAGTGTTTTACTTGCTATATTCTATTTACTTCGCCACCATGGCCTTTTTTTGCCTTTACCTCCCTTATCTCACCTCATTTGCTCACATTGTATATAGACTTATTTTTCTACTGTATTATTGACTGTATGTTTGTTTTACTCCATGTGTAACTCTGTGTTGTTTTATGTGTCGAACTGCTTTGCTTTATCTTGGCCAGGTCGCAATTGTAAATGAGACCTTGTTCTCAACTTGCCTACCTGGTTAAATAATGGTGGAAAAAACTAAAAAAACACCCCTTTCCTACAGTATGGGTGAACTGTGGTGGGGTCAGTGACTCTCACAAAGAGCACATTCAGACAATGTTAAGTTGAATGAAGTGGCCTTCACACACACACACACACACACACACACACACACACACACACACACACACACACACACACACACACACACACACACACACACACACACACACACACACACACACACACAAACAGAGGGAGACACGCAGGCACACACACACACACACTTCCCAGCTGCATTATGCATTCTCCTGTTGAACGCTTGCATTTATGTAACATGCTCACAGAGAGGTGCTCTTCTACAATGGCCCTTGTCGGAGACAGTCAGGCCCTCAGCACAGCTCTATCTGTCTGTCTGTCTTTCTCTGAGATGTAAGGGTGGGTGTGGGTTGTGAAGTGTGGAGAAATATATTGATACAGAACTCTGCATTAGTATTCCACTGCAGTACGTAGAGTCAGGTGCAACAGAACTGAACTGTGAAGATGTAGTTATACAGTATTCATCAGAACTGAACTGTGGAGATGTGGTTATACAGTATTCAACAGAACTAAACTGTTTGAGATGTGGTTATACAGTATTCCACAGAACTAAACTGTTTGAGATGTGGTTATACAGTATTCAACAGAACTGAACTGTAAAGATGTAGTTATACAGTATTCAACAGAACCTAAACTCTAGAGATGTGGTTATACAGAATTCAACAGAACTGAACTGTAAAGATGTAGTTATACAGTATTCAACAGAACTGAACTCTAGAGATGTGGTTATACAGAATTCAACAGAACTAAACTCTAGAGATGTGGTTATACAGTATTCAACAGAACTGAGGAGATGTGGTTATACAGTATTCAACAGAACTGAGGAGATGTGGTTATACAGTATTCAACAGATCTAAACTCTAGAGATGTGGTTATACAGTATTCAACAGAACTAAACTGTTTGAGATGTGGTTATACAGTATTCAACAGAACTGAACTGTTTGAGATGTGGTTATACAGTATTCAACAGAACTGAACTGTTTGAGATGTGGTTATACAGTATTCAACAGAACTGAACTGTTTGAGATGTGGTTATACAGTATTCAACAGAACTGAACTGTAAAGATGTGGTTATACAGTATTCAACAGAACTAAACTCTAGAGACGTGGTTATACAGTATTCAACAGAACTAAACTGTTTGAGATGTGGTTATACAGTATTCAACAGAACTGAACTGTGTGAGATGTGGTTATACAGTATTCAACAGAACTAAACTGTGTGAGATGTGGTTATACAGTATTCAACAGAACTAAACTCTAGAGACGTGGTTATACAGTATTCAACAGAACTGAACTCTAGAGATGTGGTTATACAGTATTCAACAGAACTAAACTGTTTGAGATGTGGTTATACAGTATTCAACAGCACTAAACTCTAGAGATGTGGTTATACAGTATTCAACAGAACTAAACTCTAGAGATGTGGTTATACAGTATTCAACAGAACTAAACTGTTTCAGATGTGGTTATACAGTATTCAACAGCACTAAACTCTAGAGATGTGGTTATACAGTATTCAACAGAACTAAACTGTTTGAGATGTGGTTATACAGTATTCAACAGCACTGTATCAATGTGGTTAGAGGGTGAGGGAAAAATCTGTGCACCAGAACAAAGTTCCTCGTTAGTCGTCGCATCCCACAGTGTATTGACAGACGGTGCGATACGGTGCCATATAATTGCATCTCTCCACGAGAAATTAGAGGGTACAGTATTTGGCCAATGACTCAGGGAGCAGTCGCTTAAGGGAATTGTTGTGAACTGTGTAGTTGCACAGATCGCATGGATTTATTGTCCATTCTCTGCTGTGTTAAAACAGGGTTCAGTGATTGATAAACCATCATTCTGTTACCTTTTCATGAATAGATAATGTTAGTTAATGGTTTTGATTGAAACAGGTTTTGTAGCAATAATGACTTTCAAATATTGAATCATATTTAGAGTCATTTCAGACTGCCCATAGAGTTCTCTCCACTAGAGGTACCTGATGAACTATCCCACTCAATCCACTCAATGTGACATCAACAGGGGATACTATACAGTATGTTCAAAATGGGTTCACTTCAATCAATCAATTGTATTAAAACCCAGAATTCTGGAAAGTGCCATTCAGATTTAGCTTTGAGGATGCCATAGGTAAAATGGGCCATCTGTTTACTGAAGCTCTGTCTACTGTTAGAGTGTAATAGCTTTTCATCAGGCATCAATGATATGAGCAGAACAGATATGAGTCAAGCTGTGACTTCAAGAGCCAACTGTCAGTCAAGCTGTCTCAGTAAAAGTGTGAAGATATGATGTATTCATAGTACATGCAGCTTGTCTCCAGAGTGAGCAGAGGCCAGATACGTAATGCATAGTGCAGACATACAGATGTTCCTGCACTGCAGGAAAATGCAGATGAGCTTTGTGATTTACATAAATTCATTGAAAACCCACACTAAACTAGGGCTGGGCGATAAATCAATATCAATAATTATCGAGGTAATTACTTCCCTCAATAACGATGTAAAAACCTTTAGTTTCATTTTCGATAATGTCGATATAGAATAATTAGGTTACAGCAGTCCATTTCACCTCTGTGACGCAGCAGGAACGTGCGGAGAAGTGACATACGCCCACTAAAAACCACTTAGCACCTCAAGTGATGGAGGAGCAGTCAACACTGACAACGTTTATTCCCTACAAGCAAACATCAAAAAAGACAAAGACATCACAAATGCTATTATGCATTTCATTGCTAAGGACATGCTACCAATTATCACAGTCGAAAAGGAAGGTTTCAAGAGGCTTATCCCTGGCCGCAAATAATGGAACAATTTTCCTTCAAGTATAATTTTAAGTGTATCACAAGTGCTCACATAATAATAAAAAATGTTTAACCTTTATTTAACTAGGCAAGTCAGTTAAGAACAACATCTTATTTACAATGACGACCTATCAGGGAACACTGGGTTAACTGCCTTGTTCAGGGGTAGAATGACAGATTGCTACCTTGTCAGCTCGGGGATTCGATCTAGCAACCTGTCGGTTACTAGTCCAACGCTCTAACCACGGTTTGTTCAGGCTTTCTTGAGTTTGAAGCAGATATGCACCTTTTAAACATTACTTGATTAATATCGGGATAATTATCGTTATCGTATGAAAAAATATATAGATATCGTGATCATTTATTTGCCAAATCGTTCAGCCCTACACTAAACACACAGTTATATTAAGAGTATTGCACTTCTCATGTAGCCTACTTTTTGCCAGCTAATAACCAAACCACCAAACTAAACTGTTCGAGATGTGGTTATACAGTATTCAACAGAACTAAACTCTAGAGATGTGGTTATACATTTTTCTACTGTAGCCAATGACTGGAACAAACTACAAAAATCTCTAAAACTGGAAACACTTATCTCCCTCACTAGCAAAATGATGGACTAAAGGATTTTTTGGCTGCGACAATAATCAAATCAAATCAAATCAAATGTTATTTGTCACATTTTTTATTAATTTATTTTTTATTTCACCATTATTTAACCAGGTAGGCAAGTTGAGAACATGTTCTCATTTACAATTGCGACCTGGCCAAGATAAAGCAAAGCAGTTTGACACATACAACAACACAGAGTTACACATGGAGTAAAACAAACATCATACAGTAGAAAAATAAGTCTATATACAAAGTGAGCAAATGAGGTGAGATAAGGGAGGTAAAGGCAAAAAAGGCCATGGTGGCGAATTAAATACAATATAGCAAGTTAAACACTGGAATAGTAGATTTGCAGTGGAAGAAAGTGCAAAGTAGAAATAGAAATAATGGGGTGCAAAGGAGCAAAATAAATAAATAAATACAGTAGGTAGTTGTTTGGGCTAAATTATAGATGGGCTATGTACAGGTGCAATAATCTGTGAGCTGCTCTGACAGCTGGTGCTTAAAGCTAGTGAGGGAGATAAGTGTTTCGTTTTAGAGATTTTTGTAGTTCGTTCCAGTCATTGGCAGCAGAGAACTGGAAGGAGGGGCGGCCGAAGGAGGAATTGGCTTTGGGGTGACCAGAGAGATATACCTGCTGGAGCGCGTGCTACAGGTGGGTGCTGCTATGGTGACCAGCGAGCTGAGATAAGGGGGAACTTTATCTAGCAGGGTCTTGTAGATGACCTGGAGCCAGTGGGTTTGGTGACGAGTATGAAGCGAGGGCCAGCCAACGAGAGCGTACAGGTTGCAGTGGTGGGTAGTATATGGGGCTTTGGTGGCAAAACGGATGGCACTGTGATAGACTGCATGCGCCGAATACAACAGGTGTAGACCTTACAGTGAAATGCTTACTTACAAGCCCTTAACCAACAATGCTTTAAGAAGTTAAGAAGAAAAATGTGTTAAGTAAAAAATTGCTAAGTAAAAAAAAATACAAAAATAATGGTAACAAATAATTAAACAGCAGCAGTAAAATAAAAATAGCGAGGCTACATACAGCGGGTACCGGTACAGAGTCAATGTGCGGGGGCACCAGTTAGTTGAGGTAATTGAGGTAATATCTACATGTAGGTAGAGTTAAAGTGACCATGCATAGGTAATAACATAATAACAGAGGGTCTGGGTAGCCATTTGATTAGCTGTTCAGGAGTCTTATGGCTTGGGGGTAGAAGCTGTTAAGAAGCCGTTTGGGCCTAGACTTGGCGCCCCAGTACTGCTTGCTGTGCGGTAACAGAGAGAACAGTCTATGACTAGGGTGGCTGGAGTCTTTGACAATTTTTAGGGCCTTGCTCTGACACCGCCTAGTATAGAGGTCCTGGATGGCAGGAAGCTTGGCCCCGGTGATGTACTGGGCCGTACGCACTACCCTCTGTAGTGCTTTGCGGTCGGAGGCCGAGCAGTTGCCATACCAGGCAGTGATGCAACCAGTCAGGATGCTCTCGATGGTGCAGCTGTAGAACCAATGCAGCTGAATCAATATAGGTAAAATGAAGGTCCTACAACTCTACTAAGTACCAGTGTGCAAAGTTCTTATGTATTACTTAAATCGTTTTTTTAGGTATCTGTACTTTACTTTACTATTTATATTTTTGACAACTTTTACTTCACTACATTCCTAAAGAAAATAATGTACTTTTACTCCATAGATTTTCCCTCACACTCAAAAGTATTCGTTACATTTTGAATGCTTAACAGGACAGGAAAATGGCCCAATTCACGCACTTATCAAGAGAACATCCCTGGTCATCCCTACTGCCTCTGATTTGACGTACTCATTAAACACAAAAGCTTCATTTTTAAACGATGTATGCGTGTTGTAGTGTGCCCCTGGCTATCCGTAAAAAAATATATAATAATAATAATAATAATTGTGCTGTCTGGTTTGCTTAATTTAATCAATTTGAAATGATTGATACTTTTACTTTTGATACTTAAGTATATTTTTGAAATTACATTTACTTTTGATACTTAAGTATATTTAAAACCAAATACCTTTTAAACTTTTACTCAAGTAGTATTTTCCTGGATGACTTTCACTTTTACTTGAATCATTTTCTATTAAGTTATCTTTACTTTTTCTCAAGTATGACAATGGTATACTTTTTCCACCACTGCTAAGTACTTATTCTTTAGTATAAGTATCCTTTAGTAAAGTATCCCTGACTCTGATTTCGCTCTAGCTATACCTTCTGTCAAGTCTGCATCTCTGAACCCTTTGTATTGTCTAAAAGCATTCAGTGTAAAAGCAATAGTTTACTTGGCCAAATGCTTACACTCAAGCCCTCTCTAACATATTATCATATCCAACACTATTTTAGCCACTGTTCCTACATTTTATTTCCAAGGGTGTAAAAGCTTTTGTTCCAGCATATAAATCAAGCTGTGCCTCTGACAGTCAACTGTCAGTAAAAAGCATGAAGAGATGATGTATTCATAGTACATGCAGCTTGACTCCAGATTGTGCAGAGGATAGGGTAGATGGCAATAAACTACTTTTCCTTTTAGTATCCCTGGCTTTGACTCCTCTCCATCTATACCTTGAGTCATGCTCAGTAGCTACGGTACGTCTCTGACTCCAATGCTTCTGTTGTGTGCACAGAACCCTGGCCCTGAAGCATCGCCATCTCATCTATTCTGTAGTGTGCATATATGCTCAGTGGCTCTGTCTTCCTGACCCTCTGTGGTCACTAAAGATCCCATGGCATTTACTGTAAGAGTAGGGGTGTTAATTCCCAATCTAATTCCCAATCTGACCCTCATACTGTACAATCATGGCCACCTGATCATCGCCAGCTTCCAATTGGCTCATTCATCCCCTCTCCTCTCCTCTGTAACTATTCCCCAGGTCATTGCTGTAAATGAGAATGTGTTCTCAGTCAACTTACCTGGTAAAATACGGGTAAAATAAAAGATTTAAAACTCCTTGAACCCTATCCACCCAAATCCAAACCCTTGTTGTGTGTGTGTGTGTGTGTGTGTGTGTGTGTGTGTGTGTGTACTTGCGTGTGCTGGGACTCCAATCGAGCTGTAACCTTCTATTGTGTACATATGTACATGTATGTTCAGTAAGTCTCTGTCCCTGACCTAGCAGCAGATTGGTTGATTGATCCACTGTGCTCGAGTGTTTCCTGGCAACTAGCTGTTTTGTTCTCTCTGGGTTTTTTTTCTTCATTGTCACACTTGCCAGTGATAGGCAGCTCTTAATGAGCAGCCAATCATTGTGATGTGTAGCCATTCTATTCAGGAATGTGGCCTTCATTGCTATAATGTTTAATTGGTTTCTGATA